>NC_056671.1:37913602-38538602 GCF_018350195.1 Panthera tigris | reverse complement strand
ACAGAATCCCAAGCCTGGAATCAGTAAACAAAAAATCAAACGTGAAAACACTGTCCATCCATCATGTTCTCTCTCCTTTACCGTTTCATAAATATTCATGGAATCTATACACTCTGATGCCTTACTTTTCAGACTTAGGAAGGGAAAATATCATTTCCTGGGAGGGAGGAAAGGCAGGAAAATATTAGGAAAATAAAATTTCCAATGGCATGGCAATGACTGCCAAAATTTTGGGTGCGTCGTTCTTTCGTAGAACATGTGTGGGAATGTCACCTTTATTCTGACCCCTGAGTATAGGGTAAAAAAAAAAAAAAAAAAGAAACGTCAGGAGGGAAAGAAGAGTGAAATCAAGCAAAAGCTCTCCAAGTATTTCAATATATGGTTTGCAGGAAAGGGAGAACATCACAAAATAGATGTGTGATGTAATCCTTTACAACCACACCGTTCCCAGAAAAATGAAATAATTGCCAAGTCTCCACTAGGCCACCTGCTGTTGGGAGGGCGCTCCAGATTTCTTTCCTATGGAGGAATACCGAGCTAAGCACGCTCTAGACTTAAACACAAATGCTTTAGACAACGGTGAACTTTCTTAGTGTCTCTCATCTTCGGAAAAATAGGAAATGAGTCGCTCATCAACTATTAGCTCAAAAGTCATGCCGCAGCAAAACTAATTAGAAAAATGATCCCGATCCTTAGCATAGAAGTTAGATTAACCACTAACTGGCCTTTGTGGAAATGGTCCTTAGCCGGTTGGGGGTCCTGGCTGGATGCCTCCAGAAGTCCTTCCCTCAATCTTGCACTATATATTCCGGGATGTCCGGGGGTGGGTGTCACAAAGGCTACTTTGCACCCTGTAAGTGGCAAACAGGTAACCAGCTTCCTCAGAACAGAGGCAGAGGGGGGGCGCCAGAGGGATGGGGAGGCAAGAGCTCAGAGTGGCCAGCGATGCTACTCGTCCCTGGGAGACCCTCGTTCCACACAGGCTTCATCAACCACAGCTGTAAATCGCCACGGGGAACTCGGGGGGCCTGAAAAGTCACGTCTCTGGGAAGATACAGTGTATGTATATTTTTCTAGCTGTACCCGTTGGCATCTTCTCCTCAATCACATCGCTGCCAAATGTCACGACCACGCAGGTGTCATGAAGGCCAGGGCGCCTCGATGCTAACTGCACTCGAGAATCACCTGGGAGCGCTCAAACACCAACACCTGGGCCCATTCTCCAGAGGTACTGACTTCGTGGAGGGGGTTGGGGAGCAATACCGTTCGACGTTTCAGCGTTGTATAGATATGGCTCCAATGCATCATTGACCCCCACTACACCCTCAACATCTGGTGCCCACTTTTCCCAGTCGGTGCTAATTCTTTACCAGGGGAGACCTTTTGCTTACTTGCAATGCGCCCAGAGTGAGGGTGTTGGACTGTCCGCGTGCATTCTGTCCGGTCTAGTATCACTATCAAGCAGAGAGGAAAAGGCTTTGTCTCAGGGCCTTACACTGTCACAAAACGTACAAAACGATATAATTTGTGTTTTTCGTAAAAGTTCAGTTCACAGATGACTTTAACACGGGCTATTTAACTTCTTTTTTTTTTTTTTTTTTAAATTTTTTTTTTCCAACGTTTTTTTTTTTATTTATTTTTGGGACAGAGAGAGACAGAGCATGAACGGGGGAGGGGCAGAGAGAGAGGGAGACACAGAATCGGAAACAGGCTCCAGGCTCCGAGCCATCAGCCCAGAGCCTGACGCGGGGCTCGAACTCACGGACCGCGAGATCGTGACCTGGCTGAAGTCGGACGCTTAACCGACTGCGCCACCCAGGCGCCCCTATTTAACTTCTAATGATGACATCCTAAATGCTGACCGCGGACTCTGTATCTTTCACCTTCAGACTAGGCAGTAGCTTCATTTTCCTTTACCCAACTTGCCAGGAGGTAGCCTCGAAAGCCAGCCTGTGAATTGCTGATTCCCCTCCTGGTGAACAGAGGCAGCCTCTGTCAGTAGTGACATCCTAAATACCAAAAAAAAAGATTCTACTGAATCAGAAAATGCCTTTAGACCGCCTTCTTTCTTCTGAAATTAAACAACCAAGACCAAATGTTGGGCTACATGAGGTGAAGACAGAACTATTGTAATTATAATTGGAAAGGTCTAGAAAATAAGTAGAAAATTATCTCTTCTATAAGAATTAATTAAAATCTTGTTAAAACACTAACAGGCAATGTCTTACGATCGCCTATTAAGTGTATGGAATTAATCAATTCACGCTAGGCACATTGAGAGCAAGCAGCCTCATTACTAGCTCTCCAAAATGACCCATTTTTGGCTTCTTTACAGTTGAAGAAAAGGACTAGCTTGAACACTAGGAAACATCTTGCGGGCATAAGATTATAACCTTCTCTGTAAGAACGACCTGATTGTTTAAGATCCAATACCCTTAGTTGGCAGAAATTTTTTGTTTCCAAGAGAATCCTTGGAGTTAGAGCATACACCTGAGAGCTCTGTATGTGTGGGAAGAAAGGGACCCACTTCACCTCCTTCAAAATTCTTTTTTTTAAGATTTATTTTATTTTAAGAGAGAGAGAGAGAGTACAAGTGGGGGAGAGGAGGAGGAGGAGGAGGAGGAGGAGGAGGAGAGAGAATCTTAAGCAGGTTCCACACTGAGCGTGGAGCCTGATGCTGGGCTCGATCCCATGACCCCAGGATCAAGACGTGAGCCAAATCAAGAGTCAGATGCTCAACCCACTGAGCCACCTGGGCGCCCCTTCTTTTAAAGACTTCTTTGTGGCTCTGGAAGGGAGACACAGCTTCCTCATGGGGAGCTCCTCCATCACTTGGGCCTCCGGAACATTTCTTCATCTCTGGCCTTTCCTCACAACCATCCTCTTAGCTTCAAATGCTCCTCTAGCTCATCCCCAAAGACCAACTCAGGTGCCATCTCTTTTGAGAATTTTCCCCAAAATATTCTCTGGCAGAAGCAATCCTCTGGCTCGTTTGGTACTTGTTCGGTCCACTTTCGCAGATAACTGTGTGAACGCTCGTAGGAAGTAGGAGCCTAAAACAGCACTTGCCCCAACACTGAGTGTCTGAACAAATGGAAACTGGAGAAAATGTTTAGGATGCTTTAGAACCCCTGGAAATGTGCTCACTTGAACAATTTGCCAACAAATTTCTTACTTCTTCTTAACCAAGCCCGTAAGGACCATTACAGAATCTATGAACCTCTTGAAATTATATATAAAGTATGTCCCCCCCGACCCGCTACCACACAGAGCCTTGAGAATCTTTACAGCTCTTTTCAAGTCTTCAAGGTAACTGTAATCCAAAACTCAATTTGAAAAACATCACTGGGGTGCCTGGGTGGCTCAGTCGGTTGAGCCGCCGACTTCGGCTCAGGTCATGATCTCGCGGTCTGTGAGTTCGAGCCCCGCGTCGGGCTCTGTGCTGACAGCTCGGAGCCTGGAGCCTGTTTCAGATTCTGTGTCTCCTTCTCTCTCTGACCCTCCCCCGTTCATGCTCTGTCTCTCTCTGTCCCAAAAATAAATAAAAACTTAAAAAAAAAAAGAAAAGAAAAGAAAAACACCACTGCCCTGAATATGTTTTTGTATAAACAATAAGGTATGAGAGCTTCCTGCAATGATTGAACCATGAAATGAGCCACCTAAGTCAGCCTCCATCCTCTGGGTATTGAAAAAAGAACGATTCTCTATTCTGATTGCTCCAGACAACAACGTGCCTGAAGGGGAGACTGAGCCACAGGACTCTTAGGATATGGTAGCATTTGAACGAGAGGGTGATCAGAGATCACCTCGTCCAGTGGCTCTCAGACTGCGGAATCATGAGGACAGCATGTCAGGACCCCGACTGCCGGGTCCCGCTCCTACAGCTCAGGCTTCAGTAGGTCCGGGATGGGGCCTAGGAACATACTCCGAAGCGATTCTAGGTGACGTTGATGGTGCTGATCCACGGACCACACTTTGAGAATCACTGCTCTAATATTATTTCCTCATGTGATAAGTGAGTAGACTGAGACCTTCAGCAGCTGGGTGTGGCCTACCCAAAGCAACATAGCTAAGTCAGAGCCCTGGGTTCTAACCACACTCTATGATCAGCAGGGTCCTCAAAAGGGAGTCACATTTGAGTCTCCGAACCTTGTAGGTGACCACAACAGACTCAAAAATGTACCGCAGTTAGAGACATTCAAACTACTTAGCAATACGTTTTACCCGAAACCACTGAGGATATGAAGAGAAAGGAATCTCTCTGTTCATCCCAAGACAAGAGTTGAGAAAGAGGACCTTTTTCCCTTCATCTAAATGATGAATCTCTTATGGCCGTTTTATTGTTGTGCCTAAAATGTTCTTTTGAAGCAAAAACATTATGTCATCCTTCTGACAATGCAATCACAAGATTCCTGTCAGGGGGTCATGTCCGTGGTGTTCTAATAATGTCATATTCTTTCATAAATATTTTGGTACGTTTTTAAAAGTTCTCTTTACAGAGTATATTTTCCAGCATTTTGAAATCTCTCTCCCAGCTAGCTCCACAACTAAGCAAGACCCTAGGTAAAAGCACACTCTACAAGATTTGGTTTCAACCAAAACTTTTCATACTCTTGCCTTGCCCCATCCCAGACTATTCCGGTCTCTAGCTTCAGGCTCATATTTGTTTCTGACCTTCCCTCCAATGGCATCAGACCCTCCCCAAGCCCCATCGGGTTTTCACATGTTGGTCTTCCCTGCTTCTCAGATCTCTGACCTATATTCTGGACTTTTCTCAGAACCCCCTTTCTGACTCGGAGCACAAAAAACCATCCCCCTGTAATATGACTTGGTTCAGGACCCTCCCTTAGAAATGGCCGCCATTTTCCTACTTCATCCTGACGACAGCCCTTTCACGTCACATGTCAGAGTGACCGAATGGTTTCCAAAGTGTTATGGGAAAGTGAGCGCAACGCATGTCATAGATGACATGGGCTTTATCCAACATCACATTGCATTAAACGACTCAAAAGCATTTATAAAGACATCCCAGAATGTGTGTGTGTGTGTTTTTTTACTCTTTCAATATCGTGGACATCAGTTTCTACCGTTTCTTTAATGAAACATTGCCGTTATTAATTATGCATTAAACGACACATTTCATATTAAATAGAAATACATAATACCGAACCCCATAGAAACCCTATTACATTTCTTCCAACAATCACCACCATAATTGGCTCTCTAATGTAGTGTAGTCAAAATAGAGGAAGGCCGTGCAGCTGCTACCTATCAGCCTCATTTGAAGATCGGACAGACTAAAGCCATATACCTAGGAAGGAGATGAGTCCTTCCCTGTCACTTGTACATGGTTTTGCTCGTAGACACCCCCCAACTGGATGTGGGGCTTCATTTTCTGACTTGGCCTGAACACCACCCCAGACCAGCGGAACAGCAGCACCTTACCACCGATATCATATCGGCATCGTAAACATTTCTTTGAGGGCCTTCTGTGCGCCAGATCCTGTACGTGCATTCTTTCTAATTTTCGCAACAGTTCTCCCCAGGGCTTCACACGTGGGATATGAAAGAGCTGAGATCTGAAAGTAGGTCTCAGACGACTTCGTCCAGCAGTTCTCACAGTGAGGTCCAGGAACCCCTTGAGATTCCTCAACCCCCTTTCATGGGTCAGCAAGGTCAAAGAATTATCTGGAAAGGCTACTGAAAGGCTCCCTCTGCTTCCAACAATATTTTGGCATAGAGCTGGATTTTCTGACTATCTTCCAACCAAAACAACATATGGCCACAAACTGAAAGCAGACACAGATGAGAATGTCTTCAATTCCATCAGACATTAAGGAGGTTTGAAAAAAAAATGTAAAGCAATGGTATGCTTCTCACTAAATTTTTTTTCTTTTGGAAAATATGGGTTTTTTTTTTCATTAAAAAATACGTCCCTTATGTTAATATATAACGTGTTGACTAATGTTGTTATTAAAAATTTTTTTTTAATGTTTATTCATTTTTGAGAGAGAGAGACATAGCATGAACAGGGGAGGGGCAGACTGAGAGGGAGGCACAGGATGCGAAACAGGCTCCAGGCTCTGAGCTGTCAGCACAGAGCCCGACGCGGGGCTCGAACCCACAAACCGCGAGATCATGACCTGACCCCAAGTCAAACGCCCAACTGACTGAGCCACCCAGGCACCACTACTAATGTTATTTTTAAATGGATTAACACATATGTTTACATGTTACTGGTTTTGATTTCTCAAATAGTAAATACCAACAGTATAGCTTATCTCAACAAAAGCTTTTTGCAGATCCTCAATGATTTTTAAGAGCACAAAGGGGTATCGATTTCAAAAAGTTTGAGAACACTGTTCTCAGGTAATACAACTTTCATTCATCGTATCACCTCCATTCCAGAAGAAAAGTTCTCATTGCTGGGGATGGGTAGGTGGAAAAGAAACACCCCTGCTTTTAGAAATCAGAACTATTGCACCCATTATTAATACCATACATCTGGCACTTAGCTAAATGTACAAGCGAATATGTAATCCTCGGAAACACACTCGTACTCAGTCTCTTCGGTTAAACTGAACGCTTCCTGAGGACATGAATAGTATTAACTCCCTTGGAGTCCAGCTCAGATGGAGTCTTGAACACAAATAATGATTAATCGGCGGCGCCTGGGTGGCTCAGTTAAACGTCGGCCTCTTGCTTTCGGCTCAGGTCACGATGTCATGGGTCGTGAGTTCGAACCCATATCCAGCTCTGCGTGGGCATTGTGGAGCCTACTTGGGATTCTCTGTCTCTCTGTCTGTCTCTCTCTCTCTCTCTCACCCTCCCCCTTTTGCACTCTTTCTCTCGAAAATAAACAAATAAACTTAAAAAGATAGTGATTAATTGGAAACATAAAGAGGTGGTATCACGAAGGACTTTGTAAGTCTTGTGTCCATGAGTAATATGGTGCAGAGCAAAAAGCACATACAATGGAGAGACATATTTAGTTCAAATCCAGACACACTTTTGAGAAGCTATTGGATTTCTCTGAGCCTCAGTTTCCTTTTTTTTTTAATGTTTATTTATTTTTGAGAGAGAGAGAGAGAGAGAGAGGCAGAGCACGAGCAGGGGAGGGGCAAAGGAGACACAGAACAAGAAGCAGGCTCCAGGCTCCGAGCTGTCAGCACAGAGCCCGACGCGGGGCTTGAACTCACAAACCGCGAGATCATGACCTGAGCCGAAGAAGTCGGATGCTCCACTGACTAGGCCACCCAGGCGCCCCTGAGCCTCAGTTTCCTTATCTCAGTCCTTAATTCACAGGGTGTTAGGAGGAGTAAATGTATCATATGCATACAACATCTGTCATCCAGTAGGCATACAAGAAATACTACTCCAGTTAGAAAATGATGGGTCAGTTCCAGGGCAAGGACTGCATATCCAAAAGTCCAAACGCTTGAGAGGACATTTTTCTCAGGTGAATTTCTCAACTCTCTCCATTTCTTGGCTATTGATGTCATCATTAAGTTTGGTCATTTTCCTGTATGTGTCCCTTCAGTCTAGGGTTTACTCCTTTAGAGATACATATATTTTCTGTTCTTGGAACTCACTGGCAATAGATATAAAAACTGGAAATACCCCTCTATGAGAAAAAAAAAAAAAGACACTGAATCCACACTATGGTGCTATTTTCAATGTTATAAAAAGATTACATTATCAACAGTAGTACAACTCCACTTAGTGGTTGCTGAGTGGAAAATCCGAACCTTCAAGTTGGAAGCAATATAAACATTAAAAAAAAAAAATGTAAGTAGATGATGTTCTGAAAAGTATTAAATAAAAATGTCAACCGAAAATTCAAGCTCCTGTTTAGCAAAACAAAAAGACAAGAAAACAACCAAAAAAATGCGATTTCGGGCAGTAACTCTTGAGTTTACTGACCGTGAAGACATCCCAAACTTTCATTTAAGATTCTTGTTTTGTTACACCACAAGACGGTTGAATCTGAATCCATTTACCGTAGGCCAAGCAAATGTTTATAATTTAAAACTGCATTTATACACATATATAATGTAATTTTGCCTTTTAAAAATAAGTATAAAAGTAAGAATTTGCAGAAAATGAGGCAATGAGAAAGAATGTTTCTATCTCGCTAAGTTACAGGAAGCATCTGAACCCCAAAAGCTTTTTATGAAATATATCACTCTTGTGTTTTGCATACTTATCATAAAGGGCTATATTCTTTTTAAAAGGAGGAAGTTTTGCCCTTTCTTTATGTCTATACTGGTTTTTCGTGTTTTTTTTTTTTTGTTTTTTTTTTTTAATCCTTGAACTTACACTAGGTGGAGCCCCTTGTCCAAGATTTGGAGTGATTTTTTTAAAAAGGAAAGAAAAAAATTAACAACTGAAGCCAAACCAAAAAAGCATTTTTATTCTTTCATTTTTAAAATGTTTCCTCAAAATTTGGGGTGCCTGGTCGACTCAGTCGGAAGAACATGTGACTCTGGGTCATGAGTTTGAGCCCCATGTTGGGTATAGAGATTACTTACATAAAACTTAAAAAATTAAAAAAAAAAATTAAACGTATCCTCAGAACTTACAGCACCACCAGAAAAGAATTTTGCTTTCTAATAATTAAGACCTTGACACTGATAGGACCGCTAACATTTGCTACAGAGAGGCACTAGTTAGTTGCAAAGCAGCTGCCACAGAGTCAACAGCCATAAGGTTCTGAATTCAATGAAACCATTAAATTTCATTTGGAAGGGAGGTATCTATCCAGGGCATGGGGCATCAAATCTTTTCTGGATGCTCGTAAAGATATTTTTAACAAGGTTAACGTTCTCCTGTGTCTAGAGCCGGCATGGTACTCAGACGCTTCACGACATTCCAATTAGAGATACATTGTCATTAAAAGCAAACGAGAGACTTGAAAACGCCAGACCCGAAGCAAAAGGCTGAACATCCAAAATACTTCCAGTGTTCCATGATGCAGAAATCCAGAAAGCCCTAATCAGATATCTCAGGGTGTCTGCGGAGGGAGGGGCTTCTGAACTGAACCAACCAATGTTTAATTATGGGTTCCTAGGACTTGCAGTTAAAAATAGTCTCTAACAGGACTCTGGGGCCTCACAGTGGACTCTCGCTGGAGGAGATAAGCCTTGTGAGATAACCGGCCAAACTTAGTGATCGCTCATTGCTGCAGGATAAAAGCATCACTATCTCCCTACAGCTATCTCTGTCCACCGTTGCTAGGTTGGCTCCCTCTGTGCTGTCTCAGGGCTGGCCTTCCAACCCAACGTGCTTGAAATGCAAAGTTGAGATCAGCAGTAAGGAGAACCCTTGCCCAATTCCCAAACCCTTGTGCTGACATAGCCAACGGGGAGCTGTCAGTTTCCTGGACAATAAATTTTGTGGACTCTTTTTTTTTTCTCTTCAGATTTATACAAAATCTTGGAGCAGGCAAGACATAGTTCTGCTGACAGCTGAATAATGTGGCAGAGTAACCTTTGAACAAGTACAAATCATTGACCGCACATAAATTCTTCTCCAGAAAGTCCAAGAAACTGGTTGAATCAGGGTCAGATAGACACGGAGGCAGTTAACATTATGGCAAGAATCCAGTCCTAACATAGTGGGATTTATACCTGTTTAACCAGAACACTTACGAAAAACAAGTATTCTTTGATGTTTGCCTCATATTTCCCATTGGCAAGCTGATTTTTCCCCCTTTGGGAGCTTTTTACTAAATTCAAATTATTGTTCTGCTACCGGAAATGATTTATAGAAACAAAACTAGTAGGAATAGAGAATAGCACTTAGGAGTGGATCATCTTCTTTGATGACAGGGGTGCTTTTTTTTAATAAAGAAAAGAAAGTGAGCTTTGGGTTCCCAAGCCATTTGGCTAAAATAAAGATGAGATGAATTGGACAAACTATGGTTATTTCATTTTTATTTCTTAATGTTTATTAATTTTTGAAGGAAAGAGATACAGAACGTGAGTGGAGGAGAGTCAGAGAGAGGGGGAGATGGGCTCCAGGCTCTGAGCTGTCAGCGCAGAGCCCCACGCAGGGCTCGAACTCACAAACCGTGAGATCGTCACCTGAGCCCAAGTTGGACGCTTAACAGACTGAGCCACCCAGGCGCCCCTGGAACAAACTATATTTGAAAGAGAGCTTTATTCAATACCTTTAAAAATGACAGAGGTCTCCACGGAAAATTAGTCACTAAATATATTTTCATTCCAAGTTCTCATGTTGATGGCAAAGCAGTTTGTCCTTCTGCTACAATATAATGGAGTTTTCCAATTTGTTTCTCAAATGGGGAGGAAGGTGGGTGGGAGGTGGTGTGGTGGGGGCTGGCACCTATCCCGGAGACTAGAAAACGCACACCTACATGTTTTCCCCCCAACGCTGCACTGTCTCTCCATCTTTCCTGCCAGCCTTGTAGCCAGCATCAATAATATGGGAATGGAGACTTCCAGAGTAAAGCTTGTATTCAAATTGTTCTCTAAAAGATAAAGGGGAGCCAGATACCTCATATCTACTCCCGGCATGACACAAGAGAGGTGATGTCAAAACTAGCGGGAAGGTTCAGTACGGACCTGACAGATTTATAGTCCTTCTGCCCTCCCCTCTTTAGCTCCAGAATAATATCTTCAGAAGGGTTAGAAGAACAGAATGGGTAAGTGATGTTTTAAAATGTTTAAAAATAGGACTTCAGGACTGACAGGGAAAATGGATGATTAAGAAAGCTACAGACTAAAATAGATGTAGGAATAACTTTGTCTAGCTAATAATCTCATTCTCTATATGCCAAGGAGGGAAGAAATTGATGAATCAATTGTTTTTCATTTTGCTGACACTCAGTATTGGTCCTGAGAACAATTTCTTCCTGAGCAAAGTAATGTTTAACCACTTCCTTATCATCAACACTGCCTCATAAGCATTATTTAGAACTTTGCTATTGGAATTCCGTACGCGTCTCCTTTTTTCCCCTTTTTAGTAAACCTATGGGAGAGAGACATATAATGTCTTATTCATCAGCACCTTCATCATCCTGGCAATTAAAGATAAGGTAGAGAAAACAAAGGAACTGCATATGCACAGAAGCCACGAAAAGGAAGGAGGCCTCCTTAAGGGAAAAGAGAGTGAACAAAGGCCCTTTCTTCCAGATACAGTGGAAATGAGCTGAGACACATCTCCGACCTGCACAGGGCTCCCAGTCACCCAGGGCACAAGGGCCACAGTGGACTTGGGGAAGTGATTACAAGATAATGTCAGAAGGCAGACCTGTGAGACTGCAGGCCCGATCTGGGAATTGAAATACAGCTCCATGTTTGGGGACCTTGCTCCCCTCCAGGAACCAAACCTGAGAGGCATGAGGGTCTTTTTATTTGGAGTCTGGGAGTGAAATGGAGAAGGAACAGCCATGAGTCATTTCGGTGGCCACCATAGGTTCTGGTAAGAGTGTTCCTCCTTCCACTACATAGAGGTCAGCAGTCGGGGAGCGATAAAAGTTGAATGAGATATTATTTCGGGCAGAAAAGTAAAAGCTAACGTTTCCTGGAAGAATCAGACTCAGGTCTCCAGAGGTTTCAAGGTTTAGCTCATATGACATCACGTTCCAAAGTTTCCTTCTACTCTGTATTCTGATCAATTTGTCTCAATGTCCTCATCCACCGATGGTCTGAAATCTCCTTGATATCTGACTTCTTTTATTCTGGTCCCACACCAACTACTACAGTGCTATGTGCCTTTGGGGCAGTCAGTAAATGTTTACAGAAAGAGTAGCAGATGTTTAAATACTTGGAATCGTCACAAACAATGCATTTGCTGCTTTTACAGTTGGAAGGCTTAAAGCGTAAGGGGTCTTTGAAAATCGTATCTCCTTATTCAGAAAGAAATCCATTGTTTTGAATTATTCATCTTTTTATCATTATTATTTTTTTTTACAAACCAACCTTCTGAATATGTTTACCCATGGGGTGAAATAATAGACTCAACTAAAGTCTTAATCTTGACCTACATCTATGGTGACAAACTTTTTAGAGAGCGAACCCAGGTCATAGCCAGATCAATAAAGTGATAACAACCAAAAAATACTCTCAAATAACATAATATGTAATAAATAAATATGTATGTGCATTAATTTTATATGAGATATGTAGAGTAGGTGTTATTGGAACTTATGTATTATCCTGAGTTATTTACCTCTCCGGGTCATAAATCCTAGCTTTAAAACGGAAATGGAACTAGGTGGTGGGGAAATTAACAGTAATATCTAGTATTTAAAAATAATACTACAATTTAAAAAGAATTTGTATAGGGGCGCCTGGGTGGCTCAGTCAGTTGAGTGTCCGACTATGGCTCAGGTCATGATCTCACAGTCTGTAAGTTCGAGCTCCGCGTTGGGCTCTGTGCTGGCAGCTCAGAGCCTGGAGCCTGCTTCGGATTCTGTGTCTCGCGCCCTCTCTGCCCCTCCCCTGCTTATGCTCTGTCTCTCTCTGTCTCAAAAATAAATAAAAACATTAAAAATTTTTAAAAATAATTTGTATTAAAATAATTTTAAAATAATTCAAAAATAACATGTATTAAAAATATAAAGTGGGGTTTCATAGATTTTTCTTTTGAAATAGCTCCAGAAGTTTCGTAAATTGCCAAGATGGTACAGGATTCCACAAGTAGACCAGATCAGTTTCCAACCTTCATACCATCTCTTATTATTACAGTATTGTCATAATTAATGAACTAATGATGATACATTGTTATTAACTACCATCCAGAAAGAAATCCATGTGATTAAAACCATTTCTATCAATAGAGCTGATAGGAGTCATCCACTGTTTCATTTCCTTCGCTCTCCCGGTTCCTCTAATTCATAGGTATTCTGTTCTTCAGTTAATATCACAAAAATGGGTACGGTGTCCTATTATTAGGACCTAATATTAGGACTTTTTTTTTTTTTTTGCATTATGGTGGACCTTATGGTATAACGTATGGTCCAGATCCCCTGACAGGAAGGAAGAGTTTATAATCCTCCAGCCGCCGGAAGTGCTGCCAGAGGGCAGCCCTCAGCTGTCAGTCCTCTTTGTGGGCCGTTTCGACTGAAGACAATTGCCTTGCTCCAGTCACACCTCCTGTCAAGAGCAGCCAATACCCCAAATGTCCAGTCTATGCGCGAGTAAAAATGCCGGGGCACTCTTGCTCTAGCTAGAAACAACTCGAAGGTCACCCTAACTCCAGAGCTCCCATGGGGGGTGGGTAATGCCTTTGTGGGGAACATAAGTGAACTCAACTCCTCCCTCTGCCCCGCCCTGCTTTCTTGCTTGGTGTTGATCCCAGGAGTACTTCCTAAGAAACGCACTGGCCAACCAGTGCCCATTTCATAGCCTGCTTCTCAGGAGACACAACCCGTGACAGCCTGCCAAATTTTAGGTGTTAGGCATAAAGAAATATTGAGAGAATGCAGTCCAGTTCTTTCTCATTTTAGAAAACATGGGGGGAGATTTGCAGGTAAGTCCCTCACTCCCGCCCAACGTGCAAAGATGTGACAGAGGCACATGCAGGCTGCTATACGAGGCCAAAGGGTTCTTACACCCCAGAGAAGCGGGGAGGAGGTTATCAAGATAGACTTCCTGTAAGAGCTGTGTGTAAAAGAGAAGCAAGATGTGCTAGAGAAAGATGAGGCAAGGAGTTGGAGTCAGAAAGAAGATATGAGAAAACTCACAGACATATGAGGGTTCTGGGATACTAAAGGCATAGTAGTGGGAGACCAGGGGGGGCTCACGAGTGAAATGGCAAAATGCAGCCGTAATCAGATCAGGGAAAACCTTGCCAGTAATCCTAATGAACTTTTGTTGTGACTTCCCCTTTTCAGACTGAAACACAAGACAGAGGACATTTCCATACAACCTGTACTTCTAGATTTTTCCAACTCTTGCCCTCTACTAAAGCAAAGAGACACTTTGGGTGACTAAGCACAGTGCCAATAACATGGGTGTCAACACATAAGTGACGACATTATCTGTTATACACAAAATCAGTCATTTTATAAGAAAAATGTTCAACGCATAAAATGTTTCAAAATATCTTGCTTTATTTTGCAAAAAGACTTTTTTTTCAGACCTCCATTATATGGCTAATATTAAAAAGGTAAATAAATATGGACTATTGGAGAATAAATGTTATTTATTATTATTGAAACAAATGAACCTTTTATTTATATGACATCCCATTGCAAGTTTTACATTTATCATCATTTTGCTGCTTATTTGGTAATCATAAACCATTGTTTCTTGGGGTGAGAATGTTCACAACATCATTACATCCAATGCAATTGTTGGAGCTTTGGTCATCTGCCCTTGCCTTCCTTCTTACCTACAAATCATCTATGAGCAAAATTACATAGACAAAGTTCATAACTACAAAATCACAACTCACCGGTGCTACTGAAACTCTTGATAAACAGAATGATTACCTGGACACTGGGTACAATTGAGTGATGGGACCGATAAGCAAGGCTGATGATTTTACACAACCCCTAGTACCTGGTCAGCCATGGCATCCTCTCTCTCTCTCTCTCTCTCTCTCTCCCACAAAAAAAAAAATAATACAGAATAAGAGCAGGTGTAAACAATCTTTCCATAGAGGTAAACTTGAATCCAGTCTATTTTCCTTTAAAAAAAATATATACCTTTTAGGGGCATCTGGGAGGCTCAGTCAGTTGAGTGTCAGACTCTTGATTTTGGTTCAGGTCATTATCTTGTGGTTGGTGGGATTGAGGCCTGTGTTGGGGCTCCACACAGACCACACAGAACCTGCTTAGGATTCTCCCCCCCTCCCCCCACCCCAAACCTACCCTGCTCATGCAGTCCCATGCACTCTCTCTCTCTTTCTCCCTCAAAATAAATAAATAAGCATTAAAACAATGCTTTAGAACATACATGCCTTTTAAACATTAATACTTGATTTATGAGTAACGCCTGACCTGTGTCACCCACACAAGTGACCAACAGCCAGCAGGCCCTGTAATCCTACGGAGAGGCACCACAAGAAGCAATATGGAACCACTGGGGTGGTTAAAGCAAAGGTGAAACATGATTAGGTTTACAGTTTGGATAGGTCTCTCTGAAGCCAGATGGAAGATAGAATAAAGGTGAAAAGAAGGGCTGAGCGAGCTGTTGTAAAACTCAAGCAAGATAGCAGATGCACACCTTTAGCACACCTTCAGCAACAGAAGTATGAGCATTCCGGCCAAACACTTCCATACTTTGGCTCCATTAACCCCCACACTGTCAATGGAGTACCTTGAAAGATTCAAGCAAGGTGAGCTAGCTGACCAAGATAACTTTTCGCTTTTCATGTCTCTCTGATTTTGAGAAGGCCTTATTACCCCGCCTAATAAAGCAGAAAATCAGCTATCAAAGATGTACTCATGGGGCGCCTGGGTGGCTCAGTCGGTTAAGCGGCCGACTTCGGCTCAGGTCATGATCTCGCGGTCCGTGAGTTCGAGCCCCGCGTCGGGCTCTGTGCTGACAGCTCAGAGCCTGGAGCCTGTTTCAGATTCTGTGTCTCCCTCTCTCTGACCCTCCCCCGTTCATGCTCTGTCTCTCTCTGTCTCAAAAATAAACGTTAAAAAAATTTTTTTTTTAAAAAATAAAAAAAAAAGATGTACTCATAGTTAGATTAAGGAGTTCGATCACCCTCAAAAACAAGAATTGGAAATCCAAATGGAATTTGTAGGTACGAGGTTTATGTGCACTCGAAAAAAAGTTAGCCTCTGATTTTTCACCAAAACTACTTAGTTCTATTAAAATACGATCATACTGTCAGATGGAAAAACATCAACTTCTCTAGAAACAGAAATCACTTACACAGGGCAAATCACCCTAAGATGTCTTTTACTATAATCACTCTTGCCCCAAGGCCCTGCCACCACAGGATTGTCACTTTTGACTCACGAACGAGCTTTATAGAACTGCCAGATGAAAGACACATTTAGTTGTACATGACATATTATTGCCTGAGATGCACCAAAATTCCATCTTTGGGGGCACAGAAGAATCAAACAGTATATTAAAGTGGTTAAAAGATAACATGTCTAGGGAAAACACTTTATGAATCAATGACCCTCGTGGCACTGGGCAGGTTATGTAGTACCTCAGCTTGCGCAACCCATAGAATTAGGTGATAGAGTGTTCCTGTATCATAAAGTTGCTATGAAATGAAACGGGACTCACGTAAAATCCATAACCCAGCGCCTGGGGGAGAGGAAGTGAGGATGTGCCGCTGAATGTGAAGGTGGTAATGACAGGTGATCGTGCACATCACGGTCAGGGTGCAAATCTACCACCTGTTTCTTCGTGTGTGTGTTTTGTTTTTGTTTTTGTTTTGTTTTGTTTTAGAAAATGGTCCCTAATTGGCCAAACCAATAATTCTTTAGGCTGCAGAGTTAGCCTATCTCCCTCCCAGTAAGTACACCAAAAACAGATTAAAAACCCCAAACGACCCCCAATTCAAAAGAGTCCCTCGGAGAAAGACAGATACCATATGTGTTCACTCTTATGTGGATCCTGAGAAACTTAACAGAAACCCATGGGGGAGGGGAAGGAAAAAAAAAGAGGTTAGAGTAGAAGAGAGCCAAAGCATAAGAGACTCTTAAAAACTGAGAACAGACTGAAGGTTGATGGGGGGTGGGAGGGAGGGGAGGGTGGGTGATGGGTATTGAGCAGGGCACCTTTTGGGAGGAGCACTGGGTGTTGTATGGAAACCAATTTGACAACAAATTTCATATATTGAAGAAAAAAAAACGAAAACAAAAACAAAAACAAAAGAGTCCCTCGGTAGAAGAAGGCCTTAGGAAAAGGAGAGGGAGATGCTGGTGGGGAGAACACGCAAGGACGGTTACAGAGGCAGTTGAAAAATAATAGGAAAACAGCCTTGCTTACACTTTGCTACTTTTAGGATCAGAGATTTCTGAAGATTTTCTGAGCCTCTCACAAATAAAGCATTATCTTCAGAAGGCATTCAAGGTCTCAGACAAAAGAATTCACAAGATTTAGCTCATGATCAATTTAGAATAAGTAAGTTCTGGCTACTGATCATTACTGGAAGAGAAAATGAGATTTTAAGGATGATTGTCTAGCTGGTTATTGTTTCTGAGAAGGAGGGAGATGAAAAGACCTGGAGAGATACAAAGAGGAAAACAAGCAATGTGAATTCCAGAAGGAAATTTTAATACGGAGCAAAGAGTCATAACATAACCCAACAGGCAAAACAGCTGATTAGGTGCTAACTGTGTCAAATTAACTACTCACAGCTCACAGATTAAACTCAAATGACACATATTCCTAAGGCTATTTATGGACAACTAAATCATCTAAGAGAAAGATTCACAAATTGCTTACACCAGAATAGAAAATCTTACAAACCTTGACGCCAAATTTCATGCTCACACTCAATATAATTTTAGAAATTTCAGAAATAACAGATTGCAACAACAAACGTGTTCGCTCCCAGCAAGTGAAATCCTGTTACTTCAACTGGCTAAGACAGTGACATGGCAGTTTGAAATTTGCTTAGTGGGAGACTCAGGATTAAAGTGGAATTGATAAGCAAGACAATGATTTTCCTACAGAGGTATACCTCAACTGATTTCTTTTCTTCCCCAGGAATCGGCCATGCCGAGCACTTTAAGAAAGGTATAGGAGCTATGAGACCAGCCGCTTCTATAATATCTTGCTAATCAAAGACTTTTCTCGGAATCCCGCTTCCCACAGGCTTCAAAACTAGAAAAAAAATGTACTTAAAAGTTTATTTTTTGTATTTAAAATCTGACTGCTTTCTAGTCTCCATTCCATAGCAAGAAATCCACCAACAGACTTACACCCTCTCCCCCAGTCGTGGTCCTGCGTGCAGAATGGCTGAGTGCCTGTCATATATCCTTATCACCCAGCTTTGGAACAACGAAATTAGAGTTTGATATTTAACAGTTTGGCGACTTTGACTTTGTCCATCTACTTAAGGACCAACTGAAGTGGCAAGTTTTCACGTCAAGATTCATGACTCATTTAACGTAAGTACATCGACAATGAAAATTTCCACTGTGTTGTTTTCCAATGCATTTATATCGGAAACGATGCCAGCACCACAAAAATAAATACATTTGTATCTGCCATAATTGGTACCAATGAATATTTGAGGTGTGTGATTAACAGAGACGACTGAACAAGAGCCTTAGAAAAGTCCATTTCAAACTATATGAGATATTTTTGAATTGCTTTGTTATAAAAAACTATTATTCAAGATCGTATTAACCTCCCCAAACAGAATACCAAGAGCAAAATTTTAAATACCAACTCTTGTCACTGAATATGATTCATCCTTGTTTCATTTGAATTTGGGTACTCCTAATAAGACACATCAAGATTTCTCCATCTTTACCGCAGGCAGATTAACTCTAACTGAAGGCACATGGGGTGCACGTACATGGGCGCTGAGATGCTGGAGGTATTTTCCCATCGAACAATCTCATTTGGCAGTTTTCTTCTTCCACACACAAAGGGAAAAACCAACAACTTAAACATTAATTTCAGGGACTCACCCACATAATCAACGTCCCATTGCGCAGAGAGGACATTTTTCCAGACGATGGGCAGATCCACGTTCCACGTTCCGAGAGGCAGCGAGACAGGAAGGGTGGGCAGAAAAGAGAAGAAAAATTAGGAATAATTCAAAAGCTGGCGGCAACTTACCCCCATACTAAGCATGATAATTAGAGTTCTCTCCTTTCCTGAAAACTGCCCACTGCCAAGATACTGCGGATTAAGGGGAAAGTTGCTGTAGAAAAACAAGGTAGATAATTCATGAGAGAGCCAAAAGGATCTCTCATTAACATTTTCATTTAGCAGTTGCAAATAAGAGAAAACACATGCAAGCCACTTTTGAATATGTAATAGATGTTTCCAGAAGGAGACTATGAAAAGAGCTGTATGAACATATAGGGACATAAAAATAATGAAAGCAAGCCTGAACTAGGATGGGGAGGGGAGGATGGCTGCAAGGCAAAGACTCAGCAGACTCAAAATCACCATCAGAAAACCCAGTAAAATTATTTACACATCCCAACAAGCCCTTGACTAAAATCATTCTAATTCTATATTCTCAAGGAATATCAATTATAACCCGTTTCAGATGTGCTACAGGTCAGAGTCAGAGAATAGAATTTGGATTTTTCAAAGAAAGGACCAAGGAAATAAGTTATTTATTTCCTTTTATAAAGGCACAGAAAAAATTTGTACGTGGCATAAAAACTTCTAGTACACATTGTTTTTCAACCCTACAAGCCACGATGGTTGCTTTATTAGGGAAGAAATTTTACGGTATTAAATCACATAAAACGTATTTTCAAGTAGATGGAGCCCCCCGATGCTGAGTCTTCATTGAAAACAGCTCATGTGTCACAGGCTTTCCACATGAGCAGTCACTTTGGAAAACCAGGCTGGGCCAAGGTCATGCTAGAGGAATTCTGTGATCCTGGGGTATGCTGGGGCCTTCCACTACTAATCCATTCCATCACCAGCTACCGTTAACTCAAAAGAATTGAAAGCAAGGACTCAGAGCGTTATTTGTACACCCACATTCACAGAAATACTGTACGCGATAGCCAAAGAGTGGAAGCAACCCAGATGTGCACTGGCGCACGAACGGAGACACAAGACGCGATATACCGCATGTGACGGAATGCTGTTCACCTTTAAAGAAGGAAATTCCAACATGTGTCACAACCTGGAAGAACCCTGAGGACATCATGCTTAATAAAACAGGCCAGACAGAAGAAGACAAATATTGCATGATTCCACTTACACGAGGTACTCAGAGGAGTGAAGTTCGTAGAGACAGAAAGAAAGTACTAGGCACGGGGGCGGGGGGTGATGGAGAAGTTGAGAGTTGTTGTTCAATGAGAAGACAAAGAGTGTTTTGCTGGTTGGTTGTACGCCAATGTGAATGTGTGTAATACTACTAAATTGCACACTTAAAAATGGTTAAGGTGGCAGGAGCACCTGGGTAGTTTGGTCGGTTAAGCGGCCAACACCAGCTCAGGTCATGATCTCGCGGTCCGTGATGTTCAAGCCTCACCACGTAGGGCTCTGTGCTGAGAGCTCAGGGCCTAGAGCCTGCTTCGGATTCTGGGTCTCCCTCTTTCTCTGCCCCCCCCCCCCCACCACCTGCTCATACTATCTCCCAAAAATAAACATTAAAAAAAAATTATAATGGTTAAGAGGGTCAATTTTAGGTGATACGTAATTTACTACAATTCAAAACAAAAAAGCCAGTGTTAGAATGGTACTTTGGAACTACTTGGCTGCTCTTCCTAGATCCAGTCTCCAAAGGAAAGAAGGAAGACAAGCGTGTAAGTCAACACTCAGTGTAGAGTGTTAAAAAGACTGTAATCTGTAATAGAACAAAGGCGGCCTAGCATGAATTCAAGAAATTTGGTCTTCCTCTCAGCAGATGATAGGATGACAGTTGTCACTTAAAGGGCTGTGGTCTTCTCGGAGTTATAGTAGAAATCATGACAGATAGGCTGCGAAGAACAGAGATGAGCCAGCCCGTCAGCACATAGCCCCCTCCCTTCCTATGCAAGTCTAAGACACTTTGAAAAGAGTCCATGCAAGGTCTTCCTAGCATTCTTAATATATTTTAAAAGTTTAGTAATTGGCTCATGGATAGTGTGTGTTTAATCTCCTCTCACTGGTCCTGGTAATGAATGGTGAATTTTCTTCTCATTGTAGACATGCGCACTTTAATAGTACCGACCAAAGGGTCTAACGGATCCTCTCGCATACATAAACCATTTTTGTTTGCTAAAGAATCAGAAAAGAGAATATAATGGTGCATCCCTGAGTCACTATAACAGAAGTAAGCTTAAATATCTGTTTTGCATCACTTTCTGCCCATGATTTCTGTCACCGGCCCTCCGTGAACATGGGTTGACCTTGCAATGAGGGAAGACAACTTGCATAGGGAAGTCCTTAGGGAGTCGAAGTACGGTACAGTCTTTGAAGGAACTGGATAATCTTGAGAAAGCCACTAAACACCTTTCTCCTTGAGTGGAAATCACAGTTGTGATGATTTTCTCATAGTTATGGTACAGATCAAACAAAATGATGATTGAAAAAGACCTTTGGGAAATACAAATCTGTGGAAATTTGGCAGTGGTGGGAGTGGGGGGCGGGGAGGCTTTGGGATGTCCCTACTTGTGGTCTGCCTCTTGGCAGGAAGGCTCAGTTCTTTCCCAGAAGGTGAGGAATGTCCATATAAGACAGTATAGGCTTAAGTCTCAACTTAACTTTTCAACCTTATTTTCCATTATCTGGCAGTCACCCTATTGACTTATTTCCAACCAAACGAAGGCCCATGAGTCTAGAGTCATGGTTCTTATAGTCCAGGATCCCTGGGAGGTCCCTGAGACTTTTCTAGGAGGCTTATGAGATCAAAACCTTTTTCCTACTCATACCAAGATATTATTGGTCTTTTCACTCTCAATCTCTCAGGAGTGAACAGTGGAAGTTTCCAGAAGCTACATGATGTATATCACACCCTCAGTTTCTCATACCGGAACAAACATAAGAATCCATTCTCTTCTTAAGCCAGACATTAAAGAGATTGCCGTGGCACTCTTAACCCTAAATTATTTTTGTTTTGGAAAATATAGTTAACGGTCATGAAAATATTTATGTTAACATGGAATGGACTTTTATTGTTATTTTTAAGTGAATTAAAAGTATTTAAAAATGTCTTCGCTGTCATTTCTTACACACATTATTATTTTTAAAGTCCATTTATTCATTCATTCATCCATGTTCAGTAATCTCTGCACCTAACATGGGGCTCAAACTCGCAACCCTAAGATCAAGAGTAGCATTCTCTTCTGACTGAGCCAGCCAGGTGCCCCTCAGTTTTCATTTCTAATGCAATACATGCCTATAGATACAACACGTATAAATAGAAGTTCATTGCATTTGTCAATTACTTTAAAGGATGTACAGAGGTCCTGAGATGGAAATATTTGAGAACCGCTGTGTCTAGAGCAGACAGCAGGAGGGTGAATAATATAAGGCAGGCTGAAGAAGGATACAGGAGCAGATCAAGAAGCAGGAACATACTCCAGTGGCCACGTGACGGATTCTAGTCTTCACGTCAGAGCAATGTCAGGCTATTCCATACATGTAGGAGGTGGCAATTAATGTCCCTTTCTCTGTATGTGATAGTTGTACAGAGTTACTCATGGTTCAATTTACTTTTCCACCCTATAACGATTCGCTATAAAAAATGAATTCATAAAGCTCCATCAGAAAGCTATATCACCCTAGGGCCGCTTGGGTGGCTTGGTAGGTTGGGCGTCCGGTCCGGCAGGTTGGGCGTCGGCTCAGGTCAGGATCTCACTGCCCGTGAGTTCGGGCCCCAGGTCGGGCTCTGTGCTGACAGCTCAGAGCCTGGAGCCTGCTTCCAATTCTGTGGCTCCCTCTCTCTCTGCTCCTTTCTGACTCGTGCTCTGTCTCTCTCTCTCTCTCTTTCTCTCAAAAGTAAATAAACGTTAAAAAAAAATTTTTTTTAAAGAAAGTTCCATCACCCTATAATCAATCTCCAGGTTGCTTTCTAACGTCTTTTCTTTCTTTAAGTTTATTTCTTTATTTTGAGAGACAGAGAGAGAGAGAGAGTACAAGCAGGGGAGGGGCAGAGAGAGAGGTTCCCAAGCCGACCCCACACGCTATTAGTGTGGAGCCCGACGGAGGGCTTGAACCCATGAACAGTGAGATCATGACCTGAGCCGAAATCAAGAGTCAGATGCTTAACCCACTGAGCCACCCAGGCGGCCTGGGGCTGCTTTCTAAAAGAATAACTTCCCCTACACGGTCAGATGCAGTGTTTTCACCATGCTCACCACTTAAAACCAACTGTATGGTTAATCTGGAAGCGGGAAATGTTTATAGATGAGCTTACTTTTATCTCCCAATAATCAGTAGGTAGCCCACATTCCAGTGGAGCCAGACTCTGGGGCAGAACTCCCATTCTGGCCATGTGCCCTGGGGTGGAAGGAAATGGCCCTTCCTCACATGGGGAGGCCCTCTTGTTCGACTTGGAACCATCCCTGCTCAGCCTCCTGGGCTCTTTTACCCCTCTCCCCTCCGAAGCTGTTGCGAACTGTATCCATGTCAAGTCCCTTCTGCATTCCCTCCACTCTTAGGAAATAACCTCCCTTCTCTCTTCACTGAGAAGCTACAGGCAGGAAGCTATGGAGTCATTAGCCATGCGCCATGACTATAAAATTTATGAGTTGTAACTTGAGTGTCGGCAGGATAAAAATAATTATCTTAACATGCAGTTTCCAGGAATAAATAGCAACTAAAAGCATGATTCTGATTTTCAATAACAAGAAAATAATTGTATATTAGTGAAGTCAGTGAGAAAAGACAGATCTAAGCCATGTCAAGGCAAGGGAATGTGTATGAAGAGGGACTATGGAACGTAGCCAGGAGACAAGGCTTGTTACAGCAAAAAATGTTATCAAAGTACATTCTCCAGGGACGTCTGTTAGAACAGCATGACTAAGGAGACAGCCTGTACCTTAAAGGGAGCAACAGATAAGGCGTTGGAACCTCCATCGAGACTAGGGCAACAGAAGGGTGCCTGAGTGGCTCAGTGGGTTGAGCGTCTGACTTTGGCTCAGGTCATGATCTCATGGTTTGTGAGTTCGAACCTGGCATGAAGCTCTGGGCACTGACAGTGCAGGCATGCTTGAGATTTTCTCTCTCTCTCTCTCTCTCTCTCTCTCTCAATCTCTCTGCCCCTCCCCCACCCATGCTTTTTCTCTCTCTCAAAAGAAATAAATATACTTTTTTTTTTTTTTTTGAAGAGTGGGGTAGTAAAGCACCAAGACCGGGGGGCAGATCTTTAAAATTGCTAGCCATCTAAGCACAACATGCATGGGATTACACTTTGCAGGGTATCTAGTTGCAAAAAATATTTAAAGGTGCCTCTTTTTTTTGTTTTCATTTTTTTTTTCTTTTTTTGGAGGGGTTGTAAAGAAGGAGGGAACCTATGATTTCACAGACACAGTCTGTCTTTTTTGAATCGACTTTGGTTTGGGTGAGTCACTCGGCCTGCGTAAGCCTTGATTTTGCTCTCTCTTAACATCACACACTGCAGAGGTGTGGCAAAGGCCAGGAATGAAGACACCACCAGCTCTTAGAGCAGAATGCTCGGCACATAGTAGGCGCTCAGCAAAGGGCAGCTCTTTTTTTCTCTGGCTCTTTCCCTTTTTTCTTACTTTCTCAGCTGGCATCCCAGATAGCTATGATGCATATGTATACACATAGATGTTTTTTAACAGACAAAAAAATAGAAAGAGAGCAAATGTGTATATATTGTGAAGACAGATGCTGGTAATGAGTATATTAAAAATACAATCCTGTATCCGTGGATATCTGACACCGGATGTGGTAACTGAATAGGTGTAGATCCTGTAACTTCTTTAACATTAACGTTTGTCTAGAATCTTTCTGAGATTTCATTTACCCTCCTCTTCTGAAGGCTTCTCCTTACTCCATTTTTGCCAAAGACAACCCCTTTTCTGTGCTACGGAATCCCTTCCTCCATGGGGCAAAATCCGTTTCTGCCTGGGATGTCCTGGTTCTCTGACCTCCAGTTCTCCTCCGGCGTCTCACCCGTTCCTTTGAGGGGGTCCCTCTGGTTTTCCTTACCTGGGTTTCTCGCCTTCCCCACACTACCCTTCCCTCTCCTCTGATCTATATGTGGCTTCTTTTTTCCTTCCAGGCATGGGTAAGCTTATAGGTCTTTGAGGAGGGTTATAGGCATCGTGGTCACTTGGTTGCCTTGCATAGAAATACTATGACAGATCCCTTTCCTCACCCCATCCTCTCCTCACGTCAGTTTTTATACCTACAGCTCCCGTGCAGCCCGCCGATGCGGCTCTGCCTCAAGTCCTCTGTGTATGTGTCTCCTCCTCCCTCTCTCTCATCACTTTCCACCGCTCAACATTTGCCTGACCCCCAAAGCCTTACTTTCCCTTCAAGTCCAAGGTGAACATCACCTCTCCTGGGAAACCTTCCTGCTCTCCCTGTCAGAATTAACCGCTCTTTGGTGTTTCCCCATAACTGGGGTGGCCACTTAAAAATGCACATAAAATGTTTTATTGTGCAATAATTTCATACCTAGTGTAAGCTATGAGGCATAATAATAAAATGCACATCTGTGAGCCTAGCACCTATCTTAATAAGAAGAATATTATCAATATCATTGCATCTACAATTCAGTCCTCCTGCCCCCCGCCCCCCCACATAGGTTTTCCTAAAGGATGCTGTTCAGTTTTCCATGGAAAACTTGAGCCTTAGAAAAATGGTATTATATCATTCAACCTTCTGCAACTTTTTTTTTTCATCAACTGTGTTAAAGATTCTTCCACGTGGTTGGTTGACACCTGTAGTTCATTCGTTTTTGTGGCCGTATAATATCTCATTTTGTGACTATGCCATAATTTACTTATCCAGTCTCCTGTGCATAGACATTTGTGTCGTTTCCAATTTCTTGCTAATATGGATATTTTGAAACATTTTATACTGTGTATGTGTGACAATTTTTCAATGGTTTCTTGAGATAGTCAATATCTTATTCATTCAATATTAAATTAATAAGATGATATGCAGAAATACTACGTTGGCAGTGTATATATCTTTATAACATAATGCATAATTGTTTTCCCGTATTGTTGCGTCAGATTACCCACTCCCCCCAATGTATAAGATTTGATATTTTCATAAAATTGTCTTTTGAAACTCATCACTATCGCACTTTATACCATGCTTGGTGGTATATAAATACTCATCTCCCTATGAGATGATAAATATCATATTTTATTCTTGTTTATCCCCATGGCCTGCATCAGTTATAAAAAATACTTCTAAAAATGATAAATGAATACCAAACTGGAATAAATACAACAACCTGTATTTGATTTGAGTTACAAGACTTTTGCTTTTTTTTTTTTAAGTATATTTACTTATTTTGAGAGAGAGAGAGAGAAAGCATGAGTCGGGGGGCGGGGGGACAGAGAGAGAGGAAGAGAGAGGATCCTCGCATCTTTGCCAGCAGAGCCCGACGTGGGGCTCACACTCATGAACCATGAGATCACGACCTGATCTGAAATCAATGTCGTACACTTAACCCACTGAGCCACCCGGGTGCCCCGACTTTCTGCTTCTTAATGCAAACACCATGGAAAGGTTATGGTATTATCAATCGTTTGCACAAAATGATTAATCCAATCAGATTGCTTTCCTATTAGCTCAGCAGAACTAAGAAAATGATGGTTTCGTTTGAGAAAGAGAGAAGGTACTACATTTGAAGCAAGAAATACATTTTGGAAAGAAGAGCCTAAAGAGTGTGACTCGGGATGTGGACACTAGAGCCCAGAGAGATGAGCACTAGGAGATAAATAAGGGGTTCGGGAAGGGAATCACAAAACACTTCATACTCAGCCAAAGATTTTCACCTGAGGTTCTCCATGTGGCTTCCTGACCCAAACTCTCACAACTGATGCTAATATTTCCAAAAAAAAAAAAAAAATTAACGTTTTTATATTTCAAGAGACAGAGAGGGGCAGGGCACGAGCAGGGGAGGGGCAGAGAGAGAGGGAGACACAGAATCCGAAGCAGGCTCCAGGCTCTGAGCTGTCAGCACAGAGCCCAGCGCAGGGCTTGAACTTCAAAATTTTTTTATAATATAGATTGAATGTGGTCGTCTGGGCTAGCCTGGAAACCTAACCATAACTTTTAACATTTTCTCTCAGGGTAAAGAACTCAAAAATTCTGAACAACTACTGACAAACACACTTTTGGAAAAATGACTCATCTGTAAAATGGGGAATGCCTATATTCAGAAAGTAGGTCTCTGCCTTTTATCACTCCAATCTCTTCACCCCGAGGGCCAAAGAAGCCAGAGGCTAAAGAAAAGAAGCATTTCTGTGCTCTTAAAAACAAAACGCACAACATCCATTAAACTACACTTTGATCACTGCTTGTCTTCCGCTTTGAAAAATCACTCAGAAAAGGAGTACCCAAACCTCCCCAAGTAGGAGATAGGCAGGCATTCCTTATGGGGGAAATGTAAGAAATTGAAAAGAAGCCACTGGCTCAAAAAAGAGGAAGACTATGTCAGCAGCATTACTCAACCTGTGTCTAAAGGGCACAAGCTACTCCTGAAACCCCCACGTGAAGGCAATTGACAATAAAAGGCTTCAAAACATCCCGAGGTCATTGACCTTGTCCTGCTCACATCTTTGATGCTGGCTTTCACATCATGTGCAAACTGATACTTTAGTAGGTCAATGCCTAAAAACAAATTCCTGAATTCAGTAGGTCTATTTGTGAACAGAGACGAGTCAATAAAAAGTGGGTAAGAACTACACCATAAATCTCAAGCCAGCCACCCCACACAGGCGCAATTCCGCCTGTCTCTACAACAACAAAACCATCCAACCATCAAAAAAGAAATGCATTTGGAACAGAACTCAGTGTTTTCAGCCCTGGTAGAATGCACATGCTCACCGCACTCTATTTGGTGTCAAGGGGATAGCCAATGCTTGCTGAAGTTACAGGGAAAGGTTTAATAGAGGTCTTTAAAATATTACTCTGATTAACTCTGACACCTCAACTGTTTCCGAAAATCCATGAACCGCTGTGCTTTAATTTTCGTCCTAGTTCACAATGCTGAGGCACTGTAGCGATTTGCATTTATTGACCACCTCCTATGTCACAAAATCTGGCTCTTGGCTATTAAGAGAGTTTCGGTTTTTGGGGGGGGGGGTGGGAAGCGCTAGGATGATGTTCGGGGGTTGACTCGGGTTAATTTTCTGTGAACGCAACACAATTGGATACGCAGCATTCACTCTCCTCCACGTCCAGCACCGTGAGGTGTAGCGTGAGGAAATGATGCTTTTTCCCTCTGACATGTGTTTTTCAATTCTCAACTCTTTTTCCTCAATCTTGCTGAAATTATACTTCCAGTCGGAGGAATAACTTGATGGGTCAGGCACTTTCTCTCAAATCAACTCATTTCCAAGTAGGAAGTTAACTGCATTCCCATGGAAAGTCACTGGGGGTTCAGCCCAGCTGTTCCAGAATCATATGAGCAGCTCACAGTAAAGGCCACTTGCTACTTTCCAAGCCCTGCCTGGTGGACTTTCATCTTCCACTAGACTAACAGCTAGTCAGATGTAACCGACACTGCCTTTCCACGGAGTCAGGAGAAAGCATTTTGAAAGATGGGCTACACGTTAGCTTGTGTTTATCCTATCAGTAGATTTCAATGGAAACTGCACGGAGAAAGCATCTTGCTAGGCTTTGGAAAGATTGTACTCAGAGTAATTTATTTATTCATTCATTCGCTCACTCCTTTAGTTAAAAACCACCTGCCTAGCCCCTCCTATGCCTGGAGTTGATCCCCCGCCCCTGGAGCGGCTCCCCCAGGGAGCTCTATCTTTTCTGCACATGCTCTGTCTGCTGACAGCCAGTTATCTGAAAAATGTGGCCAAGCAAATGGCAGAGGCTAACTAATGTTCAGAGGAGAAAACCGGAAGGAGGGAGTGATCCTGTTCTCATTCCTTGGCCATCGATGCTTCCCGCAGCCCGCTCTTGACCCCCCAAATTACAGCCTCCCTCCAGCCCACCTCACACTCCTTGGCCTCGTGTTCCCAGCCCTGGGATTCTCTGGCATAGCGGGACAAAAACCTACCCAGAACATCTTTAAATTTGTGAGGAGAGTTAGAAGAAGAGGGAAATAAAATGAGATTCCGGGTAACACGGTCAAGCAGGGGAAATGCTGAGCTGGTTCAGAAAAACAGTAGATTAACTGTCATCAGGCTAACATTACCAATTATCCAGAGACTTAAAGTGAGATTACTTGGGCTGATAACAATAATGCCATTCTTGTTAAAGAATTCTTTAGGACTTTTATATAGCAAAGTGCTATTTCCATTTCCTCGTGTCAAACTGTCTCGGTAACACTGACCCGTAAAAACTGTCACGGTACTTGTGCTGTGTTATCAGGTTTAAAAAACAAAAGGTTTTTAACCTATCATGACGCTTTAGGATCGTAGATTTGAAAGCTGAAGCAGCTGTAACTCCATCATAAAGATGAGTAAACTGTCATCCAGGGAAATTAAGTGACGATGAACCCACAATCTGGAAAATTACACCAATGTTTATTTTTCCTGAAACACATTTAGTTATCTCCTAACCGTATCGTAGGGAGAGCAAAGCTACACTTAAGGCAAAATAGGACATGAAGTCAGCTGAAATGCAAGAGTATATTCGTGTGCTAAAAGTACAGGACATAAAACAAAACATCATGATAGTTTTTTACTCAGGGAAAAGGTCTGACAACCGGGTCACATGTACAGCATTACTCATTGGTGCATTACCTAATTAATTTTCATCTTTCATATGCTTTTCAAATGGCTAAGAATAGAACAAATTACTCATCCCTTATAAATACAATGCAGACGATGTTGCAACATGATAATATTCCCCGGAATTCATAAATTTTGTGGCAGAAAAGTATCTAAGTCATCCCGCCTTTTAAAAAGTAAGATCTTGGGGCGCCTGGGTGGTGCAGTCGGTTAAGCGTCCGACTTCAGCCAGGTCACGATCTCGCGGTCCGTGAGTTCGAGCCCCGCGTCAGGCTCTGGGCTGATGGCTCGGAGCCTGGAGCCTGTTTCCGATTCTGTGTCTCCCTCTCTCTCTGCCCCTTCCCCCGTTCATGCTCTGTCTCTCTCTGTCCCAAAAATAAATAAAAAACGTTGAAAAAAAAAAAGATCTTCTGTGTTTCCAATATCTAACCATAAGAGAAAAAGCAAAGAGCCTCCTGAGAAAGGACCCAGGTCAAGGGAGAAAATAACCAAGGGGCAAATCTCGGCCCGAGGCCAGTGTGGACGCGACAGGAAATGCAAAACCTTCCAGCTGCCCCTCTAACTTCCTGTCCTCTTGTGCCATTAGACTTCCCCACTCACAGTCGTGGTAATCTTTCTATATCTAACCCCCTCATATTACGCTTTGGCATAAAATCCTGCCTTGTTTCCCCAGGAAGCCTATCTGATAAATTCCACAATTTCATAAGCTTACAAGTTGGGTATACTTGCTCAGATTTACCATGTACCAAGCATTGTATATGAAAACACAGAAGTTGTAACAGACTCGGAGTGCGATACAGAGCATGTCTTGCTCTGTCCTCCATTCTAGAACCCAGATGCTTGCGCCTGAATCCCAGGGGTAAGAGCCGCGTCTGTGCGATCACAGAGTCCACTGAATGGCATTGCTATGTGGTGGTGTCGTCAAGGCAAGGGGTGACTAGTGGACCTCACGGGGCCACAGGGGTAACAGCGCCCTGAGCAGTGACCCACGACCTGCACCCGGTCCAGACTCGAGGCGGGCCGAGGAACGCATCACATGCCGGCAGTCCTGGTGGCTCTGTGTTAGGTTCGGGCCACAGCGAGTTTAGGAGCATCCGTGGTGCCTTGGGGATCTTTGAGGTGAAATGTCAGCATGGTGGCCAGAACAAGAACAAATAAAAATGGTGGGGGGCACCCAGCACAGAGAAGGCTTGGTTTTGCAAGCAGGGGATCCTCCAGGCTTCCTAAAGGCCAGTCAGGAGAAAGGGGACTATGGTTAGAATTACCATTGTTGCAAGGTGGTGACAAAGTCCAAGAAGTACGGTTGTGCCACAGTTTATTAAGCTGTTTGGCCTTGGAAACATGGGTTACTCTTACATCCACTATCAATTAGAGAGCTCTTTCAAAACAAACAAGACAAAACAAAACAAAAAAAAACAGATCAGCTCTGTCCACTTGAAAAAAAAAATGAGGTACAGCAGTTTTACCTAATTATCTTGGTAATTAAACCATCAGTGTAGATAGATGCCTTCAAGATCAAGGAGCCTAAATAAATCTGCCACATATTATTTTAGTGTAGGCAGAGATAAATGTCCCTGATGCTCATTATTTTTCCAACACGCATGATGCAGATACAGAGGGGGTAGACTAAAAATAATAATTTCTATTTGATTTTGAAATGCAGAAACATTTTGCAGTAGGATTATCAGGTTTATCTTCCTAATTGCATTTTGCTTTGGTTACTATTTAAAAAAAAACAAAACTTGAAAAGTGGCAAAGAGATTACATTTAAATATACTCAGGATTAAAGGTTATTTTTTAATGTGTATACATTTTTTGAGAGACAGAGAGAGGCAGAGCGTGAGTGGGGAGGGGCAGAGAGAGAGGGAGACACAGAATCCGAAGCAGGCTCCAGGCTCTGAGTGGTCAGCCCAGAGCCCGACATGGGGCTCGAACCCACGAACTGTGAGATCATGACCTGAGCTGAAGTCGGAGGCTTAACTGACTGAGTCACCCAGGCGCCCCTAAAGGTTATTTTTTTTTTAAATGACTAAAAAATAAACAAACGTCGTCAGGACCAAAAGCTTGAAACACAAATATTGAGAGTAAAAGTTGATTGTTTAAATATAAATTGTCACATTTGAATTAACTGTTACAAAACGTGCATCATATGACACAAACGAATGGGTGTATTTGTTGGAGCACTTACCATGTGCCAGACATTTTATAACTGTTATTTCCATTTCTTATAACAATTCTGCTAGGGGAGCATTACTGAACCAGTTCCGCAGAAGAAGAAACAAAGACTCAGAAAACTTAGGTGATTTGTCTGTCCCCAGACACTCTGCTAGAACCCACTTGTACTGGAGCGGTTGGGTAATTACGGCAGCTTGACTGTCTCACTCTTGCACCCAAATCTTTATCTCAAGGTCTGTTTCCAAGAGAATCCAGACTAAAACAACACAGACACTGAGGTGTGTGTGTGCGTGTCTGGGGGACAGAAGCTTCGCTCACAGAAGTGTAAACGTAGGTGAAGGAAGGGAGAACATTCTCCAAAATCGACCATATTTAAACAATTCTTAAGGATCTATGCGAAAAGTCATCGTTAAGACCATGATAAAAGGGAATTTGTGAAATTGGCATGGAAGCAAAACACTGAGATACAGAGAAAGAAAGAGGCAAAAGGTGGCATCTTTTCTTTGTTCCCACCCCAGCATCCACCCACATATGAACATCTTCCTCTTTACTCAAAAAGATACTTCACTTCGACTCCTTACACATTGGGATGGGTTCTGAATATAATATCAGGCTATTTGCTCATTGTGTATCAGATCGCCATGTTTATTCTATTTTTTAGGGTTTGTAGCTACGTCTTTTTAATTTTTTTAATGTCTGTTTATTTATTTGGCGGGGGGAGGTTGGGGCAGAGAGAGAGAGAAACCTCAGCAAGCTCTGAACTGTCAGGGCAGAGCCAGTTGCGGGGCTCGATCTCACAAACCATGAGATCATCACCTGAGTGGAAACCAAGAGTCAAAAGCTTAACCAACTAAACCACCCAGCCACCCCTACATCTCTTTAAACATTCTCACATTGTGTTGATATTTTCTTATTTATAATGCAAATGAAAAAGGGCACCCAGCATTCAAAGACACAATGATTTTAGGTGGAATGCAAATGTATCTTAATCTGTTTAAACACTTTTTAAAATCTCTATTTTTGAGAGAGAGAGAGAGAGAGAGGGAGAGAGAGATCAGGGGAGGAACAGAGAGAGAGGGAGACACACAATCCCAAGCAGGCTCCAGGCTCTGAGCTGTCAGCACAGAGCCCGACTCAGGGCTCGAACACACTAACTGTGAGATCATGACCTGAGCCAAAGTTGGACGCTTAACCGACTGAGCCACCCAGCACCCTGTATCTTAATCTGTTTTAAATCAGACCACTAGCTTATCCAAATGGTCTTTGGCTACAGGGACTCCTGGTTTGATGATTCAGCTCTGCAGAGCTTTGTGGCTATTGGGGAAAAAAATAAGTTCTCTAGGTAAAGGTGAATATGAGTCTCTGGTTAAATATTTGCTTGCATTTGAACTTGTTCTTGTGAATTTTCCACGATCTGCTTTTATATGGAAGAGGTGACAGAGATGGGGAGATTTGCCGATTTTTAAAAAACTATCAGGCTAGTAATTAAAATATTATATCTCACTTTATCACATTAAGTTCTTTTTCATCCCCGGTGGAATGTAGAGATACCAATCCTCCAATATTTCCACTTACCAGTGAGAAAGCTGCAGCAGAGAAAGGCTGAACAAGCTGTCAGAGGAAGTAAGTTTGGAAGAGTGTCCTGATAGAAATCACATGTATGGGCCAAATGTTTTCATATAGTGGCTGACCAACGTATTTTCCAGTTTGAAACATATGTCTGTAAGCTTTATGAACACGATGTGTCAAAATCTACATAACACAGCTCATCCACTTTCTCATATTCCAGAAGAGATCTGAGTATATAATTCTTACATTACAACAAAGTGTGTAATTCCCAACTATTCAAAACCTCAGTACCTGATCATGACCTGTTTTGTTCTACTGACTCATTTCCTGAGCAATGGGCACTTTCTAACTATTTGATGAGGATGGGTTTATACTCTCAAGTGTGAAGGTGGTATATTTAAGACTGTTTGGAAGCATTTCCATTCCCGGAATCCGGAAGCTGGCAAGCCTTTTACGATAATTTGTTTCTCCACCTGTCCTCAAACATGTCGTATACACCAGAGGCAGGGCTGTCTTTTCGTTCTTCTGGATCAGAAACATTGGAACGACTACCCATGCTAATTAACGCGCCATGATTCTATCTTGTGAATCAGGGAGCCGTGCTAGGAATCGGACAAAAGGCTCTGTAAAAGAGATTCTAGAGCAGATGAAGTCATAAGCCCCAAACCAAGAACTCTCTCACATATTTCCAGATGCTCCAGCAGTTTGCAGGCATCTTGCCAAGCAAGCATGCCTCATTTTTCTTTCAGCCCGGTTACTACCGGCTTGGCTCTCCACATTCAAGTCTGCTTTTTCGCCTCTCTACTATGAAGGATATTAAAAATTATATGGATCCTTCCAGCTACCAAAGCTTAAACTATTTGTGTAATGAAACACAAATGAGGTAAAGGGTGGTTTGTGAAGGTTCCAGGTGACTGTCTCTTCTCCGCTTTGCCTATAAAGACCTGATCAAGCATTGGCTGCTTCCTCCTCATACTGCCTTTGCCTTGGGTTTAGAACATCTTTCTCCTGTGTCGCCCCTTCTCAGGCTCCGTATGATTGTTCACACAATGAAAAGTCCTTGAGCCCCCACTCTGGGCACCCCTTGGTGGTGAATTCAGAGATGAATGAGCTCTCAATCAACAGGAGCACACTGGAGAATAAATACAAGAGATGTGCCATGTGAGAAGAAAAAGCAAAGAGCTACAGAAGAAAAGATCAGGGAGAGGGACCTTCCGAGCGCGACCAAGAAAAACTTCCTGAGGAAGGTAGTGTTTGGGCTGAGCCTTGAAAAACCGGTAGGATTTCAAGATCTAGGGTGAGGAGACGCATTTCGGTTGAAGGAATTGGGTGATAAAATGTGTACACACACACACACACACACACACACACACACACACACACAGCTAAAAAGATGCATCAGAAGTGGTGACAGGTGCGAGGTTTCCTGTTGGGACCAGTGGGATATAACGTTGGAGAGCTAGGAGACAGAACACAGTGTTCTGAATACAGATCTAAGGATTTTAGGAAAACAGGAGGGACTTGAGGTTTGGCGCTGGGGAGTGATGTAGTTAAAATGCTACTGTGAAAGGATTGAAGTGCAAGCAGAAGTTAGGGGAGGAGGGAGGAGACAGGGCTAAGCTTATTAGCACAAAAATCCAAGCAGGAAGTGACAAGGGCCTGGGGCAGAACAGGTGGCAAATCTGAAGGGTTAGAAGTCCAGGAGCCACCACAACATGGCCACTGACATTTCTGAGGTGTGTGTCTGTGGGGGAGCCATGTGAGAAGAGGAAACCATAAACTAGCTTCCCCCTGGTGATTCACCGTTGCCCCGGGATAAAGAAGGAAAGCATAAAACTGACAAATGAGTTTTAGACATATTCAGATTGAGGTGACCATGGAACAGCTGGGTAAAGATATCCACGTGGCAGGTGGAAATGCAAGAAATGCATAGGTTTCTAATGGAGGCTGAAGACTTAAAATCTGCAAATACCCCGCCCAGCCAACCTCCACCCCTGCTTCTGGAAAACCAGAAGCTGGTTGCCAGGGCAGCTAACCTATAATGCAAGATGGGTGCCATGGGTTTTACCTGTTCCGGACCCCTCCCCAGGTTGCATTCCTAACTCCATTTTACTGGTGGGGACGCTGCAGCTCAGAGACTTTACATCATGTGCCGGAGTCAGCAGCAAGGGAGCCGAGTTCTGATTCACATCTTTGTTTGCCAGTTCCACGTCCACACTAAGAAATGATTGCCTCTTCCTCCTTTTATTTCAGGGCTCCCAATGTAAGGACTAGCACGCACTCCTTTGCCCACTAATATCTATTTTCCTGCTCTCTCCTGATCAGCCCCAATTATATTCAGAGCCACTCCCCATGCCATCACTGTTCTTAACCTAGTTAGCTGCTCAAACTTGCTCATTATAGAGGATTCCAAGATACTATACTTTCGGCCCTGTGCCTTGAGCTCTGTCCACATTCCCACCAGGGTACGACCCCCTGGATAAACTTTGGGCTATGTAACCCACAGCTCCTCAACGTTTGCTGTCCATTCTTTCTTTCTTTTTCTTAAGATCTTATTTTTTCTTTGAAGATTTTATTAATCTCTGTACCTAACGTGGGACTTGAACTCACGACCCTGAGATCAAGAGTCGGACACTCCACCAGCTGAGCCAGCCAGGGACCCCTCCCAGAACACATGAACTTCAGAACACATGCTAGACATCCCTCAGAGCTGCTTTTTTTTAATGGGACATGTCATTACGGCATTAGCTGCTCCCAATCGAAAGTTTCACATGCTACTCAACCAAATATAAATAATTTTCTTCTCCCCAGCAACTTGGTAGCTACCTTTGATTTCTTTTTCGCCCTGGCAAAATGACAAATCCTAAACTTTCTAACAGCTCTCTGTATTTCTCCATCTGTACTACAGAGGTCATGCTAAAGCGGCTTTCAAATCTCTAGCCCCCAGCTCTACACTGAAAGTTATATTTTCTAATCAGTTGTGTGTCTTGTGATTCTTGGTTAACTTGCTCTGAATCAGAAAATTCTATGTTCCCTGTGCTACGTCTCACACTTTCCTTCTCTGTACCTCGGATAACTCTGAAGTCATAAAGGGATTCTCACAGGGTGGCAGGTGAAAATTATTATTCTCCTTCTAGAGGAGGAAGTGGCTGCTCGGAGTGGACTGTGACTCATTCGGCTCCCTGGGTCTTTTTAATGAACCGTTCACAGTCAACTGCCCCGGCCTCAAGAAGAGAAGAAACAGACATGGAGACTTCTTGAATAAAATGGTGGGCATAGAGGAGAGAGGACGTGGAGTGTTACAGGTCAAAAGAGAGAGCAGGAAAGAAATAGTAACTAGGCAGGCTGACCTTCAGGGAACTTCTTTTTAGTCTGTTTACATACGGTCCTAGGGGTGAACTTCTTCAAATCCAAACCACAAGACCCCTCCTGAGTGAAGTTTCCTTTGCTGTTGCTGCGCTAAGCTGGGGCTCACTTTGCTAGGACCTATTACCTTTCTCACCTGCCTATACAATAGCAACAAAATTATGACTCCTTTTTAGCTCACCAACTAGAATATGGAGGCAGACGCCGTGTCATGCTTACCTTTGTCATCCTAGCCTTTGAATAATGAATATATCTAAAATAGAATACTTGTGAAAGTAGTGAGATCCCCGTTTCTAGAAGTATTCAACCAGACTATTATAGAGGGACTTCAGCCATGCCGCTGTCATTCTGTCATTTATAAAATCCCTAATATCTTAAGGGCATTCGTGTGTGTGTGTGTGTGACAGAGAGAGAGAGATAGAGAGAGAGAGAGAGAGAGAGAGAGACAGAGAGAGAGTGCACGAGTGAGGAAGGGGAAGAGAGAGAGGGAGAGAGAGAATTCCAAGCAGGCTCCACCCTGTTAGCACAGAGCCCAATTCGGGGCTGGAACCCATGAATCATGAGATCATGACCTGAGCCAAAATCAAGATGCTTAACTGACTAGGCCATCCAGGCACCCAGAGCATTCTTATTTAAAGGGGTGGCACCAACCCCAAATTTAACAATATATGTAAAAATAAGTTTAAAGTTTACAAATATATACAACTAAATAATACATACTAGTCCTCAAAGTGACTATTACAATTAGTTTAATATTCTGATTGTAATAATGATGGATCATAGAAATTATTAAATGTCTTCAGGCTAAAGTTTTTAATCACAAGCGCGGGTGTATAAATGTTAATTGAACACCGCACCTACTATATATCTCAGACCCTAGGGATAAAAGGATAAGAAACACGGAGCCCTGCCTTCAATCATTTACATTCTAGTGAAGGGTTATCTCCATTATTGGGATTGAGAGGTCACAGTCTAGTTATATAATTTTATTTTGTACCTCTGCTCCTCAGCACAGAGAATGTTTTCTTTGGGTTACTTCCCTTTAAAAGAAGCCTGTTTAAAAGTCCCCTTCGGAAACTAACGTTAGGAGAGAGGATCTTTAACCCCTGAGGTGACTCAAGTCTCTACTGTGAATGATCCAGCTGGGAAATGCCTACGGCAGAAAAAGGAAGGGGAAGAAGGAGGCCTGCAAGGTCATTTCAAAACCAACCTGAACTCGAACCCCTCCTGGCTATAAATTAAGGGTAGAGATGTGTACACCTTCACCCTCACCCCACATCCACTCCCACCTCCAAAGGCAACACAATTGCAACGTGGGAAGAGCAAACCTTGCTGGGCCCCTTAGTAACTGTCATTCGGAGAAATGCAATATAGGGGCCTCCACCTAGACCCCGCTGTACCAGATTAGAGTCTGTTTCTAATCAAATGGAATTTAGGTTTAAACCGGAATTAGATTTGGGACTTAACAGTCATTTCTATTTTCATTCATTTCGTGGATTCCAGCTCTCTCTATCGGCCTAGTCTTAATCCAATGCACTTCGGAAGGAATTACACAGGAGTTGTCGCCGAGCCTGGGGGTGGGGGTGAAGGGGGCGCTAACGCTGGGGCCCCTCCGGAGACCTCTCGACTGGGTCAGCCTTGCCTTGCCCCGGGATTTTGGCGCTCACCGCCGCCCTACAGAGACTGCACTACGCGCCGGATCCCGGCGTTTCCCCTTTCCGCGTTTATTGGACGCCGCCTCCCGTTCCCGAGAGGATTTCGCCACCTGCACCCAGGCTTTCCCGGCTCAGAGACAGAAAGAAAAGCGAAAGCCGTGGCCCGCGGGCCAAAGGGGAGGCCCAACACGCCGCGCGGCTGCTGCTCCTGAATCCGCAGTGGCCGCGAGGGCTGTTAACCACACAGTGAAGACCCCCGTCCTCAACTTTCAGCGCAACTCCGGTGCCGCCGACACTGCCGCAGCCCCGACCAGCCCTCGCCGGCCTGCCCAGACCCGCCCACCCCCCGCCCCCTTCTCCCCGGCAACGCGACCCAGTGGCGCCCTCCGGCAGCGGGTCCCCGGCCACCCCACCTCCGGAGCAGCACGCCTCCAGCCTGCCCGCGCGGGCCTAGCTCCCTGGCCTCGGAGCAAGATGCGCCCAGGGGCGTTCGGCTGCTCAGCGGCCCCAACTTCGGCTTCCCAAGTGACACGACGCCCTCCCTCGAGCGCGCGCCTGCCTCTGCCAGCCTCCACCAGCCTCCACGCGAGGTCCTTACAGCCCCGCCGCGGGAAAATGAAATGCCCTGCGCGGGGCGCTCCCCTGGGTTTTGAGAAACCGCTTCATTGGCCTGGGAGGACGCCTCGATCCTCTACCCGCAACCTCTGGCCAGATGTTTTCCACCCTGGGACGCGCCCAGGTGGAGAGGCCTGGGAACTGGAGCGGGAGGAAAGGAGGCAGCAGCGCTGAGTTGCTGGGATGCAGTTGCGCGCCACTTGCGGTGAGGGGCTGAAGGGCCCTGCGGCTCGGCTCCTCTGAGGAGGGGGAGCGGGCTCCTGTGCCTCTGCCTCGCGGAGGATCGCACACGCTCACCCTGGCGCGCGCGCGCGCACACACACACACACACTGCCACCAGCACCCTCACCCCGTGAGCCGGGACGCGGAGGTCGGAGCCCCTGGCCACTTTAAGGCAGGGGCTGAAACGCCCAGATGGAGGCAGAGGCTCTCGCCTCTCCTCCAAGCTTGCACCATCCTAGGAGCTCCCCTCCACCTTCACCACCGGCACCCCCCAATTTCCCAGAGCAAGAAAGGTCTTGCTTCTGAGATTCTGCTTCCTGAGCTAGCGCTTCAAGCTGCAGGGGAGTGGGGGGGGGGGCGGGATGGCTAGCGGGAGCACTGGAAAGCGAGTCCGCGCTCACCTCCGCCCTCCGCGCGGAGAACTGACCAGCCCCACTCGTCTCTGGAGCACAACTAGGCGGCCAAGGCCGGAGAGCCGGACCCCGGGGCGTTCCAATTCCAGCGAGGGCAGGGAGGGTAGTGACAGCAGCAGCCACTTCGCGCGTTGGCAAAGGCACGGAATCTCCGAATAGGCTGAACCGCCGGCGCGGAGGGGTGGAGGCGAAAGGGGCGGAGGAGGAGTTGCCGGGGCCGAGAGGGATGACGTCCTCCAGCGCCTCTGGCTCGCGGGGATTGAAGATTCCTGCGCTCGCCCGGCCCAACGCGCTCTCTCCAGGGCTTCGCAAAGGCGCCGCGCCCGGCTCCGCTGCGGCTCCCGAACGGCGCGCACGGGGGCGATCCCCGCCAGCTTGAACCAGGGTGCAAGCCCTCTGGCCATCTCAGAGCATCTCTCTGCCTGTCCACCCGCCTTGGGGTGCCCGCCCGAGAGTCCCTGCCGATTCTGGGCGGGCCCGGGCAGACAGCCCCCGGCCGGACCAGCCTCGCCCCTTCCTCGCTTTCTCCCTCATCGACCTCGAGCCAAGGGCAGGCGCCCGCGCCCCGGCTCCTGCCCACTGGGCGAGCCGATGTCCCGGCCAGCGCCCGGCTGCGAACAGGGATGGGGCACCGGAAAGAAGAAGCGCTCACCTGAGTCACCCGAAGCCTTCCTCTCCAGCCTCTCCTGGAGCCTGTTCGCAGCCCCCAGGCACAACCTTCCTCGAAGAAAAAAAGTAGCGCAAGAGCAGAAGAGAGGTAGGGCTGCTTACAGGTCCCTGCGCAGCGGCTTTTTCCTCCGGATTCTCCCGGGTCCAGTGTCGGGCTCGGCGGCGGGAAAGGGCTGTCGGAGGCTGGAAGGGGCCGCCAGACCCGGGCTGCTCCTGCAGCGGTGGCGGCGGCACCTCCAAGTTGCCACCTGCAGCGCGCGTCGGGCGCCTGTGACAGCTCGCGCCGCTCAGCCCGCGCCGGCCGGCCCTCCCCGCGCGTTGGTTGGCTGTGCCCCGCGCCTGGGCGGTCCTGGCGCTCGGCCCCGCCCCGCTCCCCGCCTCCGTGCGGCCGGTTCGCTGAGAGCGAGTCTCCTTCCAGGCCTCCCTGGGCTTTAGAAGCCGCGAGGTCTGGAAGCTTAGGCTTCGGCTTTGCAAGCAGGGGAAGAATCCGTCACGCACATGAACACGCACACACCCAATTTTCTGTAGGTTGGGGACTGGAGGAAAGAGAGAGGATATGAGAAATGCCCTCCGTGTGCGTTAGGGGGACCTGGATACTTGTGGGGTTTTTTTTGTTTGTTTGTTTTTTTGTTTTTGCTGGTATGCAATCTCTGAAAAGAGTTAACGTCACAGCGCAATCTGTGTGCTGCGATGTGAGCTAGAAAGCGGTTTGGGCGTTGTGTTTGCTTAAAGTTCACTCGAAGTAGCCAAAATGTGAACTTAAGTCCTGGGATCCTGTCTTTTCTCACCCAATTTGCGCGACTGCCCTGGAGGAACCTAGGGTTCCAGCATCCAGAAAGCCACCTATCCCTCCTGTTGCCTATGGAGGCAGCAGTCCTGAAGAGCCAGCGTGCCTGTGTGCCAGCTTGCTTGATCCTGGGGCCTCCTGTCCAGGCCACGAAAACTCACGCCGGAGCACATGGGAAGCCTGTGTTTTGCACAACTCTTGGGCCTTTTAAGTAAACAAAAGGAACGTTACTGTTCTTTTTTCTTCCTCTCATCCAAGTGCGCTCCATTCTGCCTCTTCAGTAGGACCTGAAATCATGCTTTCTGGGAAGCTGACTTGGTAAAGTCTTACAGAGGAGAAAAACTATAAAAATATGAAAAGTACTTCTCTGGAAAGCCATGCCATCAACCAGAAACGTCTCACTCCTGGAGTATCTATGTGAAAGAGGTACATTGCCAAGTACCTATTAGTTGAACAACATTTCAAAATTAACTTCCCAAATAGCACATTTTATAGCCCATTGGGGAAACATCTATGTTTTGTGAGTGCAGGGGGTGGCACTGTTACCTGCGATAAAGCATGCACGTGCACACTCTTGTCTAACGGTGCCTTGTAGAATCCTCAGCAGGGTGAGGCAGGAGGAAAAGGAAGACGGACGTGGCTCTTCATAGGGCGTGTTTGGGATGGTTGGAACCAGTCAAGAAGCCATAATCTGTCAACTGTTTCTAAGCAACTTGGAAAGCTGCTTTATAGCCCCTGTCCAGATCCTAACACCTTAGGTCAACTTTGGGGACTAGTAGCAAACTACCCCTCCCGTAACCAGGTAGCATGGTTCAGAGGCAAAACATTCATAGAGGTATTTCAATACTCCAGATAAAGTGCTTGCTTAATGAATTGCACTTTGACCTGGACTGGGTGAAACAATGAGTAGACTGAAGGTGTGGCTTGTTCAAATTTGAGTGTAAGTGGCCTCAATAACAGGGGGATTACCTGATAAAAATTGGGGGTAGGGGTGGAGATGGGGGCAGTAATGGTCCTTAACCCAGGTACGTATCTGATGTGTTGACAGTCAGGTGAAGCATGAACAACTGGAAAAGGTACATTTTCCTAATAGAAGGAGCTGGGACTCAAGTGAGAAAACATCGTGTAGGAAGAGGAGTGAGAAAGACTTGAAAGAGAAAGTTACCGGGGGCACCTGGGTGGCTCAGTCGGTTGAGCAACTGACTCTTGATTTTGGCTCAGGTCACGACTTCAGGGTCACGGTATTGAGCCCCAAGCTAAGCAAGTGTGGAGCCTGCTTAAGATTCTCTCTCTCTCTCTCTCTCTCTCTCTCTCTCTCTCCCTCTGCCCCTCCCCTGTTCACGTGCACTCTCTCTCTCTCTCTCTCTCTCTCTCTCTCAAAAAATAAATTACCCGGAAAAAAAAAAAAGAGAACATTGCAGAGTCTTTTGACAGTGAAAGAAATCCAGGGACTCTGGTCCATTGGACGTACCAATGACTCGAGGCTGAGAATCCCGGAGTGGCCTATGGTTTCAGCAGACAGAGGGCTGAATCTTGGTTCCAACACTTCCGTGTGTGACATGCTGGATTTGCATGTGAGCTTTATTTTCCTCATCTGTGAACAGGGCAGAAGGGCACCTTCCCTGTAGAGCTGTTGTAAGGGTGAACTGAGGCACTGCACCTGTACCGCTTGGCACTGTGATGTTTTGCATGTAGTAAGCATTCACTAAGTAGTAGCTCCTATGGTAAGCAGTGCTCAAAAGGAGCTACATGATCCCCTAATACTTTTGATATTTGTTTCTGATGGAACATTTCTATCAAGCGCTCCTGCTGCCTGTGCATTCCCCGCGGTAAGAACCTCACTAACCCCGAACCCATTTCGTCTTCCTTACTTGAAGATGAGGTGAGTGGCACTACGTTTTTTTCCTCTGGTTGGTTCTGTTTTTATCCATGGTTGCCATACAAATGTCTGCCACCTATTTCACAAGGAAGCCCTCCAAATTGCTTAAGACAAATAACAGTTCCCCCATGTGACTCGTTTTGCCGGGGCTAACCATGCCCTGCCCCTTCAGGCTCTCCACACAATGCTGTGGTTTCACAACGTTTCGCCATCTAACCTTCCAAATTGCCTCTGCCCTCTTTAACAGGAGAATGTAGCTCTCCAGCCCAGTCCTTCCAACAAACAAAACACACCCCTTTTTCCAAGTGCTGCTGGTGGTGCAGCCTGCACTTCTTAGATACATGTTTTGAATGAGCAATTAACTCTGGATGCTACTGAGTTGCCTGTTAAGTAAAACCCATAAATCTTTAGAGGTTACTGTTGGTTCAGAACTTTGGGGGCTCAGAGTGTCATCATTCACTTTTTCCTTTCTGTAGGATAGGATTAGGCTCCGTGACCAATGAAATCACTTTTTAACGATTTATTTTGAAATAACCCCGAACTTACAAAAACATGGAAACATAGCACGGAGAACTCCCATGTCCTTCTCTCCTGGCTTTCCCGATTGTTATCATATTGCATTCGATCTCTCTTGCACTTTCTCTAGACAGACAGACAGATAGCGACTCATGATCTGTATTCTCCCTCTGAACCATTTAGGAACAAGTGTAGACATGATTCCCATCATCCTTAAATACTCCAGTGTATATACCTCTCCCAAGCCAGGATTCTCTCCCACATAAGCACCACGTGTACAACCAATCCATGGAACCCACTCAAATTTCACCAACTTTCCCCACAACGTTTCTTTTCCATTTCTGGTTCAGAATCCAATCCAAGATCACACATTACATTTCGCTGACATGTCTCTTTGTTCTCCTTTAATCTAGTCAGTTTTTTAGTCTTTCCAAGTCTTTCTTGCTCTTCCTTGACAGCTTTAAAAAACCAGATGAATTTCCTCCTCTAGATTTCATAGATTTCAGTCTGGATCCATCTGATGTTTCTTCATATCTAAACCAGGTCGTGCATTCTTGTTGGGAATATCAAAGAAAGGACTCTGTGTTCACCATACACTTCCATTAAAAGGCACACGATTTTGAACCATCCCACCATTGTGATGTTCACCTTGGTCACCTGGATTGTTAGGTACTGGAATTGTCCTGTATAATGTCACCATTTCCCCATTGGTAATCAATCCCCTTGGTATTTGTAAGAATATACTCTGAGGTTACACCAATATTCTGTTCCTCATTGAATCTGTACTCAGCGAGCCTTATGAGAGACATTGATGACTCTCACCTGAATCCACCACCACGATGATGATTTTCAAAAGACAATCTTCCGTGTGCATCATTCCATCCGCATTTATGAATTGGCATTCTTCTGTAAAAAAATCTTTCCCTTCCCTGAATGTATTGATTTATGTCAGTGTAGCCTCGTTCATTCCTATTTTATTCAGTGAGCTTTATTCTGCTACTTTCATTATTTATTTTGATGCTCAAATGGTCCCAGATTTGGCCAGAGGGTGTCTCTTCAAGCTGGCTCTTAGGTCCCTCTGTCCCCATTATTCTTGGGCATCTTCTTACGTTCTGGCATATCAAAATGTTCCAGCTCATTTTGTACTTTCCCTGCCCCAGCCCTGGAATCAGTCAGCTCTCCAAGAAGCCCTGGTTCCTTTTAATGGAGGATGACATTTAGAAACAAGATCTGGGCACCCAACATGCTCACCACTACCAGCCTGTCGTAACCTCTAAGCTCTCTCAGTGGATAGAACAAGAAGATAAATAATACATGTGCACACACAAGCACAAACACACACATGTATGTCTATTTCTATGTGTATATCTATGTATCTCTTTCTCTATGTATCCACCTATAAATGCATAACCATGTAAACATTTCTCTCTCTCCGTATCTGTGTCTATACCTCTATCTACATCTATATCGTGTGTTCATGCCAATGCCTCCAATTCTAATCCTACGTATCAGGATTCTTTATAGCCTCTGACTTTTCTATATTTATAAATCTCTTCTCTGATAGAAGGAAACCTGACTCCCGTTACCCTCAGTGTATTGACTAATTTGCTCCAGCTGCCTTATGTAACAATCTTCTGACCGCACCAGTCGCCTCCGGCACCCTGCCCTAGCTGCTGCCCCATTGCACTTGCTGCCTCCTGGGCTCCTGGCTCCCCCTCCCTCCCCAGCCTCTTCTTTTTCCAGTCTCCTGGGTCCCTGCTGCTGCTGTCAACTTCTGCCCATACCTCACCAGTACAATTTCTGTCCTTGCAGGTGCTCAGGTCAAAACCTCGAAGTCAGCCTTGATAATACCCTTTCTCTCACGTCCCCTATCTAATATGTCATAAATTCTATTTGTTCTACCTTTAGCTAGGTCCAAAATCCAACTCTTTTACACCACCTCTGCCATTGCGACCCTGGTTCAGGTCAACGTTATCTCTTGTCTTGATTATCGTAATACCTTCCTAATTTGTCCCCGGTGTTGGTCCTTCCTCTCCTAAAGACTATCATCGGCCAGCCCAGCAGCCTAAATAAGAACTTTAAAAAATATAAGTCATATTTTGCTCCCTTGCTTATCTGCTTCTACCTTGTAGAAATACAAAGCCCAAATCCTAATAGAGCTGCCTCTTTGGCCACGGTGTCTCCCATCTCCTGCTGCTCTCCACTTTCCGCACCCAACTCTAGGCACACTGGCTTCCGTGCTGCTCCTAGAACACTCCAGGCATCTTCCTCCCTGTACCGGAGACACTCTTTGAGTATCTCTGTAACTCCCGCCATCTCTAGGTCTTTGCTCAAATGTGTCTACCTCCATGAAGACTTCTTGGGGTACCATATTTAAAATTGCTCTTCCTTCTTCCCACCCACAGCCCCTCTCTCACTGCTTGATTTTTCTCTATAGCATGTGTTACAACCCTACATAGTAGATGTTGTGTTTATTTATATACAGTCGGCCCCTTCCGGCTGCCTTGACTAGAAGCTCCAGGGAAAGGGGGATTTTAGCCTCTTTTGTTTACTGCTACGTCCCCAGTACCTATATCAGAAGGTGGTATGCGATAAACCCTCAATAAATATTTGTTAAATGAATGGATGAAATTACAAAAGCACATAAATACATTTACGACTAACTATAGATACACCCACATGCTAAGGGTTGCCAATGCCACTGAAAAGATTGAAGCCACGTAGTTCAACTTAAAAGGTCTCATAGACACTAAAGGCAGAGTGTAGTAAGAGGTTATCAAAAACATAAAGACAGGAAAAAAAAGACCGTGTTTGATGAATATAAGGTAAAGTAGGCAATCTGGAGAAAAGTGTTGTTAGGTTTGAACTGAATGTTTGTTGACCACATGACTAGATGACCTATCACCAGGCCTTACAATTCAAAGTTCTACAAATATTTCCAAACATATTCTTTAAAATCGTGTGGTCTATTAAAAGAATTTTAGACACTTCCCTTTTGTGAAACAGAAGCCTCTTGGAGCAAAAAGGACTAATTAAAAGAATTCACGATAGTTCAGGGGCGCCTGGGTGGCTCAGTCGGTTAAGCGTCCAACTTAGGCCCAGGTCATGTTCTCACAGTTCATGGGTTCGAGCCCCGCGTCGGTCTGTGTGCTGACAGCTCAGAGCCTGGAGCCTGCTTCGGATTCTGTGTCTCCTTCTGTCTCTGCTCCTTCCCCACTTGTGCTCTGTCTCTCAAAAAATGCATAAATGTAAAAACAAAACAAAAAAAAAAAAAAACTTAAAAAAAAAAGAATTCACAATAGTTCAAATTTAGCACCTTCTTTTTTTAGGTGGCAATTCGGCTCACAAGGGAAATAAATCCCCTTATTGTATTATTGAAGCCCTGTGTCCAGCTTGGTCCTTTGTAAGCCAAAAGTCCTTAGAAAACATTTATGTAAAATGAAATGGAAACTCATACACATCGGACAAACTTTCTGCATTGATTGGTCATCAAATTTTTAACGTACCTTATTCTGCATGTTTTAGAAGGCTCAGTGCACATTCAAGAACTGTTTAGAAAGCAAGTTTCACTGGGGCCAATCCTACAATTATTTAATGACTGAGCTTGGAGACAACACATAAGACATAGTGATTTAGATTTGGAATTGCAGAAATAATTATTTTCGTTTTCCATAAATCTCCCCAAATTTCTAGGTAGATGTTTCTATAAAACTCAGTGAGTTGAATGAAATATGTAGCTCTAATAGACATTTTAGGCATTCGAACTTTTAACAGTTTTCAGCGCCTCCTTGATGGAATAATGAGATAGTTGGAAGGAAGCGTTATTTCTCTTAAATTTATCTCATTAGTGTGAAGCCCTCAAAATGAATTTTTGGACTCTGCAAAAATAGCTATCTGGTTTATGCATTAAGCTTCTTTTGAAAGGAAGACCTTTCCATGTTTTCTCGAAGGAGCCATCATTGCTAACACAATGGCTGGCAAAACCCATCGCTGGCATCCCGTGCCTACTGATGCACGACCTGGAGACCTATCTTTGCAGCATAAATCTTTTCTTCCTGATGCTGCTGTTCTGCTCCTCAAACTTTGAAATGTTAAGCAAAAAGTCAAACAAAGTTATGATTTCTTGAAACGCGTTCCAAGTTCCTCTCCCAGTGCTGTTTCTTTACTAGCAGTGTGATCTCAGGATTAACCTCTCTGAATCTCAATTTCCTTATATTTCCTCATCAACTACATAGGGTTAAAGGAAATAATTTGGTGAAAGGGCTTTAAAAACGATAAAGGGCCATATGAATGACTTGCCACCATCCATCTCCTTATTGAGCTATTTATGTAGCATAATGACAGAAGTTTAAAAGTGCTGTTGATTTGGATCCTGTCTTTTTCTTTTTTCTTCTAGTAGATACTCCTATATTTCTAAACAGTTTTCCCCTAAGTGAAGTCATGTGCCAATACTTAAAACTATCGCCTCTCAGTGACTCCTCAGTGCTCCAGAATTTGTTAGGGTTGGCATGGCATGAACTAGCCCCAGAATGATTTTTCTTTCTTTTTTTTTTCTTTTTTAAGTATCTCTTAATTGTAATAAAATTTTAACCAAGTTGCCAAGAGCAGAAAGTTCCAGAGTAAGCTCTGCCCTTTGCAGCAAAATATCAAACAACAGTGACTGATCAATAAACCTTCCACATAACCGCAGATCATAAACTCATTGTAAAGATTTAGGGCTTGAGGTTTCCTTGTTCCTTTGTTTGATGCATGCCCACCCGTGAAAAGAACACTCTGGAGGCAGAAACTGTTTAGGTTATTTTCTGATCTGAGGCAAAGCATGCAAAGTCAGCGATAAGTAGAAGTTAATTATCTGAAAAGTGAATTCTTTGCCAAATTTTACAAGGCAAGAAGTTTTCAAAATGCAACATAAGACTGATTTAAAGTTGGCTGTTAACATCTGTATCACCTTAAGCCAATGCTGATAACTAGACCGAGTATTAATCTGATTTCTACTTTTTTTTCTTTAAAATCAGAGCCACGTTCTTTGCAGGTATGGTAGCTGATTAGTGATATTTATTTTCATTAATTGCGATCTAGTGAATCTTTATTTTGGCTATAGGAGATCACTAAATATCTTCCAGTCAGCAGAACACAAGGACCAGAATCCCAGTTTCTAAAGAAAGCAACCTCTTCAATTAACTTGAGAGTCTACTGGCTCCATTTTTGTTAAGGTGATGGGTAATGATCTTATCGCCTGTTGTATTTGAGGGTTAAGTGCAAGGCCACTGCTATCCCAAAGGCTGCCTTTCCTAAAAACAGGGAAAAGGCACCCCTCTGGCAGAACACATCCCTGCAGGCACACAGCTACCTTGTGCCAGGGCAAGGAGTCGGCTGAATCCCAGAACTCCCTGGCCACCTTGTGCTGCTCAGGGCCTTAAAGGTTAGTAACTGTATGTTCATGCGCCACCGAAATCTAAAAGAAGTGAATTATGCTTGTCAGGTCTTAGTTTTGATTGCTTGCAGGAACTCCATCCTGCAATGGCCCCCGAGTTTGTCTGGGGAACTTTCAAGAACAGTGGCTTGAACTTTCTCTCCCTGAAGTTATGTGAAGGGAAGAGAAAGAAGAGGAAAAGCCAGTCAAAACAGAATGGGCTAGAAAAGGGCTTTGTGGTTGGATAGACATTGTATAGATAGAAAACGGATATTCTCTGGATTGAATTATTACCTGTTCCATGCATCTCTAGAATACTCTCATGAAATCGGTTGGGGTCAGTTCAGGTTAGGGCAAATGGCTGGCCAGCGTTGATAGTGACAGAATTCTATAACCTTGATTGTGTGGCTCCGGGATCTTACTAGTCTCTGTCTCTGTTCTAGCCCTCACTTTGATGATCTAGTAAGCTGTTTAGGTGGTAGGTTGTCCCTTGGGGCAGGGGCTCACACAGACCCAAGATGTCATGAGAAGGGATTTAGTAGAGGCATCGCTCAGACATCTCTGAAATATGAAGGGTTTCTTCGGAACTGTAAGGACCTAGGTTGCGAGTAGCTCCCTAAGTAGATACTATACGAGTGACACCTGAAGGGGAAGAATTTCCTCCAGAGAATTGCTCCACCATCAGTTTTTAAGCAAACTTGATCGTGTTTTCCTGTCTCACATGCCATTGATCCATAAAAAGAACAATGCTTATTTAGAATTTTTTTTTTAACGTTTATTCATTTTAGAGAGAGCGTGAGTAGTTGAGGGGCAGGGAGGTAGGGAGACACAGAATCTGAAGCAGGCTCCAGGCTCTGAGCCGTCAGCACAGAGCCCGACGCGGGGCTCAAAGTCACGAGCTGTGAGATCGTGACCTGAGCCGAAGTCAGACGCCCAACGAACTGAGCCACCCAGGTGCCCTGTTTTAAAGCATAATCCAGGATTTAAAATGTATAAGAAAAGGATATTGAGGGGCGCCTGGGTGGCTCAGTCGATTAAGCGTCCGACTTCGGCTCAGGTCATGATCTCTCAGTCCGTGAGTTCGAGCCCTGCATCGGGCTCTGTGCTGACAGCTCAGAGCCTGGAGCCTGTTTCAGATTCTGTGTCTCCCTCTCTCTCTCTCACCCTCCCCTGTTCATGCTCTGTCTCTCTCTGTCTCAAAAAAAAAAGTTAGAAAAGGATATTGATTCTAGCATCTCAACTTGTAAACCCATGTTTGTGGGCACATCAGGATTCAGCCTATGGGGTCGTGAGTCACCTAGACACGTGTCAGGTGTTGGCCCCATCTACCTCCAGATACGCCCGAGTGGGACCACCTCTCTAGTTTCCAAATCTCCACCTGCCCTTGCCTGGGCTGTCAGAGCCTCCTAACCTCTGTGCTGTCCTGCTTTGTTTTGACCCTTGCTGCCTTCCAGCACATTCCTCTCATACCAGCCAGAGGGATCTCTCCTTTGCTTAATACTTCTCAATGACCTTCCATTCACCTCAGATAAAAGTTTTAAAAGCCTCACGGAACCCTGTCTGGGATCGCTGCCTACCTAGCAAGTGCACCCCACCCCCACCTCGCTCTGCCCCAATGGTGGCCTCCCTTTGGGTTTCAAGGTTGCCATGAGTTCTCCCACCTCCAGACCTTCCTCACACGCTGTTTTATTTCCCAGACCCCTCTCTTCCCAGCTCTTCATCTTGCTCAGGCTTATTCATCCTGCAAGATCCAACTGAAGGTGTACTTTCTCTGAGAAGACTTGCTTCTCTCTGTACCTCTCTGTTTAAACTAGATTCCACTGCACCCCCCCCTCCCCCCAGCACTTATCATTCAGTATTGATTGATTGATCGATGTGCTTTCCTGATGGGACTGTAAGTTCCCTGAAGACAGGGACTGGGAGGGCTTTCTTGTCTCTACAACCTAGAAAGAAGCTGTTCTGTGTGGTTCTATTGTCCAGATCCGGAGTCAGACTGTCTGGGGTGATTCTCGCTCTGTCCTTCTGACCTGGGGTAAGTGATCTAACACCCTTGTCTGTCAACGTCCTTATCAGCAAAAAGCGGCCACTGAAGTATCTACTCCATTGGATTTCCTAGTCTGTAAATGAGAATTCTGGTGCGTTCTTTCCACAGTGGGAAATTGTGAGGCTTTACTTAGTTCATATATGTAAAGTGCTAGAAAGATTCTGGGCAAATGATAAACAGTGATGGTCATTTTCGAAGGCACTCAATTAATAGTTTTGATAGAATTAATTCATTCATACTGCTTTGGTCACAGATTTCTTCACTGTGGGTAATTCTTCCTTGATTTAAACGATAGAAAATAATACAGAGAAAATAAAATGATCTCGGTGAGCATAATTAAGAATGACAACTTTCCCTTCCTGCAGAAAGATACCACAATGTTGAAAGTACCAAATGTACAACATAGGCCTATTCATAAGTTGAAATGGATATTTTTTGATACTTTCTTTGCCTTTCCTTCACAGTCCAGGCCTGTAATAATGACTCACACAGGATCCCAAACTTGGCATTTCTTTTTTCTCCCTCAAGCTTTATCAAAACATAACTGACATATAGCATTGTGTAAATTTAGGGTGTATAATGTGATGATGTGATATGCGTACATATTTGTGAAATATTTACCATAATAAGACTAGTTAACATAGCCTTCACCTCACAAAATTACCATTTGTTGTTGTCATGGTGAGAACATTAAAGCTCTCCTCCCATAGCGACTTTCAAGTGCACAAGTCACCATACTGTGCCTCAGATCCCCGGAACTTATTCATCTCACAACAGAAAGTTCGTAACCTTTGATCATCATCTCCCCATTTCCCCCACCCCTCCCTCGGCTCCTGGCAACCATCATTCTAGTCTCTGTTTCTATTAACTGAGTCTTTTAGATTCCACACAGAAGTGAGAGCATACAGTATTTGTCTTTCTGTCTGATTTATTTCACTTAGCATAACGCCCTCCCAGTCCATCCAATACAATGGGATACACATATTTACATTATAATATATTATAGATATAATATTATATATTTCCTTATTTACCCATTCATCTGTCAATGGACACTTAGGTTGTTTCTGTTTGGGCCATTGTGAATAATGCTACAATGAAAAGGGGGGGGCGGGTGTCTCTTCAAGATAATAATTTTACTTTCTTTGAATATATATCTAGAAGTAAGATTGCTGGATAATATGGTAGTTTTTTTTTTTTTAATTTTTTTTTTCAACGTTTTTTTATTTATTTTTGGGACAGAGAGAGACAGAGCACGAACAGGGGAGGGGCAGAGAGACAGGGAGACACAGAATCAGAAACAGGCTCCAGGCTCCGAGCCATCAGCCCAGAGCCTGATGCGGGGCTCGAACTCACGGACCGCGAGATCGTGACCTGGCTGAAGTCAGACGCTTAACCGACTGCGCCACCCAGGCGCCCTGGTAGTTTTGTTTTTAATTTTTTGGGAGGCCTCTGTACCGTTTTCCATAGTGGCTGTACCAATTTGCATTCTCACCAACAGCGCATGAGGGTTCCCTTTTGTCCACATCCTCGCCCACATGCGTTATCTCTTGTCTTTTTGATAATAGCCATTCCAACAGGTGTGAGGTGATATTGTGGTTTTGGTTTGTATTTCCCTGATGACGAGCAACGTTTAGCACCTCTTCCGTGTACTTGTTGGCCACTTACATGTTTTCTTTGGAGAAATGTCAGTTCAAGTCCTCTGCCCATATTTTAATCGGATTTTTTTTGTTCTTTTGAGTTATAGGAGTTCTGTATACATTTTGGATATTAACCCCTTATCAGATGTATGCTCTGCAAATATTTTCTCCCATTGCATAGGTTGTTGTTGTTGTTGTTGTTGTTGAGTTTTTTTTCTGTGCAGAAGCTTTTTAGTTCGATGTGGTCCTACTACTTATTAATTTTTGCCTGTTGTCTCTGCTTTTAGTGTCATGATCAAAAAAAAAAAAATCATTGCCAAGACAGATGTCAGAAGAGTTTCCCTTTATTTTATTCTAGGAGTTTTCTGGTTGCAGGTCTTACATTCATGTCCTTAATCTATTTTGAGTTAATTTTTGTGAGTGGTCTAAGATAGGGGTATAGTTTCTCTCTTTTGCATGTGGATATCCAGTTTTCTCTGTGCCATTTATTGATGAGACTATCCTTTTCCCATGGGGAAAAGGTTTATTCGTGGGTTTATTTCTGGGTTCTCAGTTTTGTTCCATTGGCCTGTGTTTCTGTTTTACAATAGTACCATACTGTTTTGATTATTATAGATTTGTAATAAGGTTTGAAATCAGTAAACCAAATTTGGCATTTCTTTTGATGGAACAATAGAAGAAGGGCCTGGAAAATCTCTGTTAATAAAGACAAGAGATACATTGTTTTTGTTTGTTTGTTTGTTTTGTTTTTTTTTGTTTTTTTAACCAATTTTTATTATAAACACAATGTATTCATTAGGGATATTGCCATAGAGAAAACGTAAGAGTTGCCAACATTTTGACTGATGTCAGGAAGACTTGCCTTAAGTAATATTAGTTACCTATATTTGGTCCTCTCTCTTTTTTTCTTTCTTTAAATGAATACATACATTGCATGAATTGAAAGCACACTAACAAATAATGTTTGTTGCTACTCAAACCTTATCTCTCTGTGGTTGTAATGCCTCTTTTTAAGCTCACTGCATCTTTATGGGTATTTTCTGTATTAGTCCGTCATTCATTACAGCAGATTTATCATTCTGGGCTTCACAAAGTTTAGAGAAATAATTGTGACCCTGATGCTAATATAGCCTCTCATGTTGGAAAGGCTTCTAATAATATACTGAGCCATGATTTGGATATATAATTATTACCTTAGAATTGGGCAAAATAATAGAGAATTTTGTACATGCCAGTATACCATAGCCCAGATAGATTCTTTTTTTATTATTTTATAAAAAGCCTACATAAGTATGTGTAGACTTTGCGCTGAACATTGAAGAAAAATATCCTCTGGTTTATAATGCAAATAGTTTCCAAATTCTCTCAGGGCATGAGTTAGTTGCCTGCTTTACGGAGTTTTAAAAAAGGCTTTTGTACATAAAATTACACCTTAATTTAGTGAATCAAACCCATACCTATTTTGGTTAGAAGAACATAATTAATGTCCTGAATTGTTGGCTGGTTTATCCTTGGCAGACTAAATTTAGATGTGTAGAACCATTGTATATTAAAGGCCATTTTGTTTGCTATTTGATAAGTTCCATTTCTCATTTAAAATAAGCCTGTATTTCTCCCCATCCCCAGACTATCCTATCTAACTCACTGCTTTAAATTTCTGACAAGCTTATGCTTGTACATAAATATATTTTAAATATAAAAATAGAATCCTGTTGCAAATACTGCTTGATAACCTGATTATTTTCCCTTAATAGGTATCATGAAAATCTTGCTTCTCAGTAAGTACAATTTTTACTTAGTTTTTAAAACTATTGCCCTGTTTCTTAGGTCATATTTCTCAAGGGCTCAAGTGCTAGATTACTGACTCTGCAAATCAATATCTAGGTACGAATCCAAACAGTTCAAACAGCTGCACAAATGTGGCAGTCAAACACAGATCCTAAGTATTAGTCTTACAGAGGGTTAGGTTTTGCAAATAGTTCCCCAGTCACCAGGTACAGTCCAGGGTGCAAAAGTCTGTTGTTCATAATTTGATCAGTTTTATAATACCTACACATATAGTGATTAAAATAATCTTCGTGTTCAAAGTACAGATGTATATCCATTTTACTGCCCAAGTATAGATTCCCATTTGCTGAGATCAGGCTTTATCAAATGTAGTTTGGCACATTCTATCTGGAAATTGTCCTGACTTAGACAGCTCAGAGCAAGGTTGGAGTGTTTTTTCTTTGCTGCAGCTTAAACACCTCCCCTCTTTTTATTGTGATATTATATACAGCCATACCTTGTTTTATTGGGCTTCACTTTACTGTGCTTCACAGATTGTGTGTGTGTGTGTGTGTGTGTTACAAACTGAAGGTCTGTGGCAACTCTGCTTTGAGCAAGTTTATAGGTGCCTTTTTCCCAACAGCATTTGCTCACCTTATGTCTCTGGGTCATAGTTTGGTAATTCTCGCAATATTTGAAACTTTTTCATTATTACATCTGTTAAAGTCATCTGCGATCAGTGATCCGGGATGGTAATGTAACTATTGTAATTCTGCTAAGTCAAAAGCTAGACGTGGTGAAGCTTAGTGAGGAAAGCCTGTCACAAGCCAAGATAGGCTGAAAGCTAGACCTCGTGCACCAAACAGTTAGCCAAGTTGTGAATGCAGAGGGAAAGTTCTTGAAGGAAGTTGAAAGTGCTACTCCGGTGAACACATGGATGTTAAGAGAGCAAAACAGCCTCATTGCTGGATGGAGAGAAGTGAGTGGTTTGGACAGAAGACCAAACCAGCTGCAACATTCCCTTAAAGCAAAACCTAATACAGAGCAAGGCTCTAATTCTCTTCAGTTCTGTGAAGGCCCGTAAGGCTTAAGAAAAGACGCCGTCTCCATGCCATCCAAGTGCAAGGTGAAGTAGCAGGTGTTGATGGAGAAGCTGCGGCAGGTCAGCGAGATCTCCCCAGGGTGATTCATGAAGGTGGCGATGCTAAACAACAAATTTGCAGTGTAGGTGAAACATCTTTCTATTAGCAGAAGATGCCATCGAGAACTCTCAGCTAGAGTGGAGAAGTCAAGGCCTGGCTTCAAAGCTTCGAAGGGCAGGCTGACTCTTGTTAGTCATTGCAGCTGGTGACTTTAAGCTGAAGCCAGTGCTCATTACCATCCTGAGAGATCTAGAGCCATTAAAAATTGTGCTAAATCTACTCTGGAAATGGGACAACAAAGCCTGGGTGACAGCATCTCTCTCTCTCTCTCTCTCTCTCTCTCTCTCTCTTTTAAGTAAGAGAGGGATTTTATTTTTGCCATGTGAAACATAAACAAAAAAAAAATACTGGTTTTCAGAAGCTCTAATTAACCATCTACTTTTAGAAAACACCCTGGAATTATCAAAGCTCTACACCAGCTAATGTGACATAACTTTCTTTATAGATAATTCTTATTTGGGGGGCAAAGTCCTCACCAGGAAGGTGTGACAGTTTCATAAACAGAAGTCACAAGTGATCATTTTAGCTTATTCATATTTTCACATATATTACACTCTAAATAATTTCATCCCAGCACTCCCTGGTTACAGTGATTAATGAGGATGAATTATATTTCAGACCTTCTCCAGGACAGTATCTGATATGGGTGTCTTACACTGGGGACGGCATATCTCTTTACAGCTTAGTTTACCAAATATTTTAAGCCCACTGGTGAGACCTACTGCTCAGAAAAAAAGATTCTTTTCCAAATATTACTGCTCAATGACAATGTACCTGTTCACCCAAGAGTTCTGGTGGAGGTGTATGAGATTAATGTTGTTTTCATGCCTGCTAACACAACATCCGTTCTGCAGCCCATGGATTAAGGAGTGATTTTGATTTTCAAGTCTTGTCATTGAAGAGATGCACTTCATAGGGCTGTGTACCTATGGATACACTATCCATAGATAGTGATCCCTCTGATGGATCTGGGCAAAGCCAACTGAAAACTTTCTGGGAAGGATTTACCATTACAGATGCCATTAAAAACATCATGATTTGCGGTGCCTGGGTGGCTCAGTTGATTAAGCATATAACTCTTAATTTCAGCTCAGCTCATGATGTCATGGTTTGTGGATCAGGCCCTGCCTTGGGCTCTGTGCTGACAGCACTGAGCCTGCTTGGGATTCTCTTTCTCCTTCTTTCTCTGTCCCTTCCCCATTCATGCTCTCTCTCTCTCTCTCTTTCTCTCTCTCAAAAGAAATAAACACCTTTTTTTTTTTGTTTTTAAAAATTCATCATTCATGAGAAGAGGTCAAAATATCAACATTAACAGGAATTTGGAAGAAGTTGATTCCCATCCTCATGGATGACTTTGAGGGGTTCAAGACTTTAGTAGAGGAAGTCACTGCAGACATGGAAGAAATAGCAAGAGATCGAGAATGAGAAGTGGAGCCTGAAGATGGGACCGCATTGCTGTGATCTCGTGATAACACTTTAAAAGATGAGGAGTTCCCTCTTCTAGATGACCAAAGAGAGTGACTTTTTGAGATGGAAACTACTCCTGGTGAAGATGCCGTGGAGACTGTTGAAATGACAGCAAAGGATTTAGAACATTCCATAAACTTGGTTGGTAAAGCAGCAGCAGGGTTTGAGAGGATTGCCTCCAATTTTGAAAGAAATTCTACGGTGGGCAAAAAGCTATCCTATAGCATTCATGCTACAGAGAATCATTCATGAAAGGAAGAGTCAATGGTTGTGGCAAGCTTCACCTTGGTCTTCTTTTAAGATATTGCCACAGCCACCCCAACCTTCAGCTTGGTCTTCTTTTAAGATATTGCCACAGCCACCCCAACCTTCAGCGACCACCACCCTGACCAGTCAACAGCCATCAACACGGAGGCAAGATCCTCCCCCTCGAAAAGATTACAACTCACTGGAAGCTCAGATGATGTTTAGCATTTTTTTTTTTAGCAATAATGTGTTTCTGAATTAAGATATGTACACTTTTCAGATACAGCGCCATTGCAAACTTAATATACGACAGTGCAGCGTAGACATGACTGTTATATGCACCGAGAAGCCAACACATTCTTTTGACTCACTTTATTGTGGCCTTGTCTTCATTGTGGTAGTCTGGAAGCAAACCCACATCTCCAGAGCGTGCCTGTACGTAACATAAAAGTTACCATCTTAAGCATATTTCAACGTACAATTCAGTGACGTTAAGTACCCTGACGCTGTTGAGCAATCATGGTTCGAGCTCTTTTGAGTTAAGCTGCGAGATCGAGCATCCTTTTCTGTGGGTGCCCTTCTCTGGCCGGCAGTGATTGAGGGCAACGGATAGCTAACCAGAAGTATGTGGCATTTTTGGATACTTGAAATTTCACTCGCCACAAAGGGCTTCCTGATGTGGCCCTCACTGACTGTTTAGAATGATTTTGAGTTTCTCGGCTATTACTTAAAAGTATGGAGCTTTGTAGAAAGCTGCTAGTATCAGGCACATCAGTCAATACCAGGACATATTTCTCAGGACTTGGCCTTCAAAAGTGGACGCTTCGTTCCTCTTAACTTCCCAAAGCTCCCAACAAATCACGGAAGGATACCGTGCGACTTCTTCCGGCTTTATCAGATAACGGCAAACCTGGCCGCAGACAAAACCTCCAAACCTGGTGCTCGTGTGGTTTGATTACACACGGAATAATAGTTAGACTGCTTCTGCAAGACGTACAATGAAGTGGCTTTGAGACTGCACCGAATCACTTGTTCCGGGAGCGCCATCCTTGATGAGATTAAACGGGTGGGCTCTCTGTAAAGCCAGCGTCCCTCCACATCTGCCACGTGGGTCCAAGCATTGTCCATGCGGGGCAGACATGGCACCTGCCTCTGATTTCCTTTCCGTGCTCTTTATTTTTTTTATTTTTTATTTTAAAAATTTTTTTTTAACGTTTTATTTATTTTTGAGACAGAGAGAGACAGAGCATGAACGGGGGAGGGGCATACAGAGAGGGAGACACAGAATCGGAAGCAGGCTCCAGGCTCTGAGCCATCAGCCCAGAGCCCGATGCGGGGCTCGAACCCACGGACCGCTAGATCGTGACCTGAGCTAAAGTCGGACGCTTAACCGACTGAGCCACCCAGGCGCCCCTTTCCGTGCTCTTTAAAGAGTGCAGACAGACCTTGCACATTGGACCGGTGTATCTCAGATCGCCGCCCAGGTGCTCGTGCTTGGTCAAATGAACCCAGGCAGGTAACCCAACATGTGGACACCCAGTTTGACTCAAAGTTCTCTTTTGAATTCCCCATCTGGATCCACTCATTTTGGCTGCGTTAATTCTGAATGAGCGCTCTTTTGTTACTAGCCCCTGGTTTCACTGCTTACATTCACAGCTCTACGAGTGTGTGTCCCAGCCTGAGGTCCTTGGACCAGTCTTTGGGAACGCTGGAACTCGTTTCTTTTCCTCTTGTTGCCTCCTCCGTTACCATCACCATCCTGGTCATGCACCTTCTTTCAACATATTTCATGAGATGCTAATTTCAAATGACCAAGCATTTCTTGGAACAGCAGCTCTCAGACCTTTTGATTTCATGATGTGTGTTTTTTTTTTTTTTCTAACATTCCTAAAACGTATTGGGGACCTCATAGAGCTTTTGCTCATGGAGATTGTATCAATAGGTAATGTCTTATAAAGTGAAACTGAGAGATTTTTAAGATATCGGAATCCAGGCTGCCAGAGCAATGATAACATTTTGTGCCATGTAGCCTCTGGAAAACTCCACTGTAGTCTCATGACAGAATAAGAGTAGAAAGGCAACACTGTCTTAATTTTGTTGTGAAAACAGTTTAACTTTGCAGCCTCACTGTAAAGATCTCAGGTACTGTTCAGGGCCCCTAAGGACAACACTTTGAGAACTATTCTCCTAGAATACATCTTTTTTTAAAAAATGATCTTTATATTCTTTAAAACATTACTATTACACAGAACCCAAAGGGCGTATTTTAGGAAAAGATATTTGGGAGCATTCGTCTTGACTTGGAATGTAGGTGGGAAAGGTGCTTGGGAAAAAAAGATTTTCTGAAACCCTCAGATACTTTCCTCATAGTTAAATTAAGTCTATTTTTTCCCACCTCCTACATCTCACAAAGTTAGTCCTCCGTCAGACTAGAATCTTCAGTTGTAGTTACAGAAGTCTAGTATAGAAACAGCAGATAAAAATGCATATAAAACTAAACTTCTTGCTTCTACTGCTGTGTGGAGGTTCGGTTGATGGACTTTGCGGCCATTTGAGCCCTGTGTTGGAAACACACTCAAAATAAGGACCCGAAAATGTCTCCCTTGAACACTCATTGTGCAAGGCATGCGTGTTAGGGGGGGTAGGGGATGTCGATGGCATTTCAGGAAAATGCTATCAAAGCCACTTGCTGTCAGAGATGGAGAGGAAGCTACCGAGAATCACAAGACTGAACTGACACAACAATAAAAACAAAACCGGAAGGAAAGGTCGAGATTTAAGAATGAGGGGGGTCAGGCTAGCATTTGGGAAGATGTGTGGATAGACAGTAAGCATATAATAATATAATATAGTACAATATAATATAGCATAATATAATATAATATAATATAATATAATATAATATAATATAATAATTCGTAGTCACCCTGCAATGCAGGCAAGGAGTAGCCTTGTAAAGTGGAAAAGGCTGGGTTTAGAAGTCATGTACTTACTGCTGTGCGAATGTGGGCAAAGGACTTCATCTCTCTGAATGTGTTTTCTCATCTGGGAAATAGTCTTCTAATAACCTGCTTTGCCAGGTGATCGTGAGGAGGTGAGAGAGTAGTTTCTGCACATGTTGTCGATTAAGAAGTGATAGCAGAGAAGATTGTTAGGGAATGAAAAGTCGCATCGTGATAATACAGTGAGGGTGATTGTCCACTCTGTGCCCCACAGACCCCCAAAGGTCTAAGGGAAAGGGGAGCGTCAGCAAACTTCATTGCCACCTAGGTCCCCAATTTGGCCTTGACTGCCTGAGATCCTCCCATTATATTACAGGCACAGCTGATCTCCGTGCTTTGCGTGACATCAGACTGGAAGATCATTGGGGAGAGTTCACCCTGGAATCGCTCCAGACCAGCTCTGCAGGGGCCGGGAGAGTGGTTCTTTCCTGGCCAGACTCTGCTTTCCAAAATCATATGCAAGATCACAATGTTGGGTGGTAAATTTCTTTCCTCAAAGGTCAATAAAAGCAACCATTGCCTTCCACTGAGAGTGACACAGGGCAATCCTGCTGGCATTTTATGCTAAGGAATATGGAAAACAGGTCTTGCTGATGAGTTTTGTCTTCCTTGCCAGTATTATTGCATGTGTAAGTTAGAGTATTAATGCTTCAGATGAATCACTCACAGCAATGGCTAGACATTTTCTCATTATTTATTAAGAATGGTGTGACTTTTTATTTCCTACCCATCTTCTACCCCCTCCTCTCTTTGAACCCTTTGCAACTATCTGATTTGTCAGCACTGGCAAATTTCACTTATGTGCTACTTTCTCTGTCTCTCGGATAATTAACAAAGGTGTAAAAGATGAGGGGAGAACAGAGAGAAATGAGACATGTTTCAGAAGTCTTTAATAACATAAGACTACATTTAAAGTTGTGAAAATGACATTTAAGGTCACACACACACACACACACACACACACACCTTAGTAATAGGATTCTCCGCCACCCTTCCCAACCAAGGTTATTATTCTGAGCAATGATAGATTGAAACCTTTATTAAAGAGAAAGAATGATGTTAAAACATTGTATTGTTCATTAAATGTTGGTCCAGTGCATGGTGCCACCTTTCACTTTATTAGGTGTTTTAGGAGATGCCACCTGCCCTAGGGGTAATCCAAGGACATCTATACAGGATTCAAAAACAGGCAGCAAAGAGATAACAAGTGTTGGCGAGGATGTGGAGAAAAAGGAACACTTATGCACTGCTGGTGGGAATGTAAGTTGGTGAGTCCACTATGAAAAACAGTGTGGATGTGGAAAACTATAGAAAGCTTATGAAGGAAACTGAAGAAGGCACAGAGAAATGGAAAAACATCCCATGCTCATGGATTGGAAGAGTAAATATTGTTAAAATGTCAACACTACCCAAAGCAATCTACGCATTCAATGCAATCTCAACCAAAATTGCACCGGCATTCTTCTCAAAGCTAGAACAAATAATTCTAAAATATGTGTGGAACCACAAAAGACCCCAAATAGCCAAAGTAATATTGAAAAAGAAAACCAAAGTGGGAGACATCACAATTCCAGACTTTAGCCTCTACTACAAACCTGTACTCATTAAGACAGCATGGTACTGGCACAAAAACAGACACATAGACCAATGGAATAAAATAGAGAACCCAGAATTGGACCCAAAAATGTATGGCCAACTAATCTTTGACAAAGCAGGAAAGAGTATCCAATGGAAAAAAGACAGTCTCTTTAGCAAATGGTGCTGGGAGAACTGGACAGCAACATGCAGAAGGTTGAAACTAGACCACTTTCTCACACCATTCACAGAAATAAACTCAAAATGGATGAAGGACCTGAATGTGAGACAGGAAACCATCAAAACCCTAGAGGAGAAAGCAAGAAAAAAAAAAACTCTTTGACCTCAGCTGCAGCAATTTCTTTGCAAATGACATATCAGATAAAGGGCTAGTATCTAAAATCTATGAAGAACTTACCAAACTCAACACCCAAAAACCAAATAACCCAGTGAAGAAATGGGCAGAAGACATCAATAGACACTTTTCCAAAGAAGACATCCAGATGGCCAACAGACACATGAAAAGATGCTCAACATCACTCATCATCAGGGAAATATAAATCAAAACCACACTGAGATACCACCTCGCGCCGGTCAGAGTGGCTAAAATGAACAAATCAGGGATTATAGATGCTGGAGAGGATGTGGAGAAACGGGAACCCTGTTGCACTGTTGGTGGGAATGCAAACTGGTGCAGCCGTTCTGGAAAGCAGTGTGGAGGTTCCTCAAAAAATTAAAAATAGATCTACCCTATGATCCAGCAATAGCACTGCTAGGAATTTACCCAAGGGATACAGGAGTGCTGATGCAGAGGGGCACTTGTACCCCAATGTTTATAGCAGTGCTTTCAACAAGAGCCAAATTATGGAAAGAGCCTAAATGTCCATCAACTGATGAATGAATAAAGAAGATGTGGTTTATATATACAATGGAATACTACTTGGCAATGAGAAAGAATCAAATCTGGCCATTTGCAGCAACGTGGGTGGAACTGGAGAGTGTGATGCTAAGTGAAATAAGTCAGGCAGAGAAAGACAGATACCATATGTTTTCACTCCTATGTGGATCTTGAGAAACTTAACAGAAGACCATGGGGGAGGGAAAGGGGGAAAATAGTTACAGAGAGGGAGGGATGCAAACCATAAGAGACTCTCAAATGCAGAGACAAACTGAGGGTGGATGGGGGTATGGGGGAGAGGGGGAAATGGGTGATGGGCATCGAGGAGGGCACTTGTTGGGATGAGCACTGGGTGTTGTATGCAAGCGATGAACCACGGCAATTTACCCCCAAAACCAAGAGCACACTTTACACACTGTATGGTAGCCGATTTGACAATAAATTATATTACAAAAAAAACCCTGTATAGAGGTTCCTTGTAAAGCTAAAAATGGAATTACCGTATGACTCAGCAATCCTACTTCTGAGTATGTATCCACAGGAATTGAATAGAGATATCTGCACGACTATTTTCATTGCAGCGTTATTCACAATAGTCAATACATGGAAACAACGTTCAGTGTTCCGTGGAAAAAGATGTGATATATACATAATGGACTATCGTTTGGCCACGAGAGAGAGAAAAATCCTGCCATTTGCAGCAACGTGGATGGCTCTTGAGGGCATTCTGCTGAGTGAACTAAGCCAGACAGAAAAAGACAAATATTGTATGATACTCCATATACATGGAATCTGAAAAAGCTGAGCTAGGAGAAACCGACAGTGGACGGGTACTTCCTAGGGGCTGGGAGATGGAGGAAATGGGGAGATGTTGGTCAAAAGGTACAAACTTTTAGTTACAAGATAAATGAGATCTGGGGAACTAATGTATAGCACAGTGATTATAGCTTATCATACTGTATCATATGCTCGTACACTTTGAACTCACACAAGGTTATATGTCCGTTATACCCCAATAAACCTGGAAGAACAAAACTTTTTACAAGGAAGAGAAGCACGGAAGATGGGAAGGAAACAAAAAAAAAACCGCCATGCCATTCTCTACGTGCCAGCACTTGGTGAAATATTTTATTCTCTCTTGGGCTGCAAGTCAGGCTATGCTTTTGGAAATCCCCAGTTTCACAGGAACTGGCCAAGTGACACCAGACCCATTAATTGCCTGCCTTTCCTTTGAAGTTCGAGAAACCTAAGCCATTACCATCTTGTTCTAGACAACGAGCAGGAGCTATGCATGCAGTGAACATCAATGCACTCCTGTCAATAATGAATCAGGCACCCCCCCCATGTGGTGTTCTATTTTAGTCAGCAAAAACAGGGTTTGTTTCCTGTAAGAACATGAAATATATTTTTTTAGAAGACAAATTAGGGGCACATGACAAACTACTCACGGAAATCTGGCAGCATCGGATGAAGTGGCCATATGAGTGAGCGTCTAGAGACTTCACAGTGGGGGAGGGTTTGTGCCTATCCTCAGGGTGATCTTTTGAGGGGAAGGGAGGGAATGCTAGAATGTTTTAATTTCTGTTTTTGTGAAGCTTTTTTTCTTTTTTAAGTTTATTTCTTTTTTGACAGAGACAGAGTGCAAGCATGAGCTGGGGAGGTGCAGAAAGAGAGAGAGAGAGAGAGGGAGACACAGAATCCGAAGCAGGCTCCAGGCTCTGAGCTGTCAGCACAGAGCCTGACGTGGGGCTCGAATTCACGAACTGTTGAGATCATGACCTGGGCCGAAGTTGGCCGCTTAACCGACTGAGCCACCCAGGCGCCCCTGTTTTTGTGAAGCTTTAAAAGCACATTTACAATGTCCATAAGGTAGTACATTTATGTAGTGTATAAATCTAGGTGCACAAATGTTTCCCCGAGAGGTCTTGTTCCACAGGGTTGAGAGACCACTGCAAGCAGCAAGAGCTGGAGGAGGGTGGGGAGGGGGGAGGAGGTCAATGTGGGCTCAAGCCAAGAGGTGATGAGGGGCAGAGTCTTAATGGGCAGAAGAGAGAATATTCCAGTCCAGAAGATGACACGAGCTGAAGAATGGAGCTGGGGTGGCTGTTCCTGAGGCTGAGGCTGGGAGGACACTGACCAGTCTAGGGAGAAGGGAATGTATTTAAGAATAGAGTGAATGGCAGGACACCTGGGTGGCTCAGTCAGTTGAGCATCTGACTTTGGCTCAGGTCATGATCTCGTGATTCGTGAGTTCAAGCCCCACATCGGGCTCGCTGCTGTCAGCACAGAGCCCACTTCAGATCTTCTGTCTCCCTCTCTCTCTGTCCTTCCCCTGCTTGTGCTCTCTCAAAAATAAATGAAGCATTAAAAAAAACAGAATAGAGCGAATGGAGTACCTGGGTGAGTCAGTCAGTCGAGCATCCAACTGTTGATTTCGGCTTGGATCATGATCTCACAGTTCGTGAGTTTGAGCCCCACATCGGGATCAGCACTGGTGGTGTGGAGTCTGCTTGGGATTCTCTACCTCCCCCTCTCTCTGCCCCTCCCCCCTCCCTCTCTCTCTCAAAAATAAATATATAAACTTAAAAAAAAGGATAGAAAATCTATATGCTGCAAACTATAGAAAGCTTATGAAAGAAATTGAAGATGACACAAAAAAATGGAAAAAGATTCCATGTTCCTGAATAGGAAGAACAAATATTGTTAAAATGTTGATACTACCCAAAGCAATCTACACATTCAATGAAATCCCTATCAAAATAACACCAGCATTCTTCGCAGAGCTAGAACAAACAATCCTAAAATTTGTATGGCACCAGAAAAGACCCCGAATAGCCAAAGCAATCTTGAGAAAGAAAACCAAAGCAGGAGGCCTCACAATCCCAGACTTCAAGCTATACTACAAAGCTATAGCCATCAAGACAGTATGGTACTGGCACAAGAACAGACACTCAGATCAATGGAATAGAATAGAGAACCCAGAAATGGACCCACAAACATACGGCCAACTAATCTTTGACAAAGCAGGAAAGAATATCCAATGGAATAAAGACAGTCTCCTCAGCAAGTGGTGCTGGGAAAACTGGACAGCAACACACATAAGAATGAACCTGGACCACTTTCTTACACCATACACAAAAATAAACTCAGAGTGGATGAAAGACCTCAATGTAAGACAGGAAGCCATCAAAATCCTCGAGGAGAAAGCAGGCAAAAACCTCTTTGATCTTGGCCGCAGCAATTTCTTACTCAACATGTCTCCGGAGGCAAGGGAAACAAAAGCAAAAATGAACTACTGGGACCTCATCAAAATAAAAAGCTTCTGCACAGCGAAGGAAGCAATCAGCAAAACTAAAAGGTAACCAACAGAATGGGAGAAGATATTTGCAAACGACATATCAGATAAAGGGTTAGTATCCAAAATCTATAAAGAACTTATCAAACTCAACACCCAAAAACCAAATAACCCAGTGAAGAAATGGGCAAAAGAAAGACATGCATAGACACTTCTCCAAAGAAGACATCCAGATGGCCAACCGACACATGAAAAACTGCTCCACATCACTCATCATCAGGGAAATACAAATCAAAACCACAATGAGATAGCACCTCCCACTTGTCAGAATGGCTAACATTCACAACTCAGGCAACAACAGATGTTGACGAGGATGCGGAGAAAGAGGATCTCTGTTGCACTGTTGGTGGGAATGCAAGCTGGTGCAGCCACTCTGGAAAACAATATGGAGGTTCCTCAGAAAACTAAAAATAGAACTACCCTATGACCCAGCAATTGCACTACTAGGCATTTATCCACGGGATACAGGTGTGCTGTTTCGAAGGGACACGTGCACCCCCATGTTTATAGCAGCACTAGCAACAATAGCCAAAGTATGGAAAGAGCCCAAGTGTCCATCGATGGATGAATGGATAAAGAAAATGTGGTGCATATACATACATATATATATATATATATGTGTATATATATATATACATACATATATATATGTATATATATACACACACATAATGGAGTATTACTCAGCAATCAAAAAGAATGAAATCTTGCCATTTGCAACTACGTGGATGGAACTGGAGGGTATTATGCTAAGTGAAATTAGTCAGAGAAAGACAAAAATCATATGACTTCACTCATATGAGGACTTTAAGAGACAAAACAGATGAACATAAGGGAAGGGAAACAAAAATAATGTAAAAACAGGGAGAGGGACAAAACAGAAGAGACTCATAAATATGGAGAACAAACTGAGGGTTACTGGAGGCGTTGTGGGAGGGCAGATGGGCTAAATGGGTAAGGGGCACTAAGGAATCTACTCCTGAAATCATTGTTGCACTATATGCTAATTTGGATATAAATTTAAAAAAATAAAAAACAAAGTTAAAAAAAAAAAAGAATAGAAAGAATAACAGACCAAGGTATGTGGGCAGAGTGAGCCTGAGTGGGCATCAAATCCGTTAGCGCTGGGTGAGATGTGAGAGGTGGAGAACAGAAAGAAAAGAGAGGTTTGACATTTAGGAGTTTTTGACCTGAGCCCTGACAGGTTGAAAGCCACATTTCAGGAGAAGCTTACTTGCCAGTAGAAGGAAGCTTAGGTTGAACAGAGGGAGGCATGAGATAGGGATTTTCAGTAGAAAGAATGGACAGAAAGTGAAAGTAGATTGTATACGTGCTGCGAAGCGAGCTCAGAAAGCAGGTTGTAATTAAGTGGTAAAAGGGCAAGGTGAGTCACACTGATTCTTGAGTTAGGGACTAAGATTGTCCCCAAGTTCATTGTCCAGGAGGATCTGCCCAGCAGAGAAGAATAAATGCCGAGTCAGCTCTGACTCTGGGTTAAATAGACTCAGTTTAAATTTTTTTTTTTTACGTTTTTTTTATTTTTGTGACAGAGAGAGACAGAGCATGAACGGGGGAGGGGCAGACAGAGAGGGAGACACAGAATCGGAAGCAGGCTCCAGGCTCTGAGCCATCAGCCCAGAGCCCGACGCAGGGCTCGAACTCACGGACCGCGAGATCGTGACCTGAGCCGAAGTCGGACGCCCAACCGACCGAGCCACCCAGGCGCCCCTAGACTCAGTTTAAAATGGAAGCTGTGCTACCTACTCCAGCTGTGTGATCAAAGGCAAGATACTTTAATTTCTTAAACCTGTCTTCTTGTCTGTAAAATGGGGTTTTACAGTCCCTGTAACGTGGGATTGTTGTGAGAAGTAAATAGGATATCACACGTGGTGTCTTTTGCAAAGGGCTAAAGACAGTTCAGTAAGTTTTTTAAAAAAATTAATAAAAACTGTACTGAAAAAGCAACAAAATATAAACATTAATTCGCTTCGATGCTCTTTGAAAACGAACTTGGAAGAAAAATACATAGATAACAATTTTCTACTGATACAGCTTTTTGTTTCCTGCATTTATTTGTACTTGACATTTCATGCCTTTTAAAAGTAAACATTTAATTTTCACGCTTGTTTTCTTGTTTGAAAATTCTGTCAACCCCCCCCCCCTTCCTCCGTAAACTCTTATTCCGTGAGTAGTAATGGCTTTCCTACTTACCAGGATCTTGACCTTCCACAGAGGTTATTAAAACATTGATTTCTCTGGGGCACCTGGGTGGCTCAGTCGGTTAAGCGTCCGACTTCGGCTCAGGTCATGATCTCGCGGTCCGTGAGTTCGAGCCCCACGTCGGGCTCTGTGCTGACAGCTCAGAGCCTGGAGCCTGTTTCAGATTCTGTGTCTCCCTCTCTCTGACCCTCCCCCGTTCATGCCCTGTCTCTCTCTGTCTCAAAAATAAATAAAAATGTTAAAAAAAAAAAAACACATTGATTTCTGAGTCTCACTCCAAGTCTCTGATCAGATCCCAGGTGATGCCAATGTTGCCGGTCTGGATCACCTCTTTGAGAACCACGGCTTGCTTTCTTCTTCCTTCCTTCCTTCCTTCCTTCCTTCCTTCCTTCCTTCCTTCCTCCCTCCCTCCCTTCCTTCCTTCCTTCCTTCCTTCCTTCCTTCCTTCCTTCCTTCCTTTCCTTCCTTCCTTCCTTCCTTCCTTCCTTCCTTTCCTTCCTTCCTTTCCTTCCTTCCTTTCCTTCCTTCCTTTCCTTCCTTCCTTTCCTTCCTTCCTTCCTTCCTTCCTTCCTTCCTTCCTTCCTTCCTTCCTTCCTTCCTTCCTTCCTTCGAAAATAGAGTCCCAGGGTTTACTTCCCAGGTGCATACCGGATTTGGATCCTTGCCTCTGCAGTAACTCCATCAGTCCGTCAGCTGAAAGCAAGTTGGTGGTGATAGTGTGGCCTGGGGTTGGAAAGATGGTGTCTTGTTTTTCTTTCCTTGGTCTTAGCTTTGCTGCTGTTTCTTACGTGTGAGAATGAAAAAAAAAAAAAAAAAGGCAGAAATGCGTACAGACTTTGTATCTTCAGAGAGATACAACAAAGCTTTGTTCTCCCATTAGAAAGTCATCTTCGAGATTTTCTCTGGGTTATGTGGGAAGAAAGTCAAAACGCACCCAGCCCCTTTCTTCCTAAATCTTTTAGTGTGGGTGATTGGATGTTTCTGTCATGAGATTTAATTACAGGGGTTCCCTTGGCACTGGCTGTAACTCAGACACTTGGGTCAAACAAAAAATGTGTTCTGATATGGAGTTTTTGTTTACAAGTCCAGGCTGATGTTAAAACATGCAACCTTTAAAGATTTAATTTTTTAAATTGTGGTATAAATCACAGAAGATACAAATTTACCGTCTTAACCAGTTTTTTTTTAAATTTTTTTTAACGTTTATTTATTTTTGAGACAGAGAGAGACAGAGCATGAACGGGGAGGGGCAGAGAGAGAGGGAGACACAGAACCGGAAGCAGGTGCAGGCTCTGAGCCATCAGCCCAGAGCCCAATGTGGGGCTTGAACTCACAGACCGCGAGATTGTGACCTGAGCTGAAGTCGGCGCTTAACCGACTGAGCCACCCAGGCGCCCCGCATCTTAACCAGTTTTAAGTGTGCAGCTCAACAATGTTAAATATATTCGTCTTGGGCAACCAATCTCCGGAACTTTTGCATTTTCCCCAACTAAAACTCTGTACCCATTAAACAATTACTCCTTGTTCCTTCTTTCCTCACTCCAATGCCCCCAGTCCCTGGAAACTACTCTTCTCCGTTCTGTCTCTACGAGTTTGCCAATTCTAAATATCTCCTATAAGTGGAATCTTACAGCGAGAGAGAGAGAGAGACAGAGACAGAGAGAGACTAGCTTATTTTGCTTAGCATATGTCTCCAAAGGTCATGTTATGGCATGTATTATTAGAACATCCTTCCTTTTTTTGATGTCTATTTATTTTTTGAAAGAGAGAGAGAGAGCGCAGGGGAGGGGCAGAGAGAGAGGGAGACAGAATCCCAAGCAGGCTCCGTGTTGTCAGCACAGAGCCCGATGCAAGACTTGAACCCATGAACCGTTAGATCATGACCTGAGCTGAAATCAAGAGCTAGATGCTTAACCGACTGAGCTACCCAGAATATCCTTCCTGTTTAAGGCTGAATAATATTCCATTTTATGTATACACCACATTTTGCTTACTTATTCATCTGTCAGTGGACATTTGGTTTGCTTCCACCTGCTATGAACACGGGTCTATACACAACTCTTTGAGACCCTGCTTTCAGTTCTTTTGGGTATGGACTCAGAAGAATTGCTGAATTATATGGTAGTTCCATTTTGACAGTTTTTGGGAATTGCCATACTGTTTTCTTTAGCAGCTGAACCATTTACACTCCTACCAACAGTGTGCAAGGATTCCATCCAAAGTCTCCACATCCTTACCAACACTTCCTATTTTCTGTTTCATTTTGTTTTTTATGGTAGCTGTCCTAATGGCTGTGAGGTGATGTCTCATTGTGACTTTGATTGGCATTTCCCCCTAAATTAGTGGTGTTGAGCATCTTTTCACATGCTTCTTGGCTGTTTGTATATTTTGTTTGGAGAATTGTCTCTTCAAATATTTTGCACATTTTAAATATGGCATTATTTGGGGGGTTTGTGGTTGAGTTGTAGGAGTTCTTTATGTATTCTGGATATTAACACATTATCAGACTTGTGATTTGCAAATATTTTCTCCCATCTCCAGAATGTAAAGGGTTGGTTTTGCACTCTGAGAATTGTATCTTTTGAAGCACAGAAGTTTTAAATATTTATGGAGTCCCATTTATCTATTTTTCCTCTTGGTGCCTCTACTTTTGGCATCATATCCAAGAAGTCATTACCAAATCCCATGTCATAAAGCTTTCCCCCATGTTTTCTTTTAGTAGTTTTACAGTTTTAGCTCTTACATTACGTCTTTGATCCATTTTCACTTAATTAGTGTATATGGTTTAAGATAAAGTTTTAACTTCAGCCTTTTGCATGTGGATATCTAGTTTTCTCAACACCATGTGTTGAAAAGACTGTCCTTTCCCATTTGAATGGTCCTGACATCCATCTTGGCAATATATGTGAGGATAGATTTAGCACTCAGTAACTTTTCTTATTTATTTATTTATTTGTCTATTTATTTATTTATTTTTGATAGAGAGACAGAGAGAGCAGGGGAGGGGCAGAGAGAGAGGGACAAAGAGAGACCCCCCCCAAGCAGGATCGGCACTGTCAGCGCAGAGCCCGATGTGGGGCTTGAACTCACAAACTGTGAGATCATGACCTGAGCCGAAACCAAGAGCCAGACACTTAACTGACTAAGCCACCCAGGCGCCCCTGCATTCAGTCACTTTTCACTATTTATTTATTGTTAACATCAGCATTATCATCCAAAGGTTGAAATCTCTTTTGGTACCTGAGCTGATGTGAAATGTGGTGAAACCATATTGCTTCCTTGGGCATTTTACTACTCCTGTTTAAAAAGATTATAGCAGCAATTTACAGTTTCATGAATTGGTCCGTCATCCACCACGGGAAGACTATTTTTCAAACATCATTTTGATCATAAGATTCCTCCATTCACAAACCTCTAGTGTCTATACCTTTCCTGTAGGGCGAAATCCAAAATTTCCATCTAAGCATGGAGATGCCCCTCACTTGAGTCTTAGTATCCTCAACCATCGTATGTTTCCATGAGTGTGCCCTGAGTTCACGCAGGGGAGGAATCCCAGCCACGGTTGTGTGTTTGTATGAGGTGTTCATTCAGCCTAGAGTCCTCCCCAGCACGTGGAGGCAGGCAGCCTCGAAGACAATGCAGAGAATATCTTCTCTTCCAGTCTTATCAAAAGAATGAGACCTGCAAACATGACCCATCAGTATGATTTCTTATTAGCTCCTCGTCTTCTGCTTCCTGGAGCTATAGCAGGCCAAGGAAATACCTAAGACCCCCTGCGTTAGTGCAAGGAAGAGCTTTTAGCTTGCTTTCTCCTGTGTCAGTGCTGACTGGGTCGTGGACCTCAGCTCACTGGAGTCCTGAGGACAGGACCAGAATGAACTTTCAGAGGTGGGTGTATTGACAGCAACAAGAATTACCGGTTGACCAAGAGATGGACAGACAAATTACAAACAAACAGAACAAAACCCCAAAAAACCCACGCAATTTCACAATCTCTAAGAAATTTTCTCCTCCTTCTGAGTACTTTTATAGTATTTGGTGTTATCATCATACTTGATACTAATAGCTGCATTTTTAAATGCCTAATATGTTACCCACTCCGCCCTTTGCCTCCTAAGAGTTCTACAAGGAGGTACCAGTTTCCATTTTCAAAGATGAGGAAACGTAGATTCAGGAAGGGTAAATAACTTACACAGGATCACACAGCTAAGAAGGGACAAAACCATATTTAGAAATAGCGCAATGCTTTAATTGCAAAGATCACACGTAGTCTAGTAAAACTGTGTTTTTTACTTGTTCATCTTCCTCATTCTACTGTGAGCTTTTTGAAGGCAAGGAAAGTCTTATTCACTATTGTGTCTTCGACATTTAGCAGAGTGAACGTTTTTTGCTCAGTGAATGAATTAATAGATAAAGGGATGAATAAATGAATGAAATATATAAACTGAAAAAAGCACAGTGGTCTGATGTCATTACCTGAAGGGATCAAAGACCATACATGCCTACATAGCTTCATAGCATCGTGTCCTTAAAGATGAAAGTAAGTCATAAAGGAAAGATTAAGATGTATTCATTATGTTCTTTAAATTTTTTAAATATTTATTTATTTTTGAGAAAGAGAGAGAGAGTAAGCAGGGGAGGGGCAGAGAGAGGGAGACACAGAATCTGAAACAGGCTCCAGGCTCTGAACTGTCAGCACAGAGCCCAATGCGGGGCTCGATCCCACGAACCGTGAGATCATGACCTGAGCCGAAGTCGGATGCTTAACCGACTGAGCCACCCAGGTGCCCCTGTATTTATGATATTCTTATCTGAATGGTAAGAAAAATATTTTAGAAACCTTGATGTTTTATAATTAAAGTTTCAGTTACTGAAAACTTATGTATGTGGAACATCTAATTCTATATCAAGACTGGAAACAAGGAATTTCTCTGAAAATTTTACTAATTCCCAAGTAGAGCTAAGACTACAATATTTATTTTCATTTCTTTATCAAAAATTGAATTATGTCTCAGAGACTGTACCATATATATGGACATGAAATGAATGGCAAATTTCAAAGTACAAAATGTTCACCTAGAGGTAGAAACTTCATGGCATCCATTTGTGTGCTATAAAGCTTTATAAAGAGAGCCTCTGGATCTAGCCAATTCATAGAATAAAAAATCGTGTCACAAATCTTGCTAAAAATATTTGTAGGTATTTTAAAGAAACTAAAACCATAAGAATGTATATGTGTGTATAGCTATATATATACAGAGATATGGTATTTTATTATTACCCATACATTTATAATTTACAACAATCTTTATTCCTTCCTTAAATCTGCATCACCATCTGCTATCATTTTTCTGTAGCCTGAAGAGATTTCTTCAGTATGTTTTGTAATGGTGTCTGTGGTAATGAATTCTCAGTTTTTATGTAAAAATATCTACTTCATAGTCATTTTTTGATGGATAGTTTCGCTGTATATAGAATTATGGGTTGACATTTTTCTTCCAATACTTCGAAGATATCATTCCATCATTTCTGACCTCCATTGTTGCCGAAAATAAATCACTACGATTCTTATCATTGTTCCCTCATTATTATTTTTCTCTGGTAGGCTACCTTCAAGATTTATTCCTAATATTTAGATGTCAGCAGTTTGACCATGATGTGCCGAATGTAGTTTTCTTTGTACTTATCCTGTTTGGGGTTTGTGGAGATTCTTAGATTTGTCGTTTGATATAGTTACAAAATTTGGGACATTTTTTGGCCATTATAATCTCACCTTTTTTCCCACTCTCGTTCTGTCTTCTCTTTGTGTAATGCCTGATTATCCCACTGGTCTCTAATTCTGTTCATTTTTCTTCAATCTCTTTCCCTCTGTTTCTTACAATGAATATTTTCTTCATAACCATTAACTCTTTTATTGCCGTTATGTCCATCCAATGAATTTTTAAATCATAGTTATTAATTTCATCTCTAGAATTTCCATTTCATTCTCTTTTATTCTATTTCTTTGCTAAGATTCCACATCTGTTTATTCATTATTCATATATCTTCCTTTAAGATTCTGAACGTATTTATACTTGCAACTCTAAAATCCTTCTCTGTTAATTGAAATATCTGGGTCACCTCAGTGTCTATTACTATTGATTACTTTAAAAAATATGTGTCACATTTTCCTGTTTCTTTGAGGTCTGGTGGGTTTTGATTAGATAATGGACATTATGAATGACATTGTGGAGACTCTGGATTCTGTGGCATTCTTCTCAACAGTAGCTTTTGTTCTAGTTGGTGGTTGACTTGGCTGGATTTGAATTCTCGACTGACTCCCACATGGCAGGCAACAGATGAAGCTTCTGCTCAGTTCTTTCAAGTTCTACCTCTTTTTGCTGTTGGGCCTTCCCGTGATCTCCTCCATGCATGTATCATTTAGAATCCTTCCAAGAATTTAGTCAGATTTTTGAACATACATTTTTATGCTCACCTTCTGAGGTTCCCTTCCTTCCAGGAATTTTCTGAAAACTTGCTGTCTTCTCTGTGAGCCTCTAAGTCTGTCCTCTGTTACCATAAGCCAGTAAGGTTGCAGAATTCTGCTGCCTGGGCACACAGAGATTGGAAAGTGCACTAAAGCAAAAACAAAAAAAAAATGACAAACTTGTAAATATCACCACTACAGTTGCCCTTTTGAGGGTAGACTCCATTCTGGTTTCTGCCTGCTTTTGGTCATTGCAAATAGTTCAAATAGTTGTTTTATTTTCTACTTGTCCAGACTTGTAATTGTTATCTCAGGGAGGGTAAGTCTGATCAAACTACTTCATCATTAACAGAAGCTGTAACCCAGAGTCTATAAAATACTGGATTTAATAAAGAATTTCCTCAGCTTACATAAAGATTGCACATTTCGATTTATTTTAATGTTGTAATGACTGAGAATTCTAGCAAATATGTTCTCAGCTTACTAATCTTCTACTACGACACAGGTAGACAATAAATACTTTGTAATTTCCAGTTATTATGCCTGTATGTTAAGCTTGCTTTATACTTCTCACCTTCATTGTCATACTCGAAGTTAAATATCCTATTTGTGTGTGTGTGTGTGTGTGTGTGTGTGTGTGTGTGTGTGTGTGCGTGTGTTGGGTGGGGGGTAACTGGGGTGGTCTGCAATGCCTAAACTCTTTAAAAATTGAATTATCTATTCTGCTTTTAAGAAAGTCTACCCTGTTAGGAGGCTTAAATCTCCTATGGTTCCTATTTCTCCAGATCGCTGAAAACCTTCGACAGTTTCCAAGCATTATTTATTTGAAAGGGGAGAAGGAAAAAGTATTTCTTTTAAGACAGCTGCTTCGAAAGCCAACGATGTAATATGGAATTAAAAAGAAAATCTATATCACATAGAACTTGTGATGCACATTTTGTAGCATTTCTCCAGGGTCCTGTTCAGAGTCCAGAAGCAGTTTTTAAGGAGATTCTAAGAACGTGTTGTATGTCCGAACTGCAAACAGAATCAGAAATTGGAAAATAGACATTGGAGATACAAGTGAAAAGAGTTCATTTAGTAACACTGAAAAGCGATATTGGGTTTTCAAAAATGATATCACACCTTAAAGTAGAACTTTAAGGAAGCAGGTATATGATTGCTATAGAATTCCTACATTGTTGCTTACTTTCACAGGCCAGCAGAAGAGGCGTGGTTTATGCAAAAGAGGTGAAATACAACCTAATCATTTTCCATCATCCCCCACCTTTTATCTTTATGTTTTGGAATGTTTTATTTATTTTTGAGAGAGAGAGAGAGAGAGACAGAGACAGAGACAGAGACAGAGCATGAGCGGGGGAGGGGCAGAGAGAGAGGGAGACACAGAATCCGAAGCAGGCTCCAGGCTCTGAGCTGACAGCACAGAGCCCGACCCGGGGCTCGAACTCACCAGCCGTGAGATCATGACCTGAGCCAAAGTGGGAGGCTCAACTGACTGAGTCACCCAGGCGCCCCATCCCCCACCTTTTAATATCCATGTTAAAAGTTTTTTAAAAATCTCATTATTAAATGTAATCTGAATAAGCCAGTGTTTATACAATGCTAATAATTTCAACCAGGATGTTCATCAGAAGTATGTTGGGTCCTTTTTCAAATATATGGGACTGAACTCCGCTTCCAGGGATATGGATTCAGAACTCAAGTAGGGACTTGGGCATATGTTGTTTTTTAAAATACATTTTTACAAAGTTTTAATTAAGATTTTACTTAAAAAATTTTTTTAATGTTTATTTATTCTTGAGCGAGAGAGGGACAGTGTGTGAGTGGGGGAGGGGCAGAGAAAGAGGGAGACACAGAATCCGAAGCAGGCTCCAGGCTCTGAGCTGTCAGCACAGAGCCTGATGAGGGGCTGGAACCCACGAATCAGGAGACCATGACCCGAGCCAAAGTCAGATGCTCAACCGACTGAGCCACCCAGATGCCCCAAGATTTTACTTTTTTTTAGAGTAGTTTTACGTTCATTACAAAGTTGAAGGGACGGCGTAGACAGTTCCCACTTACTTCCTGCCTTCACATGCCGAGCTTGTGCCATTGTCAACATCCTCCACCAGAGTGGTACGTTCGTTACAACTGATGGCCCTACATCGACATCATCATCACCCAAAGCCCATAGTTTACATTTGTGTTCACCCTTGGTGTTGTACATTCTATGGGTTTGGACCAGTGTATAATGTATCCATCATTTTGGTATCATACAGAATATTTTCACTGCCCTAAAAATCCTCTGTGTTCCATCTATTCTTTCCTATCATCACCACCCCCACCCTCCATCTGGCAACCACTGATTTTTTAACTGTCTCCATAGTTTTGCCTGTCCCAGAATGTCTACAGTTGGAATCACACAGTATTGCAGTCTTTTTGAATTGGCTTCTTTCACTTAATACTATGCTTTTAAGGTTCTTCTATGTGCTTCTTCATGGCTTAATGGCTCATTGCTTTTTAGCACTGAATAGTATTCCATTGTGTGGATATACTAGAGTTTATTTATCCATTCACCTTCCAAAGCACATCTTGGTTGATTCCAAGTTTGGGCCATTATGAATAAAGTTGCTGTAAATGTCCATGTACAGGCTTTTGTGTGGACATGGTTTTCAACTCTTCGTGGTAAGTACTAAGGAGGGAGATTGCCGGATCATATGCTAAGAGTATGTTTGGTTTTTTAAGGAACCACCTAACTGTCACCCAAAGGGTCTGTACCATTTTACATTCCAACCGGCAACAGAGGAGAGTTTCTGTTGTTCCGCATCTTTGCCAGCATTTGGTGGTGTCGGTGTTGTGGGTTTTGGCCATTCTAATAGGTAGTGTAGAGGTGTCTCATTATTGTCTGAATTTGTGATTACCTGATGACATGTCATGTGGCAAACCTTTTCATGTGCTTGTTTGTCATCTGTATATATTCGTTGGTGAAGTATCCATTAAGGTCTTCGGTCCATTAAAAAAAAACCAACTGGGTTGCTTGTCTTATGGCTGAGATTCAAAAGTTCTGTGTATATTTTAGGGACAATTCTTTATCAGCTGTGTGTTTTACAGATATTTCCTCCCAGTCTGTGACTTGTTTTCTCATTCTCTTAACATTCTCTTAACACTGGGAGCAGAAGTTTTTAATTTCTATGAAGTCCAGCTTACCAGTTGTTTCTTTCATGGAGCGTGCCCTTAGTATTGTACATCAAAAGTCATTGCCACAGCAAAGATCACCTAGGCATACTCCTATGTTGTCGTGCAGGAGTTTTATAGTTCTGCATTTTACCTGTAGGTAAAATGGTCTATTTTTTTTTTTCAACGTTTTTTATTTATTTTTGGGACAGAGAGAGACAGAGCATGAACGGGGGAGGGGCAGAGAGAGAGGGAGACACAGAATCGGAAACAGGCTCCAGGCTCCGAGCCATCAGCCCAGAGCCCGACGCGGGGCTCGAACTCACGGACTGCGAGATCGTGACCTGGCTGAAGTCGGACGCTTAACCGACTGCGCCATCCAGGCGCCCCTAAAATGGTCTATTTTGAATTAATTTTTGTCAAGGGTGTAAGGTCTGTGCCTAGACTGGTCTTTTTGCATGTGAGTGTCCGATTGCTGGAGCACCATTTATTGAAAAGATAGTCTTTGCTCCATTGTTTTGCCTTTGCTCCTTTGTCGAAGATTAGTTGACTCTATGTGAGCGGCACCTGTATTTTTAAAAGGCCCTCTGGAGGATTCTATGAATACCCTTCAGGAACCGCAAAGAAAAGTCTCAGCAATAACAACCCAATAAGAAACCGTTGCCTGTAAGTAAGGAAATGACAGAAAGGAGAATGTTTACTGCTCACGGAAGTCAAATTTGGATTATTTCGGGGAATAAAAGATAGATCGCAGTGATGCTGTATGGTAGATATGAATGCAATCGAGCAAATTGAAGAGCATATGTTTTACAGGTTATTCTTGGTGTCATTTTTTCAAAGAATTATATAAGGTGCATTAAAATATTCTCCCGATGACAGATAAAGGCCTTAAAAATCCAAACATGCATTTTACTCCCTTTCAAAGCCAGTAAATGGGAAGCAGGTTTCAACCACATACAGGATTTAATATGCACAGAGCTGCCTTCACTCCCTGGAGGCAAATCTAGTTTCTGGTTGAAATCATGTCACCATTGTAGCTGTTCCTGTTCTGCTTATTGAAAGAGCTCTTGCCATGATGGTAGATGCTAAAATAGACTTCTTAAGAGCTGAATCACAGACAAAAGTAGTAAAGGTAGGAAAGGTCCTTGTGAAAAATGAAGACGACATCAACTCTTGACCTGTTTCCCATAGAACTTTTTCCTCTGGAGTCCGCATCTCGTTTTTAGTTTAAACATCTGTAGAATGGCATTCTTTGTGGGAGTTTTTTGAAAACAAGAACCAGCCACCTGAGTTGGTGCATTTAGTTACTGGTTCCTTTGTAGAGAGTCAAGTGCAAACCAAGAAACGGAGGAGAAGTAGGTAATATTCTTAGGGGCAATAATGATGCCCTCCTGTTCAAAAATTTTAACTCCTACCACTCTTAATCTAGAGTGACAATAACAAAGTCATCAATGCTAATGATTGTGCCTGAAAAAGCTCTGTTCGATGATATCAAAGACTAAGATCTTTTATATTCATTCAGTGCTTGAGAAATTAAATTTTCAATGTGGAGTATCTGGAAAATATTCTAAAGCTAAGATCACTGAAAAGATCAGAGACATGGGTAATTCCCAGAAACTTCATAACTGTAGAATGATGTAGGTTTCAAATATTTTACAATATTGGAAAAATCTTACCTTATAGTTTTTTCTCAGCCTGCAACTTTTCCCAGTCATCTTAACATTTTCCAGTGTTAAGAGTGTCTGGTAAATTTGTTATCAGGGGAAATAGAGTACTAATGCTGAGACAGATCATATAAACTTCTATCAAAATCTCCTTACAACTTTGTAAAGCTGAATTAGTGTCTTTCAGGCCATGAGTTTGATTCTTTTTTTTTTTTTCAGATTTTTTCTTTTCTTTCTTTATTTTCGAGAGAGAGAGAGAGAGAGAGTGAGCATGTGTGAGCAGGGAGAGGGGCAGAGGGAGAGAGAGGGATAGAGGTAGAGAGAGAGAATCTTAAGCAGGCTCCACACTCAGCATGGAGTCCCGATGTCATGACCCTGGGATCATGACCTGAGCCGAAATCAAGAGTCAATACTTAAGTGACTGAGCCACCCGGGCACCTGGGCCATAAGTTTGATTGTAATTGCACAATGAGAAAGTATAAGATATTGTCCTTCAAAATCAAAATGACATTAATGTTATTATGATGTTTGTGAGGCATTTCTAGTTTTAAATCAGTACTCGTGATATAGGGAAGCAAAATAAGGTACTTTTAACTGCTATATGTTGCCCACTAAAAATGCATATTCCTCCCAAATGTTAAACATGGATAAAATTCGCTATATTGAGCTCATTCTGTTTAAACTGAATTGTAACCACAATCTTAGAGGGGTTAGATCACATGTTCTCGGGGATTTGACCCCACAGCCCTTAGAATGACAGATAAGGGAAATGAGGAATAGCTCGTCATTTTTACACTGACCAGGCATTATCTGCTTATCATTAATGCTTTCCTTTCTCTTGTATTCTATGGCAATGATCTGAGTGAGGCGTCATCACAAGGGATAAGCCAAAAAATCCAGATCCAGAGATTTTTTTCATTTGGCTCAGAAACACATGATGGAGTGTTAATGACTTCAGGGGCGTCTGTTAAGCCTCTAACTCTTGACTTCGGCTCAGGTCATGATCTCATGAGATCGAGCCCCAAGCCCTGCGTTGGGCTCTGCACTGGCAGCATAAAGCCTGCTTGGGATTCTCGCTCTCGCTCTTTCTCTCAAAAGAAATAAACATGTGAAAGCAATGATTTCATAGTAATATTTAGCATATTCTATCATCTGTATTCATGCTCTGAAGTGAACTGGATGAATATGTGCCTAACGTTGGACAGTTTATAAATGGAGTGAAACTGATAACACTGCCAGCTTCAAGGGCATCCTTTTTCTGGAACGACAACCATTCCTAGACCGGAGGGAATCCAATGTTAAATGGAAAAGGGAATCAAAATAAAGTAAAATCTACAGTTCATGCTGTTGCTACCGCTAGTTAATGCTGTTATCTACCAAGAACATGTGCACAACGTTTCTTTCTGCGTGTGCAAGCAGTGATGGTGAGTTTCCATTCCGCCACCCCCACCTGGTGCTCAGCCTGTCCAGATGCTGAGTCAATCCTGTCCCAATCAGGCCAGTTCTCTCCCTCTCTCTCTCTAAGTCACCAGAGGCTGGGTGAGAGAGGAGAGGAAGGGGGCAATGGTGAGCCTCGCATATGTTCTGGACCCGTCAGCCCAGTGCTGGGGCAGCCCTGGAGGGACTCTGTGTGCCCTGAGCTGTGGCCATTGTCTGAGCCTCCTTGCAGTTTGCCCACAAGCCAGCATAGGCCAGTGATCACAATCCAGCCTCTGGAATTCAGAATCCCAGCTTTAAAGCTCAGCTCTTTTTGTTCTTGTGTGACCTGGGCAATTTACTCAACCTCTTCGGCACTCGGTCTCTCTATCTGTGATGCAGACAGTCATGTTCCTATTCCTGGCCTCCGGGACTGTGGTCTTCTCTGCTTCGGTTTCCTTCTTTGTAAAATGGTATTAAAAGGACTTACCTCACAGGTCGTGTGAGTATTAAAGGAGCCAATCCTTGGAAAACTGTTACCTATGCATGCCACATGCTAGGTACGACATAAGTGATAGCTATTATTAAGGGTGTGAGGGATTAAGTAAAATAAAGAATATAAAGCAGAGAGTGAATACTCGAAATATAACTGAGCTTCTGTTGTGGATCTTGGTTTTTATGCAGCTCCTGTTGGGGGACTACAGCTCTCTGCTAATCCCCGCTAGCTGGGATGGGCTCTGATAATCGTACTTCCTCTTCCTGGTCCCTTCCTAGAGGTTCATACTTGAGCCAGCCACTGCTTGCAGACCCCAGAGCCACAGTACTTGCGCCCCCTGCCAACCTTTGGGGTTGGCTATTATCTCGAGACTTCTGCTACTGTGTCCCACAGCTCCTCCCTGTCCCCTTATATGTTGACACTGGTTTGTGTCAGTGTTAAGTTTGCCAGTCCTGTGTTTGAACTCTGTGACTGGGGCGGGGCTGACCTCCCTGGCCGAGGACACAGATATGTCATCCCCTGACCCAGGCTAAACCGGCCCTCCCTCTTCCTCCACTAGCCCTCTGCTTCCAACCCAGACACCCTGCAGGCATGTCCCCTTGGTACAGTATCATTTCATCCATCAGAATAAGGCAATATACCATCAGAACCATTTCTAAATGTGTAAGTTGGGTGGTGTTATATGCATTTACACTGTTGTGCAGCCATCACCACCATCCATCTCCAGACTCTTTTCATTTTGCAAAATTGAGACTCTATACCCATTAAACAAATCCTCATTCCTCTCCTTCCCCAGCCCCTGGCAACCACCATTCTTCTTTCTTTTTCTTTTTTTTTTTTAATTTTTAAATGTTTTATTATTTACTTTCGAGAGAGAGAGAGAGAGCAAGTAGAGGAGGGGCAGAGAGAGAGGAAGACACAGAATCCAAAGCAGGCTCCAGGCTCTGAGCTGTCAGCCCAGAGCCCGACGCAAGGCTCGAACTCACGAACTGTGAGATCATGACCTGAGCTGAAGTCGAATGCTCAAACGACTGAGCCACCCAGATGCCCCATCCACCATTCTGCTTTCTGTCTATGAATTTGATTATCCCAGGTCGCTCCTATAAATGGAATCATACAGTGTTTGCCCTGTGACTGGCTTATTTCACTTAGCATAATGTCTCTAAGGCTCATCCATGTTGTGGCATATGTTAGGATTTCCCTCCTTTTAAGGCTGAAAAATATTCCATTATATACATATATATACTATAAACATATATATATGTATACACACTAACAGTATATATATAGTGTATATATAATATATAGTGTATGTATGAATAATATTCCATTGTGTATATATATATATATATATATATATATAATGTGTGTATATATATATATATATAATGTGTATATATATATATATATTGTGTATATATATACAATGGAATATTATATAGCCTTAAAAGGAGGGAAATCCTAACATATGCCATACCACATTTTGTTTATCCATTCATTTCTTTTTTTTTTTTTTTTATCCATTCATTTCTTGATGGACACTTGGTTGCTTTCACGTCTTGACTACTGTGAATAATGCTGTATTGGAAATGCGTGTGCAGATATCTCTTTGAGACCCTACTTTTAATTCTTTTGGCTCTATATCCAGAAGTGGACTTGATGAATCATATGGTAATTCTGTTTTCAATTTTTTGAAAAACTGCCATACTGTATTCAAGGGAAAACTTTCTTTCATACAGATTATTTCTGTGGTATTTTATTCCATTTATTCTGTGTTATTTCACTTTGAGATGAGTTGTATAACTACATATCGCATTCCTGCCATCCAACTTCAGCTTAGATGCCAATACTTGAGCTCAACCCTAATTTTTAATTTCAAATTTTGTGATCGTTCATGACGGAAGGATTTAGGTTGTAGAAACCTAAATACGCTGAAGGAAATATTAAAATGCTACATCAAGAAGAGAGGAGACACTAGGACATCTGGAAATCATTAGCATCAATCAAGAAATTGTTGCCTTACAAATATTGCTATGAGTATTCCTTGTTAGTTATCAAAACTAGCTATCTGGGAGAAGGAATGAAAAGGTAGTTTTGCTGAGTAAAGAGTAATTAGCTTAGACCCCAAGGAGAGCAGATGTTAGCTTTCATTTCTTAAATACCAGACTGGAAAGTTTTACATTATGCTATCAAATTGTGATATTCCAGGCAAGGCACACCAATTTTATGCTCAAGTTTAATTCAAAGTACAAGTTCTCCCACCTGGGGTCTCATGGTGACACATAGTCTGAATGGAAGCATTTTGTAATGGAAAAGAGCAGAAACAGAAAGCCCATAGAGAGGAAGTATTTTTGAATTCTTGAGAGAAACACCAAATGTCCATCAGGGATGAAACCATCTGATAATGAAAAATCCACCTTTTTTTTTTTTTTTTTTTAAATCCCGTCAGAAATTGATCCAAAATGTCATCATAGCCTTGAAGTGAGGTATTGCCTGTGAAAGAAAGGTTGGTTGGTTAAATCCTCATTGACAGTTGCCTACACCTCAGGGGAACTTTAGGTTCAAGTCAGCTTAAATAAAAAGTTTTAAGTTTATTTATTTATTTTGAGAGGAAGAGAGACAGACAGAGAGACAGAGAGAAGAGAGAATCCCAAGCAGGCTCCGCACTTACAGCATGGGACTCGTCCCATGAACCGTGAGATCATGACCCGAGCAGAAATCAAGAATCGCACGTTCAACCGACTGACTCACCCAAGTGCCCCAGGTTCATGTCAATTTTTGTTAACCTTATGGATATTTTGTTCTGCAGAAAAGAAGAAAATAGAGAATTAAACATTTCCCAGTTTCTGGTGAATATATATTTTGAAAAATCCCATCTTCCAGCTTCCAAAACAAGCAAATGACTTTTCAAGTGGCTTTGTAACCCTTCGACCTTAGCCCAAGACCTTTAGAATTGATTTTTCACAGGAGAAAAATGACCAAATGGAAAATGTTTCTGTTAAAATCGCTTGTAATACAATAAGCCATTAGCTTGTTTTGCTTTTGGCCGGAGGAAGACATCAGTGAATAAATTTGGGTTGCAATGCGGGCCTCTGTTCAGTTTTGCAAGGATATACTTTACAACGCTGCTGCAGAATCTCAACACTCAGCCCCAGAACATGCACGACACCATCATCTCTCCTGGAAGGTTTCCTTTCTGCAGGCAGATCTCCAGGACAGGGGTGATCACAGAGAGAGATTTCACAAAGGATTTTTGTTTTGACGTTTTAATTCTCAGGGAAGCAAACGGAGTATTTAATAGGCCAAGCATTCAGGGTATTAGCAAAAAAGTGTTTTGGAAATATGTACATTCATCCACGCACGGGTTATATTCTGTTAAAATACTGGCAGAAAGGTACGGGGGTTTCTATTTTGTATACGCAGTGCTAGTTCTCATTAAGCATCACACAGTTTGCAGTGTTTTACCTGCAATGATTACATAGGATTGAAAACTGAAGGATTAAAAAGACATCTTTGTTGGTTTTTACTTACTCCACCTTAAAAGTCGGAAATTGGATCCTTAGGTTTATTTTGCATCTTCAGTGCCTCCTTCACATCGTACTTCAATGGGAGCCTGGGTAGAACAGTCCTTTTTATAACCGCTGAGCAGATGGCAGGGAGGGCTTTGGTGATTGCTTTAGCAACCTCACGTAGCCACCGCCTAGGTGAACTTCGCAGGCCCCTTGGTCTTCCAAGCTGCTTGTGGATCGACCCAGACGCTTAAAATTATTTAGTGTGAGCCTGCTCTGTACTAAACACTATGCGAGATGCTGAGTCATAAGAACAGAGGAGGAACCATGCCTGCCTTCAGGGAGCTGGGGGTGGGGGGGTGGGGTGCTGGACAGGTACTGAGCAAATAACCAGAGCACTTAGAGCACATCCTTTGCTAAGGGCTTTGCGGGGAGAGTGTGCGGTGCTACGGAAGTTAAAAGCAGGGGGTGTCCAGTGCAGAGAATGAACGGGAAGGTGAACACCAGTTGGGGAAGCCCAGAAAAGAAGACCAATGTGTTGCATTGAGAGCTTTGGGATATAACTGATCTGGAGCTATTGGCATTGAAAAAATTTTTTTTCAAATGTTTATTCATTTTTGAGAGATGGAGAGAAATAGAGCATGAGCGGGGGAAGGGCAGAGAGAGAGGGAGACACAGAATCTGAAGCAGGCTCCAGGCTCTGAGCTGACAGCACAGAGCCCGATGCATGGCTGGAGCCCACAGACTGTGGGATCATGACCTGAGCTGAAGCCTGATACTTAGCCGACTGAGCCACCCAAGTGCCCCTGGAGCTACTTGTATTTTTAAGATGAATCTCCTGAATGGAATGGCCGAGTGCTGGAAGGGACTCTAGGACAGGACCCCTTACCCACAGCTCTCTGTCCTACCTGCCCCAGGCCACCTGAAAAGCATTGCATCCTTTCTTCTAAAGGTCACCAAAGTCTGCTCTAGACAGATTTTTTTAAAACTACTTGTATATCCTTTATACAGTTGAAGGCTTAAGGTCTGCTTTTGGTTTTAAACTCAATTGTTATTGGCAAAGCACTTGGAGTGAGCACCGTAGAATCTCACAAAATCAGATTTCTCTTTTCTGGTGAGACTTAAAAAAAATTATTTAAATTTGCGTTAGTTAACATACGACATAGTCTTGGCTTCAGGAGTAGAACCCAGTGATTCATCCCCCCACATATGACACCCAGTGCTCATCCCAACAAGTGCCTTCCTTAATGCCCGTCACCATTTAAACCAATCTCCCCACCCACCTCCCCTCCAGCAACCCTTAGTTTGTTCTCTGTAATTTAAGAGTCTCTTCTGGTTTGCCTCCCTCTCTGTTTTTATCTTTTTTTTCCCCCTTCTCTTCCCCTATGTTCACCTGTTGTGTTTCTCAAATTCCACATATGAGTGAAATCATATGATATCTGTCTTTCTGATTGACTTATTTCGCTTGGCATAATACCCTCTTATTTTTTATTGTGGTAAAAAAATACATAACGTAGAATTTACCATATTAACCATCTTAAGTGCACAGGTCAGTAGCGTCAGTATGTGCGCATTATTTTTTTTATTATTTTTTTTAAGTTTATTTATTTTTGAGACAGAGAGAGACAGAGCATGAACGGGGGAGGGTCAGAGAGAGGGAGACACAGAATCGGAAGCAGGCTCCAGGCTCTGAGCCATCAGCCCAGAGCCCGACGCAGGGCTCGAACTCACAGACCGCGAGATCGTGACCTGAGCCGAAGTCGGACGCTCAACCGACTGAGCCACCCAGGCGCCCCAGTACGTGCGCATTATTGACAACCAATCTCCAGAACACTCTCCCTCCCGCGGAGGACTGAAACCCTGGACCCGTTAACCAAGCACTTCCCGTTCCCCCTGCCCCACCCACTGGCCACCACCATTCTACTTTCTGTTTCTATGAATTTCCCCCCTTGAGGTCCCTCACGGCAGTGGGATCGCAAAATATTTGTCCTTTTGGGACTGACCTCTATTTCACTTAGCTCGTGTACTCCGTGTTGCAGCAGCTATCAGAAATGCATTCCTGGGGCCCCTGGGTGGCTCAGTTGGTTAAGCCTCTGACACTTGATTTCCGCTCAGGTCATGATCCCATGGTTGGTGGGTTCCAGCCCTGCATCCGATTCTGTGCCGAGGGCATGGACCCTGCTTAGGAGTCTTTCTCTCCCTCTCTCTCTGCCCCTGCCCTGCTCGTACTCTTTCTGTCTCTCAAAAATAAATAAACATTAAAAAAAAAAAAGAAGAGAAAAGAAATGCATTCCTTTTGAAGGCTAAATAGTATTCCCTTGTTTGTAGATAGACCGTATTTTGTTTATCCATTCACCTGTCTACAGAATCGTGGTCCTCTTGACTATTAAGAATAATGCTGCTATGCTATGAATGTACGTATACTGGCTTTTGTTTTTAAGCAACAATATACCAGAAAGGTTTTTCACCTATAGATATAAATTGATAGATTATAGAAATAATTGTGGGCAAAAATTATGGGCGAATCAATGTGGGTTTCACATTTGGGAAACCTGAGTGTGAAATACAACTGTATCTTTTATTTGTGTGACTTTGGGCAAGGCGTGTGCATCTTTGGACATTTGTTTCCTCACCTATCAAAGCATAGGGTTGTTCTCTGTCTTCAAGGCCTGGATGTGCAGGCCTAGAAGGCATCCTAGGGTTGTAGCAAATTCGGGGTTGGATTAATATGGATGCCATATAATACCTTTATTAATTGGGCTGTCCTAGATCTTTACATGGCCTTATGCACTGTGGAGTTTCTTTCTTAATCTTCTCATCCTGGAAGAGAAGGGGAAATTAAGGTCAGCAACTTTCCAAAGGAACTTAGAAGTGAAAAAAAAGAAGAGGCTTTTTCTATGTGGAAACCCATGAAAAGAATGCTAAGTGCTCTCCTTAGCTTCCCCTTGCAAAGTGACACATGCTTAAGAGGGTCTGTCTAATACTAAAGCAATTTTCATTGGAATATAAGTGGAATCCTTTGTCTCTGTCAAATGCAATTTAGGGAAATGGCTACAAAAAGCCTGTATTTCGAGCACATTACAGTCCCAGCTGTAGACCCAGCTAGGATCTTCCTCGCCTAAGAATTGTGTGAAATAATGCCTGAATATTTGAATGCTTGTGAAAATCCAAACCTAACCTCCCTGGTGACCCAGAATATTGGATCCTCAATCCATTCCACGCGTTGTAAGTGAAATGGAAAGGGAACCATCTTTCCACATGTCCCCAAAACTCTTGTTTTCCTTTACAGTTTTTTCCCCAGGCATTTATCCCTTAAAGACAGTCTATATGCTCAGTTACTAAGACTGTAGCATGACAGTTTCCTGTCAAAAGCACTCTCTAAATACACACACAGAGGGGTTATTTTTCAAAAGAAAATATTCCAATGGTTGAAATTGTCTTAAGCAAAAGACACTGAAATGTCAAGGAATCCAAGGTTATTAGGTTTGTATGTAAACCTTCAGTTTATAGAAGGTTTAGGTTTTTCAGTTAAGATGGGGACATCCAGTGTGAATATCAGATAAATAGTAAGTATTATTTTTTAGTGTAAGTATGTCCCGAAGGTTACCCAGAACACCGTGACACTAAAAAATGATATAATGTTATTTATCTGAAACTCACATTTAATTGGGCATCCCATATTTTTATTTGATAAATCTATCAATCCTAAGCAGGTTGTATAAGACAATGTGGTACATTTGTTCAGTTTCAAAAACATCAGAACTCTTTAATGTGTATTTATTTTTGAGAGAGAGAGAGAGAGAGAGAGAGAGAGACAGAGAGACTATGAGCGGGAGAGGGGCAGAGAGACGGAGAGGGAGACACAGGATCCAAAATGGGCTCCAGCTCTGAGCCGTCAGCACAAAGCCCGAGGCGGGACTCAAACTCACGAACTGCGAGATCATGACTCAAGCCAAAGTCAGATGCTTAACTGACGGAGCCACCCAGGCGCCCCAAAAACATCAGAACTCTTTTTTTTTTTTAATTTTTTTTTAACGTTTATTTATTTTTGAGACAGAGAGAGACAGAGCATGAACGGGGAGGGGCAGAGAGAGAGGGAGACACAGAACCAGAGGCAGGCTCCAGGCTCTGAGCCATCAGCCCAGAGCCCGATGCGGGGCTCGAACTCACAGACCGCAAGATCGTGACCTGAGCTGAAGTCGGTGCTTAACCGACTGAGCCACCCAGGCGCCCCCAAAACATCAGAACTCTTAAGAGAAGGGGATTTATTTATCTAAGAGGCTCTCACAAACATGCATGGTCATCTAAATTATGCTTTGCTGATGGAAACACAAAACTGTAGCGGGCCATGACTTCTGCATCAATTTAAATATAGAAGCTCTTTTTTTTTTTTTTTTCAAATAACTGAAAATTACAGTGCAATGGATAAAAATAAATACGCTCCCGCCATTAAAATATACCCAGACTAACTGCAATAAAAATCAGGTAGCAGACTTGAAAGAATTGTTCTAGATTCTATTTCCTTTTATTTTGATGGGAAAGCTACACTTGTAGAGTAACTCAGCACAACTACTGAAGACAGATGTTTCTGTTCCATTCGCCCAGAGTTGCATAATGAACTAGAAAGAGGTTAGAATGCTTTTTAAATGGGGAAGATGGTTTTATTAGATGTACAAGTTTGTGGTAAATGGAACAGTTGAGGGACTAATAGAATTTTTACAAACCAGTGACTTAAAGATTTTCAAAACTACCTAAAATAGCATTTCTGCTATTGCAGAAATAGCTCATTATACTTGGCTTGGTCTGTACCCCCCCAAGTTCCAACATCCCCATCTACCTATTTGAAGTCAACCCTTAAAAATTTGACTAGTCATACCAGCCAATGATGGGCTCACAGCCACAGGACTATCCATTAGTAATTGGTCATGGGCCAGGACTATACGAAGCCAAATGTGGGATTTCTTGGCCAAAGAATACAATTAAACCAAAAAAAGGAACACATTCCACTGCATGGGGCTGCATTACTGGAAAATATGGGCTCCCAGCCCCCCAGAGAAGGAAGGTCCCTGTCTCTTCTGAACGTCAGGTTTACTGATGCTACAACACTGATGGGAACAAGGTCTCGATCTTTAAATGTTTATTGATCAGCTATTTCCAGGAGAAGAGCTAGCATTTGTTTCAAGCAGAAAAAGACTCTGGTTTGTTTCCCCCATCTCATAAACGAAATGACAGGCTGAAGAAGGCTGAGCCAGTACCATATAGTTCACCAGCTGGCCCTTCTCATCTGATATGACTAAAGCTAATTTCCAGCCTCCATTGGCTTCCCATTTGGAAATAAGATACTGAATGAATAAGATCATGAATCTCTTGAGAGTTCTGGCAAGGTTTTATATCTTTCTGGAAGGGGGAGCAAGGGGAGTGACCCATAAGGATCCTTTTCAAAAATCTACAAATGGGGACGGGGCTCCCTCAGGTCCCCTTTCCTCAGGCCTTGGAAGAGAAAACACCATTGGCTGATTGAGTCGCATGCTTTGCCATCACTCCTGACTTCCCCTCCACTGTAAGCCTCCCATTCATCAAGTCCTACAGTGTCTCATTTCTCCCTCCCAAGATTCTCTCCTGAGATATAACCCTTCCCATGCACCTTGCTAGTGCCTTAGATTCAGGCCCTTATCATTCCTTGTAGGAACATCCCCGGCTGCCTTCTCAATGGCCTTCTTCCCACTGGCTGCTCCCACTCATATGTTTACTATGTAGTCATCAAAAATTACATGTCTAAATTGTGCACTGCATCATTAGGCCCACTTTATTCATGATGAGTTCAAATTCCTCAGCAGGATTATAGAGCCTTTCTCACCTCTGCGGTCATATTTTCTGCCACTGCCCTCATCCCTGAATGTTGTGCTGCTAATATTCCAAACACGTTCCCCAAACGCATGGTGTTCTTTCATGCACAAAACTCCCCGCCCTCTGGCCTCCCTGATGAACCCATTCTTCAAAACCCAGACCAGCCACCTGAGGCCCCGCAGGGCGAAGTTACAACTCTACCTGGTGGTGCTGCGCCTCTCATGGTTCTTGGATAGTTTTGAAAATATTTATACCACCGCATACATCGCAGGCCTTCAGAAAATGCTTGTCACAGTCAAGAAGTAAACGCTGATTATTTCTTACATTTTATCTCTTAAATGTCAGCTTGGCAGTAAGAAACAGAAAACACTCTCTTTTTATGTAAATGCTTACTTCACTCTCCTCGGCCTTCTCCCCTTCTCCCCAGGCCATTCCTCCTCCGTCCCCTCCCTCACCTCCAGAATAAACACCAACAAGAATGTCCTGCAGAGTTTTCCAGGAGTCTCCTTGCTTCCTGGCTCCACTCTGTCCCTGGCCATACTCCAACCCACATTCCTTATCACCGGGTTGTGCCATCTGAGATTCGGAATCTGAGTTGGGCAGAGGGATGGTGTCTTTTGGCGAACTAGGGAAATGGGTAGTCTAAAGCCGGGAGTGGAGGAAACCAGACAGATTGGTAGTTGCTACTGCTTTTTGGAAGCGTGGGGACTCGGGCAATGCTGGTGTAGGAACTATTAATGACGTCGGTTGGGCTGGATACCGTTGGGGTGACCCGTTATGCCACCTCTGTCTCAGTCATCCGCACAAATTTTATCTTTACTTCATGATGGTCACGCCTTCAGCTAGGTCGGGTCCAGAGCTCTATACGCTTGGGAAATGAAAACAAGACCTTAAGTCACTTTTCTGCAAACCCTGAAAATTGTTTTCGAACATGGCCTACTGGACAAGGATACAGCTCCCCTTTTGGCATCAGGCCACCTGTTGCCTGCGCTTGAGAACAGAGTGTCAAAGATGGTCCCCGTAGAGCTCTCTCTGCTGTAGAGGAAGGAAAGGGGCCGAACCTTATGAGCTTTTCCAGGGAAGCCAGCATATGGTATGCTACATGAGGCATTTTTAATACTAAGTTAGCTGTCTCACAGGCTGGACCTGGAGCTTTTAAACACCAGTAGGGGACTCCATTTTTCTGCGTGGCAGGGTCCTGGTGGGACCTTGGTGGGACCGCGATGAACATCTTGCCCAGCTCGGGGCCACAGAGGGCAGGTCAGAGAAGACAGGAGAAAGGTCATACCTAATTCTACAGTGGACCCCCCCCCCCCCACCGCCCCAGGTCTCTTCAGCCACCCGGGTCAACCCGGTAACTTCCAAAAACGGTCACAAGGGTGAGCCCTTGCCGGTGCATGCACAGCTGTGTGCCCACATGCTGGGCCTGCCTGTCCATGGGATCTGGGAGCAGAGGCTGTGGCTCCAGCTACCCCACGTGGCTGCGTGGAGATCTGGCTTCTCGAGTTTAAGGGGAGAGTGGATTTCGAGAATGGAGGGCAGGCGATCCGGCTTGAAGCAAGTTCATTCAAAATTTTTATCCCAAGATTCCAGTGGGTATGACCCTGCCAGGTGTTTCCAGAATGTGCTGAAACAGTGGTTTCCGGACTTCAAGAACTTCAGGGACTTCAGACTTCAGGGAACCCTCGGGCCTTCAGGAGCTATAGGGCCCACTGTGCAGTGTGAATGTGTGTGTGTGTGTGTGTTCACGTGGGTGTGCACACATGTATGTGTCTATGTGGGTTGGTGCATGTGTGTACAGGTGTGCGAGCATGCCCACCTGTGTGCACGTGTGTGTCTGCGTGGGCTTGTGCACGCGTGTGTCCGGGTGTGTGGGCGTGTCCACACGTGTGTGCAGGAGTGTGTCCGCGTGGGTGTGTGCACGTGCACGTGCACGTGCACATACAGGTGTGTGGCTGTGCGGGTTCGTGCTCACGTGCGCACAGGCGTGTGAGCAGGTGTGCATGAACACGTGTGTGCAGCAGTGTGTCCGCGTGGGTGTGTGCACGTCTACACATGTGTGCAGGTGTGGGGAGCACCCTGCAGCGGGAGGAACGGGAAGCGAAGGAGCCTGAACAGGTGCCCCTCACTGCCTTCATCAGAGCAGTTGCATTAGATCGTTTTACATATTTAGCCTAAAAATCCAATTTTACCGGAATCCGTCGCTGCCTAAAGGAGAAAGAGAAATGAGAAGGAAGAGAGAAAAGAAGGAAGGAAAAGAGGAACGGTGAGAAGAGATGAGAGGAGGGAAGGAGGGAAAATGGAAAAGAGAAAGGAAACCAAGAAAAGGAAAAGAGGAGAGTTTTACCTTACTTTCTCCTTTCAAATGAGTTGCCATCATTTCCGCCTCAGAGCTTGGTGCACGTAATATGCCTTCTCGGTTAGGGAGGGATGAAAAGTTCTCATCCCAGAGTCCCAGAGGGTGTTTATACTCAGACTATGATCTGGTGATTAGGGCGGCTTTGTTGCCAGCTGCACAGAACTGAGTTCTTAATTTTGGGAAGAATGTCTTCCCTTGGGTGTCCTGGGCTTTCACTCCGGGACCAGTGGAGGCTCTGGGCTGTGGCAGAGGACGGCCGTGGAGCACCATGCCGTCTACCGTGGGGCCCGTCCCCCCACCCACCCCAGCTCCTGAGCCTTTGCCTGGCTGAGGGCTGCCTCACCTATGAGGAGGCTAGAAAGGGGTATCATCGGAGAATCTGAGGGCTCACAAACATGTCCCACTTGAAAGGAAAAGCCTAGCAACATATTTGGCAATATGGATTTCGTCAAGACTTAATCATACAAAATGACGATTTTGAGGCTCCGAGGGATAAGTTTAGGGTGGAGAGTGACGGTGCTTACCTAGAGTTGCATGAGTGACAGTGCCCTGATCAAAGAGAAATGTAAGATTTTCTGTCAGCAAGTCTTGGGCGGATGGGTGCTTCTGGAGTCAGTTCTCTTCCATGGCGGGTTTACGTGGCAATCAAGGCCATCTGAACCTAGAAATTCTCGCATGACAGTGAAGATTCACGGTGCATTTTGTCCCTTGGTATGAGCTGCTGTCGGGGTGCCCTAGGAATTGAGAACCCAGTTATATAATGTACTGATGACTTAGTATGTAACAGGGTTTCTTTTCCACTGAGACTCACCCAAGTGGACAAGTTTCCCCAAGACCCAGATCGGGCTAGTGGAGAGCAGATTTCGTTGGCAAACTGCCTGAGGTACTTTGTAGCCAAAGGTGTCAGTTCCAGTCTTGTAAGAGGAACGTGCATTGGTTGTGCTGATCAGGTTAGAGACTCATTCGAAGTAGAAAGACACCGAGATGGTTTCTCTCCCAATTTTCACCCGAAGCTAGATTGTTTCTTACTTGTCCTTGCTATGCCTAAATGGACCTGAGGAGTCACTGTTTTCTTCTCCCCGCTGAGGATATGTAGCATGACCACCATCTTGGCCAGACCTAGGCCAATCTGTATCCCAAACTCAAGCAAAGTTATCTCTTGGTCCTGTTCTCACTGCTGTTCCAATCCCACTCAAATCCATAAGGGGATTTCAAACCTCCATTGTAAATCTTTATTGACTAGGCCTATATGACTTCTATCTGAATAAGGGAATCATCCATCGGATAAACAATGCCGAGGCTGAAGGACACTCACCACAGCTCCTGGCTCCAGAGCTCCAAGCTTGCTGGCCTAAAAGGTATGCGATGGATGGGGTGAATGGGACTTATGCTCTGTTTGTTTATCTTCCAGGAAGCCAATGCTATATTTCCCCCTTTAAATAAGCCACAACTATTTCTCCTTCTATTTTTATATGCCTTACAAGGGATCTGAGAGGGACAAGAATGCCATGCTCCCTAATAGTTTTAGGCAGGAGGGGTTAGAACCACTGACATAACCCCCTGGGACTACCTCAGCCTTGGAGAGAAGACAGAGCCTAGCCTTTGGTCTGACAGGGTTCTCATCTGCAGAAATCACATGCCTGTAATCTGTTACAGATCTAAAGTGCTTTCCCATTTATTCATTTCTCTGTGTTGCCTTGCCTGTGGGGAAATGGGATTTGGGGAGGTTGGCACCCATGGGTTAATCACAAGCATATGAGCAGGATGAGATCAGGCCTGGGGTCTCCTGATTCCACACCTAGTGTCATTTTCTACTACCTGAGATCGTCTGCCGTCTGGTGGGAAAGTATGCGAGACCACGAATTCCTTGCTTCAGCTCAGCCAGCGCTTGCCAAATGCAGGTTCAGTGCTGATTCCGTGCTGGAGGGGGGGGGTGGGGTGGGGCATGGGGGCTGTTCACCAGAGCGGCAGCAAGCCTTGGCCCTCAGGGGTGCCAGTTGGAGGGAGAGAGGCAAGCAAACAGGCCATTAGGTCAGGTGATAGGTGCTACACCTGAGAGCTGCAGGTCCCACAGGTCTGTGGCCTCAGACGATGCAGAGGGGCGATTGGTGCCGAAGCAACTCTCCTAGCAGAGAGGAGGGCTCGGGACACAGTGCAGAGAGCCTGGGGTTTGGGAGATCTGCGAGAAGCTTTGCATGGCTCAGAATGGACAATCCGTGGTGAGACTGCAGTATTGAGAGGTGACCTGGGTCCATCACCCACGGTCTTCTAGGCCAGGTTGACAAGAGTTCAGATTTTTATCCTGTGGGTGGAACAGAGCCATAAAGATGTAAGCAGGGGGTGATTTGATCAGGATGATGGAGCTTTTGAAAGATCCCTCTGACTGCAAGGAAGAAATCTGCACCTCCTGTTGGCTCACGGCCCCCTGGAGCCTCACGGGGTTATTCCAGGTATAGGTGTTTGAGAAGCACTAGCTAGAAAAGTAAGCACTAGCTAAAAAAGTAAGCCAGAATCAGCCAGAAGAAATAAGGGAGCTGTGACTGGCATTAGAAAAGTTCCCTTAAAAACTTTTTTTTCCTTTCTTTATGGTTAAAATCTTAGTTTTAAAAAAAAGTTAAATATTTTATGTGTGTCTCTCCTTGGATTGTGTACTGCTTGAGGTTACTTCCTCACTACCCAGAACGGCAGCATAAAAACGCGATAACTATTTCATACTGTTTTATATCCGGATGCCAGTGCCTGAAACCTGCTCTCCACCCTTGCCTACCTCAGGCTGGGGGCTTATGGGAGAGGGTCAGGGGCATGTCTTCTCCTTGGGCTCCCTCCCACCCTCCCCCTGGGGCTCTGAGAGGCCTGGGTATTCTGTGTCACTCGAAGATTAGGCAGCCGAAACATAGGAGCTAACTTTTCACTCCTCCCCATCTATGGTTTCAAACCTAAGTACTGTCTCGGAGTTGATGACATTAGGAGGTCCCACCTTCTTACTGAAAGACAGTGAAGCCCAGAATTAGGAGAATTAAGGGTGTTAGGCATAAATATAGGGAGGCTTTATTTATTGTTATTTTGGATGGCTTTCTGAAATAGGGTGGAAGGACTGTGGGTTGGAATGCATGGAGAACACTAGAAGGAACCATCATTAAAAGGTAATCACAAAAATTTCATTGAGCCAATTATTTTGCAAAGTACTTGTCTTTCCCCCTCCTTGCCCGCTTTCCCAAGTTGCTGAGATGGAGGGGAAATTGTGTGTGTGTGTGTGTGTGTGTGTGTGCACATGTATATGCACATATATGTATATACGCACATACATTCACACACACAAATACATATGCACATCTTTCTTCTTTTCTTTTTCTTTTTTCTTTCTTTATTTCTCTCTTTCTTTTTCTTCTTTCTTTCTTTCCTTCCTTGTTTTCCATTCGTTTTTCTTTTCTCTTTCTTTCTTTCTTTCTTTCTTTCTTTCTTTCTTCCCTTCCTTTTGCCTTCCTCCCTCCCTCCCTCCCTCCCTCCCTTTATCTATCATCTATCATCTATCATCTATCTATCTATCTATCTATCTATCTAACATTGGATAGGAAAAGGGTTGGATATCAAAATCCTCAATTTCCTGAAAAGATCTGGAATTACCCAATAATGCTTTGAGGAGCATCTGGTAGCCTGTAAGTTCCTGTGGGTTTTATCTGCTTACAAAAATAGAATCTGCCCAAAAGTTGGAGGGCTTATACTTTTATTTATATTCATCAAAAAGATCGCCTTGGTTCTTATTTTGTCTTGATAATGTCCTAATGGTACTCCCTTCTTTTATGCATTTTGCAAACAAATCAAATAATGATCTTTTATTTCTTGAATTAAATTGTATTTATACACACAAAAGCTAAAGATATTACAAAATCCTGGGATCAATTTTTCTTAGTAGAGACCTAAATATCTAAGGATTTTTTTTTAATTTTAAAAACAAATTGTAATTATTTCTCTAAGATAATATCAAAATCTAACAGCTTGGATTAATAACCGTTATAGATCTAGATGCCTTTATCTTCAAGTGTTCATTAAATGTTAATAAAATAGGGGTACCTGGGTCTCCTCTCCCCTCTGTGTCAGGCTCTGGGCTGAGAAGGGCTGACTAGGACCTTGCTTGGGATTCTCTGGGTCCCTCTCTCTCTGCCCCTCCCCTGCTTGCACTCTCTATCTCTCTCAAAAGTAAATAAATAAACATTAAAAAATGTTAATGAAATAGAAATAATAAAAGTAGATAGGTAGCAGGAATACCAGCGTGAGTTGACAGATAGAACTGCAAATTATCATTAATACTGCCAAGGTTCTCCAAGTGTTGGTTAAACCAACATGAGCTCAATTCTCTGTGATTTCCCTTATGCACAAATATGAGAAACATCTCTGAATCCCCAGGTGGGATTTCTGTAACTCCAAGGTGGGATGCCTGGCACCACCCCTAATGCGTATTTTCCAAGGCAATCGAAGGGGAAGCAAAGTAATTTAACATAAATTTCAGTATGTTTATGCCCTTTTCTGTAGATGTCTGAATCTTCGGAGTATATACAACTCACTCTCTGCCTATTTGGGTGACTGTTGTGGAGCACGAGGGGAACATCTTCAGGGCACAAAGTGTTGTTGATCTGTCCCTAAAGGGTCTAGTCACTTATATTGGGGCTCCCTTTCATTTTTCACAAAGCACCTTTGTGTTGAATTTCTATTGAGGACTTCCTAAATTTTTATTTTTAGTATTCTGTTGATTTTACGAGACATATTTTAAACATTATTTGACGCTGGTAAGTGGAAATGATATGATCTCGTCTGCGTTGTCCAGGCAATTGTCACTACCTGAAAATAAAGAGGAGGGAAGTTTGCACAGTAATAAGGGCATGTAGGCAAAATAATTGCAACTTATCATCAGCACAAATGGATCGGTTATTAGCATAGGATGAGGAACTAGGAATCATCACCCCTGGTATTGAGAGGCAAATAAAGAACTGGCATGTTAAAAAGGATAATATTTACATAGACATTCTCTTAATAGTTCTGAATGTGAACAATTTCAGAGTACATTTGGGAAAACATCCCAAGAGTATCAATGTTTATTTTATAATTGTTTTGCAACTAAATAGAGTTTTATTAATAAAGGAAGGATTAGCCTGAGCAAATATCTATAGCTGTCAAAAACTCTAACTGCTTGAAATCCTCTTTAACGGTTAAAGATCTTAGAAATGGCATGCACATTTTTTTTCCTTTTGACAAATTTTCAAAGGTTCAGGTCCCAGTGATGCAAGAATTCAAGGTATAGGAGGAGCAATATTAAGAGTTCGTTCTATTGCCAGGGTCTTATCTGGCTTCGTGAGTCCTCAGTCATAGAGGCTGGACTTGTTCAAAAGCAATACCATCTTGCTGTAAAGGACAATAACACCTCTCTTTTGCTGGGAGAAGGAAATGTGAGAACCCTTCATTTCAGCACTTAATCATAAAAAGGCTCTGTGTTGCTTCACACTGTGCTTCAGTCTCCCTGGAGACTCTGCACCCACTTCCTTTCCCCTTGAGATATCTTGAGGCTCAGATGTTTATAAGCCTTGGTACAGCCCCTAACACACACACACACACACACACACACACACACACACACGAATTGTTAAAAGAACTAAGATACCTACTGGTTCTTAAGAGCATAGGAGTTTATGGGTCTATGTGGGCAAATGATTCTTTCAACCAGGATCAGCCTCATGCATATATTCTGAATGCGTATTGTTTTCCTACTTCCTCGATACCCAGGTATAGTCTGCAGGCCAGCAGCCTCGGCAAAATGCAGGAGCTCATTAGAAAGGTAGAACCTCGGGCCTTCTCTCGGAAACACTGGACCAGAATCTTCATTTAAATGTATATGCATCTTGAAGTTTGAGAAGCGCTAGTCTTCCTGACCTCCTAGACCGTGTACAATTACGTCTTGGCCGCTAACGCTCTGCTTTCTCAAATGGACTCTCATGTGCTTGTTAGCACATGCTTGCTAGCCTTTAGACCCAGTAACTGCAGAGAAATGCATATTTTCCAATCACAGACGAAGCCTTCCCTGGTTTTATTCCTCTACTTGACTGATAGAACTCTTTCACTAGCTACATGCACCTGAGCTCTAATTATTTCTTCCTTTCTTCCTGGACATCCAGCTAGAAGACATTTCCCAGCCTCCTTGATTCTAGACGGGAACACGTGATTAGTTCCCACCAGTGAAATGTGAACCCAAGTGGGGGTGTCACCTCAGGGCTGAGGCATCCATGAGTGGATGGGACTTCTCTCTTTTCTGTTCTTTTTTAAAAAATTTTTAAATGTTTATTTTTGAGAGCGAGAGAGCGAGAGAGCGAGAGAAAGATTGCGAGTGGGAGAGGGGCAGAGAGAGAGGGAGACAGAGAATCTGAAGCAGGCTGCAGGCTCCGAGCTGTCAGCATAGAGCCTGATACGGGGCTCAAACCCACAAGCCGTAAGATCATGACCTAAGCCAAAGTCGGACCCTTAACTGACTGAGCCACCCAGGGGCCCTCTCTCTTTTCTTTTATTAGCTGGCTAAATAGAGAGGTTCTAGTGACGGACTGCCAGGTCCTAAAGCAACGGGTTGTAACCAAGGGTGGGAGAGGTAGGAAGTGGGAGGGTAGGAGGAGGTTTTGGCTCTCAGGTGACATTAGACAATATCTGGGGACATTTCAGGTCGTCATAACTAGGAGAGGAGATGCTGCTGGCATTTAGTGAGTCAAAGCCGAGGATTCTGCTAAACGTCCTGTAATGCACATAGCAGCCCCATATAACAAAGAGATATTCCGACCAAAATATCATTAGTGCTGAGTTTGAGAAACCCTATCCTAGGAGATGAAAGGAACCACTAGATGGAAGGCGCCTGGATCTTCCCATGGACCAGCCCCAAACTGATTCACATGGAGCTGTGAAGGGAGCAAAAAATAAATCTTTGTGGGTAAAGACACTGAGATTTGAGAATTGTTTGTTTCGACAGGTAGCCTGCGTGGAAATACAGTTCTACCCAGAACTGAGGTCTCTGGGTAATTTGGTGTCTGCTGTATAGACCGCCCCCCCCCCCATGCAAGTTTTATTGGAATGGTCCATTTTATTCAGACCTTGAAATAAGCTTAGCATTGTTCCAAAAACAGCGTCTTTCAATTAGAAGCAGTAAACATTTATTTTGGCCTCATGCATTTCAGTCGCTACATATCAGAGCCAACTCCGGGGCAGAAAGCAGATACCTGTGGTTATTAAGATATCGCAACAACTCTAAGGGATCTCTCTGGAGTCTGTGCCCCCATCCTTAGAAAAGCATGAGGCAAACTGGCCTCAGTTACCTGTGCGGAGAGTCTTTCTTTGGGATTAACATCATGGTGCCACCTCTATTTCAATGCTTTCTTAAGTGACAAACACCACATTCTTCCACGGACTCAGATGCAAAATGTTCATTTTGATTTTATAAACATTATAGACAACTAAAAGGGAAGACACATTGTTAGCCTGGAAAGGGACGTCTTGCTGCAATATGACGGTAGTTGATGATTCTGGACGACCAAACTGATATCAAGAAGTCAACACCAAGCGACTTGCCCTGGCTGGAGAACAGAGGTCAAAACCCACATGGCTCAACAGCCCACATTGCCTTCTGCCTCCTGGTTGTCTTTAGAATCATTGCTCCCGGTATCCATTTGTGAGCCACCTTTTCATTTACAAAGCATCACGCTCCTCCACTAGGCAATTAGAAAATGAGGCTCAGCAGTGTCATATTGATCTTTCCTGTTCAGATGTATAATTAGCTGTTAACATTTCATTAAAATCAAGGTTTTCCCTGGTTCTCCATGACCCTTGACTCATGAAGTTCCCAGACCTCTGAATGCTGTGAGTTAATTAATTTTGCTGTCTGATGTGAACATGCAAAACATGGAACCCGGAGCCTTGATAGGAAGATAGTGTTTGGCAATCACATTATTTTTTGTATTAAGTAAGCTTTATGAAGAACACCAACAGGGAAGCAACTCAACAAAGCAGTTCTTTTTAGTCCCAACAGGGAGGCACTGGACTTACAAATAAATGCTAAAAGAAGCGTTGTATTTAGTCATATATGAATAATATATGAATATAGCTCTTAAGGGTTGTCCTTTTTTTTTTTTTTTTTTTTGAGGAGGAGAGAGTGTGTGCACGAGTGGGGGAGGGGCAGAGGGAGAGGGAGAGAGAATTTTAAGCAGGATCCACCCCCAGCTGGAGCCTATCTCACCACCATGAGATCATGACCTGGGCAGAAATTAAGAGTCAGACGCTTAACCCACTGAGCCACCCAGGGGCCCCAGGATCATTCTTATTCAAGGAGAAAGACACCGATTACTCAAAGGAGAGCAATACCTTGCTGCATTACTTTGTGTAGTACAGTCAGGTAGGTGCCCGCCCTCAGGTGCTATCACAAGCCTCCCTGAGTCTCCCTGCAAGCCAGGCCCTGCCCTCAGCTCCTGAAAAGCACAGGGCAAGTGCCAATGAGTAACTTACCTAGGACAGATTCCAATGATGGATTATTCAGAGCAAACTATAATACGTCATTTGAATTCAAAGATGAAACTACGAAGCAAGCGGGAGGGGCCTTCCAGTCCTTTCCATACCCTGCTCAGGTAAAGATTTCCTGCAGGTTCTTCAGCCACAGCTGTCTTTTCAGCATCTTTCAACATTTATAGCTCTGCTTCCCCTTCAGAAGGCCTAAAGTCTCCAATGCAAAAGAGCTTTGCTCTTTTTTTTTTTTTTTTTTTTTAATTCAGGAAAAACAGTTCTGTCTGATAACATGATTCAACTAGCTTTGCAACTATACTACGCATTTTGAGTGGTCATTTTTAACATGTCAACTTTTTTTTATTGCAAACTCGCTTAAACTCAAAATGTTTCTTCCAATGAATGAAGGTACATACTCATCCAGAATGATCGTAGGTCCAACCCACTGAACTATGCAGTGGCATAAAGGGATTTAAGGCAGGTCAGTGGGATGCATGCCAGGGCACCATGGTTGGTGACTGTGGTCTTCTCAGAAAATTTAGTATGGCTTCCAGAAGGCTCTGATGCAACTGGGAAAAGACTAACTATCATGTTTGGGGATGTTTAAGTCTTATAGCCTTGTAGAATATGGGCCAGCTGCAGAGACGGTGAGAGACTGTATCTGGGTGAATGATACACTCACTTGATTAGCAAGTCAGTGTACTTTATAGGGTGGGAAAGGGCTGATTAAGAAAAGATACATCTTGGGGCGCCTGGGTGGCCCATTCTCTTGAGCATCTGACTTTGGCTCAGGTCAAGATCTCACGGTTCGTGAGTCCGAGCCCCGCATCAGGCTCTGTGCTGAAAGCTCAGAGCCTGCAGCCTGCTTCAGATTCTATGTCTTCCTCTCTCTCTGCCCCTCCTCTGCTCATGCTCTGTCTCTCTCTCTCTAAAAAAAAGATAAGTAAACATTAAAAAATTAAAAAAAAAAGACAAGAGACATCTTGGTGCCTAGGTAGCTATCAGTGACTACAACTTTGGTTTGGTTTTATTTCCCACCTCCACTATCTATTCTCCCATTCATGCCTCACTGCTGGAATGCCTTCTCTGGAAATTTCCCTGACCTCATGCCCCCATTTATGCATCCACTACATATGGTCACCACTCTGTGGACTTCTGGTTGGATGCAGAGAACTTAGAGTAGTCTGAAACTCTGCCTTGGGAATCGGACCCTCTTATTTTAAATTCTGGTTTCACCGCTTAGTGGCCATATGTTCTCGGACGAGCGATTCAACTTTTCTGAGTTGCTCTCTCATTTGCAGAGTGTGGATAATAATAGTATCTACTTTATAGACTTTGTGTGTGAATTAAAATAAAGAATGTGTGCAAAATGCTTAGCAACAGGCCTGGGACATGGCGAGTCTTCTACAGACAATAATCGTTGGTGGGTTTTGCTTGTGATTAGCACGACTGTAATTATTACTGCCGTGAGGTTGGGCAGCTCTACCTTCAAAACGTATCTGGGATCCAGCCATGCCCACTTGCCTCTCGGCTGCCAGCCTAGTTCAAGCCATAATCGACCCTCTCCTGAATACATCAGTATCCTTCTGAACTGCTTTTCTGCTGCCACCCTTTCTTACCCATTTCCCATGCAGCAGCCAGAGCAATCTTTTAAAATTTGCTTTTATTAGATCATATGACCCCCCCCCCCCCCCACTGAAAACCCCCATTGCAACTAATAGAAAGTCCATACTCCTTACCTAAGACTTGGCCTCCTAGCCTCAGCCTCTGCCCACCTCTTCAGGCATGCCTCCCACCCGTCTCTGTTTGGCTGTGACTCAGCCACTTGGCCCGCCTGTCACTCAGTCCTGTATATTCCTGCCTCTGTGCCTTCCCACTTGCTCTTCTCCTGCCAGGAGAGCTCTATACGCTTGTGTCTTCCTCTTGTTATGTAATCAGCCCAAGTGCCATCCCCTTGAAGGGGACTGCCTGACTGCCTCGTTAAATTATACATTCAGATGTAGGAAGTGGTTATTTGGCCATTCTCGACCTGCAAAAATGGCAACTTTACATTATTCAACCTGATAACTCTCCCCAACACTCCTTCATCCCATCGCCACACTGTGGATGTGAGTTTTACTTCTAAATACCAGCTGTTGTTTCATTTGCAATGATATGTGTATGTAGAGAGTAACAAGGAATTCTATTAGAACATAACTTTTCCTTTCTGTGTCCCCGGCACTTGGTAGGTCCTCTGCAGACATTTGTCAAGTGGATTAACAACAACAACAACGAGAATAACACCGCCTTGGTATGCCGTCTTCCAGAGGACTGAGTTCCCTTATTCCACGTTTTACTCTGCCCATGTATTATCTGCACATCATGCGGGATGGATCTATGTTAGGAATGCAAATAGATTCCCTCTCATGTAACAGCTCTTGTAAATGGGTACTGGCTATTGACGGACTGGGTTGAGAAGGATTCTGAGGTTGTATGGAGACTAAGCAGAAAGAATACCATGATTCATTTGCAGCAGGAATCTTCCATGGGTGAGACCCTTGCCCTTCCTTCTCTGAGGAACTCTGTTGTATGTTGTGGGTTTTGTCAGGGCAGATCGAGACGGGGTCTCAGCCTCCTGGGCCCAGTAACAAGCTCGTGGTGCTGCCCTGTGTCTGTGAAGCAACCGTACGATCTTACACGTATACTTTGAAGGCTACTTCTGGCATCCAGTGGCTTCTGTGTACTTGGAAAACTTTCACTAGTACTTCTACGCTTGATTTTTTTTTTCTGTTTATGTAAAGACCATCAAATATTCTAAGTCTCCAGATAACTTTTATGTGACCTCCCCAAATTCATTTAAAACTTAGACCTTTTATGCAATATGCTTTATATTATTAAGATGGGGAAGGGGTCAGATAGGGAGATTTTTTAAAGTTGGTAAGCTTCTTTAAAAAAATTTTTTAACGTTTATTTTTGAGAGAGAGAAAGAGAGAGAGCAGGGGAGGGGCAGAGAGAGAGAGAGGGAGACACAGGATCTGAAACAGGCTCCAGGCTCTGAGCTGTCAGCACAGAGCCTGACATGGGGCTCGAACCCATGAACCGCAGGATCATGACCTGAGCCAAAGTTGGACGCTTAACAAATGAGCCACCCAGGCGTACCAAAAATTAGTAAGCCTCTTTAGGCAGCCATGGTTACTTAATGAATAGCTTTCTGAAACCACCCTTAGGTTTGCTAGAGTAAAAGTTTTATGGTACCGAAGTGGAGAAAGTATATTATCCCATACATCCTGTTAGCTAATTATTGACTTGCATCAACTGTGGAAAAATGACACAAATCATAGATTTTATTAAAACATGGATTTAGTGGTTGGATCCATTTAAACCTTGAGTCCAATAGACACCCAGTGAAACCAATTGGCTGCATACAACATGCTCCAGACACAGATCCCTTTAAGATTTATTTTCCCCTCAATTTTGATGGCCAATTAAGTTGGGTCCAGGGAAGGAGCTACTCACAAACATTCTGGAAACACTGCCTGGCAGGTGTGCTCTGATGCCATATTTTAAGTGAGTTGTTCCAATGCATTTCTCTGGGCTCCTGTCCAAATTCTGTCTGAATTCACATTCACCGGGACAAAGGAAACAGATGGAAAACCTGCCTTTCTCCTGCATGTCCCTGCAGGAACTTCTGTCCTGGTCAGATCACCATGCTTTTTCCCCGCAGCCACATTCCATGCCTTCCTGAGCCTGCACCTCCACCTTGCGAGAAATCTCCCTTTTTTTCTCCACCTAGGATCTGATCTTGCCTCCTATTCAGTGTGATCTATTTGAAATAAACACAGTTTGTCTCTTTCTAGTTGCTCCGTAACCCTCATTTGCCTAACTGAAAGCAAAAAACCTTCCCCAGCAAAGCGATCTTTTTCTTCCGGCTGTCTATAGACCCTCTATTTCATTTCCATCTATCTTACACTGTTATCTTGTAACATCTCTTCTATTTTGTAATTTAGTGCATCAAGTCTTTACGTTGGGTTTTGACTTTTCGTGTGCACACGTCTTGCCCTTTGGCTAGTTTCTGTGTTCCTGGAAGCAAGGGGAAGGATCATTCTTTATACCTCAAATCAGGTGGCAGGTTGCTACTCATACAGATGATTCTTTGTTACATAGTTGCAGAAGGGAAGAAATAAAAGAAGATAGAAACGGAATGAGGAAGGGAGAGGAAGAGGGAGGGTAAAGATGAAGAAAGGCAGGCCATGGTTGTTCCAGAAACCCCAGAGTCTAGCACAGTGCTTGTTTTAAAATAGACGCAAAACACATGCTTGGTTAATATAGAGAAATAGTCAGTCTTACAAAAGTGTTCTAAAGTTGCAAATGCACTTTTGCTGCTTCCGGTTCTCTTCATCTTTCCACACATACAAAGCATCTGTTCGGACTCCACTTGCAAAACACAGATTCCTAAGGATACCAATCCAAACTGAAAAACAAAGACTTTAATAAAAACAAACCCCAAAAAACAAAAAAACTCTCATCAGTGTGGGCTGATCCGCGTTCATGAAACTTCCAGAGCTAACGAAGCTCCAGCTTAGCACCAGGCACATTTGCCACCAACGTTAACCGCATCATCACCGGTTGCTTGTTGGAGCTCAGATCTGGTAACGAGGACTTTTAAAACAGGAGATCTTAGAGTTGAAAATCAAAAGTTGGCAATATTTTCATCAGGAATATACGAATATATTTATTAACGAGAAAGGCCGTGTAAAACTAGTCTAAGTAGAGGAATATTCTCAACTCAGTGAAGCACTCTCCCTCTTCCCCCAGTTAGGAGGTAACCGGCAGAATGAGATGCCAGTGAAAATAGAAAAACAGAAGCCCCCTTCACCCTCACAATCCATGCACCTCCAGCCAGATTCACAGAATTTCCCGAACCCAAAGGTGTGTGTGTGTGTGTGTGTGTGTGTGTGTGTGTGTGTGCATGCAGCTCTCTGTGTGTTCACTACACTTTGACAATAAAAGCACCTACTTTCAGGTACATTCATCCTTTTGTAGCCCCAGTGGACGCGATTTCAGGGCCAACAAGACAAGTCCATTCAACACCTACTGAGTGTTCAGCATGATGATCTTGAACATGGAGCATACCAAAGACGTTTGAACCCAGTGTTTCTCTTTGTGTGGGCACCATCTATCAATATCTTTTTTTCCCTAGAGCCATGTGATCACATACCCACTCAAAGCAATGTTTCCGTTTTGCCTCGCCCATTTGGAGAAAACCTGTTTGACCCCTCGTTACACAGGTACTATCTGCTCGATGCAGTCAATTTGTCAAATATATAAAAGTGTGCAGGTAAAAGCTCACAACCTATAATCTTACCGCCAAAACAAACCTGCTGTTCCTGTTGTTTACATTTTGATGTTTGCTCTTCTGTGGTTTTTGTTTATTATAATGTTATGATTTTCATATAATGTTGTTATTCTGTTTTAATATATGATAGGGCAGGATGTTTTCACTGATTGTACACTGGGATTCTGTCTGAATGATGATTAAAACAATCAGATGACCCTCAGGTGTCTACTTTCAGGAGCTGACGTGACTGGGGAGAAGTCAGTCACCACACTTGGGCCAACCAGGAAAATGGGGAAGTGGAGAGTCTTGGGTGTGCCTGTCTGAAGCTCTGAAGAAGTCCTCTGTCCTCAGGTCACAAAATAGTTTATCGCATGGTCACTTGATAACATTACAGTTTTTGTTTCCCAGGTAAGCCATCTGGTACTCATTTTGTATGTGTTATTCGGGAGGGATTCCATTTTCTATTTCCCCATTTAGTGAGCCAGTCTCCATGCACTGTCCACTAAATAACTCATCCTTCCCCAGCTGGCCAGTGAGGCCACATCTGTCCCCTAACGATAATCCTGTATACACATATGGATCTTCCTGTAAGCTCTCTCTTTGGCCAATTTGTCTGTGCTTAGAAATCTGCTAGACAAGTTTTTACTCTTTTCTTTTTTGAAGTTGAGTTAGCTGTTCTTGGGTATGTAGTCTTTCATATAAAGTTTAATCTAAGTTGGTTATGTTAAAAAATACAACTGGAAGTTTATTAAGGCTATGTTTAATTTGTAGATTAATTTGGGGGAGAATTGACATCTTTGCAATGTTATATCATCAAAGCCTGGAACGTCTCTCCATTTAGTAATAACACCTTCGATGGCTTTTAGGAAAGTTTTGCAGTCTCATGTATTTTTGTCCAGTGTTTTATTGTAAAAGTGTTCAGACATACAGTAAAGTTTTGGCAATTTTATAGTGAGCACCTGCGTAATCACCACTTAGATAGATCTTCCCATTACTGTTTTACTTTACTGGGGCACCTGAGTGGCTCAGTTGAGTGTCTGACTCTCAATTTTAGCTCAGGTCATGATCCTAGGGTCATGGGATCAAGCCCAGCAACTTGATGAGTTGCTCCGTACTGAGCATGGAGCCTGCTTGAGATTTTCTCCACACCACCCCCCCCAACTTTTGCATGCTCTCTCTCTCTAAAATAAAAAAATAAATAAAAAAAAAAACATTTGACTTTACTTTTTCTCACATATCTACTCATCTCTTCGTCCATTATCCCTCTTTTCTATCTACATGAATCAGTCTCATTTTAGGTGCATTTTAAAGTAAATCGTAGACATCAGTATACTTCTCCATAAATATTTCAGTATCAGTATCCTCAAAAGAGTTCAGCTTACTTACAGTTTTTCTCTTGAGGACGTAATTTATACATGAATTGCCAAACGGGAAAAACTTATCACAGTAAAAAACAAAACAAAACAAAACAAAAAACCACAATAGCGTCACACAGGTGTACCATTTTGCATAAAGTTTCTTTCACGCGGCATGATGTTTTCTGAAATTCATCCATGGTGTTGCAAGTACTACTAAAACTGAGTTACTTTTGGGGTGCCTGGGTGGCTCAGTCGGTTAAGTGTCCGACTTCGGCTCAGGTCATGATCTCGTGGTCCGTGAGTTCGAGCCCCGCGTCGGGCTCTGTGCTGACCGCTCAGAGCCTGGAGCCTGTTTTGGATTCTGTGTCTCCCTCTCTCTCTGACCCTCCCCCGTTCATGCTCTGTCTCTGTCTCAAAAATAAATAAACGTTAAAAAAATTAAAAAAAAAAACTGAGTTAGTTTTTATTGTGGAGTTGTATTCCATTGCATGAATTTACCAGGTTTTTTTGTGTGTTTGATTTCCCATTCTCTTGTTAATGGATACTTGGGCTATTTTCGCTTTGGGGCTTTTATGAATAAAGCTGCTATGAACATTCTTGTCTTAGTCTTTTAGTGAACACATGTTTTCATTTTTCCAGACACAGAATGGCTGGGACATAGTTGCATGTTTAGTTTATTAAAAAAAACAAAACAAAACAAAACAAAACAAAACAAAACAAAACTGCCAGGACTTTTCCCAAAGTTGTTATGTTATTTTATTTCCCCACCAAAAATTAATGACAGTTTCAGCTGTTCTATAACCTCAACACATTTAGTTTTGACATTAAAAAGTATATAATTAGCCATTCTGTCAGTGTATAGTGGTATCTAACTAATGGGTTTAATTCTCATTTTCCTGATGACCAATGACATAGAACACTTTCTTTTTTAAATTTTTTTTTTTAACGTTTATTTATTTTTGAGACAGAGAGAGACAGAGCATGAACGGGGGAGGGGCAGAGAGAGAGGGAGACACAGAATCCGAAGCAGGCTCCAGGCTCTGAGCCATCAGCACAGAGCCCGACGCGGGGCTGGAACTCACAGACCGTGAGATCATGACCTGAGCCGAAGTCGGACGCTTAACCGACCGAGCCACCCAGGCGCCCCTAAAGTGAAGTATAATTAACATACACTGTTCTATTAGTTTCAGGTATACAAGATAACGATTCAACAATTCTATAGGTTACTCAGTGCTCATCACGATAAGCGTTATCTTAATCGCCTTTAACTATTTCACCCATCCCCCACCCACTTCCCCTCTGGCAACCACCAGTCTGTTCTCTGTGTTCAAGAGTCTGTTTTTCTGTTTATCTCTTCTCTTTGTTTGCCTACTTGTTTTGTTTCTTAAATTCCACACAAGAGTGAAATCGTCTGGTGTTTGTCTTTCTCTGTCTGACTTGTTGCCCTTAGCATAGTACACATTAAGTCCATCCGTGTTGTTGCAAATGGCAAGATTTCATTTCTTTTTGTTGTTGAGTAATATTCCACTGTGTATGCACACGACATCTTCTTTATGCATCCATCTAACAAGGGACACTGGGGGTGCTTCCATATCTCAGCTATTGTAAGCTATGATGCAGTAAACATAGGGGTGCATATATCTTTTCAAATTAGTGTTTTGGTTTTCTGCGGATAAATACCCAGTAGTGGAATTACTGTATTATATCTTAATTCTATTTTTAATTTTTTGAGGAAACTCCGTACTGTTTTACACAGCGGCTGCACCAACTTGCGTGGGGGTTCCTTTTGCTTTATATCCTCGCCAACACTTGCTTTTTCTTGTCTTTTTGATTCTAGCCATTCTGACAGGTGTAAGGTGAGATCTCAGTTGTGGTTTTCATTCACATTTCCCTGATGACAAGTGATGTGGAGCATCTTTTCATTGTGTCTGTTGACCATCTGGAGGTCTTCGGAAAAACGTCAATTTGGGTCTGACAGATGAATTCAGTGAAGTCGCAGGATACAAAATTGATGCACAGAAATCTGTTGCGTTTCTCTATACTAATAATGAAGTGGCAGAAAGAGATTAGTAAACACATTCACAATTGAACATTTTTTGTCACGTGCCTATCTATCATTGATGTCTCTTCTGTGGTTAAATGTCTATTTAAACATTTTGTCTGTTTTTCTTTTAATCTGGACAGGACGTTTTCACTGAGTGTAGTATTCTGTAGTATTCTAGATTAAGGCTATTGCCTTCTAGCACTTTGTGATAACTCTGCACTTCATCTGGCTTCCCTCATTTCCAACTAAGAGACGAGGAATTGATCTCACTATCGTTTTCGTCGTTTTTCTCTAGACAGTTTAGATTTTTTTCTTGCTCTTTGCTTTTCAGCACTTAACTGAGTTAGGTCTTTGTGTTTAGGCTGACGGTTCTTAGAACTTCTGGCCTTTGTAGCTTGATGTTTTCACATTTTAGAAAATTTTTTGGCCAATGTCTTTTGAAATACTTTCTGTGCCCCTTGAAAACTAAAATTGTGGCCTTCTCTATTTCTTTCTGATGTCCTGTCCGTGTCACTTGGCCTAGTTGGAGGCTGCACTTGGGCATATGTATGTATGTGAGCGTCGTCTTCCTATTCTGTTGTTCCGCTACCAGATGCCCCTTTGTCCCTTTTGATGTTTCTGATCTGTATTCTCTGCCATCAGAGAGCAAGGTTTCTTTTAGTTTACATTTACCTGTTTCAATTTTTCCCATCGTTTTTCTGTGTCATTTTTGTTTTAGGCATTCTCTTGCGGATAATTTATGGTAAGCATTTGTTTCTATTAAATCCAACCTGAAAACTTCTGTCTTGTGATATATGTGCTTAACCCATTTATATTGATTGGTTACTATAACATTAGAAATTATTTCTGCCAGTGTATCTCATGTACATCTCCCCCCTATATCTTCTTCTTGTTTTCTCCTTTCCTCTTTTCCTTTAGATTGCGTTTCCTTGCGATGTTCTAAAAGCTAAGCATTCTACTGTTGTCCTTTATGTGTCCTTAAACCTAAAATTGCGTGTGATTATTTAACCCTATTGATTAAAAAAAAAAAAACTCAACAATATTTTAATTTCCCCACTAACTGGTAAGTATTTGGGCACATTCTTGTATCTATCTGACTTCCCCATCCCGCCAGCCCCCTCTCCCATCAAGTCACTATTGCCTGAAATTCTAGCTGTGGGTTATGATGGGTATTGTCTTCCTCCTGTTTTCTCTTACCAGCTTGTCACTCTTGTCAGTGCCCTGTTGATACCAGTGTCCTGGACTGTTGCAGCTGACCTGGAGAAGGAGCAGCTAAGGAGCAAGCAAGGATCGTCTCAGGACATCTCAAGGCACTAGTGAGAGTAGAACCTAATTCTTCCTTTTCCACAGTGTCTCACTGCCACCTCCAGTCACCTGTCCCCTACATCCATTGGCTCAAAACAACCTTCAGTTGCTCCAGAGTTTTTCTCAGTTAAAAAAAAATTGTTTAAAGTTTATTTATTTTTGAGGGAGAGGGACAGAGTATGAGCAGGGGAGGGGCACAGACAGAAGGAGACACAGAATCCGAAGCAGGCTCCAGATTCTGAGCTGTCATCACAGAGCCCGACACAGGGCTCCAACTCATGAACCATGAGATCGTGACCTGAGCCGAAGTTGGACGCTTAACTGACTGAGCCACCCAGGCACCCTGAGTTTTTGTCACTTTTTAAAAGTTCCTGGAGTCCTTACTTCCCCCTCTAGCTTCTGTAATTTTCCTTGGGGTGATCCTGGGAAGAGGGCCAGCCTCAGACGTTTAACGGGTACAGAAATTTGATGGTCTGTATTTCTTTATAGAATAGAACACCATCCCTCTGGGAAAGGAAGGCCCAAAAAGCTTGGCTCTGGTTTTATGGCTTTGAGGGTGTCAGAGACAGTGCCACGGGCAGCACAGAATGCTCGTCATAGAGGCCACTGCAGCCATGCAATGGTGAAGTAGCTGCTCAACTAATTCAGGGGAAGAGGAGGACAACAAGGAGGTAGGAACGGAAGGATATTGACAGTTTTTTTTTTTCTTAATGTGTGAGAAACTTCCCAAGACTTCCCCTCCAGCAAGCTGAGGGGAGCCTGATGGGGTGAATGTGGTAGGATATTTCCCCTGAAGTTCTGAAGCTCAGCAGTCAGGGGCGATCAAGTTTGTGAAATTTGAATATTCTTGTATCGTTAATACTAGTATATGTATTAGATATCTTCTACTTCTTCTCCTCTGTAATTTTTCTCCCTCCCTACAACCTCCTACAACTAGATTAAAGGCTCCAAGAAGAGCAGGATCCTTCCTGGTCTTACTGACGTATGTCCCCAAGCCTGACCTGGTACTGGGCACATAATCATGTGTGCTCAATTAATATTTATTGAAATTGTACTAAAACTGAAGTTTTTCCTTATTAACTTTATAAAGTCATGTACGAGAAGGGCTGTTTCCCAAAACGTCTGCCAACACAGGTTATTTTTGTCATTTGTAAAAATTATAAATCAAATAGATTCAAAAGGACATCTCCTTTTTATTTTCAATTTGCATTTTTCTGATTCTTGTTGCAATGAAATATTTATCACAGTTTTCATTTTAATGTATGCCACTTGGGTTGTGAATTTCTTGTTCATGCCTTTTGTTCATTTTCTACTGGAGTTTTCATTGCTTTCTCACTAATTTTAAGAGCGCTTTCTGAAAGGATAGCAGGAATTTGTTATGCATTCATTTTGAAAAGGTTATTTTTTTTCCCTGCTCATCATTTACCTTTTAATTTTGTGTTTTTGATAAAATTAGTTTTTTACATCATCAAATCTATCGGATATTTCCTTTATGGTTACATCCCAAATATATTTTCTTTTTTTTTTTTTAGAAAGAAATTTAAAATATTTATTTATTTATTTATGAGAGAGAGAGAGCAAGCAGGGGAAGGACAGAGAGAAGGGGGGTACAGAGGATCTGAAACAGGCTCCCTGCTGACAGCAGAAACCACAACGTAGGGCTCAAACCCATGAACTGTGAGATCATGGCCTGAGCCGAATTCAGACATTTAACCGACTGAGTCACCCAGACGCCCCAATTTTCCAAACATATTTTCATTTTTAAAGTTTATTTATTTTGAGAGAGAGAGAGAGAGAGAGAGAGTAGGGGAGGAGCAGAGAGAAGGAGAGAGAGACAGAATCTCAAGCAGGTTCCGAATGTCAGGGTCTCAAACTCATGAACCGTGAGATCATGACCTGAGCTGAAATCAAGAGTCAGACACTTAATCAACTGAACTACCCAGATACTCCACGAATATATTTTCTTGAATTAATCTTTTTTTTTTCTTTTTCTCTTTCTTCCTTCCTTCCTTCCTTTCTTTCTCTCCTAACAATTAACAACTAAAATATCTTAGTGAAATAGGTAATCAGTTATTCTGGCACCATTTTTTTTTTTTGGCATAATTTTTTCCTCATTGACTTGGAATTCCAATTTTATTGTGTTCTAAATACAACAAATTGAAACTTAGAATTTCTAATGAAGCAATGGACTCACAGGAAGAGTAAATGCCCCCAAGTGATGGGGGTAGCATTTGAACCTGGCCAGGCAAACTCAATGGCCTGTACCCTTTCCTGAAATTAGAGGATACTATCAGAACGAACTAATTTACAGTGTGTCATGAGAAATTTTTGGGACAGGATAAATGAACTAATACAATGACTGAACAGTACATAGCGTTCTATTCAACAAATAGAACCCCTGCTTTGCCAGTCTTTCAGGACAGATTAGATTACACGTTCCTCCTTTGTGTGTGCGACCACTTCCGTTTGCCAATTGTTTTCTAAACGTCTTGTCTGAAAGACACATTCACAGCTAAAGACGCTGGGTGAAACAAAGCCTTTGAGCAAAGTGCGTTAGAATTCAGGACAGTTTCAAAGAAACAAGTAATGAGTTGGTGACAGTTGGTGTGACAAGAGTTGTAATTTGAAATAGAAATGCAGGCTTCCTTAGTGCCGCTCTGGATTTGCTCGGAAGGGAAAGGGATTACAAACGGCTCAAGCGTCTCAGGCAGCCCTTGACAGTCCAAAGCAGACAAACGCTCAGGTTAACACAGAGCAGCCCCGAGCTGCTTCCTCCCAAAGATCACAGGGTTGGGACGGCGTGCTTTCTGGTGACAAAGGCCAGGGAAAAACACATAGAGGTAAGCTCCGAAGATTTTGGTGACCTTCCCTGGCATCTTGACAAGAACCAAGTGAACAATGTGCTTCCATTTAGAACAGCCTGGGACAGCCCTCTTGGAACCCGTCTAAGCCTCAGCCTCTCTGGGAAGCCACGTATGCGTAGTATCTAGCAAGTGCTTCCTTTGCTCATAAAGAGGCAGGCTAGGAGGTGGCCCACGCCGTGTATTTTGCAGCCCTTATCCAATGTACGGCTTTCCATTAGCATGACTGATGGACTAGCTCAGCTGTGAGACTCTGTGGTCAGAAGGCCAAAGGCAAAATGCCCTCTCCCATCAGCCCGTTAGTTCAGGGCAAGGGTCCGCTCATCATCGATCTCCTGGTCCCAGAGGGAGCGATGTTCAGGCGAGTGGCTCTCTCCCAGGCAGATCAGGTCACTAATAATCCCTGATGGCTGTATCAGGACACCTGAGACTCAAGATCAGGAGGTCACCCCAGCCTGACGGCGCTCAGAGCTTGGTCCGGGGCCAGTGGAGACTAAAGAACAGAGCAGTTGTGATAGGGAGGGACGGAGCTCGCCCTGGGCGGCGCAGGGAGTTCGGCCCTGTTGCCTTATGAGGAAGGCTCTATGGTAGAGAATTCGTGGAAGTCGAGAATCACGCATCTGCAAGAATTTGGTGAGAACTGCTGGTCCCAACTCTGAGGTCCGATGAGGAAGCTCATGTGCCCAACGTCACACAAACGTGAGGGGGAGGGGCGCAAGTTCCATTCTGCAAGACAGTCAGACCTTGCGCACACCTGAGAAGGCTCTCGGTGCGGATCCCACCGAATTTTCCCTTTCAGGACAGCTCTCTGCAAGAGGAGCCCCCTGCTGGTGGAAGCGTGAAGCCTGCGATCGAATCCCTGTGCTCCTGGTTTGGCCGCTACCGACGTCCCTGGGGCCCCACCGACTCCATCTCTTCCCCAAACCTCGCTGCCATTTCTGGGCCCTTGGTTCAGCTCCTGTCACCTTCTCTGAAACCCGCCCTGACGATCTGCTCTGGATGTGATGTGATGATAGGTAGGGAAGCCAGGGGGACGCGAAGTGGGCGGAGGGAACCTCGGGAGCGTCCACCGTGCATCTCAGACTCAGCACGTTGGCGCCCTCAGCCACGGGGCGCCCCTGCTGCCTGCCGGGGGAGGAGCCTGTGTTTGTGGTCGCTTCTAGCAGCAATCAAGGGTCACAACTGATCTCTGAGAGGGTCATCATTTTCTAGACGGAAAGATCTTGCCCCCTAGAAAACTATAAACTGTAAGTCCGCGAATGATAGCTAATAATGGACGCAGGCTTTGACTGTTGGCTACTTCATCCTGAGCAACGCTGAAACCTTGTTAAATCAAGCGCAGTACTTGGAGGGGCGAAGCCACTTCAGCGCAGCCACGGAAAACTACAGTTCCGTGGCTTGCTAAGGGTCCGCCATGTCAAGGGAAACGTCTCACTTGAGGCAGATCTCTTCTGTATCTTGTCCAGTGTGAAAGTCTCTCCAGGCTTCTCCAGGAAGGTCTGGGGGTGTGCGGTTCCCACTCTGGCTGGTCCTGACCAGGATGCAGTCTCTTCCCTCCTTTACTCTCATATTCATGCAGTAAACAAATGCTTATTTTACCTGGAGGGCAGCGTTTCTCAGACTGTATTTTGCAACAGAATCCTCTGCAGAGGCCATCCCCCTTGGGGGAAATTATATTCAAGGAGAGCAAAATCACAGTCTTGAAGAGGTATCTGTACCCCCATGTTCATCACAGCATTATCCACAGCAGCTAAGACATAGAAACATCATTAGTGACCATTGGCAGATGGATAAAGAAGTTGTGGTATATATATATACATACATATATATGTATATATATGTATATGTACATATGTATATGTATATGTGTACATATGTATATATGTATATGTATATACATATATACATATGTACACATATATGTATATATGTATATATGTACATATATACGTATATATATGTATATATATGTGTATATGTATGTATATATATACATATATACACACACACACATATATATACATACATATATATATATATATATATATATAATAGATTCTTATTCAGCCATAAAAAAGAAGGAAATTCTGTCATTTGTGACAACATAGATGAACCTGGAGGGCATTATGCTAAGTGAAATACATCAGATAGAGAAAGACAAACACTGTGTGATATCACTCATATGTAGAATCTAAAAAAAGCTAAAAACTCATAAATAGGGAGAACAGATTTGTGGTCACCAGAGGTGGGAAGGGGGGAGGGGGAATGGGTAAAGGTGGTCAGAAGGTACAAACTTCCAGTTATAAGATGAATAAGCCATGGGGATGTAATGCACAGCATGGTGATGCAGTTAACAACAATTTTGTATATTTGAAAGTTGTAGGAGGGTAGGTCTTAAAAGTTCTTACCACACCCACACCATTTTGCTAGGTGAACTGATGGGTGTGTTAACTAACCTTATTGTGGTGAACAGTTTGCAATATATAATGTAGCAAACCGTAGTGTTGTATACCTTCAACTTACACAATGTTACATGCTCATTATATCTCAAGGAAACCAGAAGCAGACAAACAAAAACACCATCTGAACAGCCTGCTAAATCACAAAATCCTAGGCCATCCCTCAAGGGTTCCTGGCTCATCAGGTCTGGGGGGAGGGGCTGAGAATTTCTATTTCCACCAAATGCCAGGGGAAGGGTGATGCTTCTGGCCTAGTGCCCACATCTGGGGAATCACCATCTGAAGGCTGAGCCTGGAAGATTTAAATGCCCATTTCTCTTAGTTCGGCTTTTCTCAGGAGCTGAATGTGGAGGTGAAGTTTCCAGAGCAGGGGGTTTCTTTAGGATGTGATCTCAGGAAGCCCTGGAAGGGGAATCGGGGGTGAGGACGCGAAGGGAAGGAAGAAGATGGACGTTGCATCCGTGACCACCTGGTGCCCCTGTGGCAAAATTCCACGGGGCAAGGGCGGTTGTGGTAGACAGTACAGAACACACCTCCAAGCTGTCCTGGCTTGGGGGGACCTGCATGTTACTCTTGTCTGCCGTTGCGCGGGGGCTTCTCCCGCCTGGACTTGAGGCCCAGGCAGGCCGGCTCCGGGTCAGAGGACAGCCATGTATAGGTCAAGAATTGGGGCCTTAAGTCTTGGTCAGGGGTGTCTGGAATGGGAGGGCCTTGAGAAGGGCGCTAACAGGCATCGCCACACAGGCTTTCTAGTAACTTATATTCCAGTCGGGGAGATAAATTATACATACGGAAAGATTTAATAATTGCAGAGAACGCTAAAAATTCAGATTACACGGCCATGTTAAAGACTTGCCCGTGTGATCTTGGGGCACTGTGTCAGGCTTTGTTTTTTGTGTCCAAACGCTTCAATTCTCTTGGAAAGGAAAAGCCACCTGCTTTTGGCTCCGGACTCTTCCATTAGAGACTGGCCACCCTGGAAACAGGACACCTGTTGCCAAAATTAGGACAGAAACTGTGGCGTCCTCCCAGCACGCCTCCCCGCTCCCGTGCACATCACCCTCTCCACAGTCACGGCCACCATCGCAGATGTCCCCACACGCAGACACACACATACGTGCACGCACACAGCTACAGGGCTGGTTGAACTACTTCTGTGTTTTTCTTCAGGGCCGGCCTCTGTGTCTGATCAGATTCTCCTAGCCCCTGTCCTCCCTACGTCCAGGGTGCTGGCCTTGGCATGCCTCGGTTTTCTCCTTTGCTCTGCCGGTCACCTTGAAGCAAACCTGGTCGGAGATTAGAGTTGGGAGAGGGGAGGTAGGTGCTCAGACTGAACTGCCTGTTAGGCTTTTGCAGCTGCGTGACCTTCAGAGGTGCCGCGTGGCCTCTTCAACTTCAGATTTCTCCTCAGTAAAGTGGAGAGAATAATTGTGCCCTCTTTGTGGAATTGTTGCAAGGATTAAATTAATGCCTTGGGCTCTCTACGTGTTCATTACATAGTAGCTCCTAAAATAGCGAGCCCGGTTTCACAGAGCTGCCGTAAGGATTAACTAAGATCAGGCTTACGAAGTGGTCAGTGTTTCCCGGCTCACAGTAGGTATTTCGGATGCAGTCAATTAATAGTCATTACTCTCCGGGAGCAGTTGTGCGAAATTCAATGCTGGACAATTCTGAGCCTACAAGGCCCCTGCCCTCTCAGAGCTTACCCGGGTCCTCCAAGAGAGGACCTGCTTCTGCCCGAGGCCCAGCACGTGTGGGCAGTGTTAGGTGGCCTCACGATGGGTGGGCAGGGACCCCAGCGCCCTCTCCGCCGCCACCATCCCACCTGCAGACAGTAATTCCTTGTTCATGACAAATATGCTTTTGCTTTGTGAACACGAATAGTGTTTGTTACTGAATTAAATAAACATTTCGCTGTCTTTGCCGACCATGAAATTACTCACATTTTAATCTACTTGTTATTAAGAAACAAGGCTTCTCATTTAATAGATTCCACAAAAGTAAGTAATTCGTAAACATGCTTTCAAACTCTGAAGGCAGATGAAAGCGTGAAATGTTGTGTCAGGAAAAATCTGGAGTCAGGGAACGAGGATGTTCTTGCCCTCCCCAGCAGATTGGGGCTGTAACTGGCCTGCCTTATAAAGCAGACCCCGCTCTGGGGGGTGTCCGGCTCCTGTCCCCTGAATGATGCAAGATGAATTCATCATGTTCCTACAGAAAATGCCAGCTGGACCAAAACAGGCACCTGCAAATATGTATTTTCGAATCCCTGTCCCAACACTCGACAGAAACTTACAGTAACCACATTATAAAGTTCAGAAGGAAGAGGTGTTATTGTATTCTTCCTATTTCTTATTATGTGGTAGAGATATGCTCAATAAATGATGAGTGACTGAAGATATATCAGACAGGCAAGAAATGCCTACACATGTGTCCACGGAGGGGTGATGGAGGGGCCATGGGACGTGTTTAGGCTTCTCTGACTCCTAGGAATTGCTGTGTCGACGGCTTGAGGGTTTGTTCAAGGTACTAACTGCCAAAGGTAATCTTCAGTCTTATTTTTAAGGTATAATTTGCAAATGTAAAATATGCATATCGTAATGGCGTAGCTGATGATTTTGTACCTATCTGCGCAGCCATTACCTAAATGTTTAGGTGATGCCCATCACCTCAGAAAGTTCCGCCAAGTTCCTTCCCTGTCAATACCACCACTCCATCCTCCCAGGTAGCCACTACTTTGCCATCAGCCACTAGAGTTCTTGCACTTTGGGATTACATAGCATCTATTCCCTTGGGCTTGGTTTCCTTAGTTTAATATAACGTTTTTCAGATTAAGTCCTCTTGCTGCATAATCCATAGTTTCTTCTTTTTTATGGCTGAGTGCTATTCCCTTGTGTGGGCACACCACAGTTTGTTTATCCATTTACCAGCTGATGGAAATTTGGTCTGTGTTTTAATTTTTGTCTATCCTCAACAAAGCTGATGTGAACATTCTCGTACAAGATCTTTTTGGGGACATACACATTCATTTCTAGAAATGGTGTTGCTGGGTCATCTGCTAAGTGTGTGATCAGCTTTGCCAGAAACTTCCCAAGAGTTTTCCCAAAGACGGTCACACCATTTTCCACTCCGTCAGCCATGTGTGACAGTCCCAGTGGTGCCACATCCTTGAAAAGTCAAGTCCGGTCTTTTTAAAGGTCAGTTGATAGTCTGTTTCCTATGTTACTCCCTGTGTCCGAAGAAGGTGCTTGTCACTTACAGAGAGCCTCCTATATGCCTGTGAATTATTTTTACTTTATATGTCACAACAACCCTAAAAAGGAGGTATTTTTATTTTCCATTTCCAGAGGAAGAAAGTAAAAATTGCCTATACTCTGACATTTAGTTATGATTCATGCCAGGATTCAGTCTGTGCTGTTAGCTTTGGGGTGGGTCAGCCAAGGGGCCTCAAAGAGCACCTTTACTTTCCTCCTAAACTTGCTGTTTAGGGGGACTAAACAGGGGACTCGTGTGAGGCCACAGATTTAAAACCTGTTTATAAAGCAGCCTGGCCTCATGTCTCTCTGTAGTCAGGACATCAAATGAGGAACCTGTCATGAAAACCTGCAAAAGAAATGTCATTAGTGACATGGTTTATTTCTTTTTAACCTGTGTGAACATAGACTTCAGTTTCTAGTATCCCACTGAAATCTGGTTTGGCCACTGTGGGCCATAACTAAACAAAAAGAAAAAGAAAGAAAAGAAAAAGAGAAAGAAAAAGTGAGATAGCTGTGTGTAATAATATCTTGAAAATTCCCACACGGGCAATTCTGCAGAGGTGGGGTCCCACATTGTTTAAAAGAACCAGGATATTGGAGCGCCTGGGTGGCTCAGTCGGTTGAGCATCCGACTCTGGCTCAGGTCATGAACTCACGGTTTGTGGTTCGAGCCCCGCATCGGGCTCTGTGCTGACAGCTCAGAGCCTGGATCCTGCTTCGGATTCTGTATCTCCTCTCTCTCTGCGTGCCGCCCCCCACCCCCCATGCACCTCTCTCTCGAACATAAAAATAAGCATTAAAAAATTTTAAAAACAATAAAAAAGTAAAAAATAAAAAAAACAAAAGAACCAGGATGAGAGCCCTGAACAGGTGGGGTAGGAAGGCTAAAAATTTCCCAAATCAATGGTTCGAATTCAGGTCAGTAAATAGAGGCTGCTTCACTACAATGGCTTCTCCAGAGAGAGAAAAGCAATAGGAGATACACATGAAGATGTATTATAAGGAAGGGGCTCGTGAGGTTATGGACACTGATCGTCGGTACCCACAATCTGCTGTCCTCAAGGTGGAGCCCGGGAAAGCGAATGGTGTAGTTCAGTCTGAGTCTGAAGGCCTCAGCGGAGCCAGTGGTGTTAAGTTCCTGTCCCAGGGCTTGTCCCAGCTCCAGCAGGCTGGCAGAGAAGGGACAAATCCTCTCTTCCTCCACCTTTCCTTGTATGGTTTCCTCGTACAGGTTTCCTTTCGATTGGACAGTGCCTGCCCACACAAGTATCCCTTGGCCCAGTCAACTTATCACGTACCATTACCCATCACTAACAATCTGCACCAGGTAGGACCTGAGTCGGCAATGTTACCATCCTAGGGCAAAGAGAAGGGTTATTTGGTTTCGATCAGCACAATAGATGGTATAATCTGTTTTCCAATCCCGGGGAAAGATCTGACTTTCTTCATCAACCACTAGGCACCAGGCACTTACACATAGTCTCTCCTTTAATCTCCAGCCTGGCCCTCCCTGTAAAGGAAGGATTTTTATCTTCGTTTCTCGGAGGAGGCAGTTTAGGCTCAGAGAGGTTAAATAATTTTCTTATGGCCACACAGCAGGGGCAGAGCTCAAATTTGACTCAGATTATGTCTGACTTCGAAGCCAGAACTCAGTTCATTATACCATGCTGTCTTTCCAAGATAGAAGTTTTTTCAACACATTTAGATAAAGTTATTTGCTTAAAAAAACACACGCACGTGTGTGAAAAGCCACAATTTCGCCTCACGCACAATATAAATCAGTGGGCAAAAATTATAATTAATACTCTCTGGACAACATTTATGACTTTTAGGAGATACTTTCATCCACATGAGTCTAGGGAATGAAGAACCTGAAACACAGTATTAGTTTGATCAGAAAATGAATTAGACAGCTGTTCACTAAGATTCTGAACAGAAAACAAAAACTTCACTCCTCTGCATGCCAACTCATGAAGAGCCTCCGCTAACCAGACCTCCTTTATACCCTCCAAGGCAAATCACAAAAAAGAAAAAGGAAAGACTTATTTCCAGATCTCAGCTCCTGGAAGGTAACAGGATTTGTCCACGTCCGGTTTCTATACCTTCTAAATCTACATGAATGATCTTATAATCGACATGCAGGAACGATGGCCGAGAATGACGGCTGAACTTCTTGTCCTCGGAGAAGGATTCTGCCACGCTCACTCCCCTGCGCTTACAAGGACAGGAGAACGCAATAGTTCATTTTAGAAATGCATGCAGTCACAGGGATCGAAGAGAAAAGGATGTCTTACTTAACTCTCAGTTACCTAGAACATAAAACTCATCAAACTACCCCATTGCCCAAACATTTCTCTTAACCCGGCTGATGCCGTGCTCCCCCCAGACGCGCTGGGCATTGTTTTAAATCAAATTCATCATTCTGGTGACACTGACAAATTTGAAAGAGAAGGCGGAGGCGGATTGTGAGCTGCGCGGGTCTGGGCACATAGACCAGTGGCTCTGCAGGCCATCCTGGAGGGGAGGCTGGGAGGAAGCCAAACGCAGCACCAATTAGCCTTCCAGAATTATTCACCTGGCATCTGCACTAATTATTTTTAAGATGGGGGAGCATGCGCCCTCGCATTTATTTGTGGCGAGCCGCCACAAAAGCGCCCCTTTGCCGCCGAGTTGGGGACAGAGCTGGGCTGCCCGCCCATGCTGGTGATGGCTCATCCTCAGGGAGCCCAAAGTCTGCTATTTTGTTCCTAAGAGACTGGCTTGGTGCTGTTTGCGATTGCTGTTTGTTTTATAATCCGAAACACTAAATTTGCTCGTTTCTAGTTTGTAAAGCAAAGGAGGTATGTTGGTTCAGATCCCCTGAGGAAGGAAGGCAGAAAGGCAGAAATGGGAAATCGGTGAATCGCACACGCAGAAAACAAACATAATCTTGAGAATTCAGGCTCAGGGCGTGTACATGGTTCAGAAAGCTACTGACCGGGCAGTGTCCTTGGAATAATTAAAATGTATGGCTCATTATACTTCTCCTTGAAGAGAATTCACCCAGGGACTCGGGCATCTTGGGAAGTTTCATCCTGGCTCTCAGGCCAACTGACTAATTTAATGGAGTCCGGAACAGTAAGTTAGTGATGCTCTCGCAGCAAATTCAGCAAAGCCTCAAATATTCCTTGAGTGCCTGCTGTGTGCCAGACTAGGCGTTGTGACCACGAGGACAGACAGCCTAGGGTCCCTAACCCCAGGTGACCCGTACAAGAGTGCAGGGACGCCTGATGGGCTGAGCCCATCAGGCCCGGAGAGGTGGCCTCCCAGAGGTCTTGTCCCTAAGCGGTGACTTTGGGGCACCACACAGAGCTGGCTCACAGGCTCCTCAAGGGCCAGATACCAAGGATATGACAAGCAAGGGATGCGGTAAGAACGTTTTCCAGATTTGGATGAAAACAAACACTGAATACCACGTGGGAAACCAGGACTTTCAGCACTGCTGGTGGCAGTATAAAGTTATACAGGCCTTTTGAAATGTGTGGTAATTTGGTAGTATTCAGTGGAATTAAGTTTGTCCAGACTTATGGCCAGGTGATTTGAGTCTATCCCAGAGAAATTCTTGTCCCACCTATCCCAGAGAAATTCTTGTCGATTTTGCAAGGGAACCTGTGCAGGACATCATTTTGGCATTGTGTGGGAAAGGTGCCTGGGTGATTACCTTGCGTCCACCATTAGGGCCGAGGACAGGTGACAGGTGATAGACATTTACTATGGAATACTATGAAGGCTGGGGAGGGAACAAACCAAATGTGCCTCCAGCCATATGCAGAGAATGACACGAAGAGAAAATACTGACAAAACAACTTAAGAGACCGAAGAACAATTATAGCCCAGGGGTGCCTTGGTGGCTCAGTCAGTTAAGCATCCAACTCTTGATTGTGGCTCAGGTCGTGATCTCATGGTTTGTGAGTTTGAGCCCTGCCTTGGGCTCTGCCCTGCCCTGACAGCATGGAGCCTACTTGAGATTATCTTTCTCCCTCTCTCTCTCTGCCCCTTCCCCTCTCTCGCTCTCTCTGTCTCAAATTAATAAATTAAAAAAAAAAAATTAAAAAAAAAATTAAAAAAAAAATTGGGGTCAGAATGAAGGGGAAAAAAATAAAATAAGCACCTGTGTGAACGAATGTTGATTATACCAAGGAATGTTGTAACATCCGAGGAGGGAGATTAACTCAACCTTCGATGCCTAGGGGTGCTGTGGAAAGGAGCAGAAATTCGAAGCTGTGGTCCCATCTTCAGCACGATTCAATTAATATGCAAACTACTTCTGTAGAGGGGTCCTCCCAGGGCAATTGCTGATATTCTGTCCAAGGAACTCTGTTGTGACTCTCCTTGTATAAAGAATTCAAAGTAGGCTGGATTATACTGTGTTTAAACACACACACACACACACACACACACACACACACACGCACTCAGATCTCAGTGGTTCAAAACAACCTATGTCACGTGTCCATCACAGCTTGGCTGGGGGCCGTGCTCCACATGAGATACTCCGGGATGCAGGCTTCAAAATAGTCACACTGGAGGTACTGGTCTCTGCAGCAGAAGGAAGGAGACCTCAGGTGAACTGCACACTGGTTCTCAGACCCTCCAACCAAAAGTGACACTTCTCAGTTCCACTTACATTCCAATGGCTTTCCCATGTACAGTGTCCCTTGGGCAAGCCCAACTGGAGAGTGCCTCCAATGATGGCAGCCAGGAATATTTGATGGAATCCCTAACATCTGCCATTCTCATATTCAGCTAATACTCTCCTTCGATTTCTCCCTGTTTTCTCCCAGCTCTCTGTTGAGCTCTGTGACCTTGAACTATACTTAGTCTCTTGATGCTTCAAGTTTCTTTTCTGTAGAATGGGCATTTTGTGACCTCTCCCACGAACTTTCTGTGAGCACTAGTAAGACAGTGCAGCAAATGTGTGTAACAATGGGGCTGGCACCCAGAAAGCCCTTAGCACATTGTGGTTGCCATTGTTGTTTTGATTACCCCTAGTCTCACTTCCTCTTCAGATCTATCCTCCACACTAGCCCTGCCTTCGTCTTCCTTAATCATGGCTCTGCTCATATCACTGCTGAGGCCAAGAGCGTGCATCTGCTCCCCATTGGTGTCACCTTTGCCTAGACTCCTGCCTGCGGGTAGCATTCATGTTTTGGGTGCCACGGTCCATCCAGCAGTTGGACCTTGCTTGCAAACTCACTGACCTGCATCTGAGACCCACCAAAATCGGGCTTCAATCTAACTCTGCACCCTCAGTGCCCACAGCTTTTTTCCATCCAGACTAAACTGTAAGCAACATGAATGACTCAATGCATTTTTTCACAGAATCTCAAGGAACAAGGGCATCTTTCTCCACTCGTCCATTCATTCGTTTATTCGTTTATTCATTTAATGAGTGCTTAGTCTACCGCAGTCATTGTTCCAGGTGTTGAAGATCCAGAAGTGAAGACAGAGAATGTAGGGTCCTTGTGGAGCTTATAGGAAATGTGTAAGAAGCTAACTAAGACTGTTTTAATTAGTGACATGTGCCATGGAGATCATTTCATACAGCGAGAGGACAGAGGGCCTGAGCGGGCTGGCTAGGTTGGTCAGGGAAGGCTGGATGATCAAGTGAAGAGGAGAAGCCTCACGAACATCTGGGAGAAGAGCATTCCAGAGAGATGCTGACAAATCTCATGTCAAGGAATGGAAGGGAAGGCTGCAGTGAGTCCAGCTTAGTGGACAAGGAGAAAATGGTAGGCAAAGAGGCAACAGAGAAGAATGTAGGGGCAGGTCATTTATAAGAATGCAGGACAGTGAAAGGCCTTTTGAAGGTTTAACGCTTTTGCCCTTCTGTGCAAAGCCCGTGTCTTCAATATCCATATAACCAGATTCAATCACTATCTGGGGCCAATTAAAATGTCCTTCTTTATGAGACCTTCCCCAATCTTTATCTTTCCTCTCTACCATCTGTTATTAAAAGCAATTTTTTCCAGGTCACCTGGGTGGCTCAGTCGGTTAAACATCTGACTCTTGGTTTCAGCTCAGGTCATGATCTCACAGTTCATGGGTTTGAACCCTGCATCAGACTCTGTGCTGACAGTGAAAAGCCTGCTTGAGATTTCTCTCTCTCTCTCTCTCTCTCTCTCTGTCCCCCTCCCTGGCTTGCTCTCTCTCTCTCTCAAAAAAAAAAAAAGAAAAAAAGAAAAATTTTTTCCATCCTTAAACTCACAGGGCAATTTACCTACCCCAAGGATTTATGTCCTTTTGCTTGGAGAAACACCTGTCCAGTGGCTCAGTGATTTCAGTTCCACAAAACAAAATGTGCACTTTTTTTTTTCAATATATGAAGTTTATTGTCAAATTGGTTTCCATACAACACCCAGTGCTCATCCCAAAAGGTGCCCTCCTCAATACCCATCACCCATCATCCCCTCCCTCCCACCCCCCATCAACCCTCAGTTTGTTCTCAGTTTTTAAAAGTCTCTTATGCTTTGGCTCTCTTCTACTCTAACCTCTTTTTTTTCCTTCCCCTCCCCCATGGGTTTCTGTTAAGTTTCTCAGGATCCACATAAGAGTGAAAGCATATGGTATCTGTCTTTCTCTGTATGGCTTATTTCACTTAGCATCACACTCTCCAGTTCCATCCATGTTGCTACAAAGGGCCATATTTCGTTCTTTCTCATTGCCACGTAGTACTCCATTGTGTATATAAACCACAATTTCTTTATCCATTCATCAGTGGATGGACATTTAGGCTCTTTCCATAATTGGGCTATTGTTGAGAGTGCTGCTATAAACATTGGGGTACAAGTGCCCCTCTGCATCAGCACTCCTGTATCCCTTGGGTAAATTCCTAGCAGTGCTATTGCTGGGTCATAAGGTAGGTCTATTTTTCATTTTTTGAGGAACCTCCACACTGTTTTCCAGAGTGGCTGCACCAATTTGCATTCCCACCAACAGTGCAGGAGGGTTCCCGTTTCTCCACATCCTCTCCAGCATCTATAGTTTCCTGATTTGTTCATTTTGACCACTCTGACTGGCGTGAGGTGATATCTGAGTGTGGTTTTGATTTGTATTTCCCTGATGAGGAGCGACGTTGAGCATCTTTTCATGTGCCTGTTGGCCATCCGGATGTCTTCTTTAGAGAAGTGTCTATTCATGTTTTCTGCCCCTTTCTTCACTGGGCTATTTGTTTTTCGGGTGTGGAGTTTGGTGAGCTCTTTATAGATTTTGGATACTAGCCCTTTGTCCGATATGTCATTTGCAAATATCTTTTCCCATTCCGTTGGTCGCCTTTTAGTTTTGTTGGTTGTTTCCTTTGCTGTGCAGAAGCTTTTTATCTTCATAAGGTCCCAGTAATTCATTTTTGCTTTTAATTCCCTTGCCTTTGGGGATGTGTCGAGTAAGAGATTGCTACGGCTGAGGTCAGAGAGGTCTTTTCCTGCTTTCTCCTCTAGGGTTTTGATGGTTTCCTGTCTCACATTCAGGTCCTTTATCCATTTTGAGTTTATTTTTGTGAATGGTGTGAGAAAGTGGTCTAGTTTCAATCTTCTGCATGTTTCTGTCCAGTTCTCCCAGCACCATTTGTTAAAGAGACTGTCTTTTTTCCATTGGATATTCTTTCTTTCTTTGTCAAAGATTAGTTGGCCATACTTTTGTGGGTCCAATTCTGGAGGCTCTATTCTATTCCATTGGTCTATGTGTCTGTTTTTGTGCCAATACCCTGCTGTCTTGATGATGACAGCTTTGTAGTAGAGGCTAAAGTCTGGGATTGTGATGCCTCCTGCTTTGGTCTTCTTCTTCAAAATTACTTTGGCTATTCATGGCCTTTTGTGGTTCCATATGAATTTTAGGATTGCTTATTCTAGTTTCGAGAAGAATGCTGGTGCAATTTTGATTGGGATTGCATTGAATGTGTAGATAGCTTTGGGTAGTATTGACATACAAAATGTGCACTCTTAAAAGATATCCAGGCATTAGTAGTAAAAGCAGTAATGATACCTACTTATAACTTTATTCCAAAGTCATGTAAGACCAGTTTCAGAAAATCAGACTCAGAAAAATATTCTCAGAAAATGGAACAAGTTATTCAACATCTTTGGTACAAAGAGGTAGAACAAGAAAATTACTTGGTCTGGGTGATTATTTTTAAAAATGTTTTAACCAGACCCCTTGTTGTATTCTCTACAAGCCTTTGTCCTTTTCTATATTTCTGAGTATTCAGCTGAGTAATAAAGCTTAGCTAAGAAAATAACAGTTGTGTGGTTTTCAGTTGCTGTTTCTGATGACTTTCCTTTATGACTGTGTGAGTTAAGAGTTCTTTTCCAAACACAAAGGATGCAAAACAAAACAAAGAGAACCCAGTAAAATTAAATCATCCCAGGCATTTCTAAGTCTGACTCTAAAAGATTGCTTCGGTTTTCTTTTTTTTTTTTTGGTTTTGTTTTGTTTTGTTATGTGGTTCACTAGCTTTCCAATCTTAATTCATGACCATAGAAATCTTCAGAATTAGTTGTTCATTTTTTCTGGTTGCATCGTGCCTGGGGCTTGGCTCCCTTCCTCAAGCACATAGTTATTATTTTTTAGTATTCACTGAACATCAGCCATGCACTTTGATGTCATTGGGTTGCCAGAAATGGCGATGGTCACTCTCCATTGAATTCAGCCTCTGAATACAACGGGGTGTGAACCAAAAAAGGAGCCTATTTCCGGAAAGCAAGGATGACATTGTGACACGGGCTTAGGGTGGCACCGTGTGCCAAGCTGGCTCTGATATTTGTGGGTCTTATGATATTTCCAGGTAAGCAATTTGGTTTTGTTTGATTTCAGAGGGAGGTTTGAAGTGGGAGGCAGAAGGGAAGGGAGCGTCGGTGGTGCGTAAATCACTGGAGGCACATTGTCTTAGGCTGCAGAAGGAATGTTCTCCAACCTTGCTGGGAAATGAGCCTTGAATCTATGAAGTTGGCTGGATTGTGTCTTGCCAGCGGGTGTGCTTGTGGTGAATGTGTGCATGAGAGGATGTGAAGGGGAAGGATGAGGAATAAGGGCAGACCCTTTGGAGGCACACAGAAGGAGGGTGTGGGAACAAGAAGAGGGACCCCCAAAGTCAAGGGAACAGTTTGAAGGGGTACAAGATACTAGCAAAAAGTCTGAGAAGGGGAAAGTCTTGTTTTTCAGAAAGTTTGTTTTTAGTGAATTACAGTTCTCAGAGAATTCACAGATTTTAAGTGCCCGATTTCGATGAGTTTTGACAGAGGCATACATGCATGGAAATCACATTGCTGTCAAGATGTAGAACATTCCCCCCGCCCTGGAAAGCTCCCCCATGTCCCTGACTTGTCAGTCCCTGCTGCCTGCCCCCTTCCCCACCTCAGAGGACACCGCAGCCTTGGCTTCTATCTCTAGAACTCCCTTTTGCTTTTCTTGAACTTCACATAAATGCAATCACATGGGACATTTGACATCTTTGATGTCTGCCTTTCCCACGGTGGGTTTTCGAGCGCCCAATATGTCACTATTTAGACATAAATGTCGTTGTTCCTTTTTTGTTTGAGCGGCATCCCACTGAACTGCTCTACTGCACTTTAAAAATGTATTTTCCTTTTCGTGGTCACTATGTTTTCCCCGTTTGGGCTACTATTAGGAAAGCTGCTGTGAGCATTGCTATACAAGTCTTTCTCTCCCTCTCTCTGTCTCTGTCTCGCTCTCTCTCTTTCTCTCTTTGGTATGTGATTTTATTTCTCTTGGGCAATGGCTAGAAGCAAAATTGCTGGGTAGAATATAGTTATATTTTTAGTGTCATAAGAAACTGCCAGACAGCTTTCCAAATGGGTCGTACCATTGTGCACCCCAGCTAGCGATGTATGGGAGTTCTGGCTGCCAGACAATACCAGCCCTGGTATATGTATTCTGTATACAAGTCTCTTCTCATATATTCCTTTTTTTTTTAAACTTTTTTTTAACGTTTATTTTTGAGACAGAGAGAGAGCATGAACGGGAGAGGGTCAGAGAGAGGGAGACACAGAATCTGAAACAGGCTCCAGGCTCTGAGCGGTCAGCACAGAGCCCGACGCGGGGCTCGAACTCACAGACCGCGAGATCGTGACCTGAGCCGAAGTCGGCCGCTTAACCGGCTGAGCCACCCAGGCGCCCCAATTTTCTCATATATTTCTAAGAGGAATACTTTCTGATGGTTTATGGCTTGCCAATTCATTTTCTTCATGATTCTTTCTTGCTGAGTAGAAGTTCTGAATTTTGGTCAAGTCCAGTGTTTCACTTTGTGTTTCTTCTGTGATTTATACTTTTTCGGTCCTGTCTAAGAAGTCTTGGCTTGCTTCAAGGCTACAAAGACTCTCCTCTGTGTTTTCTTCTAGGGTCGTGTGGATTTAGCTTTTATGTCTAAGTCTTAATTAATCTGGGGTATGAAAGTCAGAATCATGAAGGAGGAGTTAAGGTTTCTTTTTTTCCCCAGATTGATTTTTAGTTGTTCTGACACCCTGTGGGGAGACTTTCCCCAATGGATTTCTTTGGAGCCTGGTAAGGCCAGCATTTGATGAGGAAAAAGTCATTGGTGACCTCAAAGGAAAAAAAATGGAAGTCTGGAGAGGCCAAGAAAAAGGGAAGGAGGGGCCTTAATAAGATAGGAGAGAATCTTAAAATAGATAGAAGCCAGATTACAGAGGCCAAGGTATGGGAAGCAGATACAATGGAGAGAATAGGTATAGATCATGTATTGAGATCGGCTATGAAGAGAAAGGTGAAAAAGGGACAGTAACTTCAACAATCGTGTTCACGTCAACAGATGAGAAGAATATTTATTAGCAGGCAATGGGCTGGGGAAATAATAATGTTAAGTTGGAAATGAAGGGGATTTGACTGGAAAATGGCTCAGATGAATTCCTTTTTAAGGAGACATTGCCACTGCCACTCCTAGAGAAATTTCTCTGACGTTACAGTGAACCCAGAGAGACTTCCTAGGAAATCTGTGTTTATTGTGCAAATATCTATTCGACATACAAGACTTTATTGGTGAGGGTGCAGAATGCACACACAAGGCAGTGAGTTAAACAGCTAGTCTTCCAGGAGGGCTGAGAGCAGAGCACTCAGGAGCTGCCGTGTCCATGCCTCTGCAAAGAGGGTCTGCACATTCTGCGTGGGCTAAAAGAGCAGTTGAATGCCGGTGCCCTCGCCTATTTCAACTACGGGCAGAAGAGACACCAAAAGACCGCTATCACCACCTGCTCTTCCACATGAAAGTTTTTCTTAAACGTCTAAACGAATGCAGTTATTTTTACTTTATGTGCTGTAGACTCTAGCTGCTCTCCCAATCCCACGAGGGACAGCTTAAGGGACTATTACAATTTGTCTTCCAAAGCTGTGACTAATAAGAAGGAAGGGAAAGCGTAACAACATTTACTGATTATTGACTGTATGCCAGACAGGACTGTTAGATACTGTTGTACAGGTTGTGCACTGTACAACGGCATTACACCAGGGGACATCATTCCCATCCTGGCTTGGTGTTGTGAAATGTGGTGGCCTGGATAGCAAGTGCTGCTCTGTGCCGTTTGCAAAAGCAAGTTCACTGAGTCTTTGCAACCACTCTATGAGGTGGGTATTATGATGTCCATTCTGCAGACGAGACAATTGAGGATCAGAGAAGTAAAGCCACTTGCCCAAGGTCATTTAGCTGGTAAACAGCAGAGACAAAAATCTGTAGATCTGTTGATTCCAAAACCTCACATCTCGGTGGACTTACAATATTGGACTGATAAGGTTCATCTTCAGGAGGCAAGTAGGTAGACTATTTGAAATGGAACCAGCAGCATTCCGGAAAGGCATGGAACGAAAAAGTCCACCGGAGTGAAAGGCGAAGGGAATGGAGGAATAGGAACTGCCAAGGTGGCTAGAGGGAGCGGGAGGGAAATCCTGGGTTGGCAGAAGCTGGAGGAGCAGATGGTCCAGCAGCCCAAGCACACCCACCCGTGTGGCAGAGAAAAGAGCCAACTACAAAACACCAAAGCCGGCCCGGCCGCGAGTGGCTTGGGAAAACCCCAGATGGGTCGGTCCGCTGAATTAGGGGCAAGGGTGAAAGGGGGCTGTCCCACTGCTCAGGAACTGAAGCAGAAATACCCGGTGCTTGTTGGGAACCTCCGGCGTTCTCTCGGGAAGGCAGCCTGGCTCAGAGGCAAAAATAAAGGCTTAACAGTTGAGGTCAAATTCGGATTCCCCCATTTTCCGGGTGGGAGGCTTTAGGCAAGTTGCTGGATCTGTTTCTAATCTGTAAAATGGGATTATGGTACCAAGTGGAAACATCGTTCTGATAATTAAAGGAGATAAGGTCACTTGTGTGCACAGTCAGCATTTAATAAATGTCAGTTAGTCGTGGCTTAGGGGGTATACGATGAGAGACGATCGCAGCGGTAAGCGCCCACTTATCCAAACTTTGAAGCTCGTGGCTCAGAGGCCACTGTACTGGCCCGCGTCATCCTTCAGGTCTGGCGCTGGGGAAGGTGTGGGGGCTCAGCGGTTGCCTTGCTCCACCGAAGACTATTCATTTTTGATTTCATTTGGTTCATTTTGATTTCATTTTTCATCCTTTTCATTTTTGTCTCTATCCGTTCCCACTCTACCGCTCTTTCCAGGACCCAGTGCTCATCAGAACAGCATCCTACGGTGGCCTCAGTGACGAGCAGAGCCGTGTCGTCTGAGCTCCTGGTCTGAGTGGTTCCAACTGCGAGCTCCTGGAAGGGAGGAGCTGGGGCTTGTTCATTCTTGCCTCTTTGGATTTGGAGCCTAGAAGCCCCTCCATACATGTTGACCGGATGCCTGCCCTGCAAGTGCACCCGTGCGTCCGGCCCCTGCGTTTCAGATCGGTCACGGACCTGGGGTTGGTGAATTCCCACGGATGTGGGTGAAGATGGGCTACTGGCCAGAGTTCTGCAGAGGGGTGGGAACCTTGGATTTCTCTGCGGGCTTCAGAACCAGGCTCTCGTTGCTAGCTCTCCCTGGTGGGTGTTTTAAGCATGCTTCAAAACCATAAACTGGATGAGCAGATGCCTGGCGGTAGCAGGCTCCCTGTTTTCGGGCGGCGGCCGTGCCCAGTGGGCACCTGAAACACACATCCCCCATCGCACACGAGTTTCTCTGTCAGGCACAGAAATACACCTCTCCTTCTCCTGGGCAGTAAAAGGACAGAGCTTTTGAAACGCGATGGAAAAACAAATCAAACAGTGCTGCACTACAGAGTATCCTCTCTCTCCTATCTCCTCGTAAAACAAAATAAGACTGGCCCTGCCATTCGATCTGAATTAGTCCTCGGTCAGTGCCAAGTTGACTCGTTAAACACTTCAGGGAAGAGGTCAGACCCACAAGGTCAGACAGGAAAACTTAGAGGGTATCGTTCAATTAGAAAAGAGGTAGGAAATGAAGAATGGCTTTTGGATTTCCAGGAAAGGTAATGCTAAAATATTCAGCCATTTGTATATTGCCATGTTATCAATCCAATTAACCTTGCTGCGTGCTCCCAAGCACATCCAGTGATACTGATATGCCACAGAGCAATGCACACTATCCCACTGCTGATTAGGATCCCAGGTAAGAGAGAAAATACAGCTTTTGAGTCTCAGAGTTTTGAAAATAGGTGGGATTCAACTCTCAGGTTATGAAGGCAGTGCTAGCCCGTGATTTGGTTGCAAACAAATATGGTTTTCCATTTACCAGCAACATAAATTTGTCAAAATCATCGGCGTGTAGGACTCCATATTCCGATTAGCGGTGATAATGGGAATGGAGTTCTAATATCCTGCAGTTGAAATGACCCGTTAGTAATGAAATAAAATTGGTACACTGAAATGTTTTCTTAAGGAAAGGTTACCTTTTGAATAATGTCCACCGAATTTTATTATTTTTTCAATTGCTTTCTGAGTAGAGAAACAGATGTTTCTCTTACAGCAACTCTGCCTTCTTAAAATTACCTTTGCTGCAAAAGGTAAGAAGTTGAGTCTATCATTAGTCCCCTATTTGCTGTGTTCGAACACTTACAGATGATTTTCTACGCGTTTTATTCTCAAAATAAGACATAAGGGTGGGAGATTGCCAAAATACCCTGATAATTATTAGGTTTCTGCTTTTACTTCAACTCGATTTGTCTATCTATCGATCCATTTATCTAGCTGAATATGTAACAGGGACATTTCTCACAATTCACCAAATTGGTAACTCTTCTATATGACTGTGGCTGAAATTATTATTAATATATACACTCTCAAGGTTTTACATGTAGAGCTCATTAAAATTTTGGCAAGATAGAGCAGCATCCAGAAGAAATTCCATTAAATGTGATTTCAGCAGGTTATCAGCAATCCTCAACCAAAACCAAACTGAAAACTTTCAAAAATATTTCCTAACGTCTATGGAATTTAAATCTTTGAAGGCAACAGGAAGTGGTTCCCATGTAAATGTTTCCCGAAGTCACTGGAAACTACAAAATAAACCTATTATATTTGTGTTACTTATTACAGGCGTAGGCAGGAAATAACAGAGTTCAGGCTTTTCTCTGCACAATATTATCCTGTAACTTTTAAACCTGACTATGACTACTTATGGAAAATGAGATGTTTTCCTGACATGGTTTATAATTTAAGTACGTGTTAGAGTCAAAATGATTTGAGGTCCTGAGATAAATCATTGCAACTCTGGCTTAGCAATAAAAGGAATTTATTGAACTGGGTGGGTGACTTGTGCTAGTGAGTCCGGCTTTGAACAACAGAAATGTCAGAGTGCATTCACGGCGGGAGAATGTGCCAGAGGAAGGAAACACTGTTCTCCGTGAACAACCAGTAATGAGGATCCAGAGGAAGCCCAGGGCAGGAAGGGAGAGGGGGTCAGACCAAGGTTGTGCCCTGTGGTGGTGATGTTCCCTCGCTCACCCACTCGTAACATTAAAGGCTCTCAATTCCCTGGGCCTTGTGTGCTGTGGGGTCTGCTGGCTTCAAACCCTCTCTCTCTCTGTGCTCCGTTTCCTATTCCGCTGGGAGACCCTAGAGGCCGAGAACCTTAACTGGGAACTCCCGACACGTTACAACGTTCTACAATAAATATGTACTCAGAGCTTTGCTAGGCATCATAAGGAGTAAAAGAAGAGATTTCTGACCTATAGGGGCTTACGACTGAGTCAGAGAAAGAACGCAGACATAAGAGGATCTGCAACACAAGGTAGAAGGGGGCAAGTGTCTTGAGCGATAAGGACATGAATGACAACCCAAATTAAGAAGGAGAATGTGGAGAGGGAAGAAGGGGAGGAGCAAGAAGACGTTCACCAATAGATGGGGATCAGATGTGTGATGTAAAACATTTGTTCCCTGTGCTCTGATGACAACATCCAGCTGTGGGAAGTAACCGCTTAAAAGAGTAGACGGGGGCTTCCCTAGGGTGGAGACTCAGTCTTTTTTTCTTCTTTTGTTTGTATTCAGCCCGTAATTCAGTACCCGACACAAAGCAGCACTCGGAAAGCCTGTAAGCCACCGTAGAATGAATGAATGCACGGTGCGTATGGATGGACGGTTGACCACAGGTAGTGCGTGAGGGGTTAGATTCGAAGGTGAGAGACAGGGCGGGCACCCCTGATGGAGGATTTGTAAGCAGGAGAAAACCCAAGAGGAGATGTGAGGCATTTTAAGGGAGCTGCACAGAGATGCTGGAGGGGAGGGTCAGGGTTGGGGGGAGCGGTGGGGAGGGGGTTAGAAGCTGGCCAAGGACAGGTGGTGGGGGTTTGTGACCCCCTTTGTGGCCGGGCTACATTGCATCCCTCCTCAGGAGTCCCGGTGATCTGTCGTCCCTCCTCAGGGCTCCCCCCTGAGCCCTGGGCTGGGCTGTGCCCCCAGCAGCCCTGGCCTCCTTCCTTCTCACACTCATCCCACGGACCTGCCATGACTTACCTGCTGGCTCTTCCCACCGCGGTGGAAACTGCTCCTCGGTGGAGAGGGGCCGAGATATCTTTCCCCGGAGGACTCTTGTCACAGCTCTTGAGTGAACTAATGAATACCAGAGATGGGGTTCCACTGACATTTTTTAAGAGGGAAGGGTGTGATTGGAGTTTGCTTCTGGAGGGTTTACTGAAGGAGGAGACAGGCGGTCTGCTAAGGACGAGAACCCGGAAGGCACAGAGCTGGGCAGAGGGGCTGGGGATGATGCATGGAGCACAGACGGGACACATCAGGAGAATCAACAGAACTCCGAGACTGAGAGAGAATGACAACAGGCCCATGAGGCCCAGGTAGAGGGCCTGATTGCAGAGGTGAATGAGAAGGAGCAAACAGGAGCCAGGAGGAGCCTGGGGAATCTGGGCAGGAAAAGAGAGGAGGAGGAGAGGGTCAAAGCTGGAAAGGGCGGAAGGGATTTGAATGGCATCTGATAGAATGCACCGTATATTAGCAGATGAATAGGGAGGAACAGGCCTCCAGGTGGAGGGGCGGACGAGGACCACATGTCCCAGAGGTCATGTGGCCAGAGCCTCGGCTGGGTGAGAAACAGAGGTCTCCAGTCTTTCCACAGGAAAGCAGCCCAAAGTGTCCCCAACCCGAAAGGAGAGCTGTCTTCCCAGTCAAGAGGAAATGGAAGTCCTATCATGGTCTCCGCATCTTAACAGGGAACAATAAATAACTATGATTTCCCAAAGCTTCCTTCTCTTAAGGGAATATACACAGGCACTTGGAAGCCAATGTATCAGTGGTTCGCTCTGAGTTTCTGCTAAAAAATGGAGCAGAGAAAACCCAGTGGGTTTATTTTTAGTTCTTACAGGGATGAAGGACCATCCCCTGTGGTTTAATGATTATTTGAGTATCCCTTTTGGCAGTAACCTGCAAAATCAATCTATGGTTAGCACAGCTTAGCCTGTTCAAAAGTGATCGTTTTAACTTATATTTCAGGAAGCAGGAGGCAATGGACTGGTAGCAGGGAAGGGAAGCTTGCGTCAAAACCCAAGAAGTAACTGTTTCAGCCCTGCTTGGGTGTCATCTCGTTCCGGACTCTGAGAAGGGCAGGCATCCTCTCTGCAACTCCATTTATCCATCTGCGAAATGGGACACTGCCTGGCCCTTGCTCCCCTCACAAAGAAATCCCCGTGATGCCTGTATCGTAAAGGAGGTTTCTTTCTGTCCAGTCCTTCAAAAGCTCATAGAACTGCATGGACTGACATAAAAAGATAACTGGGGGCAAAAACAAGTTGTAAAACAGTACACACACACACACACACACACACGCTATGATGCATTTTAAAAAATAATGGTAATTATTATGTAGGTATTGATATGTGCATAAAAACTCAGGCAAGTCTATGTAAAATGATAACTGTGGTGATTTCTGGGCTTTGTGATTACAGGGAACATTTGCTTTTATTTCTCATATTCTTTACCATTTGCATTTTCATAAACTTGCATTTCTTTCAAAGTCGGAAAAAAAATGTGATGCAAATATAGGTACACGAAGAAGGTTCTCCACCTGTAGAGGCCCATTCTCTCCAACAGCCAATGGGTCCTCTTAACCACACACTTTACTGTCGCTGGAAAAAACTCTGATACCGTTAGGATTGCAAGACCTCAACTGGCCTTTGCCCCTGACAACTGACTTTGAACGGTGGCTCCATTTCTTACCCTGGGGTTCTCCTGCCACCTGCCTATCAGAGACGTGCTGACGTCAGCTCGTGCGTGATGGGCCATGCGCGGCTTTAGTCTGTTAACGTTTTCAAGCCCACTGAAATTTTCTCTGACAGACAAATGCCTCCTCACCAGGAATAAGCAAATATTTTGAAAAACACATTTCTTTGCCTAAAAATGGCTAGAGAGCAAGCTATCAAGGGGCTTTTTTTTTTTTTTAAATGATCAAATATTTAAAAATTAAGATTTGGCAAAATCGGTGTTTCTCCAAAAAGGAGTTAAGGAGCAGGGCAGTGGCAGGCACGTGTTAGGATACCTGGGACCCAGTTTTGGAAGGGCACTCGGAGGGTTCGAGCCTGCTCCTGCTCAGCTTTCTGCATCGTCTGGCTCTGTGGTGACTTGGGGTACAGTTACGATGAACAGCGCGGAATTAGTGCAGCTTTGTTTACCAATTACTGCTGACCAAAGTGAATTCTGCTGTGTGCTAACCAGGCCGTCACTTTTAGGATACTTGCGAGGACGATAAAGACGCACACTCATATACACCCTGGGCGTATGAAAGATGTGTTGGAAGGAGTGGCAGGAAACACTAAAAAAATCCAAGCCCAGGTTGGCTATATTAAAAATAACGGAATCTAGCCATTAACCTTGATTCGTGGTATTTAAAATTCTGGGCATTTCTCTTACGCTTCGTTTCATTCGGCCCACCGGGGAACGCCGCATCTTTACAAGGTTCAGGTTCTCCTGAGGCTCCAGAAAGTTTGATGCTCACAGTTGCGTGACATCTTTCTTCGGAGATCTCGAGAACCTTCATGGAGCGTTAGTAAGAGCTGGTGATGTTCACGGGAACCCCTGAGAAGGCTCCACCTCATGCTAGATGCAGTGTGAATTATTTACAGAAAATAGCATTTGTAAAAAAGTAGATGGGCGTCTCCCTCGGTCCCCGTATCCAGTCCCCCCAGTTCCAAACAGACAGAGTGTCAAGGCGTGGGATCTTCTAGCATAGAGCCACCAGCAATTGCTGTCCGAGTCCAGGCTACTTGATGCAGAGGTGATCTGCGGTCCGAGGGGGGTGAAAGAGGATGTCATTGGGTCCACAAGGAGACCTTGGCTCGAAATTGCGAAGGGGCTGACTGCATGCCACACAGTTGTTAGCAGGCCAGGAATGGAGCTGACCAGCCCGCTCCAGTCAGCACTCACTCCCCTTCTCCCAGCCACCTGCTTACCAGGGGCTCATCTTGCCACCTGTCTCAGGGCACCCTGGCATCTCACAAGGCCCTTCTGACACACAAAGATTTAACTCTATAGACTGATGCTCACCATGGCAATTTCGCATCAAGGGGAAATGAATGCGGGGAGATATTTGGGCCCTCCAACCTTCTGGCACTCTTCCAAATCACTGCCCTGTAGTGATTCTTTATTTGCGTTGCTTTTCCTTGGGAAATCATTGCTTGCTTTTCAGCTCCGTTAGCCTTGAATGAGACACCCTGTATGTGGGCTTTCAGAGTCCTAGAATGTACACTCTGTTTTCTTTGATTCATTGATAAGAAGGTCCAATACTGTTTGTATTGCCTTTATCTTGTTCCAAGTATGGATTTTTTTTTTTCCCCATCACCAAAGCCATGTGTTCAAGGTGTTGGAGCCGGCTCCTGCCTGCTTACGAGACCTAAGTCTGCATCCTGTCCCAGCTTCCGTTCAGTGATTTCACACTGGTTATCTTGACATCAGACGTGGAGAGGATATTTACATCATCGAATGTGGCAAACCCTAAAATGAAGGATTTTTTTTTTTTCTCCAGAGCACCTGTTTACCAAGCACACGATTGATGCCAACCGTGCATTTTTCCAAGGCACTTTATTCATTTGGGAAACCTTGTGCTTGCTACACGATACGTATATGGTAGATGTCTGCAAAGGAACCCATGAATAAACGCATGGGTGGGTCTCTTGCAGATATACACACTGCTCCATGCTGGGTTTTGAGACTCGGCTGGTCGTTGAAACGTACTGATTTCTCCGTCCCTTTTTGGTTTTCTCTCGTATTCCTCTGAGTCTCTCAAATGCCAGTGGGATGTGGGACGTGGGAGCATTCCTACAGATTTTTCTAGTGCCCCTTCTTTAGACGAGAGAAGAGTCAACCATTCCCTCCACTACCATGAGGGAGTATGATTTAATTATCATAAAAAGTCATTTTTACTTTCATGGTGCGATATTAAGGAAAATGTATTTTTATAAATTACAGGTTATTTTTACTTTTAAAAGCAGGAGCAAATCCCAACTCTGAGAGCTAAACCGTCTGACACAGAGTCTCATTAATATTTTGCTCCTCTGATTACTAGCTCCAGAAATTATAAAAAGTTGCTTTTGAAACTGATGTTCAAATTCAATATGATTGTGCTTTGCATCTTGTTCCAGTAAAGTCTCTTGCTGGTTTGCTTGTCAGGAGCCAAGAAAAGCAGCAATTTTTGCTTTGGAAAATCCTGTGAATATTTATATGGTGATTCTAAGCCGCAGGGAATTTAAGAAGCTTAGGAGAATTCTGCAAAGCTTTTTTTTTTTTTTTTAAAGCAGGAAGTCACTGTAAACTTATAAATAGGAATACATTCATGTCACCCTTGAAATTTGTGAGTGCTTACTATTATTCAGTTGACCTGGACCCACACAGGCTTTTGAATATTTTTGAAGTAATTTGTCATAGCAGTTTCTACTTATGCAAAGCATTATGTTCAAGATTATCTGCACTAATAACTTTGGCACATCTGCTAAACTTGTGTTAATAAAGACTTGGGGTTTTGGTGTTGGCGTTTCATAAGCACTTGTCAAAATCCAGCAAAAACTTACAGACCAGATAGCATCTCCTGTGTAACTTCACCTCAAACTTCTCCCATTCTTGGTTGAAACTTATGAAGAGAATATTGAGTAAAGGAAGTCAGAAACAAAGGTTTGTGTACCGTATCATTCCACTTATATGAAGTTCAAAAGCAGGTAAACCGAAGCTCTGGTGTTAGAAGCCCACATAGTGGTTACCCTTTTGGGGGACAGCGACAGGAAGTGACAGAGGTGGCTTCCTTGGCTGCTGGAAACGTTTCTTTCTTTCTTTTTTTTAAAATTTTTTTAACGTTTACTTATTTTTGACTGAGAGAGGGAGATCGAGCATGAATGGGGGAGGGGCAGAGAGAGAGGGAGACACAGAATCCGAAGCAGGCTCCAGGCTCTGAGCTGTTAGCACAGAGCCCGACGCAAGGCTCAAGCTCATGAAGTGCAAGATCATGACCTGAGCCAAAGTCGGCCACTCAACCGACTGAGGCACCCAGGTGCCCCCAAATGTTCTGTTTCTTGATCTGTGGTCTGATGACACAGGTGAGTTCACTTTGTACAAAATATATCAAACTGTGTGCTTACGGTTTGGGCATTTTTCTGTATGTAACTTCTATTTCAATACTGAGTTTACTTTGTAAAAATGGACCGTTCCTTGATTCTAAAGCATTTCAAAGAGTGGATCTAAATAGACAAGAGTAGCTTCCAAGAGGGTGTTACCTAAGTGAGGTCAACGATTGGAAGGAAACCGATCCCTGTGCAGAGAAAGACTTGGCCCCACCATACGAACTCTGCCATTTGCCTCTATGAAAGAAAGAAGGTCCCCTTCCTGTGGTCCTCAATGTCTTTCGAGAGACAATTTTGTGTTCCTTCATGCAAGTGGTTGTTTGTGAATAAGAACCAAACATTGTCTTTTGGCTCCTTTAAAACGTGATTGGAAACTCAGAAAGACTTTTAGGGGTCATGGAGATAGCTCTGACAGCTTCAGAGAATCCCATTCTGGCATCTTTTCACCCATCCTAAAATCTGCTCAGGGAAGCTGAGCTAATTAGAAGGGGCCAGCTAGCGTTTAGTCAATAAATAGCTTGGCTCAGCAGACGGTTAATGCAATGCCAGATCAATAGGGACTCTGAAAATTATTTCTTCATTTCTCTCGATGGCAAGTACAAGCCCAGGAAGGACAGAGTGTCAGCCTTCCATCAAGGAAGCACACAGCTTTCATTATTCTGACATAAGATGTTGGGAGGGAGCCAATGTAAACAGTTTCAAGCTCCTTATTGACGTAATGGCAGATTTTCGTTCTGAAATGGCGTAGGCTCTAAGAAGATTTTGTAAGAAAGGCCCGCTCTCTCTCAACCAGAAGCCCCTTGTTTCCCCAGAGAGGCCACTAGAAACGGGAACCAGGCTGTCCCCTCGGGGCGACTCGCTGAGATCACAGCTTTTAGCAGATGATGGGTAGTTATCTTCCCTAACAGTTACTTAGTAAAGGAAAAATTACAAGAGTATTGAATGACAAGAGGAAGCATTTTGGAGGAAAGATATGAGCACTTTTTTATGCGACCTTCTAATCACTCATATTGAATGCTTTTGGCTTCCCATGTTGCGGGTACACAGAGGCAACACGGATCCCCTTTCAGGATTGTGGGATCAGAAAGGAGCCTTACTCAGAGGCCAGCATTCACTGTGACCTCGTTGCAAGGACTTTGAGCCTCAGAAAACAGTGCTGCCAATACTAATGGGGAGCCATATACTTCCCGAGACTAATAACCCCTCCAGCCGGTTAAGAAGTCCAGATGGAAGAATGGTGGCTGTTTTGATTTTTAAGAAGGAAGCGAAACATAGAGTAAAATTATAGAGTCTCTGAGTTCTTTCCTTTCTAGGATTAGCTTGAAACTGATAACTGCAGTGGATTTTTGTTCCCACAATACAGCTTGAGAGCTCCTTTTCTGAATGTCAGACGTAGAAAGACATCTATACCTCAGGAGCAATTCATGCTCTATTTATTTCCTTGGAGCCTCCTACCTCCCGGCACCAAACAACTTTTCCCTAGGGGTGAGCAATCTGGAATCAGAGAGTGGTATTCTCTTGCTTTTTCTTTCCTTTTTTTAGGAAAAGAAAAAGACTACAAAATTCCTCTGTCTCAAGAGAAAAGCAAATTCAATTGCAATGTCATCAATTCAGGAACAATAAAATGCCGGATCTGTCATTTCATCCAAACTTTCCATGCATGCTCGTCCCTCCCCCGCTCCCTGCTGAGGCTGTTACCCTCTCTGTGAAATCCTAATGGAATATTGGCTCGCTGGGAATGAATTCTCAGCACCCCCCATTTGTTTATTTTTCCCAAATCACTAAAGACAATGTAACGCTACGTTCCACCAGAGGGGAATGGTCTTTTGTGTTGACGGGTAGGTTTTCTGATGCGGGAGTGATGTGAACAAGGGACCCTACACCCTGGTGGAGAGTCAAAGATCTCCATGGCAGCAGGCCCCCATTGTGAGGGCTAACGAGCGGACTTAAGTATTGCTTTTCACCCTCCATGGTTTTGACGATTCTTCCCCTGACCTTCTGCACCTCATCTGCCTCTCGATTACAGCACAGATTGTGTTCCCGGGCATGCTTTCTTCTCTGCCCCAACCACTCCCTTTCGAACTTCCACTAGCTGGTTGTTCCTAAATCCAGTCCTCAACGTCAATACCACCTTCTTGGGAAGCCTGACTTGACCTCTCTGGGGGAAAGTGATGTCAACGCATCCCGTTGTCTGGTTAAACTCTCTCTAGGTTTCCCGTCACAGAAGGATTCTTCTCCTTGCCTGCTTATTGAATTGAATCTGTCTACTTCTCTAACTGCAGTGTAAGGACCATGACCTCTCGGGCTGTACCTCTTTGTTGACCGTCCTATCCCAGAGCCTGGCGTGGTGCCTGCTACGTGGCAGACGCCTGGCAGATATTTGCAGACACGTACTTTTCCTCCAGCCCAAAGTGAGGGCTGCCCTTCCCGTACAAGCCGATACCATCGGAACACTATACCGGCAACAATTACAGTCTGGCCAATGATTATTTGACAGACGTCAGCTGCCCTTTTCAAAATAACATTTTTAGGGGGAAATTCAACTTTAATAATGTTTTGAGGTGACTTGAGGTGACCTAAACCAACGGTACCCAAACCTTCTTCAAATGTTATCTTTCAGGCAGGGCCAATTCCGCCCTAAAGACTCTATTCATTCTATTGTTGATTGAAATTGGGCTTTAAATTCATGGAATAATAATTTCTGATAGATGAAGTAAAACTAATGAATTTATGTGATTTATGTCCCTCCTCTTAAGAGACCGGGCCAGACAAGACTAAGACGATCATTTATCTTTTCCGCACCACATCTCCACCTCTCCTTCCTCAGATCTCCCCTTGCTACTTCCCACAGGTGCTCAGACCCCACTGGGCATTCTTTCTCTTTTACTATAAAAATTAGTGTTTGAGGGGCAGCTGAGTGGCTCAGTCAGTTGACCATCTGACTCTTAATTTCGGCTCAGGTCATGATCTCATGGGTCTTGAGATGGACCCCGAGTTGGGCTCTGAGCTGACGGGGTGGAGCCTGCTTGGGATTCTCTCTCTGCCCCTCCCCCATTCGCACACACTCTCTCAAAATAAAGAAACTTTAAAAAATAGTCTTTGAATCCTTTACTCATTCCAGAGAATACATAACTTGTTTAAAAATCATTATCCCTTCTAAGAATCCTCATAACAGTAGAATCAGAGTGACATAATGGATTACATGTGCCAGCCTCCTTTATTTTTGTCCTGGTTTATATTTTAAGATACAAATCTGATGATATCACTCCCTCGTGCAGCATCTTTCCTTTCTGGAATCCTCCACCTGGCAGAACGGGGTCTTGGACGAGGCTCCCTCCAGTGCTGCATGCTCTGGACCCTTTGCTATCGTGGACCAGGGTCACACTTACCTCTGTGCTGGAGGCAGATGTCTCCTTTCTGGGGCACATTCCACCCGTGACTTGCTGCCTCCCACTGGCTCACTCTATTTAATTTTTTTAAGTTTATTTACTTATTTTGAGAGAGAGAGAGAGAGAACAGGGGAAGGGTAAAGAGAAAGGGAGAGAGAGAGAATCCCAAGCAGCCTTCACACTGTTAGTAGGGAGCCTGATGAGGGGCTCAAACTCACAAACCTGCAAGATCATGACCTGACCCAAAGTTGAGAGTCGGACGCTTAGCCGACTGAACCACCCAGGCGCCCCTCATTCTAGGTTTTAACTGCCTTTGCACTTATCTGTCTCTCCCTGGGATAATGGGAAGGTTCTCATCTCACTGCCTGTGTCTCCAGTCCAGCCCAGGAAGGGCTGGCACAGGGTAAGTAAGATCGAAATCAACAATGCAAGTGAAGGGAGTGAAGACGAAGCTCCAAGGGTGGAGTTTCAGGATCAGCCAGCAGAAAAACATGGGTATTTGGGGGCTGGGGTGTTGATGCCTCCAAAACTGCACCTCCCGAACAGCTGTGTACTTTGTCTCTGCCGTTCGTACATCCTCCTTGACTGGACAGTTCTTTTTGGTGATAAATGTCACATACACCTGTAGGGAATAGGTTAGGGTTAGTCCATTAGTCAGTCAATAAGCATATTTTTTTTATTATCTGCTGTATACTCCACTAAATAATATTGTAGAGACTCAGGCTAGCTGTCTCTCTCCCCTGCTCCCCAGACACTGCCCCTGAAATCATCACTTCATCCATGCTGTGCATTTGTGGCTGAACAAGCCAGTCCAGGGTGGCCTGGGATGCCTGCCTGCCTCCCTAGCCTGTCTGCAAGTCTGTGAGCGATGCTGATAAGAGGATACCTCTGCTGTATTCAAAGTCTTCCCCTCCTCAACTGTACCTCCTCAGCAGTACCTTCCCCTCCTCAACAGTACCTCCAGCTACTCTTCCTATTGGATTTGCATGAGCAAGTAGCTGAACTGGAAGAATAAGGAGAGGATGAGTGTTTGAAATGTTGTTATATTCCTAGTCCAGTGATGAGGAAGTAGCATGGAGACCTGGCAAGACCTCAGAATCGGGAGGACCTCGTTCAAAGTGCAACTTGCAACTTGGATCTTGGGCATAGTAACTAATCTGCCTATGGCTGGGAGAATGAAGGCCTCACTAGCTCGTGGAGATCTTATGCATCATAGAGGAGACAGTGTAGCGTGAGTGAGTGTACCTGCTTCATGTTAGGTGCTGTGTCCTTATTCGCTTCCAACTCTTAAAGGAGAAAGACACCTGGGTGTCAGATGCCATGAATTCTGGGATTGGACAAAAATTCCAAGATTCCAGGGTGCATTAAGCCCTGGAAAACACTTATTTTCTCTAAGTTTCTTTTACTTTCCTTTTTTTGTTAAAGTTTATTTATTTTAAGAGAGAGAGAGAGAGAGCGCGCGCATGCACATGAGAGGGGGAGGGGCAGAGAGAGAGAGAGAGAGAGAGAGAGAGAATCCCAGGCAGGTTCCACACTGTCAGTGCAGAGCCTGACACGGGGCTCGACCTCATGAACCACGAGATCATGACCTGAGCCAAAATCAAGAGTCTGACGCTTAACCAACTGAGCCACCCAGGTGCCCCAGAGTTTTTTAGCTGAGGTATCGGTAGCTTTACACAACGTAAGCCTGTACTCACAAAATCTCAAAAACCTCCTGGAGAACCTGTAGTGTAATCGTGCTTCCCTGGTACATGTTTGTTGTTTCTACACGGTACATTTCTAGAAGCTGGCAGGGGTCTTCAGTCCTAACCTTTCGTGGGGCAGGTTTTGAACTGTATGCTCCTCGGGGCAAGAACGTAGTCTTTTTATCTTGCTATTGTTGTTTTTCACTAGAGCGTCACCCATTGTAAGGCAACGTCGACATTTATGACACTTTATGAATAATGAGCAATGACGGTAACCTTGCCAGAGCCAGCAACTGAATGAGGCCAGCTTGGACAGAGCACCAACTGTGCGTGTGTATGTGTATGCATGCGTGTGTGTATGCATGCGTGTGTGTGTGTGTGTGTAAGAGAGAGAGACATATACACACAGAAAGAGTACTAGCAAGCAAGTGTATGTGTGTGTGCAAGACAGTCTGTGAGCACGTATGTGTGTATGAGAGAGAGTACGTATGAGTGTGTGAGTGTGGGTGTGCAGAGAGAGCCCTTGACGGCAGCTCCGGGGACAGAGCTACATATTTAGAGTTGTGAAAAATTCATCTTGCCTCCTCCGGGTTCTATAGAACAGGTCACCATGTTTTAAAAAAATTCTGTTTTGCCTTTGTGGAACTTTCTGTCATCACTGTCTCTATCACCACTTTAATCCCGTCTTTCCAAGGATGAGCATTGTCCCCTAGGATGCTCATCCTCACCCCCGTCCCCAGCTCCTCAGAGGATTCAGCACACTTTTAGTGGCTGGTTTGCAAGGCTTCTCATCTGGGGAAGCTTCACCGACCTCTCTTCCTCTGTGCCAGGTGGTGTAGCCAACACAGGACTTCCCTTACTGCCTCCAGTCGTCCCAGGCACAATGTGGGAAAGGCGCTGATGTTTTGTCCATTTAAATACAGAAAATTAAGGCTCAGAGAGCCCCAGAGCTGGCTCAGGTTACACGACAAGCTGGAACGGGGGCAGCCCCAGCCATGACTGGCCCAGCCCCGGTCTTCTCAGCCTGTCCTTGATACTGTAGTTCTGGAAAGAGAGAGAAAAGCAGGGGACCAGGAGTCCGGGTGTAAGGAAACTCGGACGGCGTCCACACATGCTTCCCTGAGGAAGAGGGCAAAGCCCAGAGAGACCGACTTCTGCAATGACGCACAGTTCTGAGGGCAGAGCTAGGATGACAGCGGAAGCCAGTGACCTGAGGCTACCGCTCTTGTACTCGCTCATCATCGTCATAGTGACTCTCGAGGGCCACGCTCTCCCAGTCCGGCGGAGAGCAGGCTTTTAAGATAACAAGAGACACAACGAAGGGGGTGCCTTGCTTGGATGCATTGGCTTGAGAACACTCTGTACTCCCTTGTGGTCCATTTTACCAGACATACGTTTTCTTATTTTGTGCCGGTAGAAGTTGTTTCCTTTCCAGAGAAAACTCTAGGCCTGTATGGGCATTATGGACTATAGAACAGATTTCACCTGCGGACAGAATAATAGCGATGGGAGCAGTAACACTCGAAATGCATATTTTTTTTTAGCGTATCGGGGATGGAGAATGACAAGGAGGGTCCCAATCTCTGGTCAGCTTCTCAGAGAAGAGTTATAAATGATGGAGACAACCTCGTTCTTCCCAGATTTCAACCTGCGGCTCTTGTATCTTCAGGAAAGAAAAAGATAATGTGAGAATCTCCATCCAGTTGGCTACGACTCCCTCATCGTATTGGTTTCCGATACCTGACGGCTACCACAATGGCCTCTGGGCTGAAGGAAGCAAGAAACATTCCAAAATGTGCCCCTTTTCCCTGCCAGTGCCCCCCCCATCTGTAGAGCTCCTAAACTCACTGGGCATCAGATAGCAGGGATATGTTTATTCTTTGCTTTATACTATAAATATATATTTAGTTATACTGTAATTTTTCTAAACGTTTATCTATTTTTGAGAGACCGAGAGACAGGGCATGAGTGCGGAAGGGGCAGAAAGAGAGGGAGACACAGAATCTGAAGCAGGCTCCGGGCTCCAAGCTGTCAGCACAGAGCCTGACACGGGGCTCAAACCCGTGAACCGTGAGATCTGACCTGAGCCGAAGCCGGACGCCCAACCCAATGAGCCACCCAGGCGCCCCCATACTGTAATAGTTTAAGAAGCAGAGAGGAAATCTATAAATGATGATGCTTCTTTTTTCAACCAGATGTCTGCCTCCTTTCCCTCCCAGTCCCTCCAAGTACTTCCAGAGGGGATGTGGACAGGCTGCTGACACCATCAACATGGACTTCAGCCTGGGGTTTGAATACAGTATGTGTGTGTGTGTGTGTGTGTGTGTGTGTGTGTGTGTGTTGTGTGTTTTAGTTTGAATACAGTTGACACATGTTACATTAGTATCAGGTGTGCAACATAGTGATTCAACCTCCACTGAATATATTATGCTGTGCTCCCCACGAGTATAGCTGCCATCTGTCACCACACAGTGCTATCACAGTACAACCGACTGTGTTCCCTACGCTGTGCCTTTTATTCCCATGACTTATTCACTCCATAACTGGAGTCTGTGCCTCCCACTCCCCTTCACCCGTTTTGCCCATCCGCCCATCCTCTTCCCCTCTGGCAACCATGAGTTTGTTTTCTGCATTTATAGGTCTGATTCTGCTTTTTGTTTGTTTATTTGTTTGGTTTGCTTTGTTTTTTTTTTAACGTTTTTTTTTTTTTTTAATTTATTTTTGAGACAGGGAGAGACAGAGCATGAGCAGGGGAGGGGCAGAGAGAGAGGGAGACACAGAATCTGAAACAGGATCCAGGCTCTGAGCTGTCAGCACGGACCCCGACACGGGGCTCAAACTCACGGACCACAAGATCATGACCTGAGCCGAAGTCGGCCGCTTAACCGACTGAGCCACCCAGGCGCCCCTGTTTGGTTTGCTTTGTAGAGTCCACATGTAAGTGAGATCATATGGTATTTGTCTTTCTCTGACTTATTTTACTTAGCATAATACCCTCTAGGTCCATCCATGTTGTCACAAATGGCAAGATTTCATTTTTTTGTGGCTCAGTAATATTCCTTTATATACATAATGGAATGTATATGTAATATATACACATAAATAATGGAAATATATAAATATAAAATACCATATCTTCTTTACCATTCATCTGTTGTGAGATACTTGGGCTGCTGCCATATCTTAGCTGTTGTAAATAACGCTGCAATAAGTCTTGTTGAATTAGTGTTTTTATTTTCTTCAGGCAAATACCCAGTAATGGAATTACTGGATCCTATGGTATTTGTATTTTCAATGTTTTGACGAACATCCATAACGTCTCCCACAGTGGCTGTGCCAGGTTGCATTCCCACCAACAGTGCATGAGGGTCCCTTTTTCTCCACATCTTCGCCAACACGTGCTATCTCTTGTCTTTCTGATTTTAGCCATTCTGACTGGTATCGGGTGTGGTTTTGATTCACATTTTCCTGATGATCAGTGACGTACGTGAACATCTTTTCATGTGTCTGTGTGTCGTCTTCGGAGAAATGTCTATTCAGGTCCTCTGCCCGTTTTTAAATGGATTTTTGTTGTAAAAACCGCTTTTCGAGTTCCTATTGTCTGTGGTGCAATTGCTAGGGACTTTGTGCATTACGTATTTAATATTTATTCTATTCATAAATGTGAGGACTTGCTCCTTTTCTGCGACTTCTGTTCAAGTGAAACAATCCTTTGCAAGCATGTTAGCTGTTTCTTCTGGCATTTTTCTCCACCTTGCTAAATATTTTCCTTATATTACAGTTTATTGACTTTTCAGTTTTACTTATAATATATTCTTTTTTTTTTTCACTCTGAATGACATGGTAACTTTAGCTCTCTCTGCCTCCCTCTGGTCATATTAATGATTTCATTGAGTTGTTCTTTTGATTGCTACATTCTATCTGTTTCTTCTAAGTTTTTTTCCCCCCCATTTGCTTGTTTTTGGTTTTCTCCTTCACATTAGTAGATGTCCTCGAATGTCTAGACTTGGGGATGCCTGTATTTACGTAAAAGTGAAGCACTGAAATGCTGGTTGGAAGCAGTTTTGTGTGAATGGGAGTTGTCAACCAGGAGAATTTGCTGTCGAGACCGTGCCATTTTGTTAGAGAACTCCTTTGTCAGTGTGTGTAGGTGTTTTTCATTGGCTGAGTCTCCCCGAGTGGAGTCCTGCCATCTCCTTCCTTGCGGCACAGGCCTGGCCACCAGGACTCTGGTAGCAGAAGGGGAGGGGAAGGTTTAGGGGAATGTCACAGCCCAATGTGTAGACTTTCACTTATTTTTCCTGGTTCTGGCATGGTGCTATGCCCCCACACTTGGTTCTGCCTCGTATTCCAATTCCAGAACACCTCCGGTCCAAGCTCTTCAGAGGGGAAGCATTCATATTTCCAGTCAAGGACATGGAAGGGGCAGTAGCCTGGCTGGGCAGACCAAGGAGGAAATCTGGAGATTTGTCTCTGTCTCTGTCTCTGTCTCTTTTTGTCTCTCTGCCTATCTGTCTCTCCCTCCTTTTAAGCCTTACCTACACCTTTGTTTTCAGAGGTTCCTGGTACCTACAATTTCTGAGCATTTCTGCAAGTCAGTGTAATGAGTCAGCTTGCTCATTATTGATTTCCCCTATTCAGGCCAAGTTTTCAGTCAATTATCTTTCTTCCACGAGCTTTCCAACTTTCAAAAACTCTCAGCCACTCTTCTCTGCTGTCACCTTTGTTTTTTTTTTTTTTTTTTTAAGTTTATCACCTCTTCCATTTAAAAAATGGTCACTGTAATTATAATAGAATGTTAGGAAGAAGTGGACTTAATGCATATTTCAATCTGCCATGTTTCACTGTATTTATCCTCACTTGACTCAAAGACATTAAAAGGTTAAGTAAGGGCACACAGCTCAGTAAGTGGCATGGCTACAATTTTGACCCTCTAGGGAGGAGGGAAAAGGAAAAAGGAAATCAGGATTGAGATTGTGCGTGCTCCCGGGTTAGAGAATGACTTGGAACGATGAGTTAGTCGCAAAAGGTGTTGCTGTGAAACACGAAATAGAGGTGAGGGGCCAACAGCATGTAGCGTCCTTGAGGAAGGATTTTGCCTGAATTCTGCCTTCTTCCTTTCATCTGTTTCACTTTCCATCTTTTCTTTGCCTTCCATGTTCTTCCCTCCATGAACGTGCTGGAGATATTAGCACGTGCTGGGATCAAGGCTAAATCCTGGACACAGAGTGGTTCATAAGACAGAGTTGCGCCTGTCCTCAAGAAGCTCACAATTTCACGGAATTAAGCGATACTTACTGGGCAGCACTTTCAGAGCACAGAGGAGAGACGCGCACACGTGGCCTGACTTTGAGTGGCAAAGCAGTCGGGTCTTCCAACCACTGTTCTTTGACCCGTTTGTCCTTCATGTCAATATCATCTTTGTCATTGCAATCATACTATTAACATCTAACGACTCATAGAAATTCTACTAAGTGCCTGGTACCATGATAGATCACGTTTGGCTTCTTCAGTTCTCACAACAATCCAGCAAGGCAAGTAATCCATCAGCTTGAGAAAACCGATGCTTACAGAGAGTAGGTAACTCACCCAAAGTCACCAGTCAGCAAGGCTTCCCGGGTGGCCCCCTTTCTCTGATGTGAGACGCCCCTTTGCAAAAAAATGTTTTTAAATGTTCATTTATTTCTGAGAGAGAGAGAGACAGCACAAGTGGGGAGGGGCAGAGACAGGGAGACACAGAATCCGAAGCAGGCTCCAGGCTCTGAGCTGTCAGCACAAGAGCCCAATGCAGGGCTCGAACTCATGAACCTTGAGATCATGGCTGAGAAGTCACACTCTTAACCAACTGAGCCCCCTCTGTGCCTCTTTAGTACCCAATGAAAGGCATTGTCATAGTGTTTAGCCATCATTAATTTAAACATTAAAAATTTGGTACATATTCTAGACTGTGTGCTCCCGGGAACTATTCCTTACTTATCTCTGTATGCCTAATGCCTAACTCAGTATCCTGTACAGGATTAGAACTCATTTAATAAATAAATGTTTACATAAGGCAAAGTCAGGATTTGAACGCAGATTTTTCTAGTTACAAAGCTCATGCCTTTCCATTGTGTGGCATTTCCCTCCAGTTGAGGTTTCTCTCCTCAGTGTTCCTTCTTCTCCTTATTAGCAAAGATTTATCTTTCACTCTTACCTTCTGAGTGCTGAAGGTAAGGGGCCCCATAAATGCTGAGCCCCTGCTGACAGTGGTCTTCCTGTCTTTGGGAAGACTTGTGACTAAACCAAAAATCATAGACACGTCTTTTTCAAATAAATAAGCCAAATAAATGCCTTTGGAAAAAACAATCCTTCGTGGCCTCAAGGGCAGTCATAGCACAAATGCGAGCAACAGAACAAGGTCTTTGTTACAAATATTTACTACATTTATGGACAGAGACTTAGGATTCCAGCTGTTCTATGGGATTTTCATTTTAGCAGAATCTTTTGAAACCAGATCTGCAAATCATTGTTACTATTGGCCACGCATGGAAATATCTTGCTTAAACAGAACCTCATGTTCAAACGGCATCTGTTCTGAGCCTTTAGTTTTTCTACACAGGGCTGCAGAAGGTAACAAAGATAAGCAATGGTGGGGAACTGACTCATCGACAGTCAGGCAAGGGGTTGCCTTCCCTGGAAAGCTCTCTACCAGTCAGTCCACGGGAGCTTGCAACCCAGGTGAAAACAGATGGAGCTGGTGCTGGTAGGAAGACACTGCAGCATGTTTCCACTCCTTTGCCAGAGTTTTTCCCTCTGCCTTGTCAATGCTTGCTTACGGAGGCAAAATGGCAGAGGAAGAGATCTGGAGTTTGGGGCCACCCAGGGCTGGGCTACATTTCGGCCGTGCGCTTGGAAACTGTGACCTTGGCAAATTTGAAGCATCTGAATCCTAAATCCTTCATTCTTATCTGTCAAATAAGAGCAACAGTGTTCTAAAGACTAAATGCAAGAATACATGTAAAACATTAACATCCTTCCAGGTAGACGGCGATTAGGCGATGACCCTTCAGTCCTCTGGAAAGGAAATAAGGAATCACACATAGAGATGCATGAACCTCCCCCAGATACCCTGCTTCAGTGTGAGACCCGAGCATCTGTATACCTTAAAAGTGTCCCAGGGAAATCTGAGTTAAGTGAGTTAAGTGAGTTAATCTGCCTTAAGTGAGGTCTGGGGCCGGCTCAATCGGCTGAGGCAAAACTTTTGGCTTCCAATCTGGAATTAAACTGGAGTAGCCAGTTCAGGATACCGCAAGCAACATCACCCTTTATTTATAAAGCATTTTACAATAATTATGTTTATTCTTTCTATACCCTCGATGACAAGTTGGGCTTTATGAGCCATACTTTCTCCTTGAGGACACAAAGACAAAAAGATGAGCTCTGAGTGACAGAGGCAGCAGCAGGACTGGGATCCAGAACATTTATCATCTCCCATGGCTGGACACTACGGTCCTTACTCAAGCGGAATGACTACCGACAATCTAAATAATTTACTGGACTAGAGACTGTGCCAAATCAGACTCACGATTTTTGTTTTAATAGAATATATTAAGTGTCCAACTTCAGCTCTGGTCATGATCTCGCAGTTTGTGAGTTCGAATCTTGCATCGGGCTCTATGCTGACAGCTTGGAGCCTGGGGCCTGCTTTGGATTCTCTCTCTCTCTCTCTCTCTCTCTCTCTGCCCCTCTCTGCTCACACCTGTATCTCTCTCCTTCAAAAATAAGTAAATATTAAAACATTTTTAAAAAGTATTTTAAAAAAGAATAACTTGAAAATTTCAACCATTTATGGAAATTATTAAGAACTGATCCTCCAGGGGCGCCTGGACGGCTCAGTCGGTTACGCATCTGACTTCAGCTCAGGTCACGATCTCGCGGTTTGTGAGTTTGAGACTCGTTTCAGGCTTTGTGCTGACAGCTCAGAGCCTGCAGCCTGCCTCAGATTATGTGTCTCCCTCTCTCCCTACCCCTCCCCAACTCCTGCTCTGTCTCTCTCTCTCTCTCAAAATTAAATAAACATTAAAAAAAAAAAAAAAGAACTGACCTTCCAACCGACATTGGGAATAGAGCCAAACTCAGAGGTATGTACAAGAGAAAGAAAATTGCACCAAATACAGGTTTCTAGGTACAAAAATAGGGAAATACTACTTACAGATCTTAGGGAATTCCAGAAGTTTTTATTTAAATGAGAAAGTTAAAGTGTGTTTTAGTGACTGACCAGGAAGCTCTTCACCCAAGCTGCCAACGTGATGCGGAACTCAATGAGAGTTTAGTTTATTTCGTGTCTTGTTTTCACAACTGCTTTATGCAAAACACCCAAATTAGAAAAACAACAACAGACCAGTTATCTAGACACTATCATCTGCTGGAAATTTTGTTAGATGTAATTTGTTCCCCATTCTTCTGTCCAGTAGATGAAAAGCATGGAGACAATGTGCAACATTGTACAAACATCACTCGCTAAAGGTTATAAAGAGGCTAAAAGAATCCGAATAATAAACGTCTTCCGGTAACACAATTATCTTTCAGTGTGGCTTTTGTGCCAATTCTTCCTCAGTTCCACAGAACGGGAGCACCACGCTAGGTGCTCCAGCTTTAATTTTGGCAATGAAATATCATGCACTGTGTCATAATATAGAGGCATTTAATTAGAGTCATTTAACACATTGTAACTCACCAATGATTTCTGCATTCAGCGCGTTTCAAACAGCTGAGCTTGAAAAATGTGGAGATTTGTTCACTGCTCAATATCCATGGGCCTCCGCAGCTGCACAGCCCCGAAATATGGTTTGCACATGTAGCTTAATGACTCCTCAGAAGCAAGAGGGAACCAAGAAAATGGCCGCAAAGAAAAATACCCGACTGGAAAGGGAGTCAGCCCAGCCATGAAAGTGGGACCCCTCCTGGTACCCTGGGCCGAAAGACCTCGGAAGAAGCCTGTAGGAGAGCAGGCAGAAAGCCAAACGGAAAGTGGGCCCCGGGCCTTGGGTGAATGTAAGGTATGCTTTTACCTCTTTCAGCTCCGGTTCCTGCAGACTTCCTCCCACAAAGGCTATTTTCTAGAGTCGTCCCCCAGGTCCTGAGCACAGGTACGAAGGGCATAGTGAGGCAAAACAAACAAACAAACAAACAAAAAAACAAACAAAAAAAGGCCCCAGCTGCCATTTCTGGCTCCCTTGCCATCTCCTCCCATGGCAATCCCCTCACTTCCTGTTTGACAGAAAATTCCCAGTTGAGGTTACTCCCACAGCAGTCAGATACAGAAGGCTGTTGTCACCAGAAGGAAAATGTTACCTGAGAGGCACAAAAACTCTTTCTGAATTTCCCTCTGTTTTTTTTTTTTTTTCCTGAGTTGTATTTCTTCCCTTACCACAAAGAACACAATTTTTCAAAAAGATATGAAAATCCTATTAATTCCACAACACAGATACAAGCCCCATGAAGTTCGTCCTCTCAAGCCCTTATTCTTTGCAAAAACATCTTTCTACATATACCTTACGCACATCTAGTATTATTTCCTTAGGATACAGCCCTACGGGGGATTCCGGTGCTTTGCATGGTTTAAGTCTTTTTGATAAATATTACAAAATTGTCCTCTAGAAAACTAATTATTTTATATTTACATCAGAAGAACATGAGAGTGACCATTTCCTAACACGTTTGCTTACAGGGAATATTATATTTAACTTGAAAGGTGGAAGTCATTTCATAGTTGTTTAAATTCACATTACTTTCACATTCCCCTTGAATTTTCAATTCCCATTCCTACCCCCTCAGGGGTTGGTCTTCAGGGAATCACGCTGAACATCCCCCCCCTTTCTCTCAGGCTGACATTTTCAGAAAGCATGCGACTACAGAATGAAGGAGAAACAAGAGGAAATAAGTATTGAAAATTAAAACTGCGTAAAAACACTCATACGTCTGAAGACTAAACTGGGAACTTTGGAATACTTGTGCGCTTTCCCAAAATCTATACCCCATCTTGTCTGGATTCCTTCCTTCCCAGCTCCCAGCCTCCACGTGTTTTCTGTCCCATAAACAGACTGCCGGAACACTTTTCAAAAATAACACAATTGCTCAAAGCTAATTCATGTTGCTGCCCCACATTTCCCAAACTCCTACAAGTCTGCCCTCTCAATCATGTCTCTGTTTTCTGGGTCAAAACTTTAAACACTTGCTTTGATTGAGGATTTTTAAATGTGGGTCTTTAGACTTACCAACGTTAGTTAAACTTTGAAATCACACTTGGTTCCGTAGTCAACTAAGTGCCTCTGTTTGAGAAGACTAAAGTTATGTGAAATTTTAAAGAAGTTCCAAACAACAGGTATTGAAGGAAGCCCCAGAAATTCCATGTCTTGAAGGAAAAAGCCATGAATCGCTCTCCGAACATACTGCTTAAAAAGTCAGAGAGAGCTGTACCTGGAAGGCACAGTCTGGGGTCAAAGTAAAACGTCTGATCTTATATAGGGTTTGAGGAGGGTGGGAATTAACTATGGAACCAATCCCTAAGGTTTGGTTGCTTCTGTGTGGAAGCAAGGCTCCCAGAGTGAGACTCTGGCTGATTGGTTGATTTTCAGATACTTGAGGTGTCCCTGATTGGCTGACTTTCAGAAGCGTGTCTAACGGAGTTGTCACAGATCTAATGGGTTTTTGGTGAGTGTTGATGGTTTCCAACTACCATCAAAGAACAATCGGACTTTCCCTTTCTTATATTTGAAGGACAGGAACATTTTATTCTCATTTGGTTGCCTTGTATTGGAGAGACAAGACTTTTTCAGTAATAATATGCACCTCAGTAAAAATGAACAAACTTGAGACCCAAACTGAATGGCTAGAGTCATTATGTTCTGGTATTTGAACTTCAGCTACCTCTGGAGTACTTTGTGATTATCTTCAGAGTAATGTCTTAGCATGACATCAGAGAGTAATAAAATCAGACATTTTTTGGACCTCCTATGTAAAGCCTGATTTTCTTTGTGGAGAAACTGAAGCCCAGAAAGCTGTCTTCACGTTCCTAGAGGATGCAGCTTTCCCTGATTTCCCACCCACTCTAGACCGTGTATATTGGGTAGGCACTAAATTTTTCTAGCATCATGTGATGGGAATCTGGTCAATAAATACGTGGTAAAATTATGTGAATAATTTATTCATACAAAGTAGCTCTATATATTTTTAATGAAGTATAATCTAAAGTACATAAAAATGCACTATGAACATGATAGATACATATCCCTTGGTCTTCTATTTAGAAAATATTTCCTATTTTGTCCTTATTTTCTAAGAGGAGAAGAGGGAAGTATAGAAGAGAGGAAGAAAGGAATTTGGAAAGGAATTTGATATGGAGGAAGACGATGAGGCCAAGGAAAGAAGTGGAATGAGAGGAAAAGAAGGCCATGAAGGTCAAGCAGCCAAAGCGGTCCATAGAAAATAAAGTATCAGTGTGATATGCAAAGCCGTTGGTTTCTTTTTCATACGGTGCAGATACATTGGAGGGAAGGGTAGTGGGACTGGGCTTAGAGAAAACCTAAAACCAAAGTCGATGGTTTTATCTCTTTATCTGAGGTCATGCACCTCATGTGCCGGTGGTCAGCAACAAAGAAAATGATAGAATTTAGTGGTGGTTTGCCATTAAAAATACAGCTCATAAATTTTCACTGCTCTCATCTCTGCCTCTGGAGCCTCCACACTGGTTTCCATTTCTTCACTCTTGACATCTTCTATACAGCAGTTTTCTTTTTAAAATATTACATCTGATTAACTCACTTTCCTCCCTTGCTCTTGACATAAACTCCAAGTCTTTACAATGTCTGATATGGAAGGTGGATATATAACTTGTCATCCAGGTAGAGGCACCGTGACAGAAAAGAGGGGGGGGGGCGTCTAAATGTTGACCACAACAACATTCACTAGGACTGTCTGGGGCAAGCTGGGGCATGTAGCTGCCCAATTTCCAGGGTCTTTCTTGATCTTGCCTGTCCTTCCATTTTTGCCTTTTCTTCTCCCCCCTCGCTTGCAATGCTCCAACAACGTTGCCTTCTTTCCATTCCTCAAACATCCATTCCCTTCTCACTGCACAGGATCAGGATATTCTGTTCACTCTGCCTGGGGCACTTGTGCCCTGGCTACCTTCTACTCATCCTTTAGGTCTCAGCTTTTGAGCCACACAACGAACTTCCTTGACTTCCCAATCTAACTCGGGTGCCCTGCTATTCTCTCTTGCTGAGCCCTTTATTTTTCTTTCGTATTAGTTGCACAGTTAGTAATTTTGCATTTATTTGTGTGGTTGTTTCATGTCCATCTTCAGACTGTGTGCTCCCAATGGCATACACAGTACTTTTTTGTTCAAAGTGTTTTTAGCAGAGTACAAGATACATGGCAAGCACTTTAGACGTAAGATATATATATATATATATATATATATATATATATACACACTTGCTGAGTGACTGATTAAATAAATGTATGTATGAGTGGTTAAGAAGAGATGATACTTAACAAAGTGTGTAGGATGAAGCCAATGTGAATGCTCTAAATTAGACTTCTGCTGGACTTATTAAAAGACTTTAGAATTTTCCAAATGATATGTACCAGTCAGCTCAGGCTCAGTTATACTGCAGTAACAAACATCTCCAGACTTCCAGCAGCTGACAGCAATAAAGCTTTATTTTTTGCTCATATCATATCCTTGTTGCAAGTTTGCTGCCCATCTTCTTCATCTGGGTCCCAGGCATTTGTAGCAGTCCCTATTCCAGGACTGCTTATCTCTTGGCAGAGGGAAATGAGAGCATGCAGAGCCATGAGATGGCCCTTGAAGCTTCTGCTCAGAAGGAGCACACGTCATTTCTGCCTCAAAGCAAGTAACATGAAATCAATGTGGCAGAGATGGTTAATCCTCTCATAAGGAGACATCCACCCCAACCCAAACCCCCATAGAAAGGAGCACATGGGGAGAAAAATTACTATGTTGAAATTATAACATTATCTATGACATAGAATATAAGTTTCTTATATTTTTTGTTCATCTACCAAATATAAACTTTGGTAGATGAACAAAAGAGAATTTTCTTGCTTGCATAGTCTAATAAGGCCTGGCAGATTAAGAGAAATTGTGACGACTCTAACTTTATTCCTGGGGAAACGAGGATCCTATAGGATGAGGCAGCATGCACATTGGGAAAGGGAGCCCCCTGGCTAGGATGCCATGATGTTGCCCCTCTGTGGGGTTTTCTTTCATTTTCACCCAGGCCTGGCCCTCTGATTCATCTTCTGATGCTTTCTGGTGTTCCTGATAGTTCTTTTCACTTGTAAGAGTTTTCTTAATATTAATATTAGGCTTTTCCATGGAACAGAGAAATAAATGCAAATGGAAAGAAAACCTCATCTTCTGTTTCTAGTGGAGCAGGTCTGTATTTAACACCTTCTGCAGACCGTTAATATCTTATTTCTTGGAAGAAAATGGAGGTGCTCAACAGATTGGGTCAGTCAGTCACTCTTCTGACTCCTGCTTTCATCTAGTTCTTGGGGAACCAGATTCTAATAAGGAATTAAATGCAGGCCTCCTGGGTAAACCTCGTGCTTTCCTCATTTCAGAGTGAGGTAGACAGAAATCCAGAAAGATTAAGAAGCAGGTGAGAATGCAGAACTTACATAATTCAATTAACATCTGCCTTGTCAGAAAGGGCACCTAAAGTTTTAGGTATAATTTGAACTTCTCTCTGGAAATGGGATGATATTTAAGGAATAAAAAGTGTGTGACCAGGAATGGAATGGAACATAGCTGAGACGAAGCTTGGGCATGCTGAGGAGCCTCTTTTAAAATGCCTAGGGGCAGAAAATGTGCAAAATAAGAGATTTTTTTTTTCTTCTGGCAAGTGAGGCTCTGATCCTATAACCTTCATACATATTTAACAGCAGTTGACTTCAATTGACTCCAAGTACCTTCAACCCCATTTAACTTACTTCAATTTTGCCAAAAACACAACATCAGAATTAAAACTAGAAGAACATAAGTGATAGCAAAATGGGCTGAAAAGGCAGGAATCGTGTAATAACAATTTGGCAAGCAGTGAAACTCCAGGCTATGATCACCAAGGGAAATCTTGGAGTAGTGGGATGCCTATCAATCCTTTGGATGTGCCTATGCTATGCCACGTACTGCTTATGAAACGCTGAACTATTTCTGAAGCTGTAGAGAAAGATGGTCAAACGTGTCTTTATCTTATTAAATTTTCTGTTTTCAGTTTCATCTCTGTGTGATGTTTGCCATCAAAGAAATAAGTTACATTTTCCAGGAAAGCTCACTGGAGGGTGGTTATTTCGTCTGAGGCCCGGAACACCCACCAGTGGACCGGGATGTCAGACCTAACAGACCAGCAACCTAGCAATCCAGTTGTTACCATCAGTAAGTCACCAAGATGAGCAAGAGATCAAAACAAATATTCACCCAATTTTAAATGTCTTGAATAAGACTATTCCCTTGCTGAGTCCCTTGGTAAGAATTAGCTAAATGATTAAAAAATATATATGGAAAGTCTAGTCAGGAGTAAGAGTTAAAGAAATTGAATGAAGCAGGTACAGATGCCACGATGACGAATATTCTGGCTTCCGGTTGTCAATGAGCTTAATTCTAATGTCTTCATAGGCTCTTTTGGATTCAAAGGACAGTTTCGTGTTTGTAAAGCAAACAGAACTCTCAGACTTCATGTGATCTCTTCCTGCTATCTGCTTGATTCCATTGCTAGAAACTTACATATGAGTTGAAACTGAAGTTGAGAGGTGAAAATGGCCTTTTAGACAAGACGTTTAATTAGATTTTACTACTTTATTTGCATAATAGTTGCTTACAAACAGTATAGGATATACATCTTTCTTTCCATTTCTTTTTTTCCTAAAACCACTGAATCTAGCTGTGTCATATCTTTAGTTTTCCCCTATGCTGTTCTTTTTTTTTTTTTTTCCTATGCTGTTCTTATTTCCACTTTCTAGGCAATTACATCAGTTTTAGGGCCTGAAAACCTTAAACGACACCCCCATCCTCCTAAGACCTGCACCTCGTCACCACTGTTGTGTTCAGGACAGACACAGTAACATTATTCCGTTTTCCTTGTACCTCTGTGGAGTTCATATTTCTTCTTGTATCTTAGAATTTTGGGTATATGATTGGGGCACCTGGGTGGCTCAGTCGGTTAAGCGTCCGACTTCGGCTCAGGTCATGATCTCGCGGTTCGTGAGTTCAAGCCCCGCGTCAGGCTCTGTGCTGACAGCTCGGAGCCTGGAGCCTGTTTCAGATTCTGTGTCTCCCTCTCTCTCTCTGACCCTCCCCCGTTCATGCTCTGTCTCTCTCTGTCTCAAAAATAAATAAACGTTAAAAAAAAAAAAAGAATTTTGGGTACATGATATGTCTGTCTCTCACCAAAGAGGTGATATGCTATTGTGGCTTATAGCAAGGACTGGCAATTTTTTTTCTATAAAGGGCCAGGTAGTAAATACTTCAAGCATTGCAGGAGATAGGGACAACTTCTCAACTCTGCCATTATACTGTGAAAGCAGTCATGGACATGTAATAACATGTGCATATCTGTGTTCTAACTTATAAAAGCAAGTAGCTTTTCAAATATGGCCTATGGTGATCCTTGGTGCAAATCATAGACTTTGGTATCACACTAACTCATTTACTGGGTCTGTGCCCTTGGACAAATAACAAATCTCTCTGGGCCTTTGTTTTCTCTTCTTCATGGGAACAATAACACCTTTATAGATGGGCTTTATGGGGTTGTTTTTGGCTTTATAGGATTGTTTTGAGGCTCAAATTAGGCAATCCATGTAAAGGTATTAGAATTGTGCCCGGCTTAGGTTAAAATCAATATAAATGTTTGTTATTGTTATAAGTAGCTTGAGAAAAAGACCCTGTATTATTTCTTTTCATCTTTTTTTGCACTCCTGCAATCTCCTCACTGTCCACAGCATATAAGCAGAGTGCAAGTTATATAGCTGCTCAATAAAAATGTGTCGAATTGTATTTCTCTGGCTTGCTTTGTCCTTACTTTCTTACAAAGAGTAAGTTATTAACCTCTCTTCTTATTTCTTCCCTCTGATTAATAGATGATCTATATATTTACTGATTTCTTACTCCTGCAGCAACATTTTATTTTGAGTTGCTACCACCAATATGTCTTTTACCCCCCTTTATGGTTTAGACCTAAACGTTTAAGGGGGGATTGCCTAAAGAGGTCAAATCTTTCATTGTTTCTCAATATTTTCATGGCGGACAGACTCTAAGATAGCTTCCCAATTATGCTTCCCTACTGGCATTCTTGTCTGTGTGTAATTCCTTTTCCATAAGTGTAAGTAGGACCTGTGACTTGCTTCTCAGCAATAAATTAGAGCCAAGATGGTACGCTGTCGCTTTATGTCACAAAAGATTGTAATTTCCATCTTGCAGGTGTGCTCTTTCCCTCGACTCCTGTCTTGATGGCTGACGAGATAAGCTTCTATGTGAAGAGATCCACAAGGCAAGGAACTGAGGGTGGTCATGGCCAGCAAGGAACTGAAGCCTTAGATCCAAGAGCCCCCAAGAAACTGGCATCCTCCCAATAATCATGAGGTTGGAAGTGGATTCCTCCCCAGTCCAACTTCAGGACTAACCTTGGCTGACACCTTGATTACACCCTTGTGAGATACCCTGGGCAGAGGGCTCGGCTAAGTGTGTCCACATTCCTGACCCACAGAAACAGGGGTAACATACATGTGTTGTTTTAAGCTGCTAAGTTTGTAGTAATATTGTTATGCAGGAGTAGATAATATAATATTAAACTATTGGATTATACCAGCAATTACTGAACATAACGTAATGGTTTCTTATCAATGATTTGGTTTATCAACAATCAAAAGTATTTAAGGTTTATTTTAATAGCATTCTGCTAGTCACCTTGGTTCACTGCCAACACTATTGTAATTAATAATCCACTGAAGTGCTTGAATCATCAGTCTTCTTGAAAATTAAGTTCTCAAAAAGAATTCTAAATCTAGAAGACAGTGTCAGAGAATGAAAAAACTAAAAATTATGTGAAATAAAAGAACACAAGAAAGAAAAACTGAAGGCTGAACTATTACAACTGCTCTGTGATTGGTTGGCCCCTGACACAGAAGTAAGAAGTTAGTCTTGTTCTGAAAGCGTGCCTATGGTAGCTGGACTCGATGCAAGTCCATACCGTCATTCCTATTCCGCTTAAACATGGCCTTCTCCATAACTGTGACCCGTGTTTCGTTTGGGCAGGAGACATCTGGCAAAACAATAGTCCCTGGAATTAGCATCCCTGACCTAGCAGCTTTAGTATACGCTAACTTCCGAAGCAGCTAATTTCCAACGTTCAGTGCTTAAGCAGTGAGAGAAACAGATCCTACGTAAATAAGTAACAATAAGTCATATTTTCTCTACCCTATAATTGAGAGTGGACGTGTACCATCAGAGATGCATGGACTAAATCACTTTCTCCTATGCTAGGGTGGTGTAAACACATCTGTCTCTGCCATAGACAGCTTTAGCAAAGTCAGAGTTTCCATACCTGCCACGGGTTTCCCTCACTTTCGAAAACCAAGGGATAATAGGGTCATGTTTAAACGGGACAGGGACACTGATATAGATTTAGGATGTGGGGATGACTCATTATAATATGTTTACCGCTTGTGGGGAATGGGCCACCAGAGGAGCTGGTGATGTAACAGGAGAGCAACGGGGTTGCTTGAAATCCTAACCCCGTTACATATCAGCAGTGCCTAAATAGCTGCGTCAATCTCTCAGACAGTTGGCTAATTTTATGAGGCATCCTGGCATTTTCAAATCCAGGATTATAAAACCCTACTGTCTTGCCTGGATAGTCCAATGAAAGTGAAGGGTGAGCTTTTCTCTTCTCCTCCCTTGGAATCTTGGAGGACGTACTCCCAAGGAAAGGAAATAGGATGTTACGATAAAAGATTAACCTACAAAGTCACTCAAGGCTTTGCGGAAGTTTTAATACTGAAACACCCCTTGCTCTTAGGCAACAAGTACAGAGCTGAGCAGCTAAGAAAGTAATTTCACTTATAATGAAAGCTCACAGAAAAACAAGTTTTCAACCAGGCTTTCTATGGAGTCATTCTTAGGGGTTTGGGGTTGTGCTTAACTGATTAATAACTTGCAAATCTCCACTTAGCTTCGTCTTTGCAGGAAGAAAATACCTAACTGTGTCTCAGGCTTCCATTAATTTGGTCTATGTCTACTTGGACGACATTTTGTCCTTCCACAAGAATCAGTTATAGTAATAATCCATGGAGTCTTCACGTCTAGATTGTTAAAACTCCCACTACCTACCCCTGACAGCATGAACATTGTTGTAGGTGAATACTGTGGTGCCATTCTGAATGAACTTCAGAGCTGTCCTGCTCAAATTCATTGATGGCTGCTTTGGTTTCCTAGGCTAATTCTAGACTCAGCAGAGTCCCAAGGTTTGTAACACCGAGCTGATGTTGAGTGGAGTCCTATGACTTCTGGAACTGTCTTACCTCTGCTATTTCTGTGTAACTAGACTGCAAAGGTATACTCATCTGAGAGGTGCATGGGACCCAGAATCCCACTCTCAGATTCAGCTGGGCTCCCAGCCTCCTTGCTGCAAAAAGAAATCACAACTGGACCAATAACAACTGGTCCAAGGCTGTTCTACTGGTGATAATCTAATTATTTTCCTGGCAGCCATCTTGGTTTTGAAAAAAAAAATGTGCTTTTCCAAGCAGTGTGCAGTTTAGCCTGACTACACTTTCAGATTATTAGAGGTGAATCTGTAGGAAATTTATGGTAGACAGTTAGTGTGAAGCTTTGATGGTATGTGTATATGTGAAAACACAAGTAGTAAATTCTAGTTTTTCATGGCTGCAACTGGCTGTTGCAGAGTAATTATTTTACAGAGTAATCACATTAAACAGTTCCTAGAATCATAGGACTATGAAGTGCCGTAATCAGACACATCTGCTTTATTGCTATCACAACCAACCCCAAAGGTCAGGATGGTGGTGTTACTGCCCCAGCAAGCCATTCTTGGCTCAAGCCAGTTACTTTTTCTGATGCTGGGGTACAGGGCAGTGTTTCGATGCCTAGGTACTCTTGATCAACAGAAAACTACCTTATGCTACCTAATGGGCTGCCTGTGTCCTCAAGTCACCTTCCTGTTCCCACCCTCCCCCCCTCCCCGCCATCCACTTTCTCCTCATCTCTAACCTGGAAGCCTGAATGAAAGAAGTGTCAACCCCACCAATAACCCAGTAATACAAGTACAATTAAAATGACTTTCAGTTGAATCCCACACCCCAATTAACAACAGCTCAAAAGTAAAGATGCGCAAAGGCTATGAACAGGTTAGGAGACCATACCCAACATGTTGGCCACCTCAATGATGCTCCTTTCATAGCTACTAGGGATTCCAAGGGCTGTCTGCACAACGTGCCAGTAGTCATGCTACAATTAGAAGAGGGACTTATTCACGGTTTGATATTTTCTTTTGTACCCCCAAAGTATGTTCAAACAAAACAACATTTCCTTCCTTTTCCATGGGGATATGATAGCCTTAACTCTTTCCTATCTGCACACTCTTCCCCCTGTCCTTGGTGCTGAGACTCCCCCTCGTCCGCACCCCATTGGCCACCTCCTAGTCTGTTCTCCAATGGAGGGGGGAGACATTCAGAGGCCTGAGTTCCAGTCCCAGGGTTATTAGTGAACTTTCATTCTGTGCCACAGTGAGCAATGTGTGTTGAACCCCCCCTAACCACTACAGGCAGGGGAAAGTCAAGGATGAAGGATTAAAAAACTAGAGACCCTTTTTCTTTGTCCCCTCCAATCTCCTTGTCCTTCAAGAAGGATGTCTTGGATGAAGGTAGAAGTATTTAGGGCCCCTGTTATCTACTGCAGAAGAGGGAGCTTCTGCAAGTGAACTGATAAGTGCAGGGAGCTAGTAAACTTGACTATCCCCAGTTTGACAAAAATGGGAATGGGTGGCCTGTCCTTTCTATACCCCACCAGCTGCCCTAGGGACAAGGTCCTCATTGCTAGAACCCAGGCCCTACTGCAAGCTGTGACAGCTGAAGGAAGAAACTCTTCCCCTCCCACCCTCTGGTAGCCAGGGCTTGGGCAAGTGACCCAGACTCAGCCAGAGACAGTGAGAATGTAACTAGAAGGAAACGGGTGGGGTCTTTTGGGCGGGGATATGGGGGCAGCTCTCTAGTCACGTGCTCATGCTTCCTGGCCTCTGGAGCCTCCTTAATTCCCATGCTTTTTCCAAGCCTGTCCCTCCCAGCAGCTGTGAAGCTTCTTCTCTATCTTTCCAATAAATGCCCCCATTTTTATCTGCAAATGTGCACCATTTAAAAGTTAGATAGTTCTAAAATACTTATAAAAATAGCAGCCCTTCCTTCTGGCCATACAGAAACACCTCTCCCACCACCTTCACAACGTGATTCATTTAATTTTTGGTTAAAATTTCCGTTTATATTATTAGGCATGTGAAGAGTTATTTACAGCTGCACATATACTACACCATGATTACAGTTCCTTCCTTTTACAACTCCCCCATCCAGAGTTAATAATTTCTTCATTTATTCCACGGTCCATGTATTTATTACTTTTGCCAAACCTGTCTGTAGAATTGTATATCTCTTCCCAATATATTACAATGCAATAGGGAGCATGTCCATTCCCTATCTATCGATCTATCTATCATCTATTATCTATCATCTATCATCTATTATCTATCTATCTATCATCTATCGTCTATTATCTATCGATCTATCGATCTATCTATCATCTATTATCTATCGTCTATTATCTATCTATCTATCGATCTATCATCTATTATCTATCATCTATCTATCTACCCATCTATCATCTATTATCTATCTATCTATCTACCTATCTATCTATCCATCTATCACCTATCTATCTATTTTTTATCTTAGAGACGTGTCTTCTGAATTCCTTTATTGTTTTTACTAATTCCTTGCATTAGTTGCCCTCTAAGCCTGATGTTCAGGGTTTCTCCCACTGTCAATTTCTCTATCTTTCCCCCCACTTCTCTTTCTCTTCCCTCTCCCTCTCTGATATTGGACCCCCTATTTCTTGGATATCATTCCCCCCTCCTTTTCTTGGTTTACTCTCCTTTTTTCTTTTTAAAGATTTTCATGTTGACTTATTTTTGAGAGAGAGAGAGAAAGAGAGGGAGTGCAAGTAGGGTGGGGCAGAGAAAGAGGGAGAGGGAGAATCTCAAGCAGGTTCTGTGCTGTCAGTGCAGAGCCCAATGTGGGGCTCCATCCCACAGCCATGAGACCATGACCTGAGCCAGAACCAAGAGTCTGTCGTTCAACCAACTGAGACACCTGAGTACCCAGTTTACTCTCTTTTTTTAAAAAAAATTTTTTTAAACATTTATTCATTTTTGAGAACAGAGTGTGAGTGGGGGAGGGGCAGAGAGAGAGAGGGGGAGACGCAGAATCTGAAGCAGGCTCTAGGCTCTGAGCTGTCAGCACAGAGCCCCACGGTGGGGGGGGGGGGCGGGGGTGGGGGGGGCTCAAACCATGAGATCATGACCTGAGCTGAAGTCAGATGCTTAATCGACTGAGCCACCCAGGCACCTCTACTCTCCTTTTGATGGAACAAATTCTCTGCTAGCTTCCTGAGAAAGCACATATGAGGTAAAATTTCTGAAATATTTTATTTCCCACTTGATAGATCAGGAATAGAATGTAAGATTCGGAAATCTTTGGATGGAAATTTGAAAACTTGATTCATTATCTTCTTCCTTCCTTCCAGATTGTTCTTAAGAAGCCAGATACCATTCTGAGTCTTGTTATCTCATATATAAACTATCATTTCACTCTAGCATCTTTAAAAGTATTCATTCTGTTTTCTATGTTCTGTTTTCATGGTGACACCCTTTTGTGGGGGCCTTGTATCATCCATCAAGTTGGGCAATTTCTGAGCTCTTTCAATTTAGAAACACAAGAGTATCAGTTGGGAGAAGCATGTCTGCATCATTGCATCAATGGTATCCTTTTCTCCATTTTCTCTGTTGTCTCTTTCTAGAGCTCTTATTGTTTATATATTTGTATATCAGACTTTGGATTTCTCCCCTAATTATTTTTTTAGCTTCTCTCTCTCTCTCTCTCTCTCTCTCTCTCTCTCTCTCTCTCTCTCTTTAAATCGCTTTGATTTTTAAAATCTGTGTTGGGGCAATAAACCCAACTTTTTCTCTATAATATTTTTATTTAGCTTTCAAAAATATTTAAATTTCCTTTTTAACTTCAAATAGCTCATTTTAGTTCTCCTAGGGTTCTTTAAAAAAAATTTTTTTAAGGTTTATTTATTTTTGAGAGAGAGAGAGAGCGAGTGAGCAAGGGAGGGGGAGGGGCAGAGAGAGGGAGACACAGAATCCAAAGCAGGCTCCAGGCTCTGAACTGTCAACACAGAGCCCGACGCGGGGTTTGAACCCACGAACTGTGAGATCATGACCTGAGCCAAAGTCAGACGCTTAACCCACTGAGCCACCCAGGTGCCCTCAAGTGTTCTTTCTTTAAGAGCACACTGTTTCGGTTTTATGGAGGGAATATCGTCTACGAACCCTCTGAGTTGGGTTTTTCTAATTTTTTTAAATCTTAGTGTATAATTGTTTGGGTTTTTTTCCCCCCACCTTTCTTTATCCTAATTATTTGTCTTTGTTTCTGTATTAGTTCACTAGGGCTGCTGTAACAGCACCACAAATTAGCTGGCTTCGAACAACAGAAATCTATTGTCTCACAGTTCTGGGGTCTGGAAGTGAAAAGCAACGGAGTTGGCTCCATCTGAAGTTTGTGGGAGATTATTACTATTTTTTAAATGTTAATTTATTTTTGAGAGAGAGAGAGAGAGAGAGAGAGACAAAGCACGAGTAGGGGAGGGGCAGAGAGAGAGGGAGACACAGAATCCAAAGCAGGCTCCAGGCTCTGAGCTGTCAGCACAGAGCCCGATGCGGGGCTTGAACTCATGAACCATGAGATCGTAACCTGAGCCGAAGTTGGGCACTTACCCGAATGAGCCACCCAGGTGCCTGGAAAGGTTCTCTTCTAGGTCTCTCTCCTTGGCTTGTAAATTCCTATCATCTCCCTATGTTTGTTTGCATGGTCTTTCCTCTGTGCATGTCTCTTTCTTTTCACAAGACATTCTTTTAATAAGGTCATTAGTCATACTGGATAGGGGTCCATCTTAATTAATTGCATCTGCAATCACCTTATTTCCAAACAAGGTCACACTCTGAGATAGTGAGTTAGAATAAGACCTCAATATATGAACTTGGGGGGCATGTGATTCAACCCATAAGTGTCTCTGACCTTCATGTTGAAGCTTTCCTCAAGGGTCTGGTCTATGATGTAAGAGGCTGTCTTCCTATAGGTTAGAGTAGCGCATTGAAGAGCTGAGTTGGAAGCGGAAGGCCCAAGTGGGAGGGGCTGGACCATAGTGGGTTTCACTGTAAGGTGTTCCATCCGGGCCATTGTGTTACCATGGTAGCATCAACAGGTCTTGTCTTCTGGGATGATCAACAACAACGACAACTACAACTTTCCACCTTCTACTTGGAGGGGATGTGCCTAGACACAAGCCTTCGGGCAGTTAATAAAGGGAAGAGGGCTGTGTTACCAGCATTCAATATATAAACCCTTATTCGATTCCTTGTTTTCAATGTACTTTCCTATCCTCCTCTGTGCCTGTTGTGACTCCAATCCAGAGATTCCTGTTTTGCCTTCTCCAAAGAGCAAATACCCACTTTTCTCATAGGAGGCAGTGAGGGACCAACCGTCTGACCCTTTGGAACAGGGCCAGGATTTGGAGGTCCAGTTACTATTGAACAGATTCCAAGCCAGTCTTTGTTTCCAGCCCCACCTCTAGCTCACTTCCAGAGTTACTCTGTGCCACCAATTCCTGAGCCTTTGGTCCTTCTGGGGTGGAGAAGAAGTATATAATGTGTGTATATGTATATATATGTGTATATGTACATATATATATATATATATATATATGGTAAAACCTTGGTTTGCAAGTATAATTTGTTCCAGAAACATGCAGGTAAACCAAAAGCACTTGTGTATCAAAGCAAATTTCAAGAACCATTGGCTCCGTTGTGATCACGTGACATTCATTGCCACATACTACTCCTATTAGAAGACATCGCTTGTTTATCAAAATAAAACTTATTAGAAACGCTTGCTCGACTTATGGAAGACTCGCAGAACAAGTTAGTCTTCATATATATATATATATATATATATATATGAAAGTCCATTTCCTTAAGTCTTCTAAGTCAGTTAAAAGGAAACCACTTTCTTTTCAGCTTCCAAAAAGCATTTGATTTTATCTCTTTACCATTTTCATTGTCTTTTTGTATTTATGCTATTAAAAAAAAAAAAGAAATTCCTGACTGTTTTCCTGTGCTTTTGGTGGAATCTCAGTAGGGAGCCCAGGTAAACACATGTATTCAATTTACCTTGTTTAACTAGAAACTATTTCGACCTACTTTGTCGTTAAAACAGCCAGAGTTGGGTTCTGGTGGAGGTAACCAAGAATCCCGGCTGGTAGAGCAAGACAAGTGGAAACGAATGGGTTGGAATGAAAGCTAAAGCCTCAGCTTTAGCTGAGGCTCATGTACATGTACATGTACACCCTATGCTCCAGTCAAATTTTAGCTCAACGGATTGCAGATGCTTTCCTCCGTATCTTTGCTTATGCATCTCTCTGTGTCTGGAATAATCCCTGTATTTTCCCTCCTCAGCCCCGACTGTCAGGCAAACATGCACCTTTCAAGAGTCACATCGAGACTTCTGGACTCCGGAAACGCTTTTCCAATCCCTTCAGGGAAGAATTGCCTCCTTTACCTTCCCCCCACCCCCAACCACATACTGTGTGCGTAATGCGTTTTATTGTTCTTGTCTGTTTATTGTACTTTCTGCCAACTGCTCCCTGGTTATGCAAACCACAGGAACTGCTCTAATTCAACTGGAAAACATTCTTACACTCTTGGACATTACATGATGGTATGACTGTTGGCATCGTTTTCACAGCGGAAACCATGGTCATTTTCTTTAGAGGGTCCCTTGGATACTGATAAATTCTATTTATAAAGTCTATCTCTCTCTAGGTCCCAGATCTTTTAAAGCCTGGGATGCTGTAGCACTTGCCACCAATCTCGATGGATGAAATACACATATATCAAGGTGCTTGGGAATATGGTCAGAAAAGGTGCCTATAAACTCAGATCGCTTTTATATCTCAGCAGCTTCTGGTGATAATGGTAAGTTCATTGGCTAGTTCCAACAGTGAACCATTCAGACCATCATTCATATATCATGCTTTCACCCAAAATGTGCTGACCGCTTGATATCCACGATGCAAATTGTTCAACATTGACAAGAAGAGATCATTAGAATTCCCCATAATTAATAAGAGTTCACTACATGCCAGGCACTATAGTCAATGTTTTATGGGATGCTCTCATTCCAAAACGAGACTTAAATCAGGTAAGTAGCTCAGTCAGGTTGCTTGGATGGGGAAGTCTGATTCTAGAAGTTGAGTACTTACCTGCCACCCTCTGCTGCCAGCCATCCACATGGGAGATTCGCTCTTTGGAAGCTCTTCCTGGCTCTTCCTGACTCAGTTTTACCCTTGCTTTCTCCTCTGCTCAAGAAGATTTGATTGAGAGTAGAAAATTTTTCTCTAGGGACCCAGAGAATTAAAAATCCAGAGAGAGAGAGAGAGAGCCCACGAGCAGCTCAGTCATTAAAGTATTAAGTTTCACATGGATCCAATCCCCGGGCTAATAGAGCTGTTCATGACCCTTGCTAAACTCCTCAGCACCGCCCACCTCTGTCTGACGGCTTCACCACACCCAGTGGATTTGCCATCTGGTGGTCATCAGTTTCCCTTTGAAAAATAGTGCATTGGAGATTTTGACAATCTCCGACACTAGGAGGTTGGTCAGCGTGTTAACTTTGAAGACTAGCAACAGGGATTCTCAGGCTTCATTTCTTTTTCTTTTCCTTTTTTTTTTCTCTCACTTTCGTGAGTGAAAATGCATGCCTTGAGAATTGATTTGTCACCGTCTGGTTTTAACTTTCTGAGTGGAAAATAATGATAATTACGTCCCTTTCTTGATTTCAGCCAAGTCCGAAAGCAGCAAGTGGTGGGGCCGTCTTGCGGAAAAACCACCGGTCTCTGGGGACTTTTTGTCTTAGATGTGCTCATTTGAGTCATTTACAGAGGTTGCCTTGCCTTTAGAACTGCTCCCACCCTTGCTTTCAAAAAGCCAGACTTACAGGGGGTCGAGAATGAGGACTACGGCTTTGCGTTTTAGCTTAGGGCAGGTTAAAAAGGAACAATGTAATGGCTTTGGGATAAAGTGTAATAATGGCACTTTAAAAAAATAGGTTTCAGGTTACTTCTGTCATAAAATGGTGCAGATGTGCAAAATCTCTTTACTTCTTTTAGAAAAGGAAGGACCATATTACTCTGCAGTTTAGTTTACTGGGGGAAAGAAAGAAAGAAAAGTAGGAAGAAAGAAGGAAAGAAAGAGAGAGAAAATAGAGGTGAAATAGCACCTAAGTCACTCTTACCGTAGCCCTTAAACAATGAACCACGTCCGTGAGCACCAGAATGGAATAGAAATGATATTTAAAAATGGTGTTTCCTACAGAAGTCCAATGACATCAGCTTGCTGGAAGCCATTTAAAAACGAGAGGTCTTCCTCTGGGAGATCTGTAAGCTCCTCTCTTACTCAGACTGGGGGCTATAAGAAGAGATTAGGCCGCTGCTACATTGTCTGACCCAGATTCAACGATTGGTGACGTCTGATGCAGAACAGTTTTGCTCATACTCAGACCTAGCGGGAAAACTGTGGAACTAATATCAGGAGAGAAAATTTGCCGTCGTGGGATCAAATACTAGTATTTGGATGTATATTTCTTAAGTTTCTGCTCATGCTCAGAAAATGGATTTAAAATAGCTAACGTTTTTATTGTGCTTTCTAGTTTTGAAGATTGAATCGACGAGTAACATCGGGCATACACTGCTCCAAAGCTACACAGCTAGCAAGTGGCTCAGCCAGGATTTGCCTCTCCTTCCCAAAACCTACTCCTGTTTTTACTTGCTACTCAAATTGGGCTAACTTGTCTTGTTTCGTATTTTGTTTTCCTTTGCTGATTGTCTGCTCTCTTTCCCATATTTTTGAACAGCATTACCACCTGATCTTTTCTGGTAACCTTAAATCTGCAGCAGGTTTAAACACTCCGACAACTTTCTCTTTTGGCTTGAACAAAATCACTAGTGTTTTGCCCAATCCTATGTGCAGAGAAGCAGCTCCTCCCTTCTGTCTGACTTTCTCTAGCACAATCTAGACAACTCTGGACATACCCAGAAAGGCTGGAGTGCTCTCTGCAGGTGGGAAGACAAAGCTTCACTCTGATTGGGCACTCACTGGGAGTACCTGGCCAGCTTCTCGTCCACCTGCAATTCTTACAACAATTCCACAGAGGGATAATATTTAAAAAAATTTTTTTAACCTGTATTTATTTTTGAGAGACAGCGTGTGAGCGGGGGAGGAGCGGAGAGAGAGGGAGCCACAGAATCTGAAGCAGGCTCCAGGCTCTGAGCTGACAGCTCGAACTCACGAACCATGAGATCATGGCCTGAGCTAAAGTTGAATGGACACTTAGCCGACTGAGCCACCCAGGCGCCCTGAGAGATATTTTGAATGACGGAAGAAACTGAGGTTCAGAGAGAGGTTAAAGAACTTGCTCCGCCATGTAGCTGGGAGGCGTCAGAACTGAATTTGAACCCAGGACAGCCAGTTGCCAAAGCAAGTGTGCTTTGCACTCCACACTGCTTCTCTTTCAAGGGGTAGGATATTGCGCTGCAAGTGTGGGGTTGTATGCTCAAGCTAGGCACAGATCTTTCTGGAGATTACAGTTTAAATACGATAAACGGTAATGGTAAGAATCATGTATTATATCTGTCTCCTTATCTGTCTATCTGTCATCTCTGTGCACGAGCATGAGATCAGGAGAGTGTCTTTGTGCGTGTACCTTTGCACATACTTCTTCTGATGGGACTACACTGGGCTACGTATCCAGAGACAGACCTCTTTTATTTTCCCAGGTGACAGGTGTCTCATTTGGGTATGAGTTCTTGATCGCAGTCCTTTCCTCTCAGTGATCTGTGAATATTAGTTGCTTCTACCTTTTGGGATTGCAGATGAGTTAGAATGCTAGTCTGATTCTTTTTTATTTATTTATTAAAGTACGGTTGACATGCAGCGTTGGGTTTGTTTCGGGCGTGCAACTGTGATGCTACAATTCTATACTCTGCTTGCCAGGATAAATGTAGTCATCCTCTGTCATCACACAAAGTTCTTGCAATACCATCGACTGCATTCCCTGCGTTGTGCTTTTCATCCCTGCGACTTGTTTATTTTAGAACCGGAAGGCTGTACCTCTTGATCCCCATCACCTGTCTCACCCCGCCCCTCTGGCAACCACCGGTTTGCTCTCTGGACGATCCTGTTTCTCCTTTTGTATGTTTGGTCATTTGTTTTGTGCTGTAGATTCTACATATAAGTGAGACCGTGGGGTATTTGTCTTTGTCTGACTTATTCCACGTAGCAAAATACCTCTAGGTCCGTCAGCATAGTGCCTTTAATATCTAGCATACTGTAGGCACTCGATACAGTCAGTAAAGACAATCAGGAAGGAAGAATCGCAATCCAAAGGTGATGAGGACACAGTGTGTACAGTGGCAAGTCTCACAGCCTTGCCAGGGGGACAGACGTGCCCCTAACTAACTCTATGCAAAGGTAGAACAGTGCTTCTCTATCTTTGCTCCCACTCAGGTTTATGGGAGGGGGGAGCAGAGGAAGGAGGTGGGCAGTGGTGAAGCTTTTTTAAAACAATGCTAATGCCCAGTGCTCATCTCAGGCCAACGAAAGAATCTCTAGGTGGGACCCGGTGGGTGTCTTTAAAAGGCTCCCTGGGTGGTGCTGATGTTTAACCAAGACTGGAGACCAACAATGGGTACGTCACTGCATCTGTTATGAGGACAAGAATACAGGCATCAGCGCGGCAGTGACCTTCAGGGCTTTTTCTACAGGGATGTGGTGTTGGAGAGAGTCTGTGATTAACACTGGTGACAGTGCCGAGAAGAGGACATTGAGCAGGAAGCCCCAGGGAAGCAGGGAGTCCCCTAGAATCGTGGGTCAGAAGCACAAGCTCAGGTCTGAAGGCCGGGCTCCAGACCTCCAGGAGACCACCACCCATCCCTGGATGGCGGGTGTGGCAGGAGCAGAGGGCCAGTGCCACGGGACCCTGGAGTGGGAAATGCCCATTGATTCTAAGACCCCGCAGGCAGCTGCAAGAGGTCCCTGGGAGCCTAGCGTCAACTGGGCACCTTCCTACATGCTCTGTTTGAAGGTCTGGCTCTGTCGCGCTGGGACTGGAGAGCCTCCTCGGTGAGATAAGGGGGCAGTGTCACAACAGCAGTTTTAAGCTCTGCCTTTGGAGGACAAGGCAGTGGTTCTCAAGTTTTATCAAGAGGAGACTCAGCTGAGGAGCTTCGTCCAATGAAGATCCTCAGGATTCCTCCTGAGACTGATTCGGTGGGTAGCAGGTGGCGGTGCTTCGGAAGGCAGAAGCCTGAGTTTCTGGCAAGCACAGCGGGACCCACTTTGAGAAGCACTGGCTAGGACACACTGAGTGCATTAGGTAGGGACTGCTGCATGGCTGTGTAAAGAAGCAGCCAACAGGGTCTAGACCCTGATCCCCCTAAACAACAGGAAGCCCCCCACTGCCTGGATCATATATTGGACTCTGCAAGACTTGCTTTGAGGAAGGGGGTGCATGGAGAATAGCACAGGAAGTGGAGAACCAACGCAGTGGTGGATCGCAAGGTCCCCACCCAAATCCAACATCCCATGAGCCTCTGCAGACGAGACTCCCAAGGGATGGGGAGGGAGATGGCAGAGGAGCAAACACTAAATCGGGGACAATGTTTTTATTTAAGGAATGGACAGAGGAGATGACTGTCGAGGGAGGAAAGACATAAAATTTTTAAAGCTTCCAGTGTTCGAACGCTTTTGAAACCCACATGCCATAAAGATACATCAGTGAAACGGCCAACAGCTGGCAAGGTAGCATTTTGTCTTATATAAAGGGGTGGCTCTTAACCCCAGCTATAGGATCTGACGGGTAGTCCACGATGGAGAATGAGGAATCCTCACCCAGGACGGGGAAATCGCTTCAGGGCGGCGTTATTAGAGGGCTGAACTTCTCTAACGTGCGTGCAGCAAAGACTATAAAATCCCTCCCACCTGGTTGCAAAAGTATTTCCAGAATGCATTTTGAAGGAGTCATTTGTGGCAAACATCAATGGAGCGTTTTGCATCGGGAGCGAATTGCATTGCTAAACACCTTCAGCAGCTCTGGGTTCTGTTCTGGCATGGATCTGCAAAATAGCAAAAGGAGACATCGAGAGAATGATACAAATAGTATTAAAATAGTATTAAAATTGAGTAATTTCAGAGAAGTCAACTGATAACTTCCTTCAGAGTGTATTACTGAGCCACAGAGAAACAGCCAGCTGGATGTGCATCCCCCCCACATCCCATACGCTTCCCAATGCAGATGCTTGCTTGGCTCTCCCTGATGTAATCGCCTGTGTCTCCAGAAAGACTGTGGGTTCTCTTCAACGGCACCTAGGTTGTAGTCGGTGCCATATCTCAACACTTAGCAGAGCCTGTCGGATGATGGGCATATAATAATTACTGTCTGATTTAACTGGCATGGATCCGAGTGAAATGCAGGAAGGAATACTGTATAGGTGACTTAATAGAAAAAAAGATTTGAATACAACTGGTGCTGAGATACCCTCTACTCACTCATGGCTCGGGTGGTTCCCACCAGAACCACAATGGTACGCAAAACACTATGCTTGCTTATTATTTCTATTTTTACTTAACATGTCTGCTTAAGTAATGAATGATTCTGTCAACTCCGTTTTCTCTATTCTGCAATGAAAGTCAAGTTTTCTTCTTCTTTTATTAGATTTAATTGTATTAATTTTATTTTTTGAGAGAGAGAGACAGAGAGAGAGGGTGTGCAGAGGAGAGGCGCGGAGAGAGAGAGAGAGAGAGAGAGAGAGAGAATCCCAAGCAGCTCCAAGCTCAGCATGGAGCCCAATGCGGGGTTAGATCCCAGAACCCTGGGTTCATGACCTGAGCCAAAATCAAGTCAGACACTTAACTGACTGAGCTACCCAAGCACTCCACGAAAGTCAAGTCTTCTTAACCCTGGTCCTTTTTTTTTTAACGTTTATTTATTTTTGAGAGAGAGAGAGAGAGACAGAGCATGAGTGGGGGAGGGGCAGAGAGAGAGGGGGACACAGAATCCGAAGCAGGCTCCAGGCTCTGAGCTGTCAGCACACAGCCCGACGTGGGGCTCGAACTCACGAACTGTGAGATTGTGACCTGAGCTGAAGTCAGACGCTTAACCGACTGAGCCACCCAGGCGCCCCTTCCCTGGTCCTTTATTGTCTATTTTAAGTCCCAAGTTCAGGGATCCCATCAGGTCTTGCTGTATAAGAATCCCTGAATCAGGTTGATCCAACAAGAATTTGGCATCCATCCCCTGGTGTTCAGATGGGCAGAGGAGACGAACTACACCCTCCGTGCATGGCACCTGAAGAACTACTCCCATGGTCATAGGCAACACCCTCTGGACATAAGGTCAGATCTGATGTGGAACCAACCAACTTAGAAACCCCAGGCACCACCTGCTCAACACCTGAACATGAACCCTACCCCACTGATAGACAACTGGAGGGTGGGAGCATGAACCCTCTCCATCGGAGGGCTATGGGGAAGGTGACATTCTCCGGGAAGCACAGAGCATTATCAGGATGAGAGTCTGGAAAGGATGTAAGAGGACAAGGTCAGGCAGAGGCAGAATTTGCCACCTGCCCAATCCACTTCCAAACCATCACCCTCTCACCTTTGTGGGGAAACCCTTTCTCCTTTGAGGTGGTTCCCATCCGGCTGTATCCCAGCATCAGTCAGGATTCCCTGGGTCCCAAGCCATGGAAACCGGCCAGCTGGTGGGGGCTAGAAACGAATGCGTTCGTGGGAGAGCCAGATAGCCGGAGAGCCGCAGCGGGGATGGTGTAGAGGGATAGGGTGAGGGTCCGGGTTGGAGAACCATGTTTACAGGCTCTGCAAACAGGAGCAGAGCCCCAAACCGCTCTGCAGGACTGGTATGTCGAAAATCCACTGCTGGCCCACTCAGCAGCAGGCACTCCTAGAGGCTTCCGTCTACACCAGCACCTGTGCAGCTAGCAGCTGGACATGGGGATTTGGCGGCCATCCCCTTCCAGAAGGGCTCCTGTACATTGGGTATAAGCTTGAGCTTCCTGCCGCAAGCTTGGGCAGGTGTGTCTGATTGGCAGAGCCTGGTCACATGACGTTATGCCATCTGCCAGGGAGTCTGAAAAAGCGATCCTGATTTCATAATGAAAGGCAGCCTTCTCCTGCCTCTCTTACAGTAGGAGATACCTTTTTTTTTTTTTTTAAGTTTATTCATTTTGAGAGAGAGAGAGAGAGAGAGAGAGAGAGAGCGCACATGCAGGGGAAGGGCAGAGAGAGAGAATCCCAAGCAGGCTCTGCACTATCAGCACAGACTCCGATGCAGGGCTCGAACTCATGAACCACAAGATCATGACCTGAGCCAAAATCGGATGCTTAACCAACTCAGCCACCCAGACGCCCCAAGATAGGGGAATCCTTGAACAGGCTTTCACCTCCCAGAGTCAGGTGCTGCTATCCTCCTCACTCTCTTCCTCTTAATTTTACCTCTGTCTCCCCATCTCTATGTCTCTCGCTGCCCTCTTAGCAGCACAGCCGGAGACTTCCCCTGCACTAGGTCCTGCTATCATCAGCTCCCGACTTCAGTATCCATGTAGGCGGTCCAGCAAACAACCTAACCTCACGGTACCTCGGATCCAGAGTATTCCACCCCCATGTCCCTCTTGTTACTTACACCCAGCGTCACACCGAGGAGCTTGTCATTGCTGAGAACTGCTTCTCTACAGAACTCTTCACCCCCTATATTCTACCAACGGTACCTGTTCTTCCACTGGAGACAGGCCGCCAGTTCCCAAACCCTTCTATTAGTTCCCCTGAAGCCCTTCTTTCTCTCTGACACGACACGGGGTCAAGCACCGTCCAGGAGCGCGCTCAATGCCTTGGTGCCCCCTTCCTCTCTTACCCTTCCCAAGAATCTCCCAACAAGGGATCTATTCCATACAATGTCTGCTAATACACCCAGATATTAGGTATCACCAGTCCTGCCGAAAAGATTCCTCAACCTATCCACTGGTGTCACCACAGATCCTGGCTCCCCTGCCTTGGCTGGGTCTTGAACACTGAGAAACTACTCCTTAGTGTTTGTCAACGACCACGTTCGTCTTTTTCCACTTTCCTCAAACTCCCTAGTCATCCCTCCCCACTTTCAACCCTCTCACCCTCAGCAAAGTGTAAGCCTCCTACTTTCTAAGTAAAGAGCATGGACGCTTTCCTATGTCGAACGAAGCCCACACTTCGTTCTTCCCTTTCATCTTCAGATAAAGGTCAATCCCTCTTCCCAAATTCTGTTCTCCACGGCCCACCCCCTGCCGCCAAAGTTTGCCTCATTTCCCTTGTATCTTCAACTTCTCTCTCTCTCCTGTTAGCTCTTGCTTCACAAATATTGTCGGGTCATCTTCCCCAGATGCTAAGAGCCTCAGAAGCAGGGGCCCTGATTGATTCATCAATGTTTTCCCTCAGTACTGAACACATAGCAATACATATTTGTTGGGTTGAATACAAATTTGTTGTACTGAATACAAAGCAATACATATTTGTTGGGTTGAATGCTTCGCATGTCCCCATGTATTATCAGTATACCTAAAATTTATATCCTAATTCTAAGCTCACCTTTGACTAAGGACTCGTTAATAGGGAAAGGCTTTTAGCAAATTCATTAATTAGAGTCATTCTACTGTCAAATTTATTTGCTCATCTGAACTGAGGTTACTTGAGTTTTATATTATCATTACCACTTGTCAGTGAACGATACAGAGCTTGAATTTCATAAGTATGTGTAAATTATATTTAAAATAATAATTACTATTAATAGTTAAACAAGTCATTTATTCCTAGAACAGGCCTGTGCTAATTAATATTTTTTTCATACTAATAGTCGTTATGAAATAGAAGTTCTCAGGGAATTGAGGCCAGCCTGGTAAGAATCATTTTCTACATGTACTATGAATGTACATTTGACCTTGGAAGCACTAGGGTGGGAAGAGGAACAAAAGCCAGAGCTTACTTAGAGCTGCATGGACACTATAGGAATTTGTCAGGGAAAAAAAAGTCACTTGGAAGAAGTGAGTTTTGGATTGCAGTTTCAAGTGGGAATGACTCTTGGTGCCCCGGGCCAGAGACCCCAGGATTAGACGGTGCTAGGGAATTCTGAGCCCCACCTAGACAGTGTTGTACCACTGCTTATGTGAATGGCCAGAACTCACTTGCTAGAAGCACAGGAGTGTATTCATTCACTTGAGCTGCGCTTGACTTGTCTGATTCTATGCTCGTTATATACCTGCTTGACCAGCCTATTCCTGCATTTTGTAAAAAGAAGAAGGAGGAGGAGGAGGAGGAAAAGGAGAAGGGGAAAAAGAAAGAAAGAAAGAAAGAAAGAAAGAAAGAAAGAAAGAAAGAAAGAAAAAGAAAGAAGAAGTTGTTTCCTCCATCCCTGCGTCTAGCCTTATGTTCTCTCTGCCTCTCTGCCTCCACCAGGGACTCAGATCTGGGCCCACAGCATGGGGGTGGGGGTGGGGGTGCTCCTGGGCTCAGACACACGAGTTTGCTTCATCTTCCTCTTGGGTGAACCAGGGACTTCCCTCAAGCTTCTTATTCCTTTTTTTAAATGCTTTATTTTATTTTTGAGAAAGGGAGCATGAGAGTGGGAGGGACAGAGGAAGGGCAGAGGATCTGAAACGGGCTCTGTGCTGACAGCAGTGAGCCCATGTGGGGTTTGAATTCACAAGCCGTGAGATCATGACCAGAGCTGAAGTCAGATGCTCAACCGACTGAGCCACCCAAGTGCCCCCAGGCTTCTTATGTCTAATGGCAACGCCTCACTCTTCTTCCTCAGTTTCAGGTCACTGGGTTCTTTCTCATCTTCCTGAGCCTTCTAAGCAGAATCCACATTTGTTTTGACACTGGGGCTCTGCCTCACTTGTGTCGGCCTTCCCCTGGCCTTCTGTGTCTACTTTGCCTTTCCCTCTGGCTGGGTGTGGGCCGCTTGCTAAAGAATTCCGGGAGACGGTGGCCAAGTGCACGCTGTTGAATTTCTTCACACCTGCCAACACGCTGCCTGCGGCCCCTTGGGTCTCTGATTCCGGCTGCCCACCCACCCATTCACCTCAGCTCCTTCCCTCTCCTGCTCCTCCATCCACCTCTGTGGCCCCTCTCACCCATGACAGGGACCTTCCACTGGGATCTTCTGGCTTCTGGGGCCCCAAGGGCTCTGGATGAGTCTGTCGTGTTTCCAACTAACTTCTCACATTTGGGGAGTCTGGGAAACGAGGTAGGCACTGGGGTATAAAGCATTCAGTGTATGTCATCCTGTCCCATAACCGTGTTGGGGTGTTGCATCTGGCCTGGCCCCAGAGCCCCCTGAAAGCGTGCACAGGTGAGGAGGACAGGTGACGTCACGGCACTCTATCTGCTCCGAGACTCCTTCCTCACAGCTCCAGCACCCGTGAACCTTCAGGAAAAGAAACCCTGCTTTCCTTGCTACGGGAAGTCTAGTTGTGTGGTGTGGTTGCCCTTTGTTCAATATGGACAGTTCTCTTCCAGCTGATGAGGTCAGATTGTTAGGGTTCCAAAAAGAAATGCTACTTGCAAACAAGAACTCAGAGACAGTGTTTGGTAATCAGAAGATTTTGGGGCGCCTGGGTGGCGCAGTCGGTTAAGCGTCCGACTTCAGCCAGGTCACGATCTCGCGGTCCGTGAGTTCGAGCCCCGCGTCAGGCTCTGGGCTGAAGGCTCAGAGCCTGGAGCCTGTTTCCGATTCTGTGTCTCCCTCTCTCTCTGCCCCTCCCCCGTTCATGCTCTGTCTCTCTCTGTCCCAAAAATAAAATTTAAAAAGTTGGAAAAAAAAAAAATTAAAAAAAAAAAAAAAAAAAAAAAAAAAAGATTTTTATCCTCTGGTTCGAACATGGGGATAGCCTTTTTTTTTTTTTTTTTTAAATATGTGATGTGGTGAGCAGTTCATCACACAAAGGCTGGGGGAGAAAGGGGGAGGCTGAGTCTGGGTCAGAGAAAAACAGTTCATTTTGTCAGCACGCAAGAGTCAAAGACCCCCGTTAGAGTAGGAAATAAACAGACTTCTCCGCTAAGGACGTGACATTGGCAAGAAGTGTTTCTAGAACCAGGAATCACCAAGTGGCTGCCCTGTGCCTCCGGGTGGAATGCAAATCCGAGGCTGATGTCCACAGAATTCTGAAAGCTCACGTCCGTGATCGTGAAGTCACGGACTGTCTTCACACCCTAACACGTGTGCAGTTTGGGAACGACAGATGTTACCTCAACGAGCTCTACTTATATTCTTGAAATTTCGGATCGTGCATTTTGACAGCAATATTCAGATCCTGCGCCTCCATTCTCTACCTTGGAAAGTTGAATCCCTGGCTTCTTAGTTGGTTCTTCTCAATCTGCAATTTTAGACGGGATCTCAGGAGGTTCATTTATAGCAACGGTCTGATTCCTGCTGTGATGCTAATAAAGCAGGCCCATCTTCTTACCTTTTAATAAAGTCATCAGCAGAAACAAGTGGGCCTCACAGGGGAGTGCAGAGAGGCATTTATCCTCAATGGGACAAGGGTTCTCTTCTGTGTAATTGACAGTAAATAAAACTAATGTCTAATTAAGAGGTTGACACTGCATAAAATACACCTCCTTGCTTGGGAATCAAACGCCTTGGATCCTAGTTTATCAAGGCGCTGATTGGACACATTTTTGTGTCCTGATCCCACTAGTCAACGGCAGCATGTGCTGGAAGGGAAGGGCTCGGACCTCCCAGTTCAGTATGAAAGCACGTTGAGGTGGACCCGTGGAGAGCCTGAGGGGCATCTGGCGGTGAGTTCCAGGCAGCCTTGTAAGCCAACAAGCATCCTGCAGTGCGGGCTGGGCAGGCAGGTAGTCAAGGCGGGACTCAGGGAACAAGGCCTGGGAACAAGTAGGAAGAAAACTTAGGGAAAACAGAACTGTTCACATATTTCAGAGAATATGATGAAGATCATTACCGGGTAAATAAGAGCTTAGCCATTGGAAGGGTAGGGGGAAGGAAAAGCAAAACCGGGATTCAGAAACTCTACATCTATCATGGTTCTATTGCTGTCTGTTGACAGAGTTTTCTACCACCAGGTGCTAGGGGCCCATTGCTCAAAGCCCGGTCTGTGGACCCCCAGCACTGACACCACCCATTAGAAATACAGAAGCTCAGGTGCGCCTGGGTGGCTCAGTCGGTTGGGCGTCCGACTTCGGCTCAGGTCATGATCTCGCGGTCCGTGAGTTCGAGCCCTGCGTCGGGCTCTGTGCTGACAGCTCGGAGCCTGGAGCCTGCTTCGGATTCTGTGTCTCCCTCTCTCTCTGATCCTCCTCCGTTCATGCTCTGTCTCTCTCTGTCTCAAAAATAAATAAACGTTAAAAAAAAAAAAAAAAAGAAAGAAATACAGAAGCTCAGACCCCAGCCCCGACCTACTGAATCGGAATTTGCCCTCGGTCAGGGTCCCCGGGCGACCCACGCGTGCATTACAGTCAGGAAGGAGCACAGCCCTCGGCGACAAGCTCCCTAGAACAGATGCTTTTCTTTCCTGTTCGCCATGGTCTTCTCAGTAGCTATGAGATGACCCCATAACATATTTCCTGAAAAGATTAATTAACTAACTGGGGGGAGTTGGTGCTGAAATCAGCCTGGAGTACTTACCTCGGCCGAGTCCAGGAGCAAGCTTAGCCCCTGAACGTGTAAGTAACAGAGTCTAAGCTAGGGGCAGAGCCCACATGGGGTGTGGAGGAGGAAGGCGCAGAGCCCAGCCCCCGGAGCACCGCCCTGGCATGGAGGGAGCACTGTGGCATAGTGGGGCCGGGGTCCTGGGTTCTGTCTGTGCCTTGTGAGCTGAGTAACACTGAAGAAACCGCTTGCCTTCTTTTGGGGCCTCATTCATTCATCTGTAAATCAGGCAGATAAAAAGATCTGCCTTGCCTTTCTCACTGATACCGTAGGAGGATTAATTGAAACAATATACACAGAGACACTTTGTAAACAGGAATCAATTATACGCAGATGAGGAATTCTTGTTTGATCTGCCCTTTGATCTTCTACTCCAGCCTTGTGCCTGCCCTGAGCCCGCCCTCCGCCACAATCACCCTGCAGGGCGTGGGGCCGGGGCCAGGCTCAGGCACAGAGACAGGTGCCAGCCTGAAGAGGTCCACCTTCCAGCCCTCCAGGTCACTGCCAAGGCCACCTGCTTCTCAGGATCGCCGTGCCAAGTGCAGGGGCGCAGTGGCTTTCTCTCAGCATTGGATTTATTCCGACCATCCAACAGGATAATAAGCAGCAAGAAACCCATCAATCCCACATCAGCCTGACCCCATTTTACAAACCTGATGATACTTAGCCTACCAGCATGTTTGCTTTCTTTCCAGCAAACAGTCAAACATGATTAAACTCTCTCCTCATTTCCATATTAATAGCACACCCGTGTGAAGAATTTAGGAAAACACATTTCTGGAAATCTCATTTTTGATTTAAAATTTTCCAGTGTTGCAATGAACAGCAACACACTGCCATGCAGAAATGTCCCCTCCTGTCAGGGAGCTCAGAGGAGATGTTGTTCCCTTTCCGGCAGCTTCTTCCCATGGTCAACAACTCGGTCACGAAATGCTTTCTTCCCTGGCAGTTCCCTAAGGCTGTGGCTTAAATGTGCTCCTTGCCCACCTCTCCTTATTGGGAACAGGGGAGAGAGGGCTTCCTGGTGATCTGGGTGAGGTCGATCCTCACACTTAGAGATGACAATGAAGTTACTTCATCACCTCCCAGAATCTGGAATTGGAGACCCTTCCTCTTCTGGTTGGATGGATCCATTTTCCCTCACTTTTCTTCAGATTTGGGGCAGAGACCAGTGTGCAGATGAGGAACAGGGAGAACACTGAGCACAGCTGAGTCCCAGACCTCCCCCCCAACACATCCTGCAGACTGACAACATGACCCATTCTCCGCCTCACAAAGATACCAAAAATATGGCTTCTCTAAACACCCATCCTCGCCCTCCAGTGAGAATGCCAGGAGGCAGGTACGACCCCAGGTGGGGTGGGGTCCTTGTCTTAGCTCCTTCATGGACAGGCAGTCTCCTTTGGAGTAAGTAACTTATCCAACACTACTTCTTGGATTCTGAAAAGAATAATAATATTATTTGCACAGACCTACCTCGTGAGGTTGTTACGAGAAATTTTAAATAAATGATGCACGTAGAACACTTAGCTCAGTGCCTAGAATAGAGTAAGTGCCCAATAAAAGGTGGCTGTTGCTATTTTGTCTTTATTCTTGTAAATAATGTATCATTATTCACTGTTCCACTTAGCATCCCATCAACAGCGATGGGGAAAGAGTTCCCAGCCAAGACTCCTCCTCCTTGGCCCCTTCAGCAAACAGGGGGCAAGGGAGGGGGAATCTATTTGGAAAGGAGGTGGGGACCTTCCACCTGTGCTCTGGTACCATGTTCCCATTCCTTGTGGCTTTAGGAAGAGCCCTGTTCCGGGGGCGAGGACACGCATAAATTAGCCCCAACTCCATATCTTACCACTTGGTAAGTTTCTTAAAACCTCAAAAACTCAGGGATGTCTCTGAACTCACTTCGGGTTTCTCGTATTCCTGAATTGGGTGTAATTTGTGTATTTGTGGCAGGTGGGGGAGATTAACAGGGCACCACGACGCAGGTTTTACAGGGGAGGAAACTGAGATCCAAACTGAAGTTAAGCGACTTGCTTGGGACCAGAATGATGGTCTTCTGGGTCCAGATAAATTGTTTTTCCACATGGCCCCACCGCCTCTCAAAAGGCCAGGGAAGTCTGTTGGCTGAGATAAGCCACGCTCCTACATCAGCAGATTCATGGTTGACTTCTGTCTAGCTGTCTCCCAGGACACTTGTCTGCCAGGTTGCAGCGTCTGGTCCCATGTTAGTTTTGTAACCATCGCGTTCCCAATGCCAGGTGTCTGGCCCTGTGCTTGGAGCTATGGAACTTCATTCTATTTCTGAATTCTGCCATCTGCACTCCAGGGTTTTGTGCTCCAGATGATATGTGACTCTCTGTGAATCATTCCCGGTGATTCGGGGGTTTTCTTACAAGACACAAAACAGGGAAATGGCCCATTCTGTGTGTGCACTAGGAGAAAAGGGGATGAGAGAGGAAGGGGAGAGAGGGCTCCTTCTCTCCTCTCTGCTATTGCACTGATTCTGGCCACACTGATTTCCAGGTCACCGGTCCCGGTCCCGGTCCCGTGTGCGCCTGCCTGGACCCCTGCTGGAGAGGCCGTGTAGGGCCTCCAAGCAGTTAGCAGAGCGCTGCCCCCATACAGCTTTCCAGCTTCATCCCTGCCACAGGCCCATCCCTGTGCCTCTGAATATTTGCCTGGGAAACACCATATGTGTGAACTAAGTTTATAAAGCGCTATGTTTAAGAATAAATTTCAAGATGCTATTTTTCAGCAGACTATGAATCACTTAAACTCATTTGCAAAATAAACTGTTTGCCAGGGGAAATTCATTTTTGATGACCGAAGACAGAGTGAAAGTCGTAATACATGGGGCTTTTCCCTCCTGATCGTCATGAGCTATCCTGCCAGGAAGGATAAGAATGGGCAGCCATACAGCTTTTTAAATGCAAACTCCTGACTAATAAATATATAATATCACATGTAATACAGTACACTCAGACTCCCGTTTTCAGAGCTGCATGGCATTTTGTCAAACAACTTGGACTTTATTTTGGTTTTTCGGCAGAAGTAGCAAGATGAATATTATAATTTTTAAAAGAGATCATACAGAGTTACGCTGTTCCTTGATTTACCCAAGAGCCATTTATCTCACCGCCTGGTAATAAAAAAGCATATCTTGAAAGATACTTCCCTGGGATGAATGTTCAGTGAAAGGCTTGGTGCTGGTGTGGAATGTGGTTGCCGTGCCCTTGATGGGAAGGGAGAATTCATGTGCAATGGCCATTGGTAATTTCCTGCCTGTGTTGGTAGGTCTCAGATGCACTGTTTTTATTTTATCATATTTTGCTGCCTTTTCGTGTGTTCGTGATTGTTGGCTGAATTGTGCCTCTTCAGCTCTCTCTCTCTGCTCAGTCTGTTGTTTTTGGTACCCTTATCTGGGGAAGGGAAGCTGGAGCTGGCTAATGATGATGAAAGATACGCGTAAAAAGCAATCAGCACTGCTTCATCAGGAGCAAAGCCGGTATTTAGGTCATTCCCGTGGACCAGAGCCCTTTGCATCGATTTCCGCACTTCTTCAGGGAGCGTCCCAGGCTGTGCGAGGGGAACTGTCTAGAGAAACACAGCACATCACAGAAATGTGCACCTGGGAACTGCTGACCGCTTCAAGACAGATTGCGGCAGGATGGAGAAACTGCCGGAATACTCTTGTTTACTTGCCGCCATAATTGTACAAATTGTGCTGGCTTCCCTTCCCTGGAACGTTTCCTTTTAGCAATTCCAGAAAGGCAGGGCTGCATTTCTAAAATCCATCCTCATTGGGCCACCAGGGATCAAACCTATCAAACCGACTTAACTGAGCGATCAGTATATAAACCCTGCCTGAGCCTTGCATGTTGAGAAAACACTGGGAAACTGGGCGTATATGCAGGCACAGATGGAGGTCTCAGATCTGCTGGCCTCCCAGCTGACCGCAGAGGGAGGAACATCTCTGGGCTCCTTCTAACCGTATTCCATACAGCCTAGAGAGTTGAAAGCAACTTGGGTTTGTGGCTTGACTTAAAGCCAGCAGGCATGTCTAGCTGGTTCCCAGCGTGAACCAGTTTGTTTGCCTGGTTGTTTGTTTTAACTGTTAACGTTGAGATGGCTGGAGCCAAATCCCATGTTTGGTGCTCAAGGAACAGTCACAGATTATTTTACTGATGTTTAAAGTTTTGCTGACTCCCCGGATCTTCCGCCTTTCTGCATGGCAGGAAAGCAGAGGATCCGGGGAGTTCCCTGGCCAGCAGTGTCCCAGGAGTTTTGAGTCTGGAGCGTGGTTCAGGCCCTGGTTGGTTGCTCAGCGTTGTTGAAGGCACTCTTCTTCTTGACACAGTGGTGTGGGTCCATGCGTGTCCTTGTGTGTCCACGTGTGTGCCTGTGACCCAACACCTGACATGCAGGAAATGCTAGAGTCCCCCAGTGCTATCCCTGAGGACAGGCGCTACCTTTCATTCAGCTTTCGGTAGCCCATGGGCTAGCACAATGAAGCCGCAGAGGTAATAGCGCTTATGAAAGAGAAGCCTAGAGTTACAGCCCTGAATTAACTTTATGCCCAAGGACAACCTCTCTTCACAAACACAATCAATTAACGATGAAAGGGGTATTCTAAAAAGGGAAATTTTACGGGTCTGAATGCAAACTATGTGAGCTAATAACATAATCTGCGTCCTGATGCAATGTAATATGAAGTACATAATAACTCCCGTGGAGTACTCTTTCCAAACAACTGGAAATTAATTAACCTTTAGATCCAACTTGCACTTCGCAGGAAATTCAGAGAATAGAGAAACTAGTTAAATAGGACCCAGAAAGGAACAATTATACAAATCCAGACTATGGGACATTCTGCTAGACAACTGGCCCCATCTATTAGAAAAGAGACTTAATATAAGAGATTAAACTGAGGGTGATGGGGGGGTGGAGGACGTTCTAGACTTGGGAAAGACTTAACAGACATAACAACCAGATGTAGCGTGTGTTCCTTCATGTGGGAGTCTGGTTTGGGGAAAAAGAAAAGCCGTAAAAGATAGTAAGGCTGACTGGTCAAAGTGAGGCATGAACTGTACATTACATGACATCAGAGGGTTATACAGGAAAAAGCAATCGTTGGATGTAGGTGGTGGGTGTTCAGTGTATCAGTCTTTCTATTTTTCTGTGTGTTTGAGATTTTTATTCTAAACATTTTTAAAGAAAGTAAAATAGCAATTTAACAAGAAGGGTAAGGACAAGCTAAGGTTCTAAGGCAGGGAGGTGAGAATCTGTATAATGGGTTCTGGGACCCACAGAGAGCTCCACTTTGCTGGAGGGTCAAGGCCAAGAGGGCACAGATGACTGTGTGGATGAAAAAGGCAGGCAGGACCAACCACACCTGCTATGGGGCTTGAACTGTTTACTGGAGACAAGTTGTATGCGTGTGTGTGGGGAGGCACTGGGGGCTTTTATTTGTAAATAGCAACGTTACTGAGATACAATTCATACACCATAAAGTTCACTCTTTTCAAGTATATACTTCAGTGCTCTGGGGTCTATTTAGAGTTGTGCATCCCAACGCTATTAATTCCAGAGCATTTTTATCACCTCAATTTGAAATCCTATACCTATGAGCAGTCTCTCCCCTCTTCCCTGCCCTTTCAGTCCATGGCAACCACTAAGTTGCTTTCTGCCTCTATGGATTTGCCTTCTCTGGACATTTCATACACCTGGAATCATAGAATATATGGCTTCTTTCGCTTAGTATGTTCCAACGTTCTTTCATGTTGTAGCATGTATCAGAACTTCATTCTTTTTAGGGCCAAACATTTTATACTATGGATACACCACATTTTGTCTAACCATTTTTCAGTTGGTGGACATTTGGGTTATTTTCACTTTGGGGTGATTATGGATAATGCTGCTAGGAAGGTGGTCAAAATGTACAAGCTTCCAGTTATAAGATCAATGAGACCTGGGGATGTCATGTACAGTATGGTGATTATAAATTTCAGTTAAAAATGATGAAAGATAATGTGGCTATGAACAATCATGGGCAAGTTTTTGTATGGACATTTGATTTTAAATCTCTTGGGTAATATACATACAGGATATGTATATCCTGTATACTATATGTTTAACATTTGAAGGAATCGCCAAACTTTCCATGGTGGCAGAACCATTTACTTCCCCACCAGCGACATATGAGGGTCCTAATCTGGCCCCGTCTTCACTGACACTTACAACTGCTCATCTTTTTTAGTATAGCCATCCTAATAGGAACCGGTATCTTAATGCGATTTTGATTTACATTTTCCTAATGACTAACGAGACTGAGTGTTATTGCCAAGTGCTTATTGGCCATTTATATACCTTCTTCGAAGAAATGGTTCTTTACCCTTTTGCCCATTTTTGAATTGGGTTGTCATTTTATTTGTGTGGTAAAGAATAATTATGTTATTTTAAATACGGGTTTTTTGATTATCAGTCTGGCGTGGACATGGAGTAAGAGAGGCAGGTGTAAGTGAAGGAGATTTATTACATTCACAGGTCCCAGGAAGAGGGAGGCATGGCATACCACCCATGGAGCCACGTGGATGGAGCACCAAAGAGTTGGCCCAGCCCAGCAGCTGGGGAGCCAAGAGATAGAGAGGACAAGAGAACAAGTGTCTTTCTTGGGAGTGGAACACGTGCAAGAGGTAGGAGGAGATTTCACCGGTGTTTTGAATGTCATTGGGCCACGGTCAGGGGAGGGCAAGAAATGGAACTTGTGACAGAGACGTGTCTTATTACACAGGTGTACCGGGTCCCACTTGTTTGTGAGAATGTTGGAGCATCAGGAAAATAGGAAGTTTTTAAAAATGTACAATGCATCATCGTTGAGTTATAGGAATTCTTAATGTATTCTAGATACGAGTCCCTTGTCAGATATGTGATTTGTAAATATTATATTCTTCCGTGTGGGTTGTCTTTTCACATTTTTGATGGTTTCCTCTGTAGCACAAGTATTTGAAATTTTTATGGAGTCCACATTATCTTTTTGTTACCCATGGGTTTGGTATCATATCTGAGAAGTCATCGCCTAATCCAAGGTCGCAACGATTTATTCCTATGTTCTTTTTCTTTTTCTTTTTTAACGTTTATTTTGAGAGAGAGGGAGACAAAGAGAGCCTGTGAGTGGGGGAGGAGCAGAGAAAGAGGGCCGGAGAATCCCAAGCAGGCTCTGCATTATCGGATCAGACCCCAATGGGGGGCTTGAACTTTCGAGCTAAGAGATCATGACCTGAGCCGATCCCAAGAGTCACACTTAAGCGACTGAGCCACCCAGGCACATAAGCAGTTGCTTCTGGATTTTGGCTCAGGTCACGATCTCACAGTCGTGAGATCGAACCCTGTGTCAGGCTCCACGCTAAGCATGGAGCCTGCTTGAGGTTCTCCCTTTCCCTCGTTCTCTGCCCATCCCCCGCTTGTGTGCTCTCTCAAAATAAATAAATAAACATTAGAAAAAAAGAAAAGACTTCTTTCTCCATTGAATGGTATTGTTGAAAATCAATTGACCATAAATGTATACAGGTTTATTTTTGGACCCTCAATTTTGTTCCATTGACCTGTATGTGCACCCTCATGTCAATACCACATAATCTTGATTACTGTTGCTTTTTAGTAAGTTTTCAAACTCGAAAGTGTGAGTCCTTCAACTTTATTCTTTACTTTCAAGATGATTTTGACTGTTCTGGGTCCCATGTGAATTTTAGAGTCAGCTCATCAATTTTTACTCTCACCCCCCAAAAAAGGGAGGAGGCAGCTGGGATTTTGAAAGAGATTGCATTGTACATGTAGATTAATTTGGGAAGTATTGCCATTTACCAATATTAAGTCTTCCCACTTATGAAGATGAGATATCTTTCCATTTATTTAGGTCTTCTTTAATGATTTTTTAGGTTTTCTTTCTTTCAATGATGTATTGTAGTTTTCAGAGAAGAGTTTTTGTACTTCTTCGCTAAATTTATTCCTAAGTATTTATTATTTTGTTGCTATTATAAATGGAATTGATTCTTTAATTTCATGTTCAGATTTCTTATTTTTAGAAATACATTGTATAGAAATACTATTGATCATTGTATATTGATCCTGTGACTTTGCTAAGCTTGTTTGTTAGTTCTAATCATGTTTTAATGAGTCTCTTAGCATTTTATACCTATAAAATCATATCATCTGTGAATACAGATGGCTTCACTTCTTCCTTTTCCAACTGGATGACTTTTATTTTTTCTTCTTGTCTGATTGCTCCGGATAGAACCTCCAGTACAATGTTAAATAGAAATGGAAAGAGTGGGATCATTGTCTTGTTTTTTTTTAATCGTAGAAGGTAAACATCCATTTTTCACCAATAAGTATGATATTAGCTACGAGATTTTCATAGATACCTAGTCCTTATCATATTGAGACAATTCCCTTCTATTCCCTTCTAGTCATGTTTTTTACCATGAAAGATTGTTGGATTTTGTCAAATGTTTTTTAGTTCATCGATTGAGATAATCATGTGTTTTTTCCCCCATTACTCTATAATGTAGTGTATTACATTGGTTGATTTTCTTATGTGAACCACACTCATATTCTTAGGATAAATTTCATTTGCAGAATAGAATAGAATAGAATAGAATAGAATAGAATAGAATGCTGGATTCAGTTTGATAATATTTATTGAGGTTTTGTGTTATATACAAAAGAAACATTGTTATTTAGTTTTCTTGTGACTTCTTTGGTGTTGATATCAGGGTAATACTGGCCTTAATAAATGAATTGGGAATTGTCCTTCCTCTTCTATTTTATGGGAGAGTTTGTAAAAGATGGGTGTTAATTCTTCTTTAAATGTTTCTCCCATGGCAGAATAAAAATGCATAAAAACCCATAAAAACATCTGGGCTTTTCTTTTGGGGCAGGTTAAAAATTTTTTTTTTCATGTTTATTTTTGAAGGAGAGAGAGAGAGAGACAAAGCATGAGCAGGGGAGGGAAACAGAGAGAGGGAGACACAGAATCCAAAGCAGGCTCCAGGCTCCGAGCTGTCAGCACAGAGCCCGAAGAGGGGCTTGAACCTACAAACCATGAGATCATGACCTGAGCTGAAGTCAGATGCTTGACTGACCCAGACACCTAGGCGCCCCTTGCAGGAGGTTTTTTTTTAATTACTAATTCAATCTTTTTACTGTTAGAAATCTATTTAATTTTTCGATTTCTTCTTGAGTCAGTTTCAGTAGTTTGTGCCTTTCTATGAAGTTTCTATTTCATCTGGATTATCTAATTTATTGACATATAATTGTTTATATATTCTCTTAGAATCTGGTAGTGATGTTCCCTCTTTAGTTCCAGATTTTACTAAGGAGCCTTCCTTTTTTTCTTTTTTTCTTTTTTTTTCTTGACCAGTCTAGCTAAAGCTTTGTCAATATTATTGATCTTTTCAAAAACTCAACATTTGGTTTCATTGATCTTTCTCTATTGTTTTTCTATTGTTTGCTTTGTTTATTTCTGTTTTATCCTATTACGTCCTTCCTTCTGCTTGCCTTAGGCTTAATTTGCTCTTCTTTTCCTAGGTTCTTAAGGTATAAAGTTACGTTATTGATTTGAGACCTATCTTTACTTTATAAGCTTGTTTGAATTCTGAGCTTTCGTTAAACAGAAGAGGAAGGACTATCAGAAGGACATTATGAGGAGGGCACGCCTCCCCTACATCCAGTTTAGGGGTTGTTCAGGCACAGAGACTCCTGGTGGTGATTCATCTCTACTGGCTTTTGACAACCACAATCACATCTGTACCCAGAAGCCTCTTATTGTCAGCAACAGAGAACAAATGTTTCAAAGTAGCGCGATAAGAATCTTCTGCCAACATTCTAAACGAGCAAAGGCCCGGAGTTCTACTTGAAGTCACAAACGGACTTTTTTCCCTTAAAGATCTTCCATCAGAGACTTCTTGAGTGTGACAGTTGATATTCCCAGATATAGGCCATCACGCGGAGGACATAGGGAGGGGACTGTTAAGCAAGAAGGCTTGTGTCTAGACAGATCTTCATTAGAGTGGCTACTTGCGTATCCTCCCCTGGGAGTCAGAATGGCTCCTGGAGTCTCAGACGGAGGCTGACCCCTGAGGCGGAGAGTAAGTTGATGCAGCTGTCCAGGTTAACGGCTCTGGAGAAAGGAGTCATGCGGGTTACACAGTGATGAGAGCTGAGGCAGCTAATAAAGTTCTTTTTTTCTCAGATGATGTAGGGCAGCAGAATGGAAAGACCAAGAGAGGAGCCTAGAAGCCAGGGCTAGGGGAAGTAAGGGAGAAGATAGGAACTAGAGTGGGGCGAGGGGAAGGCGTGAGAGGCACTGGGGGCAGGTGCCAAACCAGATAGACCCAAGGTGCTTTGGAAAATGATCTTACCCTCCAGGAACTAAACGGAGGAACTTAAGGAAATAATCTGGCTTTGGTGTGAGTGCAGCGGACCAGCCAGAAGCTGGCCCAGAGTCAGGATTAGGACTGAGCATTCACCTCCCGATGCTCAGTACCTGCCCCAGCGCGGGGGCTGAGCATTCGTCCTCCAGGTGCACCCCACCCCCGGCATCAGGTATCCTGCTGGCTGAGCAGCCTTCTGCTCTGGAGAAGCATGATCACACAGTCTCCATCTTCTTGTGCCTTCTACTCAGAACTAGCAACAGCTTTCCCCACATGTCAACATACACCCTGGAAAAAACAGATCTGAGTGTTTGCTTCTTTCTTTCCTAGCCTGGAGGAATGACTTTGGGATCCAAGGACAAGTGGCAAAAGGAGGCCCACCCCCCCCCCCCAAAGGAGCTGTAGACCCTAATGCTAAGGATCTGGATCGAGCTGAGTCATGAAGATGAAGTCTGGAGATGAAGCTCATCTCCAGAAATGCCCTCCTCTCTCTTCATGTTCCTTTGTTCGCGGTCGTGGTTTACGCACCAACAACATCTTGGGTCCCGCACTGTGGTAGTGGGGGTCCAGAAATACTTTGCAGGAGAACATGTGGATGATTCTGAGCCCAAGTTCTGAGGCTCTGGGTCACAGTAGAGAAGTCCTGAAGGTAGAGACCCTGAATTCCTGCTCAGTCATCCTTTTGTTTGGATTCAGCCTCTCCCTCAATGGTTTGCTCCCTCAGTTACACTGACAGAAACCAACAGTCTCCTATGAGGAGAGAGAACACATTCCAGTGTTTCAACTGAAGCTTAGTTTGTTCTTGCACCGCAGAGGGGGAAGACTTCTCCAACACCATCTGCTCCCAATGAGCTCATACGAGTTGATTGATAGTAGGACTGTTTTTTAAGGCAGCATCCCTGCTTCAATTCTTACTCTACCTATCTTGAAATAGCAGCTACGAACTCTTGGAGTAACTGCCGAGATATGAGCAGGGAATCATTCATCACGGTACCTGTAAGTATCTACCATGAGTACTTTGGGGCACCGAGAGAATAGTACTTTCAGTTTTGATTAAGGCAAACGTGGAGGTGGGGATGGGGTGGGCAAGAAGGTAACTATTTGTGGTCTGGAGAGAAGACATAGCATCCCTAAAATAAGACCACACGAAGAGATGAAACGTTGTCATTTTCCTGAGTATGTCTTGTTCCCCCAAAAGAGAATATTTACATCCATGATATTTCTGCCTCAAGACGCATGTAATTTCTGGCTGATTGAGTCAGATTACAAATCACATCTGTTTAATGTAAACAGAAACCCAGTTAGGCTCTAACCTTTCCACCTGAGTCACTCTGTTAATTAAATTCCTGATTTATCAGCCTCCCTCTCTGTATCTGCCTCAAGTCAGATGGCTGTGGTCTTCATGACTTCCCAAAATGGAAACCAGTCAGATGGACATCAGGCAACCTTAGATGCTCCCGGTTAAGGGATCAACACCTCCGAGGTGGCCCAATTTACTCTCCTAGCTTGATCTGCATTGTAACCAATACAGCACCACCCCATGAGAAATACTTTCTCAACAAATGAGAGATGCTGTATCATTTTTTGGAATATGAACTAATTTTTATGACACCATTTTGGATGTACAAAGCCACTTTGCATATTATCTCATTAAAACATGCCTGTGAGTTAGTAAAACTGGTGTTACTATTATGGCTAAAGTTCAAAGAGATTAAAGATGTCCATTCAAGGTCAGAAACCTAGTAAATGGGTAATACTACCAACATAAATATGATGGTCTTCTCAAGTGGCCATGGGTTTGAGTGGTTTTTCTTTTCCTTTTTAGCTACATCATGAAAAAGACCAAACACTACCAGCACTAATCATAAATCTTAAGAGAATCTGATTTTGTAGGTAATAATCTGAGCCTAAATAATTGATGCAGAGAGAGTCTGCAAAGCTGGCTGGGTCCTCTTGGGTTTTACAGCATTCTGTTGATTCTGTCTCAGGGTATACCACATGCATGTGAGAATCAAAGTATCTCCTCTAGAAAAGCAATGTGTTAGCGTCCATCCCTGAACCTCTAGTTCCTTGGCACGTTCTGCCTTGGTGTGTTTCCCAGCGAGGATGCCATGTTGAATTCAGGTCTGCAGGTGCGGTCCACACTGCAAAAATGCCCAGGCACACATCGCTGTCACCAGTACAATCTTTCGATGCCTCTACACATGATGCTTCAATGGCTTTCCTGCTATCTACCGATATAATGAAAGCCCCTCACCTAGCATTCAAGAACTCTCTTTTGAAACATCTCCCACCGCTTCATGTCAACATAAAATTTTAGGCATGGTTTGTCCAGCCACCCCCTACCAGTTACTTGCTTGCCCTATTCCTGCCTTTCCTGGTCTTTACTTCTGCATTATTTCCCTTCGAGGCTCAAACACTACTTTGAGCAGGAGTTTTCTTTCCACTTACTCTCAAATAATTTCCTCCCCCCACCTCTGAACATCCATGACTTTCTGTCTACATTGATCTTGTTGCAACCTCACTTTCTGTCTGTTGCTCATACATATATCTCACCTCCCTTACTCACCCATACGATCATTAGGGATACGTTCGAATCTAAAACCCTAGGTTGGTCTGCATCTCTCGAGGCAAGCAGCAAGCACCATGTTCATACACAGTGCTTGTGGTCGCTGAGTAATGGCCCCCAAATAGGTTCATGTCCTAATCCCTGGAACCTGTGAATGTCAGCTTAGTTCTTGGTTTCAGGGGTTCTGAAAGGAACCGTTGTCTTATGCTATTTTCTTGCTTCCTACGTTTAACCACATGGGAAATATTATCACAGGCGTTCTTTAACATTTTTCAATATTTCTCTGGAGATCCAACTACAATGCAAAGGTTGTAGCTGGGATCCTAGGGAGTGGTTAACTAATCACCCCACACCAAATGACTGCCACTCTAGAGAGGACAAGACAAGAGAAAATATATGGAAAGACGGGACTCAGTTGGGATGGAGGACTGGGGGGCCTGGCAAACAGGGTCTCTCTACGGCTCGAGGGGGAATCTCTTGGTTACAGAGGCTGCCCAATGCCATATCCTGATGGCCCAGCCTTGATGTGGGAAGGGGATGAGAAGCAGGACAGAGAAAGATAATAGTCCTCAAAATCATACCTTACCTGTCCAAACTTTTTTCCTTGAACTGGCACAATCTTTGCAGAGTCTCTCTTTTTTCCCCCACTAAGAACAAATTCTCATCATTTTCAGGGACAAAATTTCAGGATAAGAGTATTTTTGTTCAATGTATATCTTACTTCCCAGTGACTGACAAGCCCTCTTGTAACTTTAATTAGAAACCGCACTGAATAAAATACTTGACTTTGACATACAGTGGTGATTTAAAAGGACTTTTCAACGCCAGTACCAGACACACAAAATAGTAATTCAAAAGGCAATTAGCATGACCCTCCCACCACCTCTTGGCAAGGGAAAGACTAAATTAATCAAAATGGTAATTGTGCTACAAATCAATTACTATTTAACCTTATTCCTAATAAACTTGACCATAGAACTCTTCATATCCCCTGAAACACATTAACTGTGGTATTTTACAAAAAAATAAGCCACCACTTATAAGACGTGTGTGCGCATGCACACACACACGCGACACGCACACACACACACACACACACACACAACATCTCGTCATGGGCTATTAGCCGAGAGGCGATCATCTCCCTCATTTTCTCAAATAACATATATCATTCACACAGAGCCAGAGCATAATTTGAATGAAATCGAATGAGATTTTCCTTAGCTTCAAATGAATTGGAGTGGGAGATAATAATGCTTTCTATTTTTTTCCTATCCAACAAGATCAGCTCCTAGCTCCAAAAAAATTTTAAAAAGTCTCCCTAGTGTTTCAGATTTAAATACATTATATTTTATGCAGTTTCTAAATTTTAACTATTTCTGATTCTTTTAAACTGCTCAGAAAGGCATACTGAGATTTTCAGATCTTCCAATCTAGCTGAAATCAAGCCCGCGAGCATCAGCAAAAGCAGAACAATGTCTGGGCCTCTCAGAAGAATCTCCATGTCTCCCGATCTCCATGTTGGAACTACATCTCGCTGTCCAACAAAAAAATTTAAAAATAAAAATTTCATTCAGATAAAATTACCTTAATAAAACATCATCTGAGAGAGAGAAGGAGAGAGAATTCTTTTTTTAAATTTATTTATCGTTTAGTTTACATCCAAGTTAGTTAGCATATGGTGCAATACTGAGTTCAGGAGTAGATTCCTTAATGCCCCTTACCCATTTAGGAGAGAGAATTGTTAAGCACAAGCTCCATATCAACCATCCTTTACACATAGCTATCATTTTGCAGTGGACTGGAATAGTGTTTTACTTGCTACTATGATCTATTTTTACTAGGACTAAGAAAAATCAAACGCTTCAGGGAAGAATAGAACATTCTAAATTAAGCTGCATCAATAATTTTTCACACTTTCTACTTGAGTCTATGCGGGTATTTCATTGTTTTTCATATTATCTGGGAAGGGGCAACTGACTGTTTTATATTTTGTATCTTATTCAGACACTGCTGAGCAATTAAAAATTGCGTCTCCCGTTTTCTTAACTCAGTAATATTTGACTCTATACCTCTTGGATTTCTCATCTCATAGATTTTGCTCAGTTCCATGATTCCTGTTTTGTTCTTGCCCATCTGTCCATAACTATTGGCTTATCCTCCTTAGGAAAAGTTACCCATACTTTATCTATACTAATAAATTATAGAATGTCTGTTCATAGCCCAGTATTTCCTTGGACTGCCAACTTGCCTAACGACAAAAGAATGACATCGGACATACTTGTTTAGCATATGGAAGCTGTCTTCTCTGAAGATCACAGATTCCGTGGTGTAGCCATGAGAGCAATGACACGATACGCTTAAAACAACCTATTTTACTAAAAGTTCCAGAATGCTTTATTTTAAACAGAAATAATACGGCATTAGGCGGAAGTTTTTAGCTCTAAGCCCACAGGAAGAAATTCATTATCTCTCACCTTCTCTTGAATGCTTCTGCAAGGGACCTCCGAACCTAGTGTTTTTGTCAAAGCATATGTTGGCAGGCAACTGCCAACACTAAATATAAACTTCGAGAGGATGAAAGCCACATTTGGAAGCTAACGCATCTCCAGACTAAATATTTCAGAGCAGATTGTGTCTCTATAGATTCTAAGTTGTGAAACTCAGAAGCTCTGTCAATAAGCGGTTTTGAGACCTTGCTGTGTTTCTGTCTGTCCTTTTACCTTCCTGGCTCTTCTTATTTATTTGTAAAATTGAATTAATAATCTTCTCGGCCTACCAAGTGTTGGCAGTATGGGGATACAGAGAAGATACAGATGCAATCACTCTGAATTACCTAAAACATGACATTCATTCATTCAGCAAATATTTATTGAGCACATATTCCATTCCCGGTGCTGTGTCAGGCACTGGGAATATTGCTGTGGCCATAACAGACTTTGCCTCTGCTCTCGTAGATATAACATGGACTATTACAATTAAGATTATTAGAACTACTGCTTTTAACATCTACTGCTACCACTACCACTATAATATTGGTAGGTGTTTAAAAGAAATTGCTATTATTTCTATAACCGTCGCCATCTTTTACGGAGGGGTAATACTTGGGACGTCTTCATCAGTATGAAATGATTAATTATTATATAGAACTGTATAGTATATTATGTTATATTATATTAATATTATACTTAATAAGCAATTATTAAATTACTAAATTTATTTCTAAAATAACTTCTGGTGATTTAGTAGACAGTGAAGCAATCACCCTGAAGCCCATCAGGTAGAATTTTGACTTTAATGTGACTCACAATGCACATCGCAGCCTGACATCGTGTAAGAGGCAGGACCAGAAAGAGTCGGGCACACGAAGAATATAGAACAATCTTGAATAAAATCAGATATCAGATCTATACAAATGTACTGAGCTTCTATTTTTAATTTTCTTTTTATAAAAATTGTTTATTTATTTATTTATTTTTAAAGTTTATTTTGAGAGAGGGAGAGAGAGAGAGAGAGAGAGAGAGAGAGAGAACATGAGCAGGGGAGGGGTAGAGAGAGAGAGACTGGGAATCCCAGGCTGGCTCCACGGTGCTAGAACTCACAAACCACGAGATCATGACATGAGCCGAAATCATGAGTCAGACGCTTAACTGATGAAACCACCCAGGCACCCCTAAAACTGGTTTTATAAGGTAAACGATGAAGGGTGGGGAATTAGAATTTACTTACAGATGCACTGTATGCTAGACATTTTACCTGTATCATTTCACTTAGACACAGTGCTTCTCAATGATACTCCTTTGCCGATGGAGGAGGAGAGGTCTCGGGAGATAGTGAATTTTCAGACTCACCTCAGTTGGGCCCTAAAACCTATGTTCCTCTCGCTGTACCCAACACTTCTGTTCTCTCACAGTATGTTTAGCAAAACACAAGCTTCATTAACCACGACTCAGTTCAGATGCAACCGATCAATGGGGATTTGGTTCAGTTTAACATCAAGATGCCCTGTTGGAACATCAGGTGGTTTTTCCGGTGTGATCCCGTTCTGACAAGATCGGGAGCCAGCTTTCTCACAATTAACTCAAAGTCTTAGCAATTTTGAAGACCTTACGGGAAAAGCTGACGTCGTGCAAAATGCCTTCTCCAAGAAGTGGCTGCTGTAGTGCCTTCAAGAACAGAGACATTTCAAGTAGCACAATTGTCCTGAGACTTTACCCGCATCAGAATGACCTGGAGAATTGGTTGAAACGCAGATTTCTGGGCTCTCCCTCTTTCCCAGCCTGCATCCTCAGGGGTTTGTGGCTCAGTGGGTCTGGAGGACAGTCTAAGAACTTACAGTTAACAAAGTTCCGCACAGTGCTGAAGCTGCCGGGCTGAGGATCACACTTGAGAACCTGTCCTCTATGTTAAACTATCTGGGGAAGCTGTAAATGCAGATGAAGCATTTACAAAGACATTTTTTTCCTATGTCAACAAAAATTGATGAAGAAGCCTACCCCCAGATTATACATTTGATATTGACAAACTGGTCTATCATAGGTAAATGTTTTCGAGGATCTAAATCTTGATAGAGGCAACATGAGCCCCAGAGTATAAGGCTGATATGACATCTGGTCTGTGTGCATAGACACAAAGTCAGTAGAGATTTAGCTGTGCTGGTATTTTAATAATTTTTTGTTTTGTTGGTTTTTACTTCTCTGATTACAAAGTTACACAGATTTCCAGTGGTCTCCTTCAACCCCATTTTTCCCAAGTCCCGCTGGTTTTAGCGTGTAATTTTGCAGCATATAAGGTTTTTCAGGAACACAACTATGATGCTTGAGGACAATATAGCTTCATTAGATAATTAATACCAATTAAATTGATCAAGTGATAATCCATAATACTAAAATGGTATTATGATATAGCTTTATCAGAGCTCTATGGAGAAATTCTTATCAAATCTACGATGATGACCTGAAGAATAGAACGCCTAGAATAACTGGCAAATGTAGCTGATGAAATAGAAGATGTGTCGGCCTCATAAACACTCCTTCCAAAACTGTGCTAACCATCTTCCCTGAATTTGTCGGAACATCATCTCCAGCAGCTGAGCTAGACCAGCCCACAGCGCTTAAGTTCGGGGGATTGAAAAGAGTCTTAAGAAATAACAAATGTTGGTGAGGATGTGAAGCAAAAGGAACCCTCATGCACTGTTGGCGGAAATGTAAATTGGTGTAGCCACTGTGGAAACCAGTATGGAAACAGAACTACCGTACGATCCGCTGATTCCGCTACTGGGTATTTACCCAAAGAAAACAAAAACACTAATTCGAAAAGATAAATGCACCCCCATGTTTACTGCAGCATTATGTACAACAGTCAAAATGTAGAAGCAACTTAAGTGTCCATCAATGGATGAAGGGATAAAGAAGTTGTGGTATATACGTGTATGTGTGTGCGTATATAAACACAATGGAGTATTACTCAGCCATATAAAGGAAAGAGATCTTGCCATTGGTAACAACATGGATAGACCCAGAGGGTATTATGCTAAATTAGATAAGTCAGAGAAAGACAAATGGCATATGATTTCACCTATATGTGGAATCTAAAAAACAAAACAAACGAAAAGCAGAAACAAATCCATAAATACAGAGCACAGACTGATGGTTGCCAAAGGGGCAGGGAGTAGAGAATGGATAAAATGGGTGAAGGGGACTGGGAGGTACAGGCTTCCAGTTATGGAATAAGTCACAGGGACAAAAGGTACAGCGTAGGGAACCCAGTCCAAAGTATTGTCATAGTGACAGACAGTGGCTACCCTCGTGGTGAGCATAGCGTAATGTGCAGAATTATCAAATCACTATGTTGTATACCTGAAACCAATGTAACATTGTGTGTCGACTATACTTGGATAAAATTTAAATATATAAAAAAATAAAGAATCTTAAGTGGGAAGAGTATAACTTCAGTCGTTTTACTGACAAAATAAAGCTCCCTCTCTCTCCTTAAACAAGCCTCGTCTCCTTGACTGTATTTTGACCACAGGTCATCATTCTAATCGTTTCCCTTTGGGACTCTCTATTTAACTCTAGTTTTGCCAACCAGCCCCTAGTCTGTTCACAGGGACACCTGTTCATTCCCCCTAAAAACAGATCCGCCGCAGACATTGCGGGGAGGCTATGAGGAGGAAGGAGGGGGTACACGATGCTGGAAGAAAGTGAGGTAAGGGCCTGCAAGAGAAGGTTCCTGAGATTTGGGGTCTTGTGCCCTGCATCCTCACAAAGCCTTGCCATGTATCTCCCTTCCCTGTATGACTGAAGCAAACACACAACTCGCTACAGTTAAAGTTAGAGGAGATAAAGAGATGGTCGTCCTTTCTAACCTGTGTAGCCTGGTAGGAGGTTTTCTGTGTTCCCTATCCCATGATTTCATGGCGGCAGGTGCACAGGAAGTCAGTCTCTGGGTGCTCTAGCATTCGGGGGTTTGCTCATCACCTAAACTTAGCTATACAGAGAATTTATCCTTGGACCAAGAGGTAAGAGAATGCTAATGTTTTAATCCTGTATAAGCTTCTAGTGGCTGATTTGGCTAAATCAGACAATGTGGAAATTGTGTGAAAACTTGCTGAGAATGCGCTTTTCAGATGAGCTAAGGTGGGGGAATTAAGGGCAGAAATCTGGTGGGCTTGTGTCTGCAAAGTCGTCAGAACAGAACTTACTTGTTAAATAACGAAATCCGCATCTTCGGTGATGAAGTGAGGCTTTTTTTTTTCTTCTCTCCAAGATGGTTTTTATTAAAAAGCCCACAGTCATGTGCTGGTGGAAAGGTTATCAGAAGTTTGGAGAAAAGGAGTAGATGGAGTTCTGACTTAATTAAATGTTCCTGTTAAGTAACTATTCCAGTTCCTGGGGTGATGACAGCCAATAGTTCATTAGCTGGAGGTAAACTGTGTGACAACTATCTGATGAACAGTTTACCTTGAGAAACCCAAGGTTATGTGATAGTTACAAATGCAGTAAGTTCTCCATCTGCTGAAGCCTTAATCAAACCTCCTTGAGTACAGGCATTTTTTTTAAGCGACTACAATGCAAGACAATTTACTTGCATACTAAACCTGTACGGTGTGTAATTAGAATCTTTGTTCCAGAAAGTATTTTGTATCTTGACATACACGGGAGCCTTCATTACGAACACCAGTTACCATGGTATATAGCAATAGTCGGCAGGAGCCCCTGGGTGGCTCCGTCGGTTGTGCGTCCAACTTGGGCTCAGGTCACGATCTCACGGCTGGTGAGTTTGAACCCCGCATCGGGCTCTCTGCTGTTAGTGCAGAGAGCCCACTTTAGATCCTCTGTCCCCCTCTCTCCCTGCCTCTTCCCCGCTTGTGCCCTCTCTCGCTCTCAAAAATAAATAAAATGTTAGAAAAAAAAAATAGTTGGCAAACATCCGTGTGTGTTAGGACCACCTGGAAGGCCAGGCCCACCCAACCCGCTCCCACCAGACCCCCATGAGTTTCCATTGGAGTAGGCTTGGGATGACGCCCTAACATGGGCATGTTTAACAATTTGCCAGGTAATGCCGAAGCTGCTGGTTCTAAGACCTTTCTTTGAGAACCACATTTAACATAGAAAAGAGATTGGTGATAAGGTGGGGAGCACCTCCAGCAGGAGTTGGAGGATCTGGAATCCCTTCTAGAGGATCTGGAATCCCATCATGCTAACAGCGTGACCAGGACAAAGTCACTTGGCTTTCATGGGGTTGACTTGATGGCGTCTTATTTTGAATTCTTGTGTGAAATTACCAGTAAATAGAGAATTCTAACAGTGCTGGTTAATCGTACTTTTCGATTCTTCCCCAAACTCCTACCCGACAGTGAATGTTTTCCTACAGAATGCTTGAAGAAAAAAAGAAACCTAAGTTGTCATTATCAGCCAATTATTTCATAATCAACATTCAACTTCAGAATCAGTAGACCGTGTTTGATTGTCCAGTCAGAGCAGACCCCTGGGCCATGCTCCATCAGGCAACCTCTCCCAGATTCTCAGATGCCTACACAGTTTGTCTGTGACATTTTCAACTGATTTAGCCTGAGCTGCTTTGATTCAAGACTATGGTCTAGGGAACTTAAGGGACTAGGAAAGCTCACTGATTATTTTCTTTTAGATTATGCCACATATGTTAAAAGTCACTAAGTAGTACATTCTGGGAAATCTCATTTGCCAGGGGAAAGGACAGCAGTCACATCTGGATCCTGTGTTTCAGGCAGGGAACGGAAAAGCAGCAGGTAACTGGGTGGAATCTAGAAACCATTGTTTACTGTGTTCTATTACTTAACTGTTTTCTATCTGAACTACCCCACTTCTAAAGCGAAATCCTCTTGTCCCCGTAAGAGAGCGTGGGGGTAGATCAGTGCCACAGTTGAGATATTTGAGCTTTGAATATTGTTGTTCTATATTTTTACATACATCAAAAATTACATATTTATGCAAAGTTTAAATACATCTAAATTTTATGTAAATTCTGCAGGCATGTGCATTTTAATATAAAAATTATATTGCGAGCTAAAATTAACCATTTTAAGCATACAGCTCAGTAGTGTAAGTTACGACCATGGTTGTTTTGAGGCCATCACCACCATCCACCTCTAGAAATTTTTCATCTTCCCAAACTGAAACTCTCCATCCATTAAACAATACTTTTACATTGCCTTCTTCCTGCAGGCCCGGGTAACTACCATTGTACTCTCGGTCTCTGTGAATGTGACTACCGTAAGTAGCCCGTGTAAGTCGACTCAAAAAATATTTGTCTTTTGTGACTGGCTCATTTCAATTAGCACGATGTCCTCCATGTTCATCCATATCGTAGCATGTGTCACAATCTCCTTCCTTCTTAAGGCTGCATGACATTCTATAGTATGCATAGACCACATTTTGTTTATCCATTCATCTGTCCATGGACACTTGGATTATTTCCACCTCTCGACTACTGTGAATAGTGTTGCTGTGAACATTGGTGTACAAATAGAGTCCTCTGAATATTTTATTTGGGGATCAGTAACCATTGATTTATGATGCAGGAACATGAAAGCAGACTAATTTTGATGTGATCCTTGGACTCTATTCATAAGCAGCATACAGCGTTACTTACTAACTTATCTCTACTGAATATTCTGTCCTTGTATCATACTGTGATCCTGTCTAATGAATGGTCTTACCTGGGGAATGTGGACACAGGTTTCCTTACGTGGAGCCATCTGTGTATCCTTCTAGAAAACCAGTTTGGGTATTGTTTTATCTTTTTCATTTTCAGCTGACCAGCAACAAAGAAAAGAATGGTAACCAGCTTCCTTTTATGGATGCTGACAGAGAAATATTTGCAGGTTAGCACCGAGTGCTAACCCTTCCTCATTTCTTCTTTGGGCAACATTTTCTGGGACAGAAAAGCCCTTATTTTGGCTTACAATCTACTGCAAAGCCAAATCTTTTGATTAAAGGGAGAAAACCATTAAGTTTGCCAATGATAAAGAAGGTGTTTTTTCCTATGATTGTGATTACAATTCCAATCCTGTGTAAAAGTTTCCTTGTTTCTGCAAAATGATTTCACCTCACATTTGGAAGAGAATATTCTAAATATGACATAATGTGGTGCATTTAGAAGAAGGTGACGTGAGCAGAGTATAACACATCTACGAAGGCTACCAAATTGCAAGCTGAACATCCTTTTCCCTTAAATCACCTCTGTCCTAAGAAAAGAAATCATTAAGGCTAATAGGAAGGATATAGATTTTCAATAAAATAGAAGCAATTATCTCTCAATTTTAAATAACATATTCTTTGGAAGGTGATGATTGCTTATAACAATAATACAAGAAAATTCCTTGTTGCACAAAGGACTCAATATAATTTGCGATTTTAATGACTTCTTTAAGGATTAAAAAAAAGTTGATTTCTGAGTGTTCTGATAACACTGTATGGCCTTTGAATGTTATTAAACCAGGAATAAAGAAATAATGTTTCCTTATTGAATATTAAAGAATATTTCTTTATTGAATCTCAATTGACTTGCATTTTAATAGTACTTGACCTAAGTTTATAAACAGCTTTATTGATATGTAATCCATATACCATATAATTCAGTTAAAGTGTCCAATTCAACTGTTTTTGGTGTAATCACAGACAAGCAATCATCACCACAGTCCATTTTAGAACATTCTGATCACCTCAGTGAGGAATTTTGTACTCGTTAGTTATTACCCCAACCTCCTCCGTCCCGACCTACCACTGACCTACTTTCTGTCTGTATAAATTTCCCTATTCTGGACTTTCATATGAATGGAATTATATAATATGTGGTCTTTTCTGCCTGGCTTCTTTCAATCAATAAATGTTGTCAAGATTCACCTATGTGGTAGCATTTCTGATACATGTGATTCTTTTTTGTGGCCAAAGATTCCCCTATATGGATATGTCACATTTTGTTCATCCATTTGTCTGTTGGACATCTGGGTTGTTACCAGCTTTGGGACGTTACAAATAATACTGCCGTAAGTATCCATGTATAAGTTTTTGTGTAGACCTATTTTTTAATTTCTCTTGGCTGTATACCCAGGAAGGGAATTGCTGGGTCATATGGTAACTCTAAGTTTAATCATTTAAGAAACAGCTACTCCGGTTTTCAAAATGGCTGTACCGTTTTACATTTCCATGAGCAGCAGCGTATGAGGTATCTCATTTGTTTGCGTTCTCACCAAACTTGTTACTATCTGACTTTTTTATTCTAGTCATCCTAACAGGCATGAGGTGGCACCTCAGTGTGGTTTTGATTTGCATTTTCCTCAGTGACTAATGATATCAAGCATCTTTTCATGCGCTTATTGGCCATTTGTATATCTTGCTTAGAGAAATGTGTATTCAAATTTTTGCCCATTTTTTAAAAGTGGGTTATTTGTCTTTTAATTATTGAGTTATATGAGTTCTTTATAGAGTCAAGATACAAGTCCCGTATTAGGAATATGGTAAATGATTTCTCCGGTTCTGCAAATATTTTACTCTTTTGGTAGTATCCTTTGAAGCACAGAAGTTTTTAATTTTAATGAAATCCAATCTTTTCATTTGTCGCTAACGTTTTTGGGGTCATAGCTGAGAATCCTTTGCCATGTATACATACACATATACACACATACACATGTATGCACACATGCACACACACAGTGTAAGTTCTATATGTAAATATAAATACGTAACTGGATTCAGTCTGCTAGAGTTTGTTGAGGATTTTTGTATCCATATTCACAGGAGATACCAGTCTGTCACTTTCCTACGATCTTTTCTGGTTTTGGTAACAGGGTAATGCTAACCTCATAAAATGAGTTGGGCAGTTTCATCTTTTCTGGTTTTGGTAACAGGGTAATGCTAACCTCATAAAATGAGTTGGGCAGTTTCATCTTCAGTTTTTTGGAGGAGTTTGTGAAAAGTTGATCTTAATTGTTCATTAAATATTTGGTAGGATCCATTTGTAAAGCTATCTGGGCCTGGGCTTTTCTTTGTAGGTAGTTCTTTTTATTATTATTACTATTATTATTATTATGAATTCAATCTCTTCACTTATTCTAGGTCTATACAGATTTTCTATTTCTACTTGAATCAATTTCTTTTCTTAAATTTTTAAAGTTTATTTCTTTATTTTTAAAGGGAGAGAGAGAGAAAGAGCATAAGCTGGGGAGGGGCAGAGAGAAGGAGAGACAGAATCTCAAGCAGGCTCCATACCATTAGTGCAGAGCCCAATGTGGGGTTTGAACTCACAAACCGTGAGATAATGACCTGAACCGAGATCCAAAGATGGTCACTTAACGGTCTACACCACCCACGAGCCCATGTACTTGAATCAAATTTCAAAAATGTATGCCTTTCTAAGAGTTTATTTATTGAACTTGTTGGCATACAATTATTCATAGTATTATAGTATTCTCTTATGATCCTTTGTATTTTTGTAAGGTTGGGAGAAATGTCCTTCCATTTCTTATTCTAGTAATCTGAGTCTTCTCTCTCTCTCTTTTCTTTGTCAACCTAGCTAAAGTTTTGAGATTTTGTTGGTATTTTCAAAGAACCAGCTTTTGGTTTCATTGAATTCCTCTGATGTTTCTTTACTCTCTATTTCATTAATTTCCACTCTAACCTTTTTTTTTAATTTTTAAAAAAATCTTTATTTATTTTTGAGAAAGAGAGAGTGTGTGAGGCAGGGAGGAACAGAGAGACACAGAATCCAAAGCAGGCTCCAGGCTCTGAGCTGTCAGCACAGAGCCCATGCGGGGCTCGAACTCACAAACCACAAGTTCACGACCTGAGGTGAAGTCGGACGCTCAACTGACTGAACCACCCAGGCTCCCCTTATCTTTTTTTTAATATTTATTTATTTTTTGAGAGAGGGAGACAGAGCATGAGCAGGGGAGGGGCAGAGAGAGAAGGAGACCCAGAATCTGAAGCAGGCTCCAGGCTCTGAGCTGTCAGCACAGAGCCATGTGGGGCTCGAACTCACAAACCGTGAGATCATGACTTTAGCCAAAGTCAGTTGTTTAACCAACTGAGCCACCCAGGTGCCCCTCTGCTCTAATCTTTATTATATTCTTTCTTTGCTTGATTTAGGTTTCATTTGCTCTTCTTTTTCCAGTGTCTTAAGGAGGAAGGTTAGATTGTTGACCTGAGATCTTGTATACCTATAAATTTCCCATTGAGCATTGCTTTAGCTGTGTCTCAGAAGTTTTGGTATGTTGTGTTTCATTTTTCTTCATCTCGACTGTTTTCTGATTGTCCTTTTATTTTCTTCTTTGGCTGGTATTTAAAAGTGTATTCTTTAATGTCCACATATTTGTTAATGTCCCCAATTTTTTCTGTTATTGTTTCCTAATGTCATTCCATTGTTGTCAGAGAGCATCTTTATAATATTAATGTTCTTTTACATTTATTGATTTTTAAAGTTTATTCATTTACTTTGAGAGAGAGAGAGAGAGAGAGAGAGACTATGAGTGGGGGAGGGGCAGAGAGAGAGGGGAAGACAGAATCCCAAGCAGGCTCTGCACTGTCAGCACAGAGCCCAATGAGGGGCTCAAGCTCATGAAACCATGACCTGAGCTGAAACCAAGAGTCAGATGTTTAACTAACTGAGCCACTCAGGGACCCCTACATTTATTGATTTTTGTAAATGATCTGTCCTGAAAAATATTCCATATGTACTTTAGAGGAATATATATATTCTGTTGTTTGGGGGTAGAGTATTCTATGGGTGTCTGTTAAATCTACCTGACTTAAAGGGTTTTTCATGATTTCTTATTGATCATCTAAGTTATGCTATCCATTATGGAAAATGGAGTATTGGAATTTCCAACTACTGTTTAATTGTCTATTTTCCCCTAATTTCTGTCAGGTTTACTTCAGGTATTTTTGGTGCATATATGTTTATAAATGTTCTATCATCCTGATAGATTAAATCTTTTATCATTATAAAATATGCCAATGTCTCCAGTAACATTTGTTGTCTCAAAGTCTGTTTTGTCTGATATTAGCATATCCACTCCAGCCTTTTTAGTGGTTCTTCTTTGCATGATGTTTCCTATCTTTTTACTCCAATCTGTTTGTATCTTTGAATCTAAAGTGTATCTCCTATAGACAACATATAGCTGAATCATGTTTTTAAAGATCCCCTCTATCTCTGCATTTTGATTGGATTGTTTAATCCATTCACATTAAAGATTGACTATAACTGAATGTGTCTGGTATTTTACGGTTTGTCCTCCAAGTATCTCATGTTTTTGTTTTCTTTAGCACTTGGAATATGTTATACTGCCTTGTGGTCTCTCTTTTTTCTCCTGAGAAGTCAGATTTTAATGTTACTGGGGTTTCCTTGTAATTGACAAAATGTTTTCCTTTTACTGCTTTCAAGATTTTTCTCCTTGTTTTGGGGGCCCCTGGGTGGCTCAGTTGGTTAAGCATTCGACTCTTGATTTTCGCTCAGGTCATGATCTCTCGGTTTGTGGGATCCAGCCTCATGCTGGGCTCCACACTCCCAGCTCAGAGCCTGCTTGGGATTCTCTCTTTCCCTCTCTCTCTGCCTCTCGTCTGCTCACACACTCACACACTCTCTCTTTCTCAAAATAAATAAACTTAAAAAAAAAAAAAAGAGGGGCCCTGGCTGGATCAGTAGGTTAAGCGTCTGACTTTGGCTCAGGTCACGATCTTACAGTTCGTCAGTTCAAGCCCCACATCAAGCTCTGTGCTGGCAGCTTGGAGCCTGCTTTGTATTCTCTCTCTCTCTCTCTCTCTCTCTCTCTCTCTCTCTCTTTCTCTCTGTCTGCCCGTCCCCCACTCATGTTCGCTCTCTCTCTTTCTCAAAAATAAATAAATAACCATTAAAAAAATTAGCAAAAAAAGATTTCCTCCTTGTTTTGACTTGTAACATTTTTACTGTAGATCTCTTTATGTGTGACCCTTTTCATGTGAGTTCCTAGATGTGTACTTTGCCATGTTTTCGATAAATATGGGAAAATTGCAATCATTATTTCTTTGAACATTTTTTCCTGAGCCTTCTCTCCTTCTAATACTACCGTTACACATGTTAGTGTGCTTCATGATGTCCCACATTTCTTTGAGGTTCTGCTCTCTTTTAGTGTCTATTTTTTTTTTTTCCTCTCTTCTTTGGCTGTATCATCTCCATCAACCCATTTTCAAGTGTTTAATTCTTTTGCCAGTTCGCGTCTACTGTTGGGTCTCTTTAGCGACCTTTATTTCGGTTATTGTAATTTCCGACGCCAGAATCTTTATTTTTTAAAGCAATTTCTCTCTGTTGACATCCACGATTTGATGCGACATTGTCCCCAGATCTCCCTTCCTTTACTTGCTTTTCTTTACTTCTCAATCATGCTTTCCTTTGATCCTCTGAACTAAACTCTAAAAGCTACCTCTACAAACAAATCCAATCAAATATGGCTCCTTTGAAATGACTGTGTCTGAGGTGGGTGTTTGATATTTGTTCTGACATGATGAGGCTTCTCCTGGCTATTCTGTTTCCCCGTTCTCTCCTGCATACTTGTGGCCTGCGGTCTAGGCTGTATCTTTATTAAATCCATGAATCTCTCCCCGGTTATCTTCTACGGCAACAGGCACTGTTCTTCAGGGCATCTTTGGACTTGAACTTCTCCACATTCTTGAATGTGAAGTCCGTTCCTTAGGGAGCAGATTAGGAGCTATTTCACAGCCTGTTTCTATCCTCAGGCAAATTCTCTGAGCCAGGGCTCTGGTGCTGGATGTGGAGAGAGTGGCAAGCTTCCCCCTGAGTGACACCCCACTCTGGGAGGTGAGCACTCTGTGGGGCGGAGGGGAGCAGCAGCCGGAGGCCCTCTCAGTTCAGATCTCGAGTGGGATCTGCCATCTCAGGAGCTGGGGCAATGACAATAAGGGCCACAGTAGTCTCAGTGCGGAGCCTCCAGTCCACGACCAGGAGCTCTCCTTCCCTCACCCAGAACTTAGTCTCAGCAGCAAGCAACTGGGGCTCATGAGATTTGCTAAAGTCCTTTTCCTCCCAGCAGGAAAGCACTCTGATGGGGAGCCGTGAGGAGTGGGGAGACTGCAGTTCTGTGCAGCAGGTGTCTGGACTGGAGCCTCCAACCTCGCTGAGCGGGGAGGCTTGACAGAGAAAGAGGTCTTGGTTCAAATGCCACAGACTCTTGAGTTTCTTAGTGAATGTTCACGATTTTCTCGAATAGGTGTTTCTTCATTTGCGGTTTGCCCTTAGGACCATTTCTAGAGAATATAAGTGTGTATGTGTGTGTGTGTATGTGTGCGCTATAATTTTTGCCAGTTTCTACGAGGAGCCAGTCAGCAGCGCAACTCGCCCTGTCAAGACAGAGGTCCTGTCTCCAGGACGTTACTGTTCACAAGGTCATTTCACATATGTCCTTCATGGGGTTGTCAACTACTTGCATAGACTTTAGTAACCACGTCACTTAGGTAGGGCTTATGCCAAATTTCAGGCTATGTCCACAGAGTGGGCATTGCATGTCAGACACTGGAAATAAAAGCTACACATGACACAGTTCTCCCCTTTGAAAGATTTATATCCACCAGGGGGAATGGGGGATCCAAGTTATCCCAGAAGCAAGCGTAGAATTTGAACACAGACTCATTTGAATCTTAATCCCGCTAGCTCATAATGTCTTCTGTTGGGTCCTGGGGAAATATAGAAATTTGAGAGAAAGAGAATTCCCTGGGTGAATGCCTTTTTTTTTTTTTAACCTTACCAAAGATTGAAGGTGTGGAAATTATAGACTAATTTGTTGGATGGAGACACATGAGTGAGAAATGTGCTGTGAAAAGCAGAATCCTTATTTTCACTCCCATGGGCCGAAGCAAAGGCTTGTGTGTGTGTCGAGGAGGAGAGAAAGCGGGCAGAGAAGGAGGCTGCTATAGAGGATATGTGTCTACCGTCAGGCACATGTAGAGAGAAGCAGTAATGCCCAGACGTAACCAAAATCTAAGCATTCCTGGTAGGGTAGTGCTGTGCTTAGAGTGTGGGGAAGAAGGTATAGGGACAGTAGGACACTCTGTTTCCGGAAGGGGTTTTTTGTTTGTTTGTTTGTTTGCTTGCTTGCTTGGTTTTGGGTTTTCTGTTTGTTTTTTGTTTTGCTAAAAAGGCCTATTTATTTGCGACAGTGATTATAGTAGCTTGCAATAAATGAATGGGAGAGTGAATACTCTCTGACATATTCTATGTCAGTCATAATTTCAGCTTCTAATAATGTTGGGCCTCTATGTTTGATGGGCTGTCGAGGGCCCAAGTTTTTGTCAATGATGGCGCCTTATCTTTCTCTTGCTACTTAAAATGGCTGGGAGAGAAAATGGTCATTTTGGGGAAAAAGGTATTACCAGAGGTTGAAGGAGGAGCGTCAAAAGCAGATTATGCTGGGACATTAAGAGCCTCGTTTAAATAGGGGAGAATCGGGGCGCCTGGGTGGCTCAGTCAGTTAAGCGGCTGACTTCGGCTCAGTCATGATCTCATGGCCTGTGAGTTCGAGCCCCACGTTGGGCTCTGTGCTGACAGCTCAGAGCCCAGAGCCTGTTTCAGATTCTGTGTCTCCCTCTCTCTGACCCTACCCCATTCATGCTCTGTCTCTCTCTGTCTCAAAAATAAATAAGAGTTAAAAAAATTTTTTTAAAAATAAATAGGGGAGAATCTATGCTTTAGATGAGAGTATTTTGAGGAGCCAAGACCCCCAGGACTGAGAAGAATGGCTTGACGGCATTGGAGTAACAGCGCCATTTCTGGAAGGAAGGGAGCCTCCGGGAGATGGAGGCAACAGAACTGTGTGGGAGGCACAACCCTGGGGCCAGGACCAGGAGGTTCTGCATATTGTGGATCCGAAGCAGCAGCAAGATCACCACGAGACAGATGTGACACCTAGAAGGTTTCTTCAATAATCAAGAGGAGGAGATAATTGCAAAGACGGGGATGAGATAAAGACATGACTCAAGGAAAGATGGTCTACTGCAGAAATTACTGAGTTGCAAAGACACAGTGAGGCCGCCCCAGGCTTGCTTGAGCAAATGCCAGAGTGCAAGACGACAAGGCCACTTAAGAAGTAGCCATATAAGCTCAGGCTGTTTTATTCCCAAGCCAGGAAAGCCCCAGTGCTACTCACCAGGAGTTTCACCTCATTCACATGGAAGAGATAGAATTTGAGGTTGAAACACTCCTTGGCTGTGGGGAAGAAGATCCAATGTGAGTACAACCATACCAGGGAGCTGGCCCAAGAGACGGTAAATAAAAAAGAAACAGAGGACCCAAGTGGAACACAGCAGCAAACTTGTGAGACGAGAGGGCTGAGAGTTCCAAGGCAAGAACGGGTTCAAGGGAACAGAAGCACGGAATCCATGTTCTTGGAAAAGGAAAAGATGACAATAATGAGCTCACGGCAGCAGGGAAACTTAGCAGAAGTTGTGGGGGTGTAAGCAATAGGTCATCAGTCTCAGGAAAGGTAAAACGGGGGACACAGCAAGCAAGGCTAGAAGAGAGACTACGTAGAGCAGGAACGCAAGTTGGTGCTGCAGCAGGAACGGCCACATCCTCAAGTGCACGAGGAGGAGGCCAGGCTACTGAGCTTCAGAGGAACTCCCTGGGGATTGCTGGCCAAGCACACAAGGTGCTCTGAAGCTGAAGCAGCAAAGCTCAACAGTCAAGCCAAGTAAAAGAAGCTTTATAAAGGCCCCAGCAGGAGGGTCTAGGGGATCCAGTACCACGAATGCCATAATAGTGACCTCAAAGGGAGGTGTTCCTCAAAGTGAGGTGCAACATGGAATGGAGCAAGTCCTCCTCAGGTGAGAAAAGCAGCCCCAAGGCCAAGAGTGCTGAGAAGGCGGTAGCCATGCCTACAGAAGGGCCTGGAAGGACCACTCCTGAGAGTCCTGTGTCAAGAGGGAAAGGCCATTTTGAGGGTCTTGAGGCAGCAGTAGTAAGCTCAGAAAAGGCTCTTCTGGAATACTGAAGTTTCTGCAGAATCAAGAAAAACCAGAATCTGGTTCAAGAGTCTGTTAGGTAGAGACACAATCCCCCAAACACAACGATGAAGATCCCACAAGATCAAGGGTGGTTGAGTCTCCAGTTCTTGACTGGTTCATAGGAAGGTGATCTAAAGGACGTAGAGCAAAACCAATGGCGGGATAACAAGATGGCAGCCTGCAAGGAAGGAGCAGGTGCTAAGGAGAGCCCAGGACAGATACCTCGGCAGACTGAAGCTGATCCGCATGCAGAAATAGGAAGTACCGTGAGTGCAGACAGTGACGTGACAAAAGAAAACCAGAAGGACAAAAAGAAATGACAAGGAGAGTCCTCAAGTTAACTTGGAGCTAGAGTATTGGGAAGCTGTTGCGGGTTTTCTTTGGGATGAATTGATGTGAATTTTTCAATTTTGCCAAGGCATCAATATGCCCATTACAAATCTTGGGGCATCTGGGTGGCTCTGTCAGTTAAGCGTCCAACTTCGGTTCAGGTCATGTTCTTACCGTTCATGAGTTTGAGCCCCTGCGTTGGACTCTGTGCTGACAGCTCAGAGGCTGCTTTGGACCCTCCCTCTCTCTCTGCTCTCCCCACTCACACTCTGTCTCTGAAAAATAAATAAACATTAAAACAAACCTTCTTAAACCAGATATCCAATTTTTATATTAAATACCTTTTAAATTTGTTACCATTACCTATTTCATTCTCTTTTCTTCTCCCTCTGCCTTCTTCTCTTTCTCTTTGCCTGTTTCTCTAGACCTGATCTGCAATTTGTGATCCTTTAGCCCCAACCAGATAGGAAAGAGGAAAGAAAAGCCACTTTCATTTTCAATTTGGTATCTTGCTTGGGGAGACTCTGTCCCTTCATCCAGGATGAATATGTAAGAAATCCACACAGTTTGTAAGAAACTAGAGTTGAAAAGTTGCCTTGACCTGAAATATCGGTGGCCCCACCCTATAGTTAGCATCAGGGACTGTGAAGTGTCAGAGAAGTTACCCTATGTGCAAGCTAAAAGTTAGCTTGCCGTGGTTTCATGGATGCTGGCAGAAGTCACGAGACCAGGTCATATCACAAGGGACCATTTCTACTGACAACAAGAACGGTCACCCAAGGATCAGCACTTTTGCATTTGTTCCCAAGCCCCAATTTCTACAAGGTGCTGAGAAGTGGGTCACATGGCACCTGTACCTGCCGCGGATTGTGACCCAGTACGGGATCCTTGAGTTTGGGGAAGCTGAATCTTTTTTTTTTTTTAAGTTTATTTATCTTGAGAGGAAGAGTGAGTGGGGGAGGGGCAGAGAGGGAGGGAGGGAGTGAGAGAGAATCCCAAGCAGGTTCCACGCTGTCGCCGCAGAGCCTGAAGTGGGGCTTGAACCCATGAACCATGAGATCATCGCCTGAGCCAAAACAAAGAATTGGACGCTTAACCAACTGAGCCACCCAGGTGCCCCAAGCTTAGTCTTTTATAATGAGGAGTAAGCATGCTTTTTCCCTTGCTCCAAAGGGAGCATGGTCTTTATCCTCCAAAGCTTTAAGCAAACTTTCCCTATGTTCCAGAAGGAGATGCTTTTCCTTGGTTCCAGGTTGGACCACTATACAGACATCCTTGGAAAGACGGTCTGGAACACAACACCGTCCGTGCCTGGCTTGTAAGACATGCAGAACCCCAAGAGACCAGTGGAGAATTACCTCCTAACCATTTGTTTCCAAAACCAAAATGTAAATATCTTCCAAATTTATGTTGCATCTTCTCACAGAAATCATAGTGGTTGGAAAAGCCGCTATTGGTTAGAATAATAGTCCCAGTAATATTGAAGCATAGTGCCGTCAAAACCAGCCATTAAATGCATTAAAGTCCGTAGGAAAATGCCCAGAAGTAAGACAAACAACAAACAACGGAGCTAGGGGATGGTGATGGTGAAGAGTTAGAGATGGAGCCCCAACTACTCTGCCTCATTGGTTTTGTATTTATCATGGCCGGAACATAGTACATAGTAAATAAATGACTTATTGTATGCTTAGGGTGTTAGAGCCATAGCAAAGAAAGTGAGGTATCAGTAAGGAAAAGTATTTCCCAAATGTGACAGGTTTAAACTGGTCATTGCGTCTCATTTCCTAATTTTCTCATTCTTACAGTCATCCTCATAACTGTAAATTACTACTACTCTTGCCACTTAAGGGACCCTTGTATATACCAAGCAGTATGCTGAGATACACACAGTCTCTATGCATTTAGGTGTGTGTGTGTACACATGTGTATATGTCCTACATGCATGTGTATACTACATAAACGTGTGTATTTGTATAGATTTAACTCCAGCATGAAACCCACAGGGAAGTATTGTTACCTCCATCATGTAGACGGAATGACCGAACCGGAAAGAAGTTCAGTCACCAGTTCTATGTAACTCGGAGGTATGTCTGGGGTCTGAAATCAAGTTTGTCAGACTCTACAACCCATATTCTTAAGCCCTGCATCATTCTATCTTCCTATCAAGAAGCAGGCACTTAGATACCCTCACCTTCTCTAGCCTAACTTTATAATGATCACAGTGATTTATTTACGCTTCCCTGGTACAGTCTCTATAGAAACAGTCCTTTTCGCTAACGAAAAATGATGGAAACTATCAGACTTCCACCCACCCCCCCTTTGTGTCTCTCCTTTGTTGGGCATTTATGCGATCAGGACTTGACAACAGGACCAATAGTTGGACCAGAGGGACCACAGGTCCCCTGAAGGGCCCGTGTGAAGGGGACAAACACATTCTGATCCCATTTCCCACTGATCCATCCATGATATTTTGTAACAGGATTTTGGCTGGACAGGATCCTTGCTATAAGAGATCTGATAAAACTCTGTGCAGATAGAGCTGAAACAGAGCTAAAAGAAACCTCTTTTCCCCATTACATGGCACGCCAGATCTGAGATAGATCAGGAGCCGGTGCCCTTCACAGAGCGGCTGAATTCTCAGAAAGGGTGTCATGAGCAGGGCCATGCTGAAGCTTTGAGTGGTTCCACAGACCAGAGTGAGAGCAGAGGAGAGTTCCGGTCCTCCTGGAACCTTTGGCACATCGCCTCACACTGGGGTGGTGCCTCCATTGATAGTGGCCATAGGTTCTAAGCCAAAGTCAGAACATAATGTCTGATGGACTTTTTTTTCTGAGTTGAATGTTTAGTTAATAGGAAAGATTATTAGAAAAAGTGATGGGTAAGGATTCACTTTAGTTATTATTTTTTTAATTTTAGAGACAGCATGAGTGGGGAAGGGCAGAAGGAGAGAGAGAGAGAATCTTAAGCAGGCTCCACACTCAGCACAGAGCCCAACACGGGGCTCGATCCGCCAACCCTGGGATCATGACCTGAGCTGGAATCAAGAGTTGGGCCGTCAGCTTAACTGAGCCACCCAGGCGCCCCGATCCATTTTTTTACTGGAAAGAAAAACCTTGCATGAGATAGGGATTACTAATTCCGAAGGGATTATCCTGGAATTTCCTGCTTCAGAATTCACCAGGCTGCCTGTTAAAATGCAGATTCTTAGGTTTTGAATCAGAATATGCCAAAATATCTAGGATTCTGCATTTTCACCGCTAATCCAAGAGATTCTTTTGCATATGAAAGTTTGAGGAGTGCTGATTTGGGATAGTTTATTTTCAGATTTCTCACTGTAATTTAATGTGATATTCCAAGCTCTTTATTTGTATGTGCTGGCTTTCTGTAATAAGGAGAGGTCCCCCCTCTGTAAGTGACTGAGTACCCAAGGGAGGGTAGATTAGAAATTATTCTATATAAGACCACAATTGTAAGTTAAATTATGTCCTTCATAAACTCTTCTGCTTTAATTCACCAGCTCGCACACAGCCCCTGCCCATTCCAGCTCCACCCTTGCCAGCTTTGTGGACCTAAAATAGGTACCCCCGTTTCCAAAATCCTTTTAACCATTCCTTATAACCTCCCTAGCAAAGCCACATATGCTGCCTTCTGCATATCACATGCCTTCCGGGGAAGAAGAGTTCAAGAATCCAAGTCTTCTGAAGATTGGGCCCAATCTTCTGACCTGATCCTGACCTTTCTTCCAAAGCCTTGCAGGAGGCAGAGGCATGACCCTCCACTCCATGGACCTCTCTGATTGCTGGATGGAAACTCCACAAAGGCCATGTGCTTTCAAGAGACTTCTACAAGCAGGCATTTCTCACCATCTGGGATACCAAAGTTCTCATCACAGGCCCCTGGCAGTCTTATACTGAGTTGAGCCTCTGATAACATGAAAGCCTTGTCGGATACTTAATGAGTGGCCAAGACTCGAACCTTCTGATTTCCCCTTGCATCAGATTTCTTTTTCTCCCCCCGCCCAAGCTCTGAGGTACAATTGACAAATAAAATTTGTACATATTAAGGTGTACAATGTGATGTTTGCTGTAGGCATAAATTGTGAAATGATTTCCACAAATAAGCTAATTAACATATTCATCATTTCACATTGTTACCTTTAAATTTCACTAATGGGAGACACATATAAAACTCTTCTCCTTCATATTTTTATTTTGGAGTTTTTTCATGTAAGTGGTTGACATATTCTCTCTGATTTCAACCTTAATTTTTACAAGTGGTGTTGGACTTGACACTTCCTTGGAGGGCAAGGTGGCCGGTGAGAAATCTAATCTAATGGACGGGCACATTAAATCTCAACAGATCCGGTTCAATATTCTTTCAGAGGAGCTGGCATGGGGCCTAAGAGAAAATGCTTAGCAATCTTTGAGAAGAAAAAGGTTTGTACTGGAACTGTTGTAACATCCCATGATCGTTCCAGGATGTCTTATTTATCACTGCTGACTCATCTGCCGTCATGTTCGTAATGTTTTAAAATGTTTTAAACAAATTTTGCATCTCAGGTAATGGAAGACAGTATGGATGTGGGAGGACTTTAATTTTCATGATTGAATAGAAAAGTTAATGGTTTGATCCCATGCACTGCTTACTAAAATTGAATGGCAAGAGGCCATCTGAATTTAGGGGAAAGGTCTCTTGACTTGGCAAGAACACAGAGCTTGACCTAAATGAAAGACCTGAGGTTTAAAGAGAAGTTGAAAGAGAACTATTGGTGAGAATTCACCGGGAAAGTGATGTACATAGAAGCAAAGTGGAGAAGTGGAGAGATGAGTTAGTTTGATGGAGCTGCCGTAAGTCCCATAAAGTTGGTGACTTAAATAGGATTTGTCTCACAGGTCTGGAGCCTGAAAGTCCAAAATCAAGGTATTGGCTGGGCCATGTAGTTCTTTGGCTGACAGCAGCATAATTCAGATCTTTACATGACAGTCTCCCTGTGTGCCTGTGTCTTCTTGTCCCCTTTGTATGAAGATGCCAATCATATTCTATCAGGGGTCCACCTTATTTCAGTATGACCTCATCTTAACTAATTACATCTGCCATGACCCTTTTTCCAAATAAAGTCACCTCCTGAGGTCCTGGGGGTTATGGATTTGGGTGCAGGGACACAATTCAACCCATCACAAGAGACATGAGAATCTGTCAAACAGCCTCAGGGGAAAGGATGTGAATAGTACATTGATGGTGAAAATTTCTTTTCATTTCTCCTGTGCTATCCCAAGGCCCATTTTCCTATCTCTTTGAGAAAAGAAGTATTCAGTATTAACATAGAAAGGTCTTGACAGATTGTCTAATTTCATCTTATGATGTAGAGGGGAAAACTGGTCTCCAGAGGTAAAGCAAGGTGCTCAGGGTCAAACAGGATAGCACCAAAGCCAAAACTTGAATCTGAGTCTCCTTACTTCATAGACTCTGTCCTTTCAGCTTCCCTCTCCCTTTTCTTTGGAGTCTTTTGGGTTTTCTGGGTACCTATCTTTGGCAAACAAATAAGACCTGTCATTGCTGTGGTTCATTTTGGCCAAATTAAAGGGCTCAGAGTCATTAGGTAAAAACAGATAGTCGTCACGATTGCATCAAATTGCAAAGATTTGGTCGCCATATTTTTTGTCTATTAAGACTTGGGCATCTTGGGAGGTCTCTGGTGAACTTAACACATTAAAGAGTAAAGAGTTTCTGTTGCCATTGGCATGCTGTTCAGCTCCAGGGCTTGTCTTGAGCTGTCTGGAAAAACTCTATAGTATTTCTAATCACACCGAGGCTCTGGTTTGTTTGTTTTTTTCTTCCCAAATTTCATCTTTTTAAAGCTATTCAAAGATGAGCTTGAAACAATGCTTTCATGCTGCTTTCACTTTACTCCCTTGGTGCATAGGATTTCAGAAAGTTAAATATTGATCAGGCAACTATCCTGGATTGTCTCAGAAAATATCCATTCCCCCCAAACAAGCTTTTGAAAATGCATCAGTTTCACACTAGCAAATTTATAATTGGAAAATGGCATGAGATTAATTATGGAAATGCTTTTCAACTTCAATAGTCAATTAACAGGCAACTGGATGAAGACCACAATAATTATATTGTTCTTCAAGCATTGCACTAAAAGTTTTAGTGTATTTAGACTTTTAAAAGAAAATATGATTCGCATTATTTTTTAAGTGAATTTGACATTCCAGGGATGCATGAATTTACTTCAGATGTTGAATTATAAAGTAATGCTTATCAGATTAATATTGATTTTTTTTTCTTTATAATCTAGGACCATCATCACAGACATTTTTCTGCATGAATTCCTGCCATGGTTGTTATCAGGTTCAGGTGTAAGATAGAAGACATACCAACTGCCATAAGCCCTATTAAAAAGATTCTTTCCTGATATCTATGGGGGTTCTGTGCAAGTCTTAAAGATCTATCCTATTCCTTTAAATGAGAAAATTGTTTTTTCTTGGCTCTGACCAAACAGGAAAGTAAAGACCAGCACAGGCTCTTGAAGTTGGTCCTGGAAGTGTATAATTTAAATAAAGCTTATAATTTATTTTCATATTATAATTATATGCTGTCAAAGTCACAGATCCTAAGTGTACAGTCAGATGGGTTATGACAAATGTATAACCAACATTCAGATCAAGATCCACATTTGCATCACCCTCGAGAATCCTATGACATTTTACAATGGTATCTTGATAAGAGGTCTCCTCTATGCAGACCACTTTGCCTCCTTTCACTTGGTGTTTGGAAGAAGGGGAAAGGCAGAGGTAATTGATTCACACCCTCACTCAACGCGCCCTCTGATCCTGTAGATATTTGCTGGGACAATGATTTTAGAGTCTAAGAAACCAGGTCTTGACTCTTGGCTCTGCCCTGACTTAGAGTTATTGAATATGTCTGAGTGTTAGTTCCCTTATCTGTAAACTGAGGATGCTAAAACCAACCTCCTAAGGTTGTTATAAAGATTAACTACAATACCTAAAGCACTTGACATTCGGAACATGCTCAGCTGATGTCCCATTCACCATCTCTGGTTAAAATCTTGGGTGCTGGATCTTTTCTCTTCCTCTCCTTCACTCCGAGAAACCAATCAAAAGAGCATAGTCTATAGTCTTTTAGGACACTGCATTTGAAGGAGATACTTTTCTAATCAGAACAAAACGAATCCTTGCTAATGCATTAGTAAACTTGAATAATTTACAGCATTTCCCCTTCCAGGTTACATATTTTCATTTTAATGTAAGCCCTTAAGAGATGTTGTTTTAACCCAAATGAAGGGGCTTGGAGGAAAAAAAAAAACAAAAACAAAAGGCAGGAGATTGGGGAATGGTGTAATATTTGGGGCCAGGCAGCTCCATTTCTCCAAATTTCAGACAGCCATCCATCTGCCTGTATGCACAGCTGCCTGTGTTAAATGTAGGTGATTTTTCTCAGAAAACATTGTGTGCACAGGTTGCAGGCAAATTTGGAACAAGATGCTTTAAATGGACACATGCAGGCATTAAAATCAGTGCCCGGAACCTGTGCTATAAAGGAAGGGCCCGCACATGGTTGAAATGACAGTTATTGCTTAGAGGAGAAGACCTGGGCAAAGCCATCCCACGGGAGACTCAGGCAGCAAGCAGTGGGCTCCCCCCTTGTGCTCCTCTTAGTAAAAATCACCTTTATACTGGTGTGTGCTTTACACTGGAAGCACAGCGTGGATCAGGGAAGGCAGCTGATCAAGAACCCATTTAAAACTTGAATTCAGGGCCTCCAATGAGTATCATCAAGACATCCCAGGTGGGCTTTGTGGAGGGCTGCCCCGTCGATGTTTCCCCCATGTTTCCAAGCCCTGAGCAGATAGAGAGATGGCTATACCTTTGTTCCTCCCCTTTCTCTCTTATGAAAAGTGGTTGCTAGCTTTAAGAAGCTCCGCAGCTGTTAGAGACTATTGGGAGTTCTGCCTTCCTATCACAGGTTTCAAAGCCCTCTTTGCTATTGGCTAGCCGTTCATTTGTACCATGTGTTTTTCCCAAACTGACACCCACTCGCCTTTGCTTCCATCTCCTGTGGAAAACAGTCATATCTGTTCTTGATCACATAAGATACTCCGCGATGGAAACAAAGCAGATTTTTTTCTCTTTGTGTGACTGTGTAGATTCTAGATAAAATTAGAACTTCAGGGGCGCCTGGGTGGCTCAGTCGGTTAAGCGCCCAACTCTTGATCTTGGCTCAGTTTACTATCTCACAGTTCATGGGTTTGAGCCCTGCGTCTGATTCTGCACTGGCAACCCGGAGCAGGCTTGGGTTGCCTCTCTCTCTGCTGTCTCTGCCTCTCTCTCTCTCTCTCAAAATAAATAAATAAACTTAAAAAATAGTTAGAACTTCAAGGGGTGCCTGGGTGGCTCCGTCAGTTAAGTGTCCAACACTCGATTTTGGCTCAAGTCGTGATCTCGCAGTTCGTGAGATCAAGCCCTGTGTTGGGGGGCTCTCTTGCTCACTTGCTCTCTCAGAATAAATAAACTTAAAAAAAATTAGAACTTCAGGAACTCCTATGCAATAGGATCCCAAAGCAGACGATACTCAGCAGAATTATCAGCTCTTAGCTCCAGACTGATGATGACAATGTCCAAAAGTGAGAACCCTTTGGCTGTCTGCAGATTCTGTCACAACTGTGTTTTCCCAACTTCAGTTATTTCAAGAAGTTGTTTGAGGAAACACATTCAGGCATAACCCTCTGTTCCCCTTCTTTTTTTGGTATGGCATTTGGAAGTCAGCAGGAATTCTCACACTCAGAGTATCTATCAGGGAGCTGTATGTGTATGATCGTGGGCATGAAGGAAGTATAGCATGAAAAGTAAGAAAAATTAGATTCTTTGTGTTATTAAATCTTTGAGTCCAAATTACATTCTTTAAGCCTAACAGCAGTGAGTTGTCAATGGAATACATGGGTAGAACCTTCAGCATAGAGATACAGTTAATTAGACCAATGATGGTGCTCAGCAAAACATTGTGTTCCCTGTCATTAGTCTAGTTTACAAAAAGCTGTCCCAGTGAGGATTTCTTCATAGTTTTGATATTATACCTGTCATTCGGGATCAGTTGTCAATATCCATTGTCATTAGCCTATTGGTTTGGGAGTACCTAGTTACTGTAAAGAAAAATATACCAAAGCAGATTTTTTTCTTATTTTTTTTTTCTTGCACCATTTTCATGGTGTTGAGAGAAGAGGAAAGGTGGTGACCAATGAATTTGATGAATAAAAAGGAAATTGTAATATCCAATAAGTAATCCATTTTATAGTTTGTCTTTAATCATCTTGGAGCGATTATGGGAACTCAGTCTGTGCTGCATATACGAGCTTAGAGACTTTAGCAATCTTCATCTTGAGACAAAATGCCAAGAAAAAATGTGACCATGCAACTCTTAAAGCATCTATTTGCAACAGGCCATCCAGTGTATCAGGGATAACCAGTTCTGCAGAACTATTCCCTTATAAGCCCAATACTCTTGGTTAATTTTACTAAGCCACCTTCAGGTCTCCGGACTTTCCAAATGGGCTGTGGAAGAATTGATTGTCCGAATGGTTCAACTATTCAGCGTAGACAGGCCAGAGGCCCCATGTTGACTCAGTGCTCGTACCCCAAACCTCTGCAGGCCATATTATGAAAGATAAATGGGAAGTGTTTTTCACCTATATGTCCTTGCTTCCCACAGAGTGAACTTTATATCAGATTTCTAGCTTTATGTCCCTTGAGGCAGTAGTGAGAAGGGCTTTCAGGTGGAAGAAGGGCTATGATTAAGGCTTATGAGGGGTTGAGAACAGATATAAACACATTTTTTTTTTCAAATTATGCCAAAGATTTAGAATAGACAGCATTAGTCAACGAGGAAAATAACGGGTAAATGTTTGAGAAGGAACAGTTTCCCTGCCTCCATAGATGAATTTGGTGGACCGCTCTTTGTCAGTACAAGCAAAGGGGAAAAGAACAGAAGTGAACTCAATACATTTAAACAATAATAGATCAAATACATTGCTACCTGCAGAGTCTACCAGAACAAGAAATAAAGAGCATTGAGCTTACAGAAAGAAATCTGGCCTCTTTATTGGGGCCAAAGGCCAAGGCTTCTCTCTGGGAGACGAACAGGCCTCTGTGGACACTGCAAGTCAAGGTCTTTTGTTCCCATTCAGCGTGCAGTGGGGTTCCCAGAGACTCTTAGGGTGCTCTAGGGTCAAAGTGGCATGGGATGATTGAGTTAGTACCAAACTTTTCCGTGCCTGGGAAACCTAGAATGGAATCCTCTCTGATCTCTCGGACTCTCCTTTGGTGGCAATGAAGTGGGCATTGTCTCTGGACCAAAGACCACCTTATCAACCTCCTGGTGTTTAGACGGGAGAGTGAGTTTTGCTGGGACTTCTTATGCTCATACGAAAACTTCAGAGGTTGGCATTCATGATGATCCTCTGAGCCTTTGGTGTAAGCCTGTGATGGTGAGTCTGTCTGTAGGAGTGAGTTCTTAAACTTGGAAGGGCCATCGTGTTCCTCTATTCGGATACTTTTCTTTCCACGGATTCACGTGTAAAGGATGTTATTTCAGTCTCTACATACGCATTTTAAAGGACAGAGGTGAAAACTCTTCAGAGGTTCCCGTGAAATGGAATCTGGGCAGGTACGTGTTAGTTTCTTCATGGCCAAAACAGCAGAAGAGCTGAGAAGCAGACTGCGTGTACCATACACAGTGTGTGTGGCCCAAAAGTGGCCAGCTGGGGAAGTACGTGGGCTGAAAAGCCATCCAGTTCTCAACTGACAATGTCATACGCCAGGGTTGCATGTCTTGGAGGGAGAGGCATCTGTCTGCTGTTTGCCCACCCAGGAGGCACAATTCAGTAAGTGCATGGTACACGCAAGTGGAAGCCTGGCTGAGAAGCCCCTGTTGTCAACGAAAAAGGAGGCACCCGCATTCAAACTAAAATGGAAGGAAGTGCAAACTTATCTCAATCCTCTGTGGGTTTATGAAATTAACCAGACAATTATGTGTTCATTCATAAAGCATAAAGCCTCTGAAGGCCGCCTGAGGGCCAGCCATTGAACTAAGTGCTTGAGAGAGCACATGGTCAATACTACTGCAGGCAGCAGAGGGTGGGAAGGGCAGTCACATGAACAAAAGAAGTGATGCCATATAATTAGTGTTGTAATGAAGTTTGCAGAAGATACCAGTGGAGCCCAGAGGGGTCAAAGACTCAGCAGCATAGCTGGGGATGGGTGGAGGAAGGGTAAGCCTTCTTCAAAGCCCTGTTCTGAGTCTTCAAATCAAGAATCATGTGAATGATAGTTCAAGACCGCCTACTTCCAGTGGTCTTATCCCCTCTTATAGGCCTTTATTCCCTTCTTTTTGGATATCTTCTCCCTACTCCAGGGACCAATACCCCCACAGTAACCAGCCTTCACAGACTAGTGAAGCCCCATCGAAGACTATCTATCGGGGTCTCAACCTTTCAATGCCACACTAGTGAGAGATGGGCTAGTTGGGCAGGTGGGTCCACCCTAACATATTAATGGGTAATTGTGTTTTATCCATTATGTCTCTGGGGCAACACGTATTTTAACAAGGCCCTCAAATCCTTAACCTTAAACATTCACTAACGGGGCTCTGGAAAGGTGGCAGGAAAGGTGTTTGGGATCAATTGGTTCTCTTGGATCATCTTAAATCATAGCACATACACAGATGCTTCCTCAACCAAATGAAGTTATAAAAAGTTTATCCCAAGCCAGAAAAAAAAGTTCCAATTTAAAACTACAGAGCTCATACATTCATTAGCATAGTTTTTTGATTCCTCAAAGGAATTACTGAGAAGGCCTTTGATGTATCAAATATTAAGCCTTTGATGTATCAAATGCTATATGCCTGGAGGGATTAGTTCTGATTAGAAAATTCTGGTCTCTGGTCTATCTCCCAGCTTTTAACGACTTGTGCCTCCTTTCATTAATAGGCAAATGGCAGCTGGCATGGTTTGGGGAAGGTGCCTGTGTTTTGTGGTGGCACCCATAGAGGGAGTGTCTGTTTCCCATCCTGCTGAGGGGACTTGGGAGTGGTGGGTCGCAGGACCTGCTGATCGGCATTTTCATGCATTCCTAGGGATGAGCACTCCTTTATGAGTCCCTGGTACCTTAAGGAGCCTTTGTTTTCTTTGTCTCCCATGAAGGAAGACAATCTGATAGGCTTCCAGTGTCTAATCGTTCTCCTTTGTATGCAAATTTCCCCAGAGCCATTTTGGTGTTGAAACAGAGACAAAGAAAAAGTAGAAGGACTTTTACATTTGCTAAAATGACATTATGCTGTAGGCCGTTTTCCCAACTGAGGGGTATGTGTGAAGGAGTCTACGGAAGAGCAGAAGAACAGGAGACGCTGGGCAGGACTGAAGGTTAAGTACTTGACACTGAACCATCATTTGTATAAAACGAGTCTTGGTTCATCCACGATCTTAAAAACTCCATTTAAATATATTTTGGTGTTCCTGTCTTTATGGAGTATTCACTCTGGAAAAATAAAAAAAAAGGAAAGGTAACCTCATAGGAAACAGAAGGGAGCTTGGAATTTCTTGGGTGTTTGGGGGAAGTATTATATGAGATGCTGCTAATTATGTATCAATGGTTCCCCTCTCCTCCTGTGGAAACCACTCTGGGTCATGGCTGTCCCTCAGAGCCTCTATCCATGGAGAAAGCAAAAGCCAGAGGAATTCTAGCTCTTGGCCACTGTCCAAGAAGCCTGCTGCGCACAGGCCTCCGCACAGCTCAGCTTGAAGTCGGAGGCCTTTTGCTAGTCAGTGCAGTGACTCAAGTCTGGCTCTCCCAGGGCTGCCTACTATTTTGAGAGAGAGCAATTACACACTGCTTGGGTTTATGGCTCACCAGATGAACCTGGAACGGGTCACTTGCTTTCCCTAAATAACCACCTGCTCCAAAGAACAGGAAGTGATTTTCTTTTTCCTATAGGTGAAGTTCAGGGTAGGTTTGTGCTGATGCCCCTGGAAGCAGCTGTGTTGGGTAGGGTTAAAATACTCCTCAGAAGCAAGAGTTCTTCTTGGTAATTAGGACTCACCATCTAGATAGTAGAAATTTTTCACAACCGAAATCTCCTTTAGAAGACACCAGTCAGTGATTCTCCAGATTGATAAGACAGCTTATCATCAGCTGTCCATCTACTTATGATGGTTCTATCAGTTGTACACCCACCTCTCATGCTTCCAGCAAGCTTATTCCCAAGAGAAGCTATGGCTCCAAAGTAGATGAGCAGAGCACATTTGCTCTTGAGGGTCCTTGGATTATACTGACAGGAATGCCCTCCCAGGCTGGGCTCCAGGTTCTATGATGGAAACTCACAGAGCTGTAGTAAGAGAGAAGGTGTTATGTCACCTTCATAGGATTCTTTATTTTCTTTTATGTTTGCTTATTTATTTATTTTGGAGGGGGCGAGGCAGAGAGAGAGGGAGAGAGAATCTTAAGCTGGCTCTGCACCATCAGTACAGAGTCCGATGTGGGGCTCAAACTCATGGACTATGAGATCACAACCTGAGCTGAAGTCAGATGCTTAATTGACTGAGCCATCTAGGCACCCCACCTTCGTGGGATTCTTGAGGTTACTTCTTCTTTCCCTTAAAGAATCAATGATGGAACTGTCTTGCATTAAAGCAGCAAGGCTAAGCCAAGTTGGTGCAGGAGAAGAGGAAGGAGGAGATTCTGACGCAAGCACAGCATCTGCCAACTTTGTCCTGCCCCTCTTGGAACATGGTCTGAGCTCCAGAGCTGCGCCTTGATTTCTGAGCTGTGCCTTGATTTCTCCCTGTGTTTGCCTCGTTAGCACTGTAGGACATACTCAAGGGCAAGAGATGCCACAAGGTGTTGCCCTTGTGTTTTGTCTTCAAAATCATTAAAGATCATTTCTCTTGAAATGATCACAGCTGCCTCTTCCATTAAGTATATACTAAGTTTCTTCTTGGGAAAAAATATACTGTTTTTCTTCTAATTTTTGGTTTCCAAAGTCATGAGGTTAAATTGCATCGAGGGATGACTTTTAAAGAAAGTTGTAATATTTCCAGCCTTCCACAATGGGCCTCAAATGGGCATTCTAGGCTTCATGGGTCATGAAGCGCTCCCTGGAGGCTCATGAGGTAGGTCTGTTTTTCCCAGAAGGACTGGTTTCTCCCCAGGGTGAGACAGGCTATCATTTTGGAGCTCTATCCTAAACACTGCAGGAGGATCTGTTGAATCAAACTTTTAATACCTTTACCTTACATAATCAGGAGTATCCAAGGCTTAGATATTTTTTAATTGAACTTTCTTTTCAAGTTGATGTGTTGGTGTCCCCAAAGTCTTCTCATTTATGAGAAACATCACGATGCAATTCTCCACTTGTGCCTTCCCTGACCCTATTCAGCAATACTGCACTGTCGCAAGTGGAAACCAGCCATCTTGTGACCGCCCTGAAGTCAGAAGAACTAGAAAGAATCAACCAGTGAGTCCCCTTGTCTCCAATGCTTGACTGCTGCCCTTTTCCATCCCCAAATGGAACAGATAATAGTCCCATGAACCGTTGAATTGTTTCTACAGTATGCACCCCGCTATTTCTTGAAATGTGGAAAGCTTTTTTGAAATTTCTAGGGAGTAAAATAAAGGTTCCTTATTAAAAAAAAAATTCTTATGGAACTAAACAATGACCCAATTACTTGACAAATTCCCTAGACCTTGTCAAAGGTGGTCAGACAACAGCCAGAGAAACTGGGCTGTGCAGGAGGCCCTGTGGCTGCATTCCTGGGTGTTCAGGAGGACTTCCAGGCACCTGGGACCTGAGCTCCTGGGCCTCTCCAGGAGCTGTTGTCATGTGGGGCCACTAAGGTACTCCTGTGCTCATAGCTACAGCTGTCTCTACATATGCCCATGTTCTGGGGCTTAGAGAATGAAAACTGCTCCCAAAGGCACTTTTTTTTTTTTTTTTTTTTTTTTTGCAAACAGAACAGAGCTTAGTATAGACAGCCTCTGGCTAATTCATACATAGCCTGCCCTAGTGGTAACTCAGAGCAGGGAAACAAGACGAGCTCCTCTAATTTACCTGATAGAAACTCCCTGCTACTCGACCAGACTAGTCAATCCTGTGATGCTGAAAGAAATACTGAGGCTTGGGTCCTACCTGGGCCTGCTCAATCTAGCTCTCAGGCTGGGTCCTTAAGTGATTCAGGTGAGCAGCCACGGCTGGGAACCACAGGAATCAGCTCTAGGATTAGTAGTGATGATATCCCATTTTCAACATGGTATCCCAATGGCTCGGGCCATTTCTGTACGAAGCAAGGAGAGGACTGCTCTGTTTCTTTGGCGTTGCTGTCTTCTGAAGAACATGTCCGACAACCACTGCAACAGCTCAGAACCTGGGCATCATTTCCTGGGTGATGAGCTTTGCTCCCATGAGAGCCACATCAGCAGAGAAGAAGTTCCTGGCTCTTCCCCTTGGTGAAATCCTGCAGTGAGCGCACTCCTAATGAAGGAGGGGTCCTAACCTCAGCTGCCCTCAGTGTAAACACCTTGAAACATCCAGAGAATGCGACAGAGCTCGACTGCATTTAGCGGACCTTCATCGGTCATGAGTTCAGAGGCTCACCTGCACCACTTCAAAGCCACCTGCCTGAGTGAAAGGCTGCCAAACTAGACCTGCCCATTGAGTTGAACCCACAGTCTCATCCTTCTGAAACGCTAGTATGTCTCTCGAGATGGCTTGCACTATGCAGCCTAACCACGGGAGCCCCTGAGGAACCCCTGTCTGTATAATGTTAATTTGCCCAGGTGGCTGGGTGTGCCAGACAAAGTCTGTCTTTAATCATCAGACAATTCAGATAGGTAGATACAATTGTACAGAACCCATTTTCTTCTGGAAGTGACTCACAGAGGGAAGCATTCTTGCTAAGGAGCTATAAAACACTTGGCTAAAGTAAAAATGAGATTCTGCTCTGGATTTGCAGTGACCAGTAACCTCTTCTAAACTCTAGCCCATACAGGAGTAATCTCTTAAACTTGAGCATTTGATCCAGAAGGGTCACGTGACCAGTAGCAAGAGGATGCGTCACAACTCCTTTCTTCAAATCCGTGGAATCAGGTATGTGGGCCTTAGCCTCGTTCTGGTTCACCCTAGTTTTACCTCCAAGGAAGTAAAAAGTCCAAGAGTTTGTCAATGATTAAAATGCATGCATTTAAAGGTGCATGTGCATGCATACATCCGGTTTTCTGGCCCCTCTAATGGAGTGCTTTTCCTGGGACACTGTGATGCTTCCAATCTGATGTCTGAATCTCATGAAGTGAAAATATTTGTCATCTACTGGGCATGAGTCAGGACAGGGTAGGATAGTCCATGTGGTAGCAAACCCCTCAAATCTCAGTGGCTAAAACCACAAAGGTAGATTTTTCAATCATCTCCCAAGTGAGTGGCAGGGAGCTCACCCATCATGGTTGCTCAAGAGCAGAGGCTGCTACACGTGCTGCCAGCTTAACGTGGAATATTGGCCACCATGCTAGGACCTCACACCTTCTCGGTGTCAGCCTGGAAGCAACGCTCACCATTTCTGCTCTCATCCCACATGGGCCCTGATTGCAAATGGCTTAGGAACGCCAGTCCCCTGGTACCGAGGAGAAGAGGAGAGCCTGATGTGGGTGCATGCTAATAAGGTCTGCGGTATTAACAAGTATTTAGGGGGCACCCAGTTTGTCCTATGTGGTAGACTAGTCGCCCAGACCATTAACAGAAGTCCTGTGCAGGAGGGTGTAGCAACTGCCTAAGAGAGTGTAGAAGTCGGGGGAAGGATGAGACGTGCAGGCAGATAAGTTACAACACGACAAGTGCAAGGAGGAGAGCATTACTTGAGTACTGTCGACTTCACATGTGGGAACAAACGTGATTGGGGGAATTGAGAACGGTTAACAAAGGAGGTGACACTCGAGCTGGGTCTTGAATAAAGAATGGGGGCACCTAGATGGCTCAGTCGGTGAAGCCTCCTACTCTTGGTTTGGGGTTGGGTCGTGATCTCACGGTTGGTGGGATAGAGCCCCGTGTTGGGCTCTGTGCTGATAGCGTGGAGCCTGATACGGGATTGTCTCCACCCCTGTCTCTGTCCCTCCCCCACTCGCACCCATGCATGTGTTCTCTCTTACTCTCTCTCAAAAATAACAAATATTTTTAAAAAAGAATATATATGGTCCTCATAGACACATTACCATTTGCCCTTTGATACAACTGTTTTGCCTTCATGAATGTTCTACTGAGGTTACTTTTAGTTCTATAAGCTTCCTGCAGGTGGCCATATTTTTTACATAAAGTCAGAACAGGAGTTTTTGTCCCCTTTGCATGAAAAGGCCATCTGGGACATGTTGTTTAGATGCCCGTGATTTTGGAATTTCTCAGATATTCCAGAAGTTTGTAGCAATATAAGAAAACAACGTCAACTACGATGAGCCCAGAAAATCTACAGTTTGTTGCCGAAGCAAAAAATAACAGCCAGTGACTTGTACCACATCCATTTACTGAAGCCTGTTTCCTACTCGGAACAGATCACACATAGCAATTACTGTGGCTTCGTTTACTCGTTCCTGCGAGAATAAGGAGAATCCCTTTCTCCTGGTGTCTTAGGGAGAACCTCCACCCAAATTCAGAAAGGGTGATGATTTTCAGTGATGACAATTACTCCAACTAACAAGAATTCGCTATGTCCCAGGTGTAATTCTAGGCGTGTATTGATTCATACACAAACCCCATTAGGTTGTAGGACCCACTAGTAAAGTGATAAAACCAGGATTTGAACCCTGATTGCCTGGCTTCAAAGACTAAATTCTCAGTCATTCCACTACACATCTTTTTTTTTTTTTTTTTTTACATTTATTTATTTTTGAGACAGAGAGAGACAGAGCATGAATGGGGGAGGGTCAGAGAGAAAGGGGGACACAGAATCCGAAACAGGCTCCAGGCTCTGAGCTGTCAGCATAGAGCCCGACGCGGGGCTCGAACCCACGGACCGCGAGATCATGACCTGAGCCGAAGTCGGACGCTCAACCGACTGAGCCACCCAGGCGCCCCTCCACTACACCTCTTTTATACAATTATTTTTTTTTACAATTATTTTGCCTTTTATACAATTTTTATACAATTAATAATTTTTATACAATTATTTTATACAATTTATACAATTATTTTTCCTCTAGAAAGGGTGACTGGCAATGTCTCCTCTCTCATTAAAAAAAATAACAATAATAAAAGGTGGGTAGGGTTGGCTTTACAATTACTCAGCTGCAAATATTTTCTTTGCCGGCTTCTAAATCTAAGTCCTGCGTTCATTAAAAATGATGTGTTGTAATGTTTAGCCATTTTCAAACACCTCCTTTGCTCTTCAAGGGCTAGCACTCAGATTGATTCAGATGTGTGATGGGGACAATCTGTTTGAAGTTCCTGTGCCCGCTGGCGAGGAAGCCCGTACCAAACGTAAGCCCTTTCCACCTCACGCAGGGAAGGAAGGCAAGAGAAGGGGCGCTAATGGCCTTTGATAAGATTGTCAGGTAGGTTACCTGTATCTTCGTCCCCAATCTTCTGGAGGTCCGTTACCTGAGCTATTTTCAAATACCTCTTCATATGGGCTCCAGGCAAAATCTATCCATCTGTTCTACCTTTCTCTTGAACTCTGGAATAACTACATGTAGTAGGTTGCTTCTCATCTCCCTTCCATGATAATATGTTTTCTTTTTTTATATATAATTTTTTTTAAGTTTATTTTGAGAGAGAGAGAGAGAGCACGCACCTGTGCGGGGAGGGGCGGGGAGGGGGGGGAGAGACAGAATCCTAAGCAGGCTCTGCACCATAAGCACAAAACCCAACGCGGGGCTCGAACCCACCGAGCATGTGATCATGACCTGAGCCGAAACCAAGAGCCGGTTGCTTAACCGACTGAGCCACCCACGTGGCTTGAGAATATGTTTTCTTAAGCTACACAAGGCTTTTTAGGAAGCCATTGACCTGCTGCTAGTAGAAACTTCACGGTGATTTGGAGGGAGGCGCTTTTCATAAGAACGACTTTTTTTGGACTTTGTTCTGTCCACCTTAAAAAAAAATAGCTGGCCGGGACTCGGTCAGTTAAGCGTGGGACTTTGGCTGAGGTCATGATCCCACGGTTCGTGAGTTCGAGCCCTGCATTGGGCTCTGTGCTGACAGCTCAGAGCCCGGAGTCTTGCTTCGGATTCTGTGTCTCCCATCTCTCTCTGCCCCTCCCCCACTAATACTGTCTGTCTGTCTGTCTCTCTCTCAAAAGTAAATAAACATTAAAAAAAAATTAAAAATAAATAAATAAACTTTAATTTTTTTCTTCAACGTTTTTTATTTATTTTTGGCACAGATAGAGACAGAGCATGAACGGGGGAGGGTCAGAGAGAGAGGGAGACACAGAATCGGAAACAGGCTCCAGGCTCCGAGCCATCCTCCCAGAGCCTGACGCGGGGCTCGAACTCAGGGACCGCGAGATCGTGACCTGGCTGAAGTCGGACGCTTAACCGACTGCGCCACCCAGGCGCCCCAACTTTAAAAAAAAATGTAGACGTGACATACCTAGCCTGTGCTACAGGCTCCAGGGGGAATCCTCTGCTCTCTGCACGTGGTGGATCATCATTTTAGGTGGCACGCCTTATGCCACACCGAACAACGCAGTTTTGAGTTTGCAGTGTACAATAACCGAGGGGCCTTTCAATTCCCTTGGCTAGTCTAGTACTCAATCATGTTGCCATCTCCTAGATGGTTGCAATAAAGGCGATGATCCAGCCCTGCACCCCATTTCAGTAACTGTAAATCATTTGTTCGCCAGATGTCCTCGAGAAAGCTTTGCGTGAAATGAGCGGAGACGTCAGAGGCAGCAAAGCCTTCAAATCCCACCCGACGGTCCTCGAGCTACCCAGAGCAGCTTCATGGAGAAGAGTGATAATTACGTTGATTGAATCCTTATGACTGAGCTCCTTTGTGGCTGCTTTGATGTATTCTTCTGGGTATAAATGAGGTTTCAATAAGAATTACACAATGGGTAACACCAGGAAAGAGTGCCAGAAGGGGCCGTGGTCTGAAAAGTGGCCCCAAACAGGACTTCCCTGAATTCTTAGCCTCTGAAAGCCCTGCCCTCCCTTCCCTAAACCTGTGAGCCTGGACGGTGGAGACCAAGAAAGAAATCAGGACGACAGAAAAGCTCCCTGCTCTGTGGGAACGAAATCCCGGACCTTGTCTCAGGCTCAAGCTTCGAGTACTATAGCCTCATGCCATAGTAAGACCTCATGCCAGGTCTTGCCCGTGATGACCTCTTGTACAACAAGGTGTGATAATATCGTTTGCATGAAGCCTTTATAGCCTCAAGCCATTGCCTCTTAAAAGTGGGATCACCAATTTGTCTGGGTTTGGAAGCTCAGCATCCAGGAAGCCCCTCAGTCTAGGGCAAACTGGGATGGGTAGCCCCCCCCTACTTAAGTGGCACTCAAAACACGCTTCCCTAGGATCCAGTATGATTCTATATTTGTTTTGTGCTCTGGATTTCTTGTTACATTAATATTCCCCGGCCAATTATCTCCATTATCGGAATGGCATCGGGGAGCACATTTAGCTGAGGGGAGGGGTGGGTGTGTGGTGACGCAGCAGGAAGATTAATGTCATATTGGAGTCGGACTGCAGGGCTTTCTCTTACGCTATAAATATTGTATGAAGTACTGATGTAACCTTTACTGCAGCGTGACATGGGATTTGGCTGTTTTTATGGCTCGTGATTAAAGTAAGAAACAAGTCTCTGATTAGATTATTCTTTTCCCCCCACAGACCTCTGTCCTTCACTTTTCCAAGAAGGCTCTTTTATTTATGAAATCGATCTAACACTAACACCAACACATGTGCATGGCAACTTAGAAAAAATGCATGGTAAGACACATTCCGTTTCTTCAAATTATTTACAATCTTAGATCTTGGCATTGATAAACCCTGCAGAGGAAAGAACGAGGTGAAACTTGCAAAGTCTGCCTCCTCTTACAAAGTATCATCTGTGGTGAGATTCACTGAAGTCCTGTGGAGGTTGCCTACGAAAATGGATGGGTTTTTAATGACTTCAGTTTGGTGCAATTGCAGACAGCTAAAAACAGTCAGCTAAAAAGCAAATTGAGCTCCAAGGAACGGAATTCAATCTATTGGTTTTCTCCTTCCGAGCTATCCTGGTCAGTAATTTCATTATTTGTGAGACTTTTGAACTCACTTGACTCCCATGGAATTTATCCAAATTGCAGGAGGTTTGGTATTATATCTTTTGGTCTTGGTCCAACAATTAGCAAGTTAGTTTTATTCAATCATAAAGGACTAACTGTATTTCAAATGCCTGTGTTCAGTGTTTAATGTCTTTAAATTATATCCATTTAAAAAATTCAGAACATGTAGTCCGCTTATGGTGTGGAAGTGCAGTAGAACGATCAGGTTCAAATTGCGGGAAGTTTGTGGTCCTTTTTGGCCCTTTGTATGAACTTATTGGATAGTAATTTTTAAAAATTCAACCATGATGAGTAAGGGCTCGAAATTAAACTGATCTGTTATAAATAACGTCGGAGGGTGAGCCCTCATAAGTCGCAAGCGTGATGTTAAAAATAGGCCTAAACTATTGCTCTAGCTGTTAGATGCCATCTACTGGTTGTGACCTGCTGTTTGATACAACCCGTCATCCTTTCAATGCAGAGGGAGAGTCATCAAGACACATATCGTTAAAATTCAAACCGTGTTATATGGAATTCATAGTTATTTTGTGCAAATCAATCACTGAATAGGCATAGCTACATTTTGAAATTCAGATTGCATTTAGAAAAAAAGCTACTGTGAACCTAGAGGCTTATGTAGATTTTACTTGTATTTATAAATTTTGGTCTCCCAGGAATATCTGTGCGATGGGACCATCTGACGGCTATTGATTCTACAACCTAGCCTTTTTCCAGATGCATTATCATGTACAGGCATCTGGAGATATTTCTTTTGTCATTGTACCTCAATACATTTCGCAAAAGCGGTCAGATCCCAGCTGTTCTCCACGCAGAATATGGCAGTGTGCCAACCAAAATGGCTCTTGGGCTATTGATTAACACACACAGGCTCTATCTGCATTTCTATATTTAACAATGATTAGTACTGGTATTCATCATAAACAAAGTTAAATATATAAACCAATCTCATGCACTTCACATCTGAAAATTCTAGCATTTGAGTATGGAAACTCTGCTTGGGCTATAGGTAGGAATAATAAGTTACATTATGAATAAAGGGGTTACTGTTTCCTGGGTATCTTAAAGGGAAAAACACATGCAGCAGATTCTGCTAATGTTCTAGAACGGGCGCTGGTATACTGCAGCCTGTAAACCAATTCCAACCTGCCCCCTGTTTTTGTAAATAAAGTTTTATTGGAACACGGCCATGCCCATTTGTTTACACATTGTCTAAGTTTCCTTGCACACGGCAAGGGAGAGCCGAGTCACTGAAACAGACATTGAAAGATTTTATGGCCTGAAAAGCCTAAAATATTATCAGGCCGCTTATTAAAAATCGCCACTCCCGGGGCACCTCGGTGGCTCAGTCGGTTGGGCGTCCGGCTTCGGCTCAGGTCATGATCTCCTGGTCCGTGAGTTCGAGCCCCGCATCGGGCTCTGTGCTGACAGCTCGGAGCCTGGAGCCTGTTTCGGATTCTGTGTCTCCCTCTCTCTCTGCCCCTTCCCCGTTCATGCTCTCTCTCTCTCTGTCTCAAAAATGAATAAACGTTAAAAAAAAAATTAAAAAGAAAAAATCGCCACCCCCTGTCCAGAAACTTAGACTCTTCATTTCATTAAGGCTATCTTTTATTTACAATTTTAAATCAGTGTCTTTGCTTCAGTTGGCATAAACTTTGCAACAGCCTCAGCTTGCCCATGAGAGGGCTCCACCAACGGAGGGACACAAGGGTGGCTCCTCTTGGAAATTGAGGCAGTCTCCAAGCTGGATCAGCTGGCCTGCCCTTGGGCTCCTGGTAAAAGACCACAGGTGCATCCAGGGCACAGGGCAACGGAGGGTTTCTCCCTGAAAGAGCAAAGGGGACTTCTCTGTCACCTTTTGGTTTCCTGTTGTTGAAATACATGTAGGGGTGTTGGTCATAAAATTGAACATAACGTTTATTGAATGAGAACCACCTGTGAGGCTATGGAGGTTGGTCAATTAGCAGCAGCTCTGAATTGCGCACAGCGTAACCACTTACAACAAAACGTCACATGGTCCAAGGGTTGGAGGAGACGAAAAAGGGAAGAGGTCAGTAATATTTGAAAAGCCAAAGCCTACTTACCTTAAAAAAAAAAAGTAAATAGGCGAATTGGCAATAATTTGGGGAAGTGATATTTTGATATTTTCACATACCATTGTAACATAGAAAGGAGATTCACAAAATGTGGAAAAGGTGGTTTTTCAAATGCCACATTTATTGATCTACTTGAGACACTTGTTTTTGTTAAAATTACCTACACTGGTAATAACGATGGAAAAAACAGAATTTATACAATTTCTTTCTAGGTACTTTTGGAAGCCTCCTCATTTATCCGCAAATACGCTCTGTGGTAAAGAGAGGGAGAGCGATTATTTGTCTCCAATTCCAAAAGGACAAAAAAGGATTCAGCAGAAGATGTGTCAGAATTGAACTGTGGATTTAGATGATCACTGTTTACTGGCTGTGGGCAGTTGGGGTAAATTATCTCTTGGGGTTAAAGATCTCTAAGCCTCAAATTATCTGAGCTATAAAATGAAGACGATACCCAGCTTGTGAATTGTCATAAGGACTATACGAGATGAGGTATGTAAAACACAGCGATTGTCTTCTCATATGTACTCAGTAAAATGTGAGCCATAGTGTGAGTTATGGTATACGCAGAAGAATTACCTGCTGGTAAGGTCGGCCATGGCTGGCGTCTGGGATCTTGATCGGCAAACAGCTCCTACAATGATATAAAGCTTTTCCTAACTTATAAAGTGGCTCACCGTGCTTCGGCTGTTGGAACAAGCAACGTGGTTTTGTGCAGAATACCTACGTTCTTTCTGGGGGTCTGGAATTTGGGAGCATATTAAGCAGGGGGTGCCCACCTGATAAGCGCCCATTAAAAATCTTGGACTTTTCCAATGAGAACCATGCATGCTCCAGTTTCCCTGGGCAGAAACATCACACACTTGCTGGAGAAAGAAGCATGCTCAAGTGTCTCCCTTCGGGGGAGGGAGAGAGGACATGGAAGCTTGTGTGGGGATTCCTCCTGACTACTGTCTTTTATGATCTGGCTGTAAGTCATCGTAGCCATAGTAAAACTATATGAGGATCCCCCTGAGCCCTTCTAGTAAGTCTCAAACATGGGAGTGGTCTTAGGGACCCCCGGCAGACAGTACAGACAGTCCCTGACTTATAGTGGTTCCATTTAAGATGTTTTGACTCTATGATGGTGTTAAATCGATAGGTATTTGGTGGATGTTATGACTTCACAGTTGGAATTTTGATCTTTTCCCAGACTATGATGTCCAGCATGACCCTCTCTCCTGATGTTGGCCAGTTGGAGAAAACCACAGCCCCCAGTCGGCCACGCCATCATGAGAGTGGACAACCAGTACACTGATGACCATTCTGTACCCAAACAAGCCATCCTGTTTTTACCTCTCGGTGCAGTACTTAACCAATTACGTGAGATGCATGACACTTTATTGTAAAACAGGCTTTGCGGGGGATGATTTTGCTGAACTGTAGGTTAACATAAGTGTTTTGAGCACGTTTAAGGTAGGCTAGGCTAAGCTATGATGTTCTATAGGTTAGGTATATTAAATGAATTTTCTACTTACAATATTAGGATGTCAGTAAGTCCAGGAAAGTCTCTATATGGCTTCTTTATATGTTAATGTTAATTTGAACAGGCTAGCCTGGTAGTTCCCAACCTTGGCTATAATTAGAATTGCCTGGGGAATTACTCCTAAACGTCCAACTGCCTGCTCCCTGCCTCCAAACAATTAAGCCAAGATTTCTGCTGTGTAGACCCCGGTATCAGTATCTTTTAGTTCTGACATTTCCATTTGTTGTTGTTGTCGTTTTTAATAGCTTCTATGTCTTGGCGGCAAGTCTTGCTCTCTTCAGGCATGTTGTCAACCTTTTCCACGAGATCCTTTGGCATTTTTTTTTTTTTTACTTTGAAATCATTTGAGATTTCCAGAGAAATATGGAACCGTCACAGAAAGAACCTGCATGCCTTCCACCTTGCTTTCCCTGCCCCTCACATCTCCCATAGCCAGAGATAGCTATCAAAACTGAGACGCTGACCCTGGCATATTGCTGTCACCTAAACTACAGACTATTTAGATATCACCAGATTTTTCCAGGAATGTTGTTTTTCTGTTGCAGGATCCAATCCAGGATCCCACCTGGTGTGTAACTGTCATGTTGCCTTAGACCTCTTCAGCTGTGGCCATTCCTATCTTTCCTCATCTCTGGTGACCTCGGCCCTTTTGAAGAATACCGTTTTTTGCAGATTGTCCCTCAGTTTGGGTTTGTCGGAGATTTCCCCAGGATTAGATTGAGGTTATGCATTTTTAGCAAACACTACAGAAGTGATGTACCTTCCTCAGTGTATTAACAGGGGTACCTGATGTTGAAACGTCCTATGTTACCAGTGATGCTAACCTTGATCACTTGGACAAGGGGGTATCTACTGGGTTTCTCCATGGTGAAATGATTCTCTTTCTCTTTGTAGTTAGTGAATTTCCTAGGGAGATTTAGAATATATAGATGTCCTCATTTTCCTCAAATTTTGTCCACTGACTGTAGCAACCATTGGTGAATCTTGCTTGCAACAATCTAACTGTGGTATCCAAAAGGTAATTTTCTGTGTCTCTTATTTTTTCCACATTTATTAATTCAAATGCTATGAGAAAGAGCTGTCTCTTCTCTCTCATTTCTTCATTCAATTATTTATTATCTGAGTATGGACTCACGAGTATTTATTTCAGTCTGTGGGTTACAATCTAATACTATTATTATTTTATTGCTCAAATTGTTGCAGCTTTGGCCATCAGAAGCTTTGTCGTGCTGGTGTCTATGCCTTTTGATATACCCTCACCTTCCTCTGAGTATTTCTCTCCATAAGAGGCTCCAGTTTGTTCTCGTATTTTCCCTGCCCCACCCTGGTATCAGTCTGTTTTTCAGAAAGACCCGATTCCTCTTATTGGAGAATGGAATTTTTTTTAAATTTATTTTTTAATGTTTATTTATTTTTGAGAAAGAGCAAGGGAGGGGGCAGAGAGCGGGGAAAAGAAGATCTGAAGTGAGCTCTGCACTGACAGCTGTGAGCCTGACGCAGGGCTTGAACTCACCAACTGTGAGATCAGGACCTGAGCCAAAGTCAGACACGTAACCGACTGAGCCACGCAGGCGCCCCAGAGAATGGGAATTAGAAACCAACAACTGGGCTCTGAGTGTGCTTATGGCTGCTGTGATGCTGTTGCTACCAGGCCCTGTCAGTGGAGAGAGATGGGAAATACGTGTGTGTGCACGAACCCAAACATACACACCTCTCTCTATTAATTTCCATATTTATCAAATGCACATTCAGACTTTCTCTCGCTCCCTCTCTCATTCACACACACACACACACCATACACATGTTCATACCCATGTTTCTAATTCCAGTCCATAGCCTCAGAGTTTATTCTCACCTCCTCCCTTTCCTAATCTGAAACTGTTTCTCTAACAATGGGAAACCTTTTAATATATATAAGGGATTTTCTTAGGCTCAGTCCTAGTACTTACATGAAGTAGTTGCAGAATTGCTGACCCTGTGAGAAACAAATTTACTGAATGGACTTGTGTTTGTGGGTAGTTCTTTGTGTCTTTATCCTTTGGCATCTCCATCAGAGTTATTTTTAAGCCCTACCTGGTCATTCCAATGTGTGGACCCTCTGGGTCTGCTTCTATTGGCTCTGCTGTTTTTGACTACAGATTAAATGTCTTATAGTGTTGGCTTTTGTTCACATACCTTTTTTTTTTTTTTTTTTCAGGCAGGGCGGAGAGAATCCCAAACAGGTTCCACGCTGTCAGCACAGAGCCCGACATGAGGCTCAATCCCACCAACTGTGAGATCATGACCTGAGCCGAGATCAACAGTCCAGCACTCAACCAACTGAGCCACCCAAGCGCCTCTACTCGAATACTTTTTAATAAAGAATGGTAGAGACAGAAGTAATAACATTTACTCCATAAAAAGGCATGCTCCTACTTGGGTCGGGCTGCTAAGGTGAGGGGACAGGGCTGATACAATCTCATCTGCACTTAGGCTGGATCTGAGCTTTGTAGGAGCTTTACTTGGATTCTGTTCACCACCAATTTGAAATGCTTTAAAGCTGGATCAGGACTTGGTCTTCTGGAGGGCCTGGGATATAAGCACTGGTGAGATCCTGGAGAGCTCTTTGGCTTGACCACTGAGCCACCAGCTTACTAGAATATGGGAAACTTTTATCTGTTTTCCAACCCAGCTGCTCTGTATCCATGGGGAGGTTTTGTTCTCCAGACCTGCCCCCTTCACACACTTTCTGAACCGCTGGAGAACCTTCCTGCCCTGCTGCCCAGCACTGCCTTATACTCTGTGGGGGCCTAAAATGCCTTGGAGGACTTTCTCTCAGCATCCCTCCTGCCCATCTTTTGCTCCCATTCGGGGGAGGCACTTCATGCCTTCAGGGAGATAGCTCTCAGATCTCTGGTGCCGCCCCAGCCTTTGACATACTGTCTATGGTGGTAGGCAGAGTAATGGCGTCTCGAGATGTCCACATCCTGATCCCCAGAAGCTAACTGTGTTAGATTACATGGAAAGGGGGAATGAAGGCTGAAGATGGGGTTAAAGTTGCCAGCCAGATGACAGTAAGAAAACAAGATTATTCTGAATTATCTGGGTACATGACATGTAATCACAAGGGTCATTGATAATGGAAGAGGGAGGCAGAACAGAAGAGTCCGAGCAGATGTGGTGATGGAGACAGGGTCAGCGAGATATAACTCTGCTGGCTTTGAAGTTGGAGGAAGGGGCCATCAGCCAAGGAATGCAGGCAGCCTCTTGAAGCTGGAAAAGGCAAGGAAATGGACTCTCTTCTAGAGCCTCTGAAGGGAACAGAACCCAGTCAACACCTTGGTTTTAGCTCAGTGAGACAAAATTAGACTTCTGGCCTACAGAACTGTAGGATAATGAATCTGTGTTGTTTGGGGTGCCTGGGTGGCTCAGTCGGTTGAGTGTCCGACTTTGGCTCAGGTCATGATCTCGCAGTTTGTGGGTTCAAGCCCCACGCTGGGCTCTGTGCTGACAGCTCGGAGCCTGGAGCCTGCTTTGGATTCTGTGTTTTCCTCTCTCTCTCTCTCTCTCTCACTTCCCCACCCCTGCTTGTGCTCTGTCTCTCAAAAATGAATACACATTTAAAAAAATTAAAAAATAAAATAAATCTGTGTTGTTCGAAGCCAATAATTCTGTGGTAATGTGTTGCTGCAGCAACAGGAAACTGATGGACCACCCACCAAGCATTCAGCGACAACCCGTGGGAACACGTTGCCCGTGGGGAAAGTCTTGCTCTGTGGCCAAGGCCCTACACTGGGTCATGTCAGCTGCTCCACTGGTGCCTATTATAAGTCCATGAAGAGTTGGGCTGCTGTTATGGGCTGAGTTGTGTCCTCACAAAATTCACGTATTGACGTCCTAACCCCAGCACCTCAAAAAGTTTGGAGATAAATTCTTTAAAGAGGCAATTAAGGTAAAGTGGATTTTTTAAGGTGGGTCCTAATCCAATGATGGGTGTCCTCATAAAAGGACAAAATTTGGGTATGTGTCTGTGCACAGAGGAAAGACTACATGAAGACACAAGGAGTAGACGCCATCAACGAGCCAAGTAGAGAAGCCTCAGGAATACAACACGGCCCACACTTGATCGTAGGCTTCTCGTCTCCGGACTCGAGGAAATGTCTGTCGGTCATGTCCCCCTTGTTATGGCACCACCAAGAGAGTGATGCGGCTGGTCTGTCCTCACTCCTCCTCACAGAGGGCTTCTCTCCTGCCACTCCACAGGTGTAAGAGCAGGGATGGACCATACCTCCAACACGGGCTCATCACTTCTGAAATGTAGCATTGGGCCTTCAGCTCTCTGTTGGTCTTTTTAAAAGCCCAGACTTGAATTTTGTGGTAGGATGACTTTTGCACTGAATGTGGTAGTCTGCAAGCATTGGTGTTTTGGGAAAGTGATAATGCGCAGCCAGGATGGAAATCCCGTTGGCCGGACCTTATTCTTCAGGCTCTGCGCTTTTCCAAAAATGAAGGCACTAAACAACCTTAGGAAGGACGTGAGGTGACATCCCAGAAGTGACTTTCATCTCAGCAGAAGTCGAGACAAATACTCTTTGACCCACAGAGTAGGTAATTTGGGCTCCATTTTAGAACCCCAGTGAACACACAAGTTTTGTTTTTGTTTTTGTTTTTTTCCAATTAAGACTCAACAGATTTTTACTAGAATGCCAGACTGTGTAATCCACCATAAGCTTCTGGAAAGTAATTGCAGTTATATGACAAGAAAGGATGCCAGCCCAAATCTCAAATCCCTATGGAAGTTTCTAATGATGATAGACTCTGTTGTACTATTTGAACCCTCCTTCTGGATTAATAGCTAGAAATTCTGCCATTTCTATTTTGTAATACATTAAAAAAAATTTTTTTTAATGTTCATTTATTTTTGAGACAGAGAGAGACAGAGCATGAGCAGGGAAGGGGCAGAGAGAGACAGAGAGAGAGACACAGAATGTGAAGCAGGCTCCAGGTTCCGAGCTGTCAGCACAGAGCCCGACGCGGGGCTCGAACTCACGAACTGTGAGATCATGCCCTGGGCCGAAGTCGGCCGCTTAACCGACTGAGCCACCCAGGTGCCCCATGTAATACATTTCTAATTATCAAGATGTTCAGAATATTTTTGATGTTCTCTGCTACCTTTTTGTGGCTTTTTAAAAGTTAACCAAAGTGTAACATTTGAATTTCATTTTATAGGTATCCACTGCAGTAAAAATATGCTTCAGAGACATCTTTTAGACACCTTTTAGATACTTCTGGGACCTTTCACCCTCTGAAGGTAAAAAAGAATTTTCTCACAATTCTCCCAGAATGCGCTGAATTTGTACATAGATTGATAGATTTGTAATAATTAGTTACAGAGTGCCTCACTGTTTAAGAGATAGGGTCAACCATGTTCAGAAGCCTAAAATCCTCACTGAGTTAGTGAATGATTATAATTATCACTAAGTTAGACTCACATAGGAGCTTCCCAAATAAAGTGACAAGAAGCAAAGCATTGAAGCATTGAAGAGATATCAAGGTCATTGACATAGATGGTTTACGTTCAGTGGTCCTGTACGAAGCTACTGTCCTCCGAGGTAGAACGAGTCTCCAAAGGCACATTGCCTAGCTTTGCGTGCCCTGTGGTTCTCATTCTTAAGGCATTTCCCAAATCGTGACACACCAAACCCTGGCAGCATGCCAAGGAGGCATGCTTTTCAGGGCCCACATCTGTATCCGTTGCGCCAGTGTGCATTCTCCCAGTGGGAAGCTGGCACGGGAAGTCAGATTATTCTCAGAAGGTGGTTTGACAAGCAGGGGCCAGAAGAGCGGTGGATCTTAGCAACTCCGTAATTGAGCGATGATTACCCGATGCAGCTGCTCCCAGCCTGCCCGCCAGAGGGAAGCAAGATGGTCTATCTGCTTGTTAAGACACTTTGACCCCTGGTCATTGTTAAAAAGGAACTGAAATCCTTACTACCTAAGGATTCAGGTAAGACTCTCCTCTTTTATTATTATTTTTTTCTTTTGTATTCTAAGATGACTTTGGATGTTCTGTAGGTCTTTGAAGCTAGGATATAGTTTGATTCATTTTCTTTTAAATCATATTTCTTTACAGAATTGCAACTTTTATCCCAAATAGAGTGCCCCAGTCTTTTCATCGAGCATTTAAAGTTTCTTGGGTTACTGCCAAGAAAACTAACTTCTTTTCTTAGGCATAAATTTCCCTAGTTTTCCTTTTAAGGAAACCCTATGAAAGTATTTGGTGTGTAAGAGGTTACCACTCTCTCTTGGTAGCTCCCATAACAACAATATGTATTGTATAATTATATAGTAAAGTACTAGCAGCTAAGAGGTAGTGAATTCTTACCATATGCCAGACACAGAATCATATACTTCATACCTAGATTCTCATTTAACCTTCAAAAGAAACCTAGAGGGGACTGGGTGGCTATTAAGCATCTGATTTTAGCTCAGGTCGTGATCTCACAGTTTGTGAGTTCGAGTCCCACATCAGGTGAGCTCGAGCCCCGGTTACGGTGAGCTCCACTTCTCTTTCTCTCCCTCTCTCTCTCTTTCCCTCTCTCTCTCTATACACCCCTTGTGGGATTCTATCTCTCTCTCTGTCTCTCTCTCTGTGCCCCTTGCTCACTTGCGCCCTCTTTCTTCAAAAGAAAGAAAGAAAGGAAGGAAGAAGTCTAGGAGGCATAGTAACTATTATTATCCCCATTTTATAGAGGTAGTACCTGAGGTTTAGCAAAGTCTTGTCACCCATGTTTTTAACTGCTCTAAGAGATTTTCTGTCCCCACTATGATGAGCATGAATTATTCCATTAGCCCAAAATCTCAGAGCCAGACATTATTTTAAGTGGTAGATATGATATAGTCTAAATGGTTGTATAAAATGCGATTCCTCTGTGACATGAGGGTTTGGGTTGGACTTGTGCTTTTGTTTCAGAACTAACCATATTAGATTAGATTTGGGGGGGGGCGGTTTATGGGTTTTCGTGTTACAGGGATACGATTTAGCCTATGGCATCTCCAACTTCATGAAGCAAGGAGACCTTGTTATAACACAGCACCACTGTGTACATGAACGTGCCATTGGAGAAGCTTCCTTGGAACTAAAAAGGATTTATAACCTGTATGCTTAATCAGAATGAGGTCACAACTATCGTGTGCTGTACATCGATGGAAACTTTGAGCGGAGGACCTCCGCCCCCAGGAAACACCTAACATTCAAGGATAGATAGGCCCTTAATGAGGATGCTTTCGGAAAGCTCACAGCCAAGAACCAGGACGACATAGCGCATTGGAGACTCTTCTCTTAGCACTCAGGATCTACCCATTAGACCAGTGGTTCTGAAAGCAGTTAGCTACCAGCACTGATTAATGCCAGGCTTCCACAGGCTCCTGGATTCCTAGAAAATAAGAAATACAAACTTGTCAACCTCTCCGTTAGAACACTTGACCAGCGAGTTCTGTGTTCAGATGTCAGACTTTGCCGGGAGCATGTCTGCAGTCCACAATCATGAGCTATATTCTAGCTCACCGTTTCTGGAAGAAATATTGTCATATTCTTCTCCAGCTTTAAGTTCCATGTTTTTGTGTCCTGTTGGAAATCCTCGGACATTTCTCATATAGTGAGGTCATTTGTAAGCTAATGAAAACCACCAAGATACTGTGGACACTGGCTCGTATTTCAGGGTCTTACTTACATTAATATTTTTATGGTTCCCGATGGGGGGGTAGTTTTGCCCCCCAAGGGATGCATGGCAAATCTATGCAGATACTCCTGTTTGTCACAAGAAAGAGGACAGGAATACCACTAGTATCCAGTGGGTAAAAGCCAGGGATGCTGCTATATATCCCAAAATGCACAGAATGCCCCCACAAAAGGAATTATTTGGCCCAAAATGTCAGTGGTACCAAGGTTGAGAAAGCTTGGTTTAGGGAAAGCACTTCTAAAAACATTAAAGTATTCAATTATACTTAGTTCTAGTCTGTCTACAGATTTTCACCATGCTTTAATATTCTTATTAATTAAATGATGCTTGTCTACTTTCTAATCAGCGTTAACTAATTTTTCCTATATTCCATGGCTATAGAAGGATTTGTTCAGATACATAAAGAGAATATAAAGATAGTCTCTTTGGGATAGAAATTTTTAATGAAATTGGTCTGTGTTTTAGGCACACAAGGGAAGAAACAGGAATCTGGATATGATCACTGTGAATATTCCATATATCTAGCTCCTGAAAGCATAAAACCAGGCCATAGAAAACTAACAAACACAGGGGTACCTGGGTGGCTAAGTCAGTTGAGCATCAGTCAGATTCTTGATTTCAGTTCGGGTGGTGATCCCAGGGTCGTGGGATTGAGCCCCCCGTTGGGCTCTGTGTTGAGTGTGGAGCCTGTTTAGGATTCTCTCTCTCTCTCTCTCTCTCTCTCGGTCTCTCTCTCTCTTCCTCTCCACTTCTGCACCTCCCCCTGCTCATGCTCTCCCTCTCTCCAAACAAAAAACAAAACAAAGCAAAACAAACAAACAAAAATAACCACCCAAAAACCAAAACCAAAACAACCAACTAAACAAACAAAAACACAGTACCAACAGAGACAGATTATTTGGGAGACACAGGATGCCAAAGTGCCTCTCAATATGGCTCTGGAAGCCAGAGGTGTCGGTGGGTGCTGCCACACTATTTTTTGTGCAGCAGAGGACGATGAAACGCTAAATGAAAATATCGCCACAGTTGAGATTGAAAAGAAGGCAATTCATGAGTGAGATGTACGTTTCAAATGAGATCTTTACTACTGATGGGGAGACTTTGCTCCAAGCCAATATCCGAGTTCTGCCAGTTCGACCAAATGCAACGAAGGAGGAAGATAGGGGATTAGAGAAAGCAAAGCTGACAGATGGCAATTTGTGAAGAGTTGAATCAACATAAATTATATCTCATCAGTGAGCAGAGGAAAGGGAGGATGCGTTCCAGTATTCAGCTAACCACTGAGATGGTGAGCATGCCAGAACACAGCAAGCAAACCACTGGGCATCGTTCAGAGCTGGATGCAAATACAAAGGTGGAGAAGTGCCCTTTTGTTGGAAAGCCATCTGGATGACAAATCACGGGTAGAAATCTATTTGAAACATTACAACAAATAAAATTAATGAACGTTTGGGATATTGGACTGGATCGATCACAGACTATCAAAAACCAGAAGAAAAATATTGCTGAGACCTGGATCTGACTAGGACAGAGATACTAGATGTGACTTTCTATACAACTAGATAGTTGGAAGAAGCTACCCTAGACTTGCCGGTTTCAAGTTCGCCTGTTTACTAGTGTTCGAAATAAGTGTAAATATTATTTTCTCAGCTTGGGAAGAGTTCATTTAAACCACATACAAAATGTTCAACAAATCAGATTTTTATCCTTCAGCCTTGAAATTTGCTTCTTAGAGATTATGTAGTTAAACCTTGATGTTGACTTTCTGAAATTTTGCAACTCAAGGGAAAGTCAACCTATCATCTTTAATACATCATAATAACACATAACATACATATAAATATACATATGAATGATTTGAAGTCATGGTAATTATAACTTTGAGTGAGCTAAAAAGGATCTATGAATTTAAATATGACACATGAGGTACGGGTGAAAAAGATCTTTTCACAACATTTAAGTGAAGATTTTCTATTACTTTCAAAATCTATTCTAAGTTCTCTTCAGTGTATTTTAACTTGCAAACTAGAACCCTGTCAGAATATCTAGACCAGCAGATGGCACTAATGGGAAAATCAACAGCTCCCGGTAAATAGGGAATTTCTCAAAGGCTTAAAATTATAGATGGAGAAAATTCCAAAGTGAATGTAAAATCGGTTTAAAAATGTATATTTCCATTATATATGTAAAAGAAAAGGTATAGATTTTGGAAAAGGCAATAAAAGGATTATAATGGCGACTTTTCCTCTCATTTTGAATTATTATTGACTATTGTGCAAATAGGGGTTGCAAATCTTGAAGACTGCTTCCAATCCACAACCATATTATCTGAAGTTTCCATTAAAACCATTGTTTAGAAATGCTATCGTGACAATTGTTCAAATTGGAAACACAGCAGGTGGCTAGCTGCTCCTAAGTAACCAGCAGCATATCAACGGGCTGATCTCCTTTTTGCAAGGACCAGTTTGTGGCTCATGAAGATTTGGGTTGCCCTCCTGCACACTTTCACCATATGAGGATTTGGTATAGGACAAACACTTGCGGAGGCAGAAAACAGTATTCAATATTTAATGAAGTCCTCCTCTGCTGATGTTTCATGGCAGATGTCCTCCACTTAGTAGAATGTTGGGAAGAAAATGTAGAGAGGCAAACGCATTAAAAATTATCAGACATTCTCAAAGCCTCTCCCTGTAGGTGTCTCTGAAGGATAATTACCTTGAGCACAAGATGGAAATCAAATGGGGAAAAACGTTTTTGTATAAAAGTACAAGAAATGATTTTTGCGGCTGGCAGAAATCACAAGCTCCAGATGCATCGTTTTTTGCTACTTTCAGTTTTTGTCTTTCCTCTTTGCAAGATGAGTTCTACATTGTATACAAGACTTACAGAGGAACAATAGGAATCTTTAATAATTCATATCTGAGAGGAGTGAAAACAGAAGGGCACATCTTATTATGAGGACATCAAATGGATTACTTATTCTAGCACCTAGAAAACACTATAAACCGTCCTCATTCCCTAATAAACAAAGGCATATTCATTTCTCTCTTGGAAATTCCTGATATTGGAGGGTCTAAGATTCTGGAACAAGAGCCCCTCCACTTCCTAATGGTTCCTGCTCGTCTGGAGTTTAAGCTTAAGATCCAGATATAATTTTTGTTGGCTGGCAAGAGAAGAAAGGGGAAGGGAGGGGGGAGGAAGGAAATAAATTTGGAGAACGAAAAGGTCCTTTTCCCCTTGATGCTAAATGTGTATTTTGATGTGAACTGGCAGAAGGCTGTTGCCCCGGGAAGCAGTGATATCAGCGGCATTCGGAGAGCGCTGTTGAGCAACTTTAAAGTGTGTGCTGCTTTCTCCGAACCAGATTCTGTCATTTGAATCTGCAATGGCAGCTGTGTCAAAACAAGTTTGCATTATAGAGACCTAATTCCAGTTTTAAAAATGCTGGTTCAAAAACCTGTGTAACAGAGGCAGTCAATTATATTTATCAGTTTCTTTGAATACTGTTTATGAATTTCTCCACGTTCCAGGACTGGATTCCATGTTGCCCTGTGGTATAGAAGCTGTGTTTTTCAAATCAATAATAATAATAACTAACTACCATTTGTTAGATTTACAACATCCAACAACGTGGCAGACTGGACATTAGGAAGGGTCGGGGAGCTAATACTGCTACATTCAGAATAGATTATAACATGCACACTTTTTTATGAATATAATTTATTGTCAAATTGGCTTATGTACAACAATCCAGTGCTCATCCCAATAAGTGCCCTCCTCAGTGCCCATCACCCATTTTCCCCTCTTCCCCACCCCACCCCATCCGCCCTCAGTTTGTTCTCTGTATTTAAGAGTCTCTTGTGGTTTAACATGAACACTTTTTCAAATGCTGCTGAGCTCATAAACAAAACAATGGGAGTTTGCAACAGCCAAAACAAGCAAACAAAAACAAATCCCCCAAACAAGAAAAATAACAATGGCATGAAAATGGAATGGAGTGTGGGCAAACCCAAAAAGCTAGGTTTTTCCTGGAAAATGCCCACACCAGCAGCAGATGTGGAATTTAAGCTTAGGACCCACAATGGATGGAATGGATACACTTGAAAATGTTCGGGACTCCCCATAGAAACACCCTTGATGGAGGAAAGTAACCCAAGAACTCAGAACTCTCATGGATTATGAGGTCAAAGATAGTCAAATATAAGTTAATTTCCAGGTCACTATCATGTGCCCAAGGAAACAAATCAGCAGGAGTAAATTAGCAAAAACAATCAATCTAGACCACTCCACTCCTGCACAAACACCTCAGATTATTGGAATGACCAGATTTCGAATAGGAAAGACCATTATAATGAAATACAGAAATCTTTAAAAAGGTGGGGGGTGTCTGGGTGGCTCAGTCGGTTAAGCGTCCGACTTCAGCTCAGGTCATGATCTCGTGGTCCGTGAGTTTGAGCCCCGCGTCAGGCTCTGTGCTGACAGCTCGAAGCCTGAAGCCTGCTTCAGATTCTGTGTGTCCCTCTCTCTGCCCCTCCCCTGCTCGTGCTCTGACTCGTTCTGTCTCTCAAAAATAAATAAATGTTCAAAAAAAATTTATTTAAAAAAAAATTTTTTTTGAACATTTATTTATTTTTGACACAGAGAGAGACAGAGCATGAACGGGGGAAGGGTCAGAGAGAGAGGGAGACACAGAATCTGAAGCAGGCTCCAGGCTCTGTGCTGACAGCTCAGAGCCCGAACGGGGCTTGAACTCACGGACGGCAAGATCATGACCTGAGCTGAAGTCGGACGCTTAACCGACCGAGCCACCCAGGCGCCCCCCAAAAAAATTAAAAAAAAAAAACAGGAACAAAGGATTATCAAAAATAGCATGCAGATAAAATGAAGAGTATAATTCTTGAAATAATCTACACAGCATATTTTACACAAATAAAGAATTAATATATTTGAATTCAAGAAGTAATTCCTGCACTTCCTGGGAAAAAAAAGGAAAAATAATAAATATCAAGATATTGAAGTTACCTAGCATACAGCTTTAAGAAAAAGATTGGGGGGGAGGAAATAAGACATTAATATATGTGGAAGACAGAATAAAAAGGCCTAGCATAAACTTAGTTGGTGTTTGGGAAGAAAATGAATAGAACAGGGGAGACAGAAGGGAAAAAACAATTTGCATAGATTTTAGCAGAAATAATAGAAGCAAGAACTAGGGAATAATCAAAATGCTGAAGAAAAAATGGCCACCAATTCAGAACTGTATACTCCACAAACTTTTCTTTTAAAAACTAGGGTGAGATCGATATTGTCATATATACAAAACCAGAGTTTATGAACAACAGAACTTTGTCAAAGGGATTCCTAAAAATATGTATTTCTTTAGGGGAGCCTGGGTGGCTCAGTTGGTTAAGGGCCCGAATCTTGATTTCAGCCATGGTCATGATCTAGTGGTTCATGGGTTCAAGCCCCACATTGGGCTCTGTGCTGACAGTGTGGAGCCTGCTTGGGATTCTCTCTCTCTCCCTGCTCCTCCCCCACTTGGGAGGAGCACTTTCTCTCTCTCTCAAAATAAATAATCATAAAAGTGTATTTCAAGAAGGAAACTGATCTCAGAAAGAAGGTCTGAGATTCAGTAAGAAATGGTTAGCAAAAAATTGGTAAGACTGTTGGTCAATCTAGATGAGTATTTTCTATGTGAAAGTAAAATACCAAAGTTGTAGGGTTAATTCATGAGCTAAAATACTGATTTTTTAAATGCCATATACGTTGGAGCAGAATCATTGGGTTTGGTCTCCAAAGGCCCTATTGTCACTCAAGGGGAAGGTTGAGATGGTGATACATGGTCGCATTTTGAGGGTAAATCCTAAAAGAATGGAAATCATGAGTCACAAATAAAGGATAGGGAAAAAAGAAAAAGAAAATAAACAGAGGACAATTTAAAAGAAGAAAAGGCAAAACAGGTGAAGAAAAAAAAAGAATAACAAGTGGTAGGACAAATCAAAAGCATAACAAAGCAAGAGAACTGGGGATGAGTGTAGGATTTCTGTCTCTGGTATCAAAGACTAGGGGCCTGGGAGGACATAGCTAGTTAATATCTGATAAAAGAGTTCAGGCAAAAAGTATTACCAGAGATAGAGACTCACTTCAAAATGACAAAAAAGTACGATTCCGCAGGAAGACAGGAAATTCTAAAATGGCAATACTATAGTTTAATTTAAAAAATTTTTTTAATGTTTTATTTATTTTTGAGACCGAGAGAGACAGAGCATGAGCAGGGGAGGGGCAGAGAGAGAGGGAGACACAGAATCCGAAGCAGGCTCCAGGATCCGAGCCGTCAGCACAGAGCCCGACACAGGGCTCGAACTCACCAACTGTGAGATCATGACCTGAGCCGACGTCGGACGCTTAATCGACTGAGCCACCCAGGTGCCCCAATAATATAGTTTAATTAAAAAAAAAATAGAACAGGGGCGCCTGGGTGGCTCAGTCGGTTAAGCATCCGACTTCAGCTCAGGTCATGATCTCGTGGTCTCTGAGTTCGAGCCCCGCGTCAGGCTCTGGGCTGACGGCTCAGAGCCTGGAGCCTGCTTCCGATTCTGTGTCTCCCTCTCTCTCTGCCCCTCCCCTGTTCATGCTCTGTCTCTCTCTGTCTCAAAAATAAATAAACGTTAAAAAAAATTTTTTTTTTTAAATAGAACCATAAGGAGAAAACATACAGGTAGGAGATTGGAACACGTTGTTCTCAGACATTAGCACTTCAAGCAGACAAAACCGAGTAATAATATAGAAGGTTTAAGCAGCACAGTTTAGACATGTGCAGAATTGCATATAACAATGAAAAGAATGCACATTCTTCAAAACACATGCGAACATTCTCAAAAATTGATCATCTGTAAGGTCATCAAATTTGTCTCAACTGAAACGGAGGAATGATGTCACAGAAACCACATCCTCTGACCACTGTGCAACTAGGAATAAAAACAAAATTAAAGGAGTTCCATATGTTTGCAAGTTTTCCAAACTTCTTTTTTTTTTTTTTTTTGAGTTTATTTATTTTGAGAGAGAAAGTCAGGGAGGAGCAGAGAGAGGGAATCCAAGCAGGCTCCACACTGTCAGTGCAGAGCCCGATGTGGGGCTCGAACTCACGAACCAGGAGACTCTGACCTGGCTGAAATCAAGTGTCGGCCTCTTAACCGACTGAGCCACACACCTGCCCCTAGTTTTTCTAACTTCTAAGTAACTCATGGGTCAAAGGAGAAGCAAAAATATTGTGTTAAAACTTGTGATATACACAGAGAAATTTGTGACCTCTAATGCTTTCATGTAAAAGAGAAAGGGGCAAAATTAAGGCACTCAGCATCCATCATGAGAAATGAGAACAAACAAAATATGGCCAGCAAATAAATCCCAAAGGAAGAAGGATAAAGGAAAGTAATCCTACAGATAAAAGCCACCACTGATGAAACAGAAAACAGACATAAAAGAGAAAATGATTGTCATGAGTAGGTTCTTTGAAAACAGGTGAACTCAATAGACACACCTCTGGGGGTGCCTGGGTGGCTCAGTCGGTTAAGTGTCCAACTCTTGGTTCTGGGCATGAACTCATGGTTCGTGGGTTTGAGCCCCGTGTTAGGCCCCACGCGGGTGGTGTGGGGCCTGCTTGGGGTTCTCTCTCTGCTTCTCTGCCACGTGTGCGTGTGCTTTCTTTCTCAAAATAAATAAACTTTAAAACACAGACGCACCTCTGAAAAGTTAAGGAGCAAAGACAAGGAATAGCAGTAAAGAAAGTGACCCCAGGTGCTTCAGGATTTAATAGGTAAGAATGTACTATGTCCCGTTTTAAGGCCATTAGTTTGAAAACTTAGATGCGATGGATTAATCTTTATTTTTTTTCTTATTTTAAAGTTCTTATTTAAATTCCAGTGAGTTAATATACAGTGTAAATATTAGTTTCAGGTGTACAATGTAGTGATTCAACAACACTTCCATACCTCACTTGGTGCTCGTCTCGACAAGTGCAGTCCTTAATCCCTATCACCTCTTTCACCCATTCCCCCCCGCCCCCGTCTGGTAACCATCAGATTGTTCTCTAGAGTTAAGAGTCTGTTTCTTGGTTTGCCTCTCTCATTTTTTCTCCCTGTGAGCATTTGTTTTATTTATTAGATTCCACATATGAGTGAAATCACATGGTATTTGTTTTTCTCTGACTTACTTCGCTTAGAATTATACCCTCTAATTCCATTTCATTGCTAGTGGCAAGATTTCCTTCTTTTTTATGGTTGAGTAATATTACAGTGGATTGATTTTTAATTTTTTTTTTTAACATTTATTTATTTTTGAGACAGAGAGCGACAGAGCATGAACAGGGGAGGGTGAGAGAGAGGGAGACACAGAATCTGAAACAGGCTCCAGGCTCTGAGCAGTAGCACAGAGCCCGACGCGGGGCTCGAACCCACGGACAGTGAGATCGTGACCTGAGCCGAAGTCGGACGCTTAACCGACTGAGCCACCCAGGCGCCCCTGATTTTTAAAATATAACTTAACCACACTAACCCTAGAAGAAATAGAAAATCTGAATATTCTTACAATCACTAATGAAATTGAATTAGTAGGCAGAAATCTTCCAACAAAGAAACCTTGAGGTCTATCTGACATTACAGATAATAACTTCAAGGAGCATTTCACTGCAAGTTTATACAAACTCTTCCTGAAAATAAAGCCTAGTAAAATCTTCATACCAAAACCTAATGACCAGAAAGGAAAAATACTTTTTCTTAATTCTAACAGAATCTTAGTAAATGGAATCATTCAGAGTATAAAAATAAATAACAATAATGTCTCGTGGCCTAGATGGGTTTATCTTAGGAATTCAAGGTTCCTTTAACATTAGGAAAACGGGCACCTGGGTGACTCAGTCAGTTAAGCGTCCAACTTCGGCTCAGGTCATGATCTCACGGCTCGTGAGTTCGAGCCCCGCATCGGGCTCTGTGCTGACAGCTCAGAGCCTGGAGCCTATTTCCGATTCTGTGTCTCCCTCTCTCTCTCTGCCCCTCCCCTGCTCGCACACTGTCTCTATCTCAAAAATAAATAAACATTAAAAAAATTTAAAAATCATTAAGAAAATAATTCATTGAAATCATGGCATTAAAAGTTTAAAGGGAGAAAATCCTATCATCATCTCAATTGGTAGAGAAAAAGCAATCAATTAAACTCTCTTTCCTTGAGGAAAAGTTCTGCAAATATTTCATAACCTGATAAAGGACATTAAAAAAAACTTATAGGAAGCATTATTCTTAATGATCACATAATGAAAATATCCCCTTTATAATTAATAAGAAAACAAAGATGCCCTCAATCATTTATTACACTTTATACAGGAGAGTCCAGTGAATACAATGAGGCAAGTAAAAAAAAAATGTATATTTTAGGAAAGAAAAATACAAACTCATTATTGACAGATGATAGCATTGTCAAAGAAAATCCAAAAGAATCTATAGAAAAGGTTGATATTTGTAAGTTTAGCGAGGCTGCTGGAGGCAAAATCAATATATTATTGTTAATCACATTTTACATACAAGCAACAATTGAAATGAAATTTCAATTTAGAAAATGAGGGGTGCCTGGGTGGCTCAGTCAGTTAAATATCCAACTTTGGCTCAGGTCATGATCTTGCGTTTTGTGAGTTCGAGCCTCACATCAGGCTCTGTGCTGACACCTCAGAGCCTGGAGCCTGCTTCGAATTCTCTGTCTCCTTCTCTCTCTGCCCCTCCACTGCTTGTGAGCATTTTCTTTCTCTCTCTCTATCTCTCTCAAAAATAAATAAACATTAAATTAAAAGAAATTCAATTTAGAAAATGAAATTTTTAAATATTCTGTTTATAAGACTAAAATTTAAATATTTTGCATTGAATCTAATACGTCTAAGATATGTGTGGGAAAAATTATAAAACTTTACTGAAAAATGTCGAAGACCGCCTACATAAATCAAAAGCCTTCCAGATAAGTGGAGACAGGACAGACAAAAGAAGAAATGGGATCCCCACTTTCCCAAACACAAAATAATTTCCACATGCACATTAAGGACACAAATGTACAAGTTAAAACTATATACTGCGGAGAAGATGATGTAGGAAAACTTATTTTTGTGGCTTTGGGTAGGGAATGATTTCTTAAATAGATTATATATTTCTATAAAGAAAAGACTGACAAATTTGAGTCCACTAAAATTAGGAACTTATGTTTATTATAAAAGGACATCCAAAACGAGTGAAAATGCTGTAAAAATAAATTTGACGTGTACACGGTGGACAAAAAAAAAAAAAAAAAAAAAAAAAAAAGATCATCCAGAATGCTTCTGCCTAAAAAAGATGGGCTAGAGACACGAACAAACATTTCACAGAAAACACAAAAGGTCATCGGCAAATGTCAAGATACTCAACCTTATAATTAATCAGGCAAGTTGGAATTAATATCCTAATATTCTATGTCTCGTCCTTCAGACTGTCAAAAAATTTAGAATCCAGATACCAAATGCTTTGAGGATTTGGGAAAAAAGGGGAACTTCCATCAATTGTAATGGGAATGTGTATTTGTATAAACATTTTGGGAAACAGCTTGGCACCGCCGGGGAAAACAACATGTGTATGCATATGGGACTGCAATTCTACGCCTAAAAAATCCTGCACATGCGCACTGGGAGACACTCTGTTTGAGCATTGATCATACTCGCATAAGTGAATGAACGGATATGTAAATTATGCACAAATGCTAGAGGCAACGCGAGTGTCATCAACACAAGGGGTAGACACATTTTGGTCTATGCTCTACATAGCAGAAACTGAATAAACCAGGGGCACCTGGGTGGCTCAGACGGTTAAGCAATGGACTCGACTCGGCTCAGGTCCTGATCTCACAGCTTTGTGGGTTCGAGCCCCTCAAGGGCCTCTGCCCCGGCAGCTCGGAACCTACTTGGGATTCTCTCTCTCCCTCTCTCTCTGCCCCTCTGCCACTGTCTCTGTCTCTCTCAAAATAAATGAATACATTTTAAAAAATAAAGAAATTGAATAAACTAGCTTCACATGGTAGCGTGGATCATCTTAAAAATAGAATGGTGAGTGCTGGTAAAAGCACGTTTACAGAGGAATCAATTCCATATGATTGCAGTTTTATAAGTTCAAAAAAATAAGACAACACAATATATGGAAACACATGCATTGGAGATTAAACTAAAAATAGCGAGTTAATGTTTAAAACACAAAGTAGGATATTGGTTACCGCAGGGAGGTGGGAAGAGTAGTTGTAACTGGGGATTGAAATCTCTAGAGTCATGATAAATTCTACTTCTTAACCCCAGGAGTTAGTACACAGATATTCTAATTATTCCTTACACCATAGCATTTGTTCTCTCTCCTTTTGTGTGTGTGACATAGTTCGCGTCGCAAATTTAAAGAAACAAGTCCAACTATGTTAGAATCACAAATCTAAATGGATTCAGTTCTCTAGTTAGACTGAGGTTGTCATGTTAGATTCTTTAAAAAATCCAGATATGTGCTATTTCTAAGATCTATTTATGAAACAAAGACGGGAAACATTGAAAATAAAGGGATGCGGAGAGAAATCATGGAACTACTACACACGGTTGAATTTCTATTCTCTGCCACTCATGGTTCTAGACACTTTATTTCATTTAATTTCAGAACGCTAAAAATATAGGTCATGTTCTCATGTTTTACGGATAAGGAAGCTAGGCTCAGAGAGGTTAAGGAAGTTACGTGTGGTTACCAAAGTACTGTGACACCAAACAAAGGTGGTATTCAAACCCAATTCTCTTTGCACAGGACTGTGTCGCCCCTCCTAACACACAGGCTGGCCCATCATAGCATTCTTGGGAGTGGGCGTTGACAGGGAGTAAGAGGCGAATGTTTGGAAGAGGGTGTTTTCTGGAAGTGTTGGGCTGCATGGCTGCCGTGTCTATGGGGCACTCGTGGTATTTAGACCAACTGCTGACAGAGACTTTGGGTTTGATGATGGAAGGAGTGAAGGATGAACACGAAAATGAAACTACTGAAAGGGAAAGAATGGGTCCTGCAGCCAAGGGACAGCCCGGAACCGAGAGGAGAGGGATAGAGGAGATGGGGGGCAGGGCAGTGCCCCCCAAAGAAATTTCCCTAGGTTGATTGTCTTAGCCCAGAGGGTCTCTAACTTTTTGGTCTCAGGAATCCTTTCTTAAAATTACCGAGGCCCTAAAAAGCTTGTGTGTAAGTGTGTGTGTGTGTGTGTGTGTGTGTGCATGTGCACGCACATACTCACTATATTAGAAATTAAGGCTGAGAAATTTTTGTAAACACAAGAATATACCAGCACACATACCCCTTAGCCTTCTAAGTAGAGCATTTTTGGAGAAAAGTTTGATAATAGATGTAAAACCATTAAAATGCTTACCATAAATTCATCCAGGAATTTAGCATAAGGGGTAAGGAAACAATCTATGACCACAGGTGTGTGCGTGTGTGTGTGTGTGTGTGTGTGTGTGTGTTACACAATACAATTTGTTACCCCCCCCCAAAAGGAAACCACAAATATGACCACAGGAAGGAACATAGTTAATACCTAATACCTGGCAACATAAAGTAAAATATTTATGCCTGATTCTGGGTTCCAATTATCAAAACTCTGTGACATCAGTAGCTTTATCTATAAAATGGGAATAATTATAATATCCACTTCATAGGGGTGTCGTGAATATAAAACGAGACTATCCACTTCCAGTATTTCGAGTGGTTCCTGGCATATAGTAAGTGCTCCATAAACATTAAATGTTTTTCCTATTACTGTGTGCGAAATTATAATCAGATAAATTTCACTTTATATCAATGTAGCAATTGAATGTATTTGCTTAAATGCATCCATAGTATATTAAGTAAAGGGTTAACAAGACGGCATATGCAGCCTAGTTCTATTTTGGTAAAGAACAAATTTTTCAAAGAAATTCTGTGAATACGTACACAAGTTAACATTGAGTAGTTCAGGTTATTTGTGTATTTTTTTCTTCTGTGTATCTGTATCTTCTCATTTTTCTTTCTTTAATCCTTAACGACCAGCATGATAAACTGTTTTCTTAGAACTGTACAAGGTCCTGGCTGCCACTAGAGGGCGCTGGCGCTTGTGAGATTCTTCTAGCGCTAACGCTGAGGCTGGAACCCAGGTGGGCTGAAGAAGGCAAGAGCCTCAACCCCACAAGACAATGAAATAGTAGATTCCTTCCAAACTACAAACAAATACCTGCACATTAGGAGCTACTGATACCAGGATCCCATCCCAGACAATTTTTATCAGACTCTCTGCAGGTGCCTCCCGACATCGGTTTAAAAATAAATACATTTCTCCGATGATTCTAATGCCCAGCCAGGGTGGCAAATCTCTGATGCCCTAAGGAAGCCGAAAGCGACCTGATCCCAGGTGCCATGCAGGACTGGGAGGAGATAAGCTTGTAGTTCTCACTCCCTCAAGGATGTGGTCCACTTGCTTCGGTGGGCCCCCATCCACCCCCTAATCCACATCATTGACTCTTCTTCCCTCCTTTCCCACCCCTGCCTCGCCTACCCTGGGAAACACCTAGGCTGCTGGGTCTCCTCCACCAGCCCCGGAGCACAGAGCAGGCACGGACTTGACGGGGCTGATGCTCCCCCAGAGACCACAGTCAATCCTGCTTCCTTCAGAAGCTGCACACAATGAGTTTTTCCCAATGCAAAGGCATCCTTCTTCCTTACCAAGTCCTGGAAGATGCTGTGTTCAAGACAGAGAGCTTTACCTACAGATTCCTTGGCAGGGTGGAGTCAACGAGCCCTGCTCCTGTGCCACAGAGGACAGTGCCAGGAGGCTGGGGTGGAGGGACCCCTGCAATCTGATTTCTTGTGCTGCACACTTGGGTGTGAGCTGGCTGGCTTAGAGAACTCTGCTGCTCAGGAAGCAGGAAAGGGAGAGCATTCCCCAGGAATGCAGGCCATTAGTCCTTCCACCGCTTGTGAGGAGAACTACGTCTCCTCTGGGGTCTTCCAGAGGACGTCGTGTGGAATTCAAGAAGCATGCAACCGCCTAGTGGTTTAACTGGGATTCTCATTTCTGCACTGTTTTCTTTTTCCCCTATCGTCTTCTCTTCCCTTCAACGTGCTTCAGATGACGCTGACTGGAGATGAAGGAGGGAAAGCAGGTAGTTAGAATGTTTGCACCAGGAAAGGCTGATTTCTCCAGAAATGCCCAGAATTTCATTGGTTTGGTTGTGTCAGTGGAAGCGAAGGAGCCATAGCTTTAGATGTGCCCTCTCCGGAGCCTGTTGTAAAGATCTGAGGGACCGTGGCTTTGGAGAACGCTGGGGAGACTCAGCTCTCTCCACAGCGAGGTTAGCTCTTGTTCCGGCCATGTCGGTTACCTGTGGCTGCCTGGCCTAACAGCCCAAATGTTAGTAACTTAAAACAGCTGTTTATTTTTTCTCACCATGCCGTGGAGTAGCTGGGGGTGTTTGCCTGTTGACCTTGTGGGTGTAGCTGAACAGCGGGGTCTTTCTGTCACCTTGATCTTGCCTCTTGGGCTTCTTTCAGGCTTCATGGTCTCGGGGAGCACAGGCTCAAAGGCTTCTGGACACTTAGTTCTGGAATTTGAACATCGTGTCCCCTGCATCCAGTCAGTCAGTGCAGGCAGGCCCCAAGTGGGGAGAGAGATTCCATTTCTTGATGGAAGAAGTGGCAAGGTGTCTGTGGCCACGTTTAACGTATCACAGCATTTCTTATCGTGGGCACTGATTGGCGTTTGGAACCAATTAACTCTTTGTTTCGCGGAGCAGAGTTGGGGAGGGGTGCCCCGTGCATTAGAGGATGCTTGGCAACATCCCGGGCCTCTACCCACTAGAGGCCAGTAGCGCACACACACCCCAGTTGTCACAACCCCAAATATCCAAATATCCCCAGGCGTGGCCAAATGTCCCCTGGGGGTGGGGAGGGATCGCCCCTATTAGAGAACCACTGACCTACTGCAAGTGTCGATTAAAAACTGAAAACGGAGTCTTGGTTTTTAGGACTTGGTATCAGCACCTACTATTCTGGAACAACGCTGACTCAAATCCGCTTATATAAATGGATATCCCCATCTGGACTAACTCATTTGGCCCGAACAACAAGTTCACAGGCCTGTTTGCGGACGGACTCAGTGACCCCTCTCCTGGGCCGTGTCAGGCGCACCATCTGATACAGACACTCCAAGCATCAGGAAGCAATCAGCCTTCCTTTTTGTCATTTCCCACGGTGAGGTCACTCACCTGTCGTGGGCTTTCTGCAGGCAGGACAAGCTAGTGGCGGCCGCCTCCGAAGAGAAGGGGAGAGGGGTTCAGCAGACGGATGTGAACGGAAGAGGCATGTTACAGTTTGTTGGGAGTTGAGTCACTTTTATTTTGTTCTCACATAAAAGGAAAATCTACCACCTCGAATGTTCCTGAGCTGCGGTTCAGAGTAATATTTGTGGAGTAGCACTCCTTATGGCTGCCTTTTATTATTTAAACAGAAGTTTCTTCCCGAGCCATTAGGAATTTCCAGATTTTTCTTATGCTTCATTGTTCCCTACCCCCAAATACCTGAGATTCAGTAATCATTACAAAATGATGCATTTCTGGCTTGAAAATGGCATAGATACCCATGCTATGACAATCTAGTTTTTTTCCAGCTCCTCAAGGCTGTTTGCGATGATGATGATCTTGGCTGAGAGGTGTTGCTGACATCATTATTTCTTGAGAGAGACTGAAGGACCCAGCATCTTTATGTTCAGAAAGCATCCCATTTTGTTGTCTCAGTTCTTTGATGTTGCCAGGAATCACTGAACTGTGAGAGGCTGAGAGGAAATTCATATTCCACAGGAAAAGAAAAACAAAACAAAACAACAAAACAAAACAAAACCGTGTTTGTTCCATCAAGGAGGAACAAAACACTGAGATAGAACATTCTGCTTATGGAATGGAACACATGGAGAGGCCGCTAGTGAAAATCACCGCCAAGCCCATTCCCTGCTTATCTTTTATTTTTATTTTTATTTGAGTAGGCTTCGTGCCCAGGGTGGAGCCCAACGCACGACTCAAACTCATGACCCTGAGGTCAAGAGTTGCACTGAGATCAAGAGTCGAATGCTTAACTGACTGAGCCACCCAGACTCACCCCCCTGCTTATCTTTTAAATAAGGGGCTCCAAACGTTTATTTCTCATCATAAAAGAAACTGATTTGGGGAAGCGGGAGCCAGGTTGTGTGAGTTATCTGCGACACGAACACAGACTTAGCGCTACCTTCACAGGGCTGATGAACTGCTGACAGATTTTAATTGGAACCTACACATGAAAAAGAGAGACTCCTTTGACAGTCTATAAATAATCACAACACGGCGGAAATGTAACAGCTATAGAAATAGTTACAGCAAATAAGCACTTCCTTTTGGAAGCTGCAAAGCCTTTTCTCTTTTCTTTCTCTCGTTTCCCTTCACCCCTCATCACCTCCTTCTGCTGATTCATATATCCCTGCCTCCTTAGACCTAGGATGATCTCCTAATCTAGGTTTGCAATTCGGTTAGTGCGATATTTGGTCACTGCTGGTTTTCTTCAATACTGGGCCAGGGTAGTAGCGGCCTTGGCTTTCACAAGTTCTGGTGTGTAGGATTTAAAACGTCATTGTCAATAATGCATTGCTTTAGTTTCTTAAGCTCTATGGGGCAGGAGCATCCTCGAGTGTTGAAATCACCAAACAGGCCTTCTTTACCTTCTCAGGGGTGGTGTACCATTCCCAAACGTGGTTCACCCCAGTGGTAAGGTCTGGAAATCAGGGGCACGCTGGATCTTTGATTTACATGTGTGATGGTAAAGGGGTGAGGACTGGCTCTTCGAAAGCCACATACCTCTTATAGTACTTGGAGAATCTGAGGACCTAGTGCCAGGGAACATACGTTGATTGAAAATAATTTAACATTTGAAGATGTCCCGGGAGACCTGGAGCCCTAATCTTTAAGCAAAACATGGGCTTCACTTTTTAAAAAAAAATTTTAATGTTTATTTATTGAAAGAGAGAGAGAGCACAAGCAAGGAAAGGACAGAGAGAGAGGGAGACACAGAATCCGAAGCAGGCTCCCCACTCCGAGCTGTCAGCACAGAGCCCAACATGGGGCTTGAACTCACAAACCGTGAGATCACGATCTGAACCAAAGTTGGGTGCTTAACTGACTGAGCCACCCAGGCGCCCCTGGGCTTCACTTTTGAACACTTTGCTTTTTGAATGGTGAAGGAGTCTACCCTTTGGACACGTGAGGTCATTTCACCAGAAAGCAGTGGTCTCAGAAGGTGATGAAGAATCTGTATGCAAATCCTTGTCTCAGGCTCTGTTTTCAAGGGGTTACTGAGGCCAGGATAGTCCCCCTGCCGACCCAAAGCACACCGACCCCCACAAACAGCATAAGATAGAGAAAGCATTTAGAGTGACATCCAGACAGAGGGAGGCATGCTTCCTGGGTGATAAGTGACTGACAGCAGGCATTTTGCATTCTGTCCACTGGAGGAAGCAGTTTCCTGGTGAAACAAAACTTCTGGCAGTAAGCAGGTATGAGGATTTACAGTCTGTAGTTAGAGCAAAGAGAGGCCTGAAGCAAGGTGCTTTTTTGCAATTTGTGGTGGCGGCTCTAATAAAAGGCACAGAAAAAAGACGACAAGAGCTGGCTGCTCTATCTGAATGATGACCTAAAGAATCCAGAGAGGAAAAAAAAAATGCACTTAGCCACAATAGTTTAAAGATTTACCTATTTTTATTAGGTTGTGTTTTTACTGGAACTTTACTGCACAGCCCTTTCAAATGTATATATGTAAGTATAACTATACTACGTAAACTGAAAAGCCCATTTCTTACTGAATTATATGAGATCAATCATTTACAGTCTTTTAATTGTCTTGATAAAGCCCTGAGTTAAAGAGCTCCTTCCGGTTTTGTTGTCGGCGTGTGGCAGGACAGGGAGGCAGTATCTGGAGTGACAAAGGTACGAAGGGATGTCACTGAAGGCTGCCCGGTCAGCGCTTATTCTCTGAGTGTCATGGGCTGAATGCTGTTCCCCTGAAGTCATAACTGAAGCCCTAACCCCTCACACCTCCGAATGTGACTGTATTTGGAGATTGGGCTTGGGCCCTAATCCAATCTGACTACTGTCCTTAGAAGAAGAGGACCCTGGGACACAGACACAGACGGAAGACCACGTGGAGGCTTAGGGAGAAGGCGGCCTCTAAAGCCAGAGCGGCCTCAAAAGAAACCAAGCGTGCCAATACCTTGACCTTGGACTTCCAACCTCCACAACCGCGACAAAGCAAGCTTCTGCTGTTGAAGTGCCCCAGTCTTCGGGGTTTGGGGATAGCAGCTCCAGCAAACTCATACAGTGGGAAAGGTCTGCTTTATATTTTCCCACTCAGAGCAATGGAAGAAAGTCGCCGCGGGGGCTGTGATGAGGCTGTGGTTCCTAACCTTGAAGCAAGAAGGCAGGGATGAACTTCAGCATCCTGAAATCCCTTTAGCATCCTAGCCATTCCAGTAAGTCTGAGTTTCCCTTGAGTCATCGTGATGGAATAATAAGGACCTTGGAATTCAGGGGATTCTGGTAACAGCCCCCCCTACAACCTTCCCCCCCCACTCCCCCAAACCTGCCCTCCTTTCCCCCGGAGAAGGCATACAGGTTCAGTTTTGTCCTTGATCTTGCTGCCTCCTCAGAGGGGACTGTTTTTCCATCCACCCACATTGTCTTGTCTGAGCCTCCTCAGGACCAAAGGGTAACTTACCTGAAAGGTGCTTGAGCAGGCTTGACGGTAGGTAGAGCCTGGGGCAGTGGTTCTCAGACCGAGCATCCGGAATCAGCTGGGGGGCTTGGTAAACTCCTTAACACACAGATTGCTGGGCTGACCTGAGTTTCCGGAGAGTCAGGAGTTCTAGGGTGGGGCCTGAGAATTTGCATCGCTAACAAATTCCTGGGTCATCTGCCTTTGCTGCCCCAGGGACCTGTATATCTGGGGGCTGGCACAAAGGGAAAACAGATCATTAGTCCTCACTTCTCCGGTTCCCATCCAAGCCACCCTTGCTCAGCACAGCAGGTGGGATAGACTTTCTTTTTTAATGTTTGTACCTATGTTTTAAATCAGGCTTCTGTTGAGGCAGATGCTGTCACAGAGGGTATCGGGAGAGAGTGTATGCTGTGATGACATTTGCCTCAAATGAAGTCGCTGACAGGCCAGGTGTATCGAAGATGAAGATATTCGAAAATTCCACTTAGCAAGAGCTTTTCTTTGAGGTCAGTGAGCTATCACGTGCCTTCTTTAAGTCTTATGTATTTATTTATGTTTCTCCACGGGTGAGAGTAAGCCTTAAGGGAAGGAAACTATGTACCTACTACGGTGATTGATAAACTAATCATGATAATTACATTTTTGTAGGGTATCTACTCTTCACTTTGAAGCATTGAACTTCTGTGGAGCCACTGAGAGAGACAAAGAAAGTGCTCGTAGTAGTTATCACAGGAAAAAGGAAGAGAGTGTTCTGTAAGAGTTATTATGTCAGTTGCTGACTGAGTGCCCTTTGATTGTGACTTGGAAGTTTTGAGTGTGTGTGTGACAATACTTAATATAGTAGTAAAAGTCTATGTTGTAAGAATGAGTGGTATCAGTTTGTCAAAAACTCTTTGTTAGTTGGGATTTGAGTGTACTCACCGACGGCACCACGTACCTCCCTTCCTGACATTGAAATGTGAGGGTTGCACAAGTCAGAGAGAGAAGGCCCCCTGACGGCCGCGATCAGACTCCTCCGTGCCTTCCCGTGTTAGTTTAAGTTCTTCTGGTTGTGAGCGCAGTAGCCGATGCTAGCTAACAAGAGAAAACAAAACAGAACAAAAATGAGAAATGAAGGCAAGGGGGACTGGAAAGACCCTGTTGGATCTAACCCAAACCCAAACCAAACGGGCTTACCACTGCAGGAGCCAGGGGAACCCCAGGAACTTCTGCGACTGGACCATCCTGGGGACCCTCTGTGTGTTGCGTTGCTGATCACGTAATGCGATCCAACCTCAAGAGCTGCTGGTCTCTGATTCTCCCCGTTCCACATTTTAAGTTCATGGCAGAGAAAATCTGACTGGCAAGCTCGGGGCAGGTGACTACCCCTGGGTCAATTAGCTATGGCCAGGAAACTAAAGTCATGTCATGTAGGTGTGGACAGTGGGGACTCCTGTTATCAGTGGTGGCCTCATGGAGGAAGGAATTGCTGTAAGTGGGGCAGCTATCCCACATTGTATCCCCTGCACACCGTTTTCACGTTGTATCCCAAGACTTCCCAGGTAGTCTTTGGTGAATTACACTTCCTTTCGACATCATCACCTTTCTTAAGGTGCTGTCCCAGAGTCAGTGTCCTACGCTCCAAGTTTACAGCCTTTGTTTTCTCCTCATCAGTCATGACCGCCATTTCTAATGCTCAGTACGTATATGAATGTGCCTGGATTAACTTATACTGAGCAGTGAATAACATTGCTCAATAAATTTTTATTATTTTTTTACAATTGTGGCAAAACATAACAAAATTTACCATATTAATCACCTTAAGTATACAGTTCTGTGACATTAAATACATCCACACTGTTGTACAGCCATCACCACCTTCTATCTCCAGAATTTTTCATCTTCCTTAATTAAAACTCTATTACCTATGAAACAATAACTTCCCATTGCTCTGGCAACCTCTAATCTGATTTCTGAATCTATGAATTTGACTATTCCAGGTACTTTGTATAAGTGGAATTATACAGTATTTGCCTTTTTGTGACTGGCTCATTCACTCCGCACATTCATCCATGCTTACTTAGCATGGGTCAGAATTTCCTTCCTTTTTAAGGCTGAATAGTATTCTATTATATGTATATGCACAAAAGTTCATCTGTTTAATCTGTTGATGGACATTTGGGTTGCTCCCACCTTTTGGCTGTTGTGATTAGTGCTCCCTACAAACATGGGTAAACATTTAATGTATTTTTTAAGTGTGCCATGTTAAGAAGTTAAAGAAAATAATCTCTACTCATGAAATCTCAGGACAAATGGAGGGTAGGAAATGAAAGAATTAAACGTTCCCTTGCTGCCAAATAATACCGGCAGTATCTATCCCATCTCTTCAGATGGGGGATTCTACGTGGACTTGTTTGCATGCTTTTCATCTGACAAAATACTAGGTAACACAGCGTCCACTGTAGTTGGGTTTGTTTTGTATCACTGCAATGATGGCACAAGGGAGAGACCGTTTAAATAGCTCAAGATACCTAGTAATAATTTCATGTAATAATTGTAATTGCCGTCTGAAAACACATCACACCTGCCTTACTATGTAATTCCCATTTATCCACCTCCTCCTTTCCTGCATGTTAACCAAACGCTTTGCAAATTTAAAAAATATTACAAGGGATTTTCTTTTCAAGGAATATTTTCAAACTGTTCATTGACTCATTTTATGTGTTATGATTGATGACACACACACACAAAAAGATGGTTCTTGCCAGTGCCTTCAAAATTGCTCTTGAAAACATGGACTATTTCTTCTAGTGGAAAAGGCAACAAAACTACATGTCTCCTAAGACAAGAAGAAGTAAAAATCAACTTGGTACAAATTCTAAAATTAGGGTTTTAGTAGTTTTTAGTAAGGACTGTCATCATGGTCACAAATTAATACTATGTCACGTCAGTAACATTTCTGAATGATATTTCAGGATCCTCTCCCATGTATGGTTCCAGGTGAGAGTAGCCTAAAGAGCCATGTGCAGAAGGTGGAAATAAGGCATCCACAGTTACTCCTGAAGGTCATTAAAGTTATGATGAGAGACAGATGTAGGGGTGCCAGCAGGTTCCAGTTTGTCTGTGATTTCCTCCACTCCATGGTCAGCTCTTCTTCCCAGCTACTGACCCTGTTTTCCAACAGTGGCCCCAGGTGGCCGGTGGCAGACCTACAGAAGCAGTAACTAAACAGAGGTCACAAGCTTTCCATAGACTGTCCCAAGAGCCATCCCTCCTCAGTACCATTTTGGCAGCTGAACACGCTTGGTTTCTCAGATTGACCGGGGCTCGTGACAATCGGGGGAGGGGCAACAGGACTACCTGCCTCTTTGTCTGCACCTCTGTGTTCAGAAGCAGCAATCAGTGATCAAAACAGAGATCTCTGATAATCAGAGGAGCTCTCCATGGCTCCCGCAAGCTCTTTGCAAGTTGCTCCAGGAATATGCACACAGGTGCTTGGGGGTGGGAAGTGTGTGGACCACCAATGCCCCCTCTACTTCTGGAAACATGTCAGTGATGCGTTTAAATCTAATAGAGTCAGAGAACTTATTCCAGATTCTCATCATTGAGGTTCTCCTCCCCTGAAACCACTGCCAGTGCCAATAATCAATCAGGATTCAGTGAGGGGAGCGGAATTTCCACGAGTTATAGAATAAGGTATTTATGCAGAGAGTCGGTTGTACATAATTGTGGGAGGAGCTGGGGCAAGTAAATTCTTGCAAGCTAAGTTAGCAGATCAGAGAAGTCACCAACCAGTCAATCTGAGAAGCCAAGCATGAATTTACTCCACTTACAATAATGGATAGAACAACCAGACAGAAGATAAGTAAGGACATAGATGACTTAAACAGTTTAATAGACTAACTGGATCTGACAGACACATACAGAACACCCAACAGAGGCAGAATACATATTCTTCTCAGGTACATGTGGAACATTTTCCAGGACAGACCATATGTTAGGCCACCAATTAAGTCTCAATATATTTTACAAGATAGATATCATACAAAGAATCTTTTCTGGCCACTATGGGATGAAGTTAGAAATCAACAGCAAAACTGGAAAATTCAAAAAAAAATTGTAGAAATTAAACAACACACTTTTAAACAACTAATGGATCAATGAAGAAATCCCAAGGGAGATTAGGAATACTTAGAGACAAATGAAAACAAACACACAACACTTCAAAACTTATGTGATGTAATGAAAGTGATGCTAAAAAAGAAAAATACAGCTTTTAACATTAACATTAAAAAAGAAGAAAAATCTCAAGTCAACAACCTAACTTTACAACTTAAGGAACCAGAAAAAGAAAAACAAACTAAATCCAAAGTCACAGAAGGAAGAAAATTATAAAGATGAGAGCACAGATAAATAAAGCAGAAAATTTTAAAAAGAAAGAAAGAAAATGAAATTAAAAGCATATCCCTTGAAAATAACAAAATAGACAAATATTTAGCGACATGGACTAAGATAAAAAAAAGCGAAGTTTCAAATTACTAAAATAAAAAATGTAAGTGAGGACATTAGTACTCATTCAACAGAAATAAAAAGGATCATAAGAATACTACAAAGGAGTGCTATGAACAATTGTACACCAAGAAGTTGGATAAACTAGATGAAATGGGCAATTTCTAGAAACATAAAACCTACCAAGATTAACTCATGAAGAAATAGAAAATTTAAATAGACCTATAATCAGTATTTAAAAATCTCCCAACGAAAACAGCAAAATCCTTGAACCTAAATGGCTACACAGGTGAATTCTACCAAACATTTAAAGAACAAATATCAATTCTTCTCAAACTTTTCTAAGACAATTGAAGAGAACACTGCCTAACTTATTGTATTACTAAATCTTATTACTGTGATACCAAAACCAGACAAAGACGCTGCAAGAAAAGTACAAACCAATACCCTTTATGAATATTGAAGCAAAAAATTTCAACAAAATACTAGCAAACCAAATTCAGCAGCAAATTAAAAAGATTGTATAGCCTAAGAGGGATTTCTTTTTGGAATGTAAGAGTGGTTCACCATGTGAAAATCAAAGTAATACACCATCCACATCAACAGAATGCAGGGAAAAAACATGGATCATCTCAATTGATGCAGAAAAAGAACTTGACAACATTCAATACCCTTTAATGACAATACTCAACAAACTGTGAATAGAAGGAAACGACTTCAACATAATAAAAGACATATATGAAAAACCTACAGTGAACATCATACTCCATGGTGAAAGACTAAAAGCTTTTCCTCTATGACGGGGAGTAAGGCAAAGGTGTCTGCTTTCACCTCTACTTAACATAGTACCAAAAGTTCTAGCCAGAGCAATTAGGCAAGAAAAATAAATAAAAGTCATCCAAATTGGAAAGGAAGAACTAAAATGATGTGTTTGTAGATGATTTTATCTTATCTGTAGAAAACCTTAGGAACTCCACGAGAGAATATTAGAAGAAATGAATTCAGCAAAGCAGCAGGGTACAAATTCAACATACAAATATCAGTTGTATTTCTGTACATGAACAATAAACAATTTGAGAAAGAAATTATAAAAACAATTCCATTTACAATACCATTGCAAAGAATAAAATACTTAGGAATTAACTTAACCAAGGAGATGAAAACTTGTACAATTAAAATTAAAAAGCATTACCAAAATAAATTAAAGATGTAAATAAATGGAAACACAACCCATGTTCATGGATTGGAAGATTTAATATTGTTAAAATATCAATACTACAGATTTAATGCAATCCCTCTCAAAATCCCAATGACATTTTTTCACAGAAATACAATAACTGACCCTTAAATTAATATGGAATCTCATGGGACCCTAAATAGTCAAAACAATCTTGAAAAAGAAAAACAAAACCAAAAGATTCATACTTCCTGATTTTAAAACTTAGTACAAAGCTATAGTAATCAAAACAGTATGATATTGGCATATCTCAACCAATAAAATAGAAGAGAGAGACCAGAAATAAACCCTGAAATATACAGTCAAATAATATTTGACAAGGGCACCAAGACAATTCAATGGGGAAAGGACAACCTTTTCAACAAATGGTACTGGGAAAACTGGATATCTACATGCAAAAGGATTAAGTTGGACCCTTACACAAAAATTTATTCAAAATAGATCAAGGACCTAAAAGTAAGACCTAAAACAATAAAACTCTTAGAAGAAAACATAAGAAAAAAAGCTTCAAAACATTGGATTTAACAGTGATTTTTTGGATAGGCACCAAAGACATGGGTAACAAAAGAAAACATAGATGTATTGGAGGACTTTATACACATTTAAAATTTTTGTGCATCAAAGACACTATCAGCAGAGTAAGAAGGCAGCTCACAGAATAGAAGAAAATATTTGTAAATCATATATCTGACAATGGATTAGTATCCAGAATAGAGAACTCCTAAAACTCAACAGAAGACAAAAACAAAAAAACAAAACAAAACAAAACAAAAAACAGTTCAAGAATGGGCAAAGAAATTGAATAGACTTTCTCAAAGGAAGTTACAGGAATGGCTAATAAGCACATGAAAAGGTTCTCAATATCACTAATAAGTAGGGAAATGCAAATCAAAACTACAATGAGATCTCACCTCACACCCATTGGGATGGATACTATACTTTGTTAGTTTGTTTTTAATTTTTTAGTTTTGGGATGGCTACTAAAGGGAGAAACCAACAACCAGAAACCAACAAGCTTTGGTGAGTACGTGAAGAAAGTATAACCCTTGTTATACTGCACTGTTGGTGCTAATGTAAAATGGTACAGTTGCTACGGAAAACAGTATGGTGGTTCCTCAAAAAAAAATTAAAAATAGAATTAACATATGACCCAGCAATTCCACTTCTGGCTATATACCCCAAATGATTGAAAGCAGGGTCTCAAAGAGGTATTTGTACATCCATAGTCATAACAGCATTACTCGCAATAGCTAAAACATGGAAACATACCGTCCATTGATTGATGAACGGATAAGCAAAATATGGAAAATGTAAACAATGGAATCTGGTTCAGCCTTAAAGAGGAAGGAAGTTCTGACCCATGCTAAACATGGAAGAATCTAGAGGACGTTACGTTAAATGAAACAATCCAGACAAATACTGTATGGTTCCACTCATATGAGGTACTGAAAAGTAGTCACAATCATACAGATATATAGTAGAATGGTGGTTGTCAAGGGTTATGTGGAGAGAATAGGGAGTTATTGTTTAATGGCTATAGAGTTTTGGGAGGCCTGGGTGGCTCAGTCGGTTAAGAGTTAGAGTCTTGATTTTGGCTCAGGTCATGATCTCATGGTTCACGACATGAGGCCCTGCTTGGGTTTCTGTCTCCCTCTCTCTCTGCCCCTCCCCTAGTCACACACACACACACACCTAGTGACATGGTTGCTTCTGAGAGGCTGCAAGTTTGGGTTCTGCTGGGTCTAAAGATTTTAGTTCTCAAGGAAGGAATGCTTCCAACAAGAGACACAGTTTTGGTTCCAGTCAGCTGGAATTTAAGATTGCCTTGCGGGTTCTTGGGATCTTTGTGCCAGTGAACCTGCAGGCAATGATGAGAGTTAGGTGATGCTGTTGATTCTGACTGTCAAGGGGAAATTTGCTATTACACAATGCTAGCAACGAGGTTATCTGGAATGCAGGAGGTCCTGATGGTGCCTGTTCAAATTCTTATGTCCTCTGATGTAAAATGACAACAGCCTGACGTAGGCAGGAATTCTCCTGGCACAGAACTTTCAGGAATGAAGGTTTGGATCACCCAAAGAGAATCACAACCAGCCAGTCTGCTTGCTGAAAGGGAAGGGAATATGAAATATAAACATTGTCCTTGTCTTTTTCCCCCACTTCAGCTCTTCATTTGTCTAATTTAAGATAGGGTAACAGTGGTTAACTTTGTCGTATCTCAGTATTTAAGCTACAGGATGGCAGAGGGTTGGCTATGAGAAGAATGAACATCACTCAAAGAAGAACGCGCTGAATTTATCTTGTCTTTTTTTAGAGAGAGCTTTCGTGTGTTTTCAGTTGTGTGAGAGATCGTTGTATCACGTTAGGTGATTTTCTCATGTCTTTATTTGTAAGTTAAATATGGCTAGAGGGGTGTGTATGGATGCCAAGTTAGTGACAGATGGACTCTGGTGTGTGTGTGTGTGTGTGTGTGTGTGTGTGTGTGTGTGTTTAATGTTTATTTATTTTTGAATGAGAGAGAGGGAAAGAGAATCCTAAGCAGGCTTCATACTGTCGGCGCAGAGCTGACGTGGGGCTCAAACTCACGACTGCGAGTTCATGACCTGAGCCAAAATCAAGAGTCAGATGCTTAACCGACTGAGCTACCCAGGCACCAGGGACTCTGGTGGTTTTTTTTGTTTTTGTTTTTTTAACTGTGTCAACTCAGTTAAACTGGATCTATTTTTCTCGGAATATATTGCCTTGTATGCTTCTGAGTTAGAGCTGGCCAAAAGACCAATTTGCAGAAGGGGGAAGTGAAGCAGCAGTGGGGTTACAGCAGACATAGAGGGGCCAGTGGGATCCAGCTTACCTTCTCCCTCCTCTGTTCCATGCCCAACTCTTCCTCCCAATGGATGACCATTTGGAACAATGGCAGCCCCGGTCCCACCCCCGATGCTTGGTGGTGGACCCATGGAGGGTAGTACCCGGAGACAGAGCTTCCCACAGCAATCCCGGGAGTCTCCCATTCTGGTGGTTGGACATGCTTGGCTTCCCACGCTGCTGACTCCTTCCCTGACACTCCAAATTCCTTTCTGGAACTTCACTTCCCCCACCTCCTTCTCCAAAGTCCTAGGTCCCATTCCTGTACTAAATCCCTTGCCCCAGGACTCACAATGCTCCACCTTTCGGATTGAATTCTGACTGGTTCAACATGCTGTACCAAACCTGATGAAGGCATTTCCGAGTAGTACATGATTGAGAGAAATGCCTTCTCCGGGAAACCTAGATAGCCCTTGATGCTTATAGCACTATCACTGGCCAGTAATAATAATAGCACGCGTTTACCCAACATCGACTATGTGTTAGACCCAGGGCCTTATCTACCTTACATTACTTATCCCTCACACAGACCTTCTGAGGTAGGTTACAATCGCCATCCTATTTTGCAGGTGAGAAAGTGTTTGGGGCTAGCTCAGAGCTGAGAATGCATGTTCTCAAAAACTATGTGCATAATTCGTCTCCACTGGCCACGCAGAAAAATTGTCCCTTTACATATCAGTGTCTGCCACTAGAATATGATAGTTCAAGGTCAAGAAGTACATCCTTTTACTATCTTCCCTGTTAAACATAAAATCTGAAAATTAGCAGGTTTCTGAAAAATGTTTGCTGAATAAATGCACACATAAAAGGAACATGAGTAGGAGATGCGGCCAGCATAGTACTTCTGGTCAAGAAAAATTGGCTGTGTGCCTGGTGAAGGATTTATTAACATTTCTAGGGTGTGAGCCCCTCTACATAAAAGAATTCAGAAAGAATACAGAGTGAGATTATGCTATTGATGGAATAATGATGATAGAAATATCTATTATCTGGGTTACCTCACATTTTAACCAAGGGGTAAGGGTAGCCCGGAAGGACATTCATTTTATGTAGAAAAGCGTATGCTTTGACCAGGGCGCTTATTTTTACTTTAAGGAGTACATACATCTACTGAACAGTAGGGGGAGTAAGATGCAGGGAAATCTAAAATTTTAGAACACTTCCTAGAAAAAGCATGAAGATATCTGAGTCATGGAGGGATAAAAGCATGAGAAAGTGATTTTACACAAAACAGTCGGAAAATGGGGTCTTGCTATATTTTATTTTACTATTTTGTTATTTTGTTATTTTTTTGGTCTTGCTATATTTTAAATACTGACTTGTGTTTAAAATGTTTTGAAATTGCTCACCAGAGCTTTGGCATCGTAGCACACAGTTCAAGGTAGATTTGGCCACGATCAGGTGTAGGTGTTCAAATAACGATAAAACAGAATAGGTTGTTTTTAACCTAAATTAACTGATTCATTCTTTAAGGGTGGTAAAAATTCCCACCATGTTTTTTGCTAATTAGGCCCAGACTTGAACCCTTTATCGTGGTCTATGGAAAACCAAAATTGGAGTGAAAAATGATACTCTTTAAATGAGCTTCCCTAGGCATAATATAGTGTAAGATAAAATTTGCGTCGCTATTGCTGTGTTTTGCTTGTTTTGTGAAGAAGGATTATATTCTGCTTTGAAATGCAAGAAGAAATTCATAGACTTGTTCTATGAAGTCTAAACTAGAGAGAATCTAGTTCACTTCAAGCATGTGACATCGCCACAAGTGAATGCTTATGGCGTTACACTTCCGGAAGAGTCCTTTGAACACTCTCCACAGCAAATCTTCCCTGACAAATACCCCCAGCTGGCGTCAGAACAAACATAAACTCTTTCAAAGTTATTTTGACCACATCTGAATTTTCTAATTAGAGTCTAGGAAAAAAAATCCTGTGTATTCAAACTGAACAGAAGAGTTGCGTAATGAATTATTCCTATTTTGTTTTAATTTAAATGTGCAAATTTAGTCTGAAATCAGTTCCAGCGCTTGTACAGTTGACATTTGTTTGGTTCAATTTCACGTTCAGGTTTTGTTTTTTGTTTTTGTTTTTGTTTGTTTTTTTTTTTGTTTGTTTGTTTTTTTAGTCCTATGAAGCCCACTTGGCAAGGCCCAGAGCTCTCCAGCGTCCAGGTCTTTACTTAGCTCATAATATTGACAATAGCGGGCATCAAGAGGACGTAAACTATGCCATATGACAACCAAAACATAATCTAAAGACCATAGGATTCTTCACTGAGTTTTACGTATCTACTTTGCTAGCGTAAATATGAACAAATTCATTTCTAAACCTGATCTGTAACAGAATTCTGTGGCAAAGAAATCAACTTTGGGTGTTGGTGGATTGTGTAAGACTGTCTATGTCGGAGGCTTGAAGCAAGGGTTTTCTGACTGTGCCATAATTTCTTACCAGGCAATTTTTCCTAGACCTCAAAACAAAGTAGTGCGTCGCAAAGATGACCTTGCTCTATGTTGCCCTGGGTTTACTGATGCACCCATGCACACGTCTGAGATGTCCTCTGGTCTGTAACTTTTGCAACTCAAAATCCAAGGTATGCTTCCACTTAATGCTTCCATCATCAATCCCAGTTTTTATTTCAACAGCCTGATTCAACAGGCCTAATTCCAGGCCAAGATCTGGAAATCAATCTCAGGCATTCAGATCAGTTTCAGGACATTGTGGTAAAAATGGTCCAGATTTTAAGAGTTCCTCTGGCTCATCTTCTCAACAATCTCTCCTTCCTCTCTGTCTTTAAGATGTTTATGGAGTGCTTGTGAATCAAAATTTCCAATGGCTGGAGTTTTCATTCTGACCCCCACCAAATATCTTACTGCTATCTTTCCATAATTCAGTGTGCGAGGCGATACTCGGCTCGCCACTGAAGTTGTTCTTCCTAACATACGTAAATGAAATCAAAGACGAATGAGGTGGACACTCCTAGGACCTTTTCATTTTCAGTGGCTAGAAAGGTTCTTCATTCAACCACCAGCTCCAGGGGCTACAATCCAAAACAGCCTTGTGGAACTGGAGCTTACAATTGCCTTGCTCATGACTGTGGGAGCATGGCTAAATAATTATACATCTCAACCATTGTGTAAACCAGTTTAATTAACATTTTCCAGGCATGTCACATTTATACAATCACTAAATAATTTTCAAAAATTATGTTGCGTTAGAAATTGCTACACATCAACTCGGATTGTTTTTACTCATGGCTCTAATCATGCCTGAAATACGTTTTTGTTTGTTTGTTTTAGTATCACCTTATTTATTTATTTATTTATTTATTTATTTTACTATTACTCGGTACTTCCGTTGGAGATGATTCATACTTACTGGCTGGCCAGATGCTCTATTCGATTTATTTGTAAGTGTTATGTTTAATTGCCATCAACTTCATCAAAGCTGGCATTTTTAAAAAAGCAGCTATAGCATTATTAAGTTTCCTTTCCATTCACGTTGTGATAAAAGAAATCTTGGAAAGCATTCACCCCCATAGCTCAACTTAGAACGCGCCGTGAAAATAAAGTTTTCTCGAGTCCAACGTTCATGGGATTTAAGAAATGAGGAAGTTGCAGAGGCACATTTTTGTTGTGTTTTGGCTTTTGGGCAGCACATGTTTCAAGAAGATATCGTCCAATTCACTCTCTATTTGAAAAGATGTAAAAAAAACTGGGTGCAAGCGACTACTATAGTATTAGTAATGTACTCAAATTATTTTTGTTCTCCTGTAAGCCCGTTGTTGTTATTGTTGTTATTATTATTATTATTACTATTATTATAAATGTATTCGCTTTTTTTCTAAAGTAGTAATCTCAAGCAAGCAAGACTAATAAATCAAGAAACGTTCTCAGGCATGAAGCTGAAATGAAATTAACAATATAAGTGGAAGAAATTGTACAATCAAGTGCGCAAGCACTGAGGTTATATTTTGTGCTCCATATTTTGCGTGTGTTTGTGCTCCAAACACATCGAGATGCGTGGTTATATAAGCTGAAGGATTAGCAGTTAGGTCACCAAATTAGTCTTTTGAATTTTCTTGCTCTATCAAGAATTCAATTTGCTTCCTGACATCATTTACCATGCTGTATTAACCATAGTACTTTATCTATCAGTATTTCCAAATTATAAGCCTCTTACCCATAAATATATCTTCTATGAAAGATTTATTTGGCAGCTGTGACAATAAAACTGCAATTGACAGTATCTGTTGGACTTTATGCACAATGGAAAGTGCTTTGGCAAAATTCTCACTTTGGTGGATCAGAAAAAAAGAATAAACACATTTCATACTTTTGCCTTCACTGCTTGAAGCGCTAAAAAGATCTTGGAGAAAACAAAATATGGGGAATTCAAAAAAACAGAAGAAAACTAATTTTTTTTTTTTTTTTTTTTTTTTTTACTTTAAGGGAATATTTGTATTGAAAAGTAGATTATTCTTGGAGGGGAGGTATCTTTTAGTTGGAACCTTTGTGAGTAAATGAAGTATTTAGGCTGCATGTATACAGTACCAAACAATTATTCTGGCTGAATCTGGTTTTGTAACTATCCCAAAATGATTGCCTGTTTAGGGGCACCTGGGTGGTCAAGTCTGTTAAGGTATGACTTTGGCTCAGGTCATGGTCTCTCAGTTCGTGAGTTCGAGCCCCACACTGGGCTTTGTGCTGACAGCTCAGAGTCTGGAGCCTGCTTGGGATTCTGTGTCTCCCTCTCTCTCTACCCCTCCCTTACTCATGCCCTGTCTCTCTCTCTCTCTCTCTCTCTCTCTCTCTTTCTCTCAAAAAGAAACATTAAAAAAATTGTTTAATTAAAAATTTAAAAAATTATTGCCTGTTTAGAAATTAGAAAGCACAGTCTTTTGGTGCCAATTTGTAAAGAATGCTTGTACATGTCTTGTACACATTCATAAAAGGATAACTAGGCCTGAACAAATCTTCATTTTTGCTAGGAACATGAAAGTGAGGGAAAAGATCACGATGGGATTCTTTATTAACAAAGATAAATTATTTTTGATCTAATATAAATGACGTTGCAAATTGCTGTAGAAATACATTCAATTATCAGGTCTAGATTCTGCAAGAATGCCCTGTAGCCCGCTAAAATATCCTCAAGTTTATCCAATCCTCATAGTACATGGATCAATGCAACATTATCCACCATGCCGGAAACATACAAAGCATTCCCAAATAGCAGATTCCCCACCCAGCTTTATCCCTTTATACTACATCTCGAGAAATGGTTTCCCACACCTGAACATTTAAATTAAACTGTCATTTTAAAGCAGTATATAATTCAGCAAAAATCATTCTTGCTCATGAAGATGGTGTGGGTCCAATGAGAATATGGTTCATTCGTCCATGTACCGATACTTCTCAGTATTCAAGAATTCTTGCCAGTTGAAGTCAGTTATAAATAGGGAGTAATTAGATATCTAATGGTAAAGAGTATACACTTTGAGTCTTTTAACACCCAAATCATTTTCATCTTAATTCCAAATATGTTTCTACTACTTATAAGAGGAGATAGAGAGATGGACAGACAGATAGATAGATACGGGTTTTGTTGGTTTTTTGTTTTGTTTTTCAAAATAAGTATTTCACTCTAAGATTATGGGGGTTCTGGGGAAAAGTCAAGTGTAAGTTATCTTCTGAAAGTCTAACTTGCTGAAGTGCATTTTGCATCCACGTAGTTGCTCATGCTGGTTCCACTGTTCTCCACCTTTTTGCACCTAGCTGACATTTTCTTCATATCTCAAGATTCAGCTGTAGGGTCCACATCATAACTCTCTCGTGACACTCACATTGTATTGAAATTATTGGTTATGTGCCTATGTCCATGAGATCTGCAAGACCCTGTGGTCTGGAATTATGTCTTATAAGGTTTAATCCTTTCCGCCTAGCACAGCACCTGCCTGACTTATGATAGGCAGTTAAAATGGATCTTGAAAAAGAAATAAAGCAATTTAACCCAAAATGAATTATGTATTTTACTGAAAGGGCAGCTGCTTCCAACAAAGCTGTTTACTCCTACAGGTGAAATTATTCTCTTGTAAGTTATGTCTGTACAAAATGGAGTGATGAGGCAATTGTAAAACAAAGCCATGGCCAAAGTCCTACACAAAGACAAAGCAGAGTTTTGGCCTGCTTTGTTTCAGTTGTCCTAATACACCATTACAACTAATAACTGGCATATTTTCTTTCTTTGACAGTATAGACATAAAGATCCTCAGATTTTTCAACATAAAAGCAATTCTTTGTAAATTTGACCATAAGTTTCTTTCCTGGTATTAAACATTTTTAGATGTTCAGCAGTTCTTAGACTCGAGTGGATTTGTGTCAATAGCACAATGTTATGTTGAATTTCTTAAATACTGAAAAATACACAAATTAATGTCCAACTCTGCATTTGCTGAAAGATTTTCTAAAGAATAAAAGTTATTGTAATGTTTCAGTTTAAGACACTTGTCTACAAATGATCTCCAAGCCAAATGATCACGTGCTCATTTGTGAAACAAAAAGCTTTCATAGCGACTCTAATCTGACTTCATCTTTTTCTTCTTTTCTTTCCCCAGGATTCTCTTTTTCTTCCACCTCTGGGTTTATGCCCCGTTTTCTTCCCATGTGATTGACAGTCTACCTTCCTGCCCTTAGTAGGGCTGATTCGCAGTGTGGTGTCCTAAGCAAAGGTAAGCCTCACGCGTTATTGCAACAGACACATGTTTTGTGACATTCCAGGTGAATCTGCATAAGCTTTTTTAGTCTTTGACTGGCAACATCCTGAGCAAAAAAAAAAAACCTGTTATCTTAGCAATGAATCAGCCAAATATCCTGTTTGTCATGCAGGGCCATATCACAGGCTAGCAATTATTGATGGGGTAAGGATTCGGGGTGAGTTTAAAATTGAATAAATGTATTTTCAGATGGTAGAAACCCTAATGTGCCCCCGGCTCAGTAGTGAAGGCAAAAGTCCCAGGATGGCAGGCTTTATAACTCCTACTGTGGTTCATGACCATATTTAGACCCAACACCAGCCCAGTGCTTCTCTGACATCATAAATAGATGACACACATAATAAGGAGCTCATCTGGCTTTAGAGAGTGATAGGCAGTGTTTGACCGAAGTTGTTAATGCAAATGGAACCACCAATTTGTAGTGACTTAATATTTTAAAAAACATATAATTTGCCATCCATTTAAGGAGATCCATCCCTTTTTGAAGGAAAAAAGCTCAAAGATGATTTCTCTGGAAAGAAAAAAAAAAGTCTCAAAATACTTTTCAGAGTGAGTCATTCAAAAACTTAGTCTAAATATTCATCCAATGATTTTTAGCCAAAAAATACAAAATAAATAGTCTGGGTCTACAGAAAACAACCTCCACAAATATCAATCCTATCCTTTATTTGACCATAAAATGTATTTTTGCATTTAGACAAAAATGCTATTCCCATCAAATACAAATTCATGGATTTAGTTTGTTCTAATCTTACGCTGTTGGAGGGCTTTGAAAAATTTTTTTTTTCGTCATTTATTTATTATTGAGAGGCAGAGAGAAACGAGTGTGAGCAGGGGAGAGGCAGAGAGAGGAGGAGACACAGAATCTGAAGCAGGCTCCACGCTCTGAGCTGTTAGTACAGAGCCCGACGCAGGGCTCGAACTTGCAAATGCGAGATCATGACCTGAGCCAAAGTCAGAGGCTTAACCGGCTGAGCCATCTGAAGGGCTTTTTTTTTTTTTTTTTTTTAATTTCCTTAACCCAAAAAGAGAATTTCAAAACTGCATCTTGAAGAACCCAAAATGATGAAAGAGAAAACTAGTATGGAAAAAACTTTCGTCTAGAAATGTAAATAGATGAACAGTCACCTGGCCCATGTTGGGCACTCCTCGGACAGAATGGGGCCCAGACTACATGGCTAGCCTGGCCTTTCTGATGGAACCTGCCTCAGTAGCGGAAAAGCAATACTCATGACCAAGTGCAGCCATGTAAGCAGTTTGGGCTCGCATTTGTTGTTACATATTATGATGATGGGACCCTGAGGGGCACATACCTGTCATTAGTTCTACGTTCTACTGGGGACCTTGCAGTAGCCTCGATTCTCATTTCGTAAGGTCTATTTTTTCTTTCCAATATACTTAAACTACAAAGACTTCTCAGCACAGTAAGTTTATGGCTGTCCCTATCAACTGAGTAATAAATTTAGCTTACTAATTAATTTTCTGTATGTTGCCTTAATAGCAGTAATTCACAGTGACTGAAGGTTTATTTGTGCCAGGAGTGGTTCTGAGTTCTTTGAGTATATTAGTGTATCTAGCCCTCATTTAAATAATGAATGCCACGAGTCGGATGCTATTTATTATCTCCCTTAACAGATGTGGAAACCTAGGTGAAGTGTTATGTAACCCTCCAAGGCATACTTTGAGCCCCTATGCTATGTTGCCTTAAACTTTAGAATTTTAAACCTGAAAGTATTCCGTGAATAAAAAGGAAAGTCATACAAAATGATTTGGTTTAACAGTTTAATTCTATTTTAAATAAAACTAAAAAAAAAAAAACTTTTTATGACACTCTCCACGTGCCACGCCTGTTGCAAACGCTCTTACACAGACGGTAACTCATTGAATCTTCAGTCCGGTCCCCTAGAGGTAGGGAGCATTATTATTACCATTGTATGGAAAAGGAAATTGAGACACAGAGAGGCTAAGCAGCTTGCCCATTTCGCCCAGCTAGTTCGTACAGGACAGAGTTTCGGTTGGTAGAGGAGGGGGGATGTGTATGCCCACTGTTGCAATCACAACAGTCTTAGCTTTCTAGTCCTGCCATTGCTATTTTATTTGCCTTTGAACAAATTGTCATCTTTCTAATTCTTAGCAATCTCATTTATAAATAAAGGAGGGAAGGGTTCCATGATGTCCAAGATCCCTTCAAATAGTCCTGTTGATTTTGGTACAACAAACCCTGCAAGTCGCACCGAGAAAAGCTTTGTTGATGCCAGCCTGAAGACTTAAATGCAAATTCCAGCTTTTTTTTTTTAAGTTTATTTATTTTTGAGACAGAGAGAGAGAGAGCATGAATGGAGGAGGAGCAGTGAGAGAGGGAGACACAGAACCCGAAGCAGGCTCCAGGCTCTGAGCTGTCAGCACAGAGCCCGACGCGGGGCTCGAACTCACGGACCGCGAGATCGTGATCTGAGCTGAAGTCGGACGCTTAACCGACTGAGCCATCCAGGCGCCCCGCAAATTCCAGCTTTTAAACTGGCCATGCACCCTAACACTTCTCTGCAAGTCTCTAAGAATAGTTTCCGGGAAAGGATCTAGCAGGAAGCTAAGAAGGTAGAGGATATTCTGATGGTCTCTAGAAATGCCAGTTTGGGTTCAGGTCCAGAGAATCCTCAAAACTCTGTGTAAATCCTGGCTCCTCCATTTACCAGCTGTTTGAACCTGGGCAAGCGCTCCACCGTCCTGACCTCAGTGTCTTTCTCAGTAAAATGGGGATAATAATGTTACTTCAACAGAGCTGCTTCGAGGAGTAATTGAGATAATATACACAAAGCATGTAGAACAGAACATGGCCCACAGGAAGTAGTGAGCAAAAATCTAGCATTATTATCGCAGATCTCCACTCCTGCCAAAGGGAGGATTGTAAATTACCATTGGCATAATTGCAGAGGACTCCTTCTGAGGGCCGATGAAAGCCTGGGCTCCTCCCAAGACTTGAAAAACTGAGCTTAGCCTTTTTTATCTTCAGGGGGAGAAAAAAGATCCAGTAAAATTGCTGAATGGTTAAGATAGATACGATTTAATACTAAGATAAATTGTTTGCTGAAGTTATTTAATTTATTTTTTGTTTATTTTTGAGAGAGAGAGAGAGAGACAGAGACAGAGTGCAAGCAGGGGGAGGGCTAGAGAGAAAGGGAGACAGAGAATCTGAAGCAGGCTCCAGGCTCTGAGCTGTCAGCACAGAGCCAGATGCGGGGCTTGAACCCACACACTGTGAGATCATGCCCCGAGCTTAAGTGGGACGCTCAACCGACTTAGCTACCCAGGCTCCCCTGAAGTTATTTAATTTCTGAGCTACAAGTGTCTGTTTAATCTGTTTCATATAACCAGGCACTTGGCATTGTTGCGTCTAGTCAATTGGTTGGATTGAACTTTCTAAAGTTTGTAAGGGATAAATGTTATTATGCCCACTTCTGTTTAAACTAAGAGGTAGGGCTTTATTATTTGCTAAATGTCTTACAGTCCATTTTCTGAGGACTAGAAACAGTATTTCAGAGCACTGGAGCCTATTCCCCCCCCCCTTTTTTTTTTTAATGTTTATTTATTTATTTTGAGAGAGACACCAGGAGTAGGGAAGGGGCAGAGAGAGAGGGGGAGACAGAACCCCAAGTAGGTTCCATGCTTAGTGCAGGGCTGGACTTGGGGCTTGATCTCAAACTTGGATCATGACCTGGGCCAAAATCAAGAGTCAGAGGCTCAACAGACTTAGCCACCCAGGTGCCCCTGTTTTCCCTTTAAAACAGCCCATCAAACCCAGTGTATTACACAATATGCAAGATGATGGAGAAAAGAAACTAAGGAAATTAGAAATTCGGGGGGAGTGTGATAAAACAATATTGAGACGCTTGAAATTTAACACTGCCTGGAGGTATCATTACACTTGCTTGTCACTCTTACTAGTGGAAGCTCATGTATGCTATACAGAAGAACCAAATATATTAGTCCAGAGCTTTAAAGTGAGTTAATAGCTTAATGCAGATCCAATCTGGAAATAAATTAGGTCCTTTCAAAGTTACACTAAATGGTAGTTTATGAAGTATATTCACTTTGCAAAGTTGTATGTACAAATATGATTATATCTAGGACAAAACAAATACCCTGGATTGAAGTAAAGCTTCTAGAGCTGAAGGCAATCAGAGAGATTCTATCATCCACCTGAAGCCCAGAGGGATTAGTGATTTGCCTAAGGTTATGCAGATAATAAGTGGATATTCCAGATTTTAGCCAGGCTTTCTTGAGCTCAAGTTGAAGGAAGGGTTACTCTTCTATAGTGCATGCAGACAACTTATTATAATGATAATAGTAATTACAGGAACAATTTACTGAGTACACACTCTGAGCCAGGTACTCTGCTCTGTACCTATAACCCCTTGTCCAACACTCTCATACCTTTATGAGGTATGTCTCATTATCCCCATTTCATAGATCGAATGACTGAGACTCAGCATTTGTTTCTGTTCGAAGTTACACAGCTAGCAAATGCTGAGAGCTGGGGTCTAGTCTCACTCCTGAATCTGCACTCTTTCCACTGGACCCACTCACTGCTTCACCCAGGGAGACCAAACATGACATCTTTGGCTGTTTTTTTTCCTTTAAAATCTGTATTTTAGCCTCCTACAATGAGGCCTCATTTCCAAATGGCCAAAAGCAAGTAATACCATTCTGGAGATTCTCGGCTCTCACATTCAAAGGAAGAGGCATCAAAATGGTACCTCGTCTACTATTCTTAAAGAGTAAGTAGCCGACTTTTAATAAAATCAACTGTAAACAATCTCCCAAATTATTAAAACATTATCTTTTTAGCCTATGTAGGCCATGGATTTGAGATCATGAACTTAAAGTCAAAACCAAATAAGTCAAATGGTTCTGAAAAGGGGCCATTAAGCCTGGTGCTCTATAAATTAATACTTTGAGGTAAACTAGAAGTATTATAGAAAATTACTATTTATTTAATGTCTCATTCTATTTGAAAGAGAAACTCCCAAATGTTCAATACTACCCTGTATTTAAAAGTTAAAAATATACTGGAAATGGATGGAGTCATGATAGCACAGAGCACTTTGGGGGCGGATACCTACTATCATATTACAGTGTCATAGCAAAATATTTTAGATTTTACCAGCTGAACTGTTAAATGTTTAATGTGTTAGAAGCATTAGTTCCAAGGCAAAAGGAGGCAATATTATGGTTAACTGTTTGTTTGGAAACTTCTTTTATTAAAAAAAGATTTTTAATAACGCTATTTGCAATACACGTGTGATAATACTCAAGAAAGTATCGTGTACTTGGTAGAGTGAATTTAGGAATGTAACAGTCCATCTAGATGCTGCCCCTCCCCTTCTCCATCAGATACCCTAGTAGCAAAATGTAAATACCCTTTTAAAAAATAAAGAGGCCTTTGGGCTATTGGAGCAGTGTGGGGTAGGGCAAGGAAAGTGCTCTTTCCTGACATACTCCTGCTTCTGGCTTTGACTTCCTCTAGTAAGGTCAGTTCTAAAAGAACTGCGGACAACCCCTTCCATGCTCCACAAAAGCATAAGAGAAAGGAAGCTTGTCATTCACAAGCAGCTATGGACAAAACCAGCAGCAGAGTACAGGGTTAGGGAAATGAAGGGGGGGGGGTGGGAAATTGGAGTAAAGTGCACAGTTACTGTCAAAAATATATTATTTTGATCCTAAGAAAATTAAGAGAATTTTATCTAATGAACTAGATTGCTGACTTTTTAATACATTTGGTTTTCATGGAACGTACAATCACCATCGGACATAAAAGACTAGCTGGCTTTAAAAAAAAAAATTTTGCTTGGAGTTATCTACAGGAATCTTGTGAACGCAATTCAAGGATAACATTCTGCAGCTCTTTGGGTATTGGACGATTTCCTCGGATGAGTCCACAGGGAAAGAGGGAAATGTTAAATTCGCCGATTGGAGTGGGCATTTCCCCAGTTTTCTCACTCCACCCCTCCCCCCCCGCCCCCTTGCTCCCTCTTGCCCTAAATGCCAGTACTTTCCAGATCTCCATCCTCTACCCCTATGGCATGAGACCGGGAAATCATAAAGAGTTTCTCCTTGTTCGTAAACTGCCTCTGCACCGGCTGAGGTGGCTGGGCCTTAGGTGGCCCTTGGCTGGGATCCTCCGGGGGGCTCGGCTCCACACCCGGGGCCGTGGCGGCCTCACAGTCTGGACTTTTACTGGCTACTGCTTGCACAACTGACTCCAAAGAGGTACCAGCCTCCCGCAGGGGGCTGTAGCCCTTATTGCAGCAGGAAGGGTCATCCGACTGGGAGCTCGGCGAGTCCGGCCTGGCGGGGGGCGAGTCCTCCAGCCGCAGGGGCGGGGAGGGGGAGGCAGCTTGGGCCAGAAGGCTCGAGTCCAGCTCCGCGCTGCGCGGGGAGGGTGGGGGCTCGGGGGATGGCGGCGCCCGGTAGTCCGGGAGCCCGCTAGTGCTGCGGCGCCGCAGGGCGGCGTACCTGCCGGTCCTGGGCAGGCGGCCACCCTGCCCCCTGGCGGTGCGCGCCGCCGCCGCCGCCGCGCCCTCGGGCTCCTCCAGCTCGCTGGGCGCCCAACGCGAGCAGCCCGGGGCGCCGCGGAGGTCGGTCAAGCTCAGGTCGAGCTCGCCCCTTGGGATCTCCCGGGAGCCGCGTTCCCCAGGCGGCCTCTGCCAGCTGCAGCTCAAGCCCTCCGCGTCCCCGTCCCCATCCCCGTCGCGGTCCCCTTGCAAGGGTAGTAACGCGAAGGCGCTCAGCGAAGAGCCCACGAGGGAGCTGGCGGTGCTCTGGCGCCCCCAGCTCTCGGGTGGGCTGCAGGGCGCCGCGCTGCCGCCGCTGCTGGCGGCCGCGGTGGCGGCGGCGGCAGCGGCCACAGCGGCGGCGGCGGCGGCGGCGGCCCGGCGACGGCCAGCCACGCCCGAGCGCTCGCGGTAGATGCTGTATACGGCCTCCGTCAGGCTCGGGGACTCCCGCGGGCAGCGCGGAGACGAGGCCAGGTCCGGCGGGGACGCGGCTTCCTTGGCCCCGCCACCGCCCCCGCCTAGCGCCGCGGGGTGAGGCCACGAGCCCCTGGCCAGCAACGCCGCCGCCCCGAAGGCGTCCCCTGAGCCGCCGCCGCAGCTCCCGGGCTTCAGCTCCAGGCCCCGCGACTGCACGTAGCTGAGGAAGCCGTTGAGCGGCGCGGTTCCGGGGGTCGCCGAGGTGGGGGCGGAGGACGAGGAGGCGGCGGCGGCGGCCGCAGCCGCGGCGGCCGCCAGGTCTTTAGCGCGGAGGCTGTGCACGTCGATGACGGTGGAGTAGAGGTCCCGCAGGTTGATGATCTTGGTCTTCTTGTCTCGGTTCTCGTGGAGCACCGCGTTGGCGCAGATGAAGAGGAAGATGCCTATGCCCATGATGAGGGGCCCGAAGACCTTGAGCTTGTCGGAGTGCAGGTATCCGGAGAAGATGCGGAAGAAGAAACCCACGGACGTGGAGGAGGACGAAGGGGAGGCTGACCGCGCTGGAGGGGTGCTTCGGGGCGCACCCACCGAACTGGAGTTGACACCCCCCGGAGTCCCCAGGTGGCTCCTGGACCGGTTTTTGCTCCCACTGCTGCTGCCACTGGCCGTGGTCGGGACGCGGTGGCCGCTGCCTGCGGGCGGCAGCTGCTTACCCCCTTCCCTATTGGCCCCGTTGGCCTTGGGCCAGTAGCCCACCACCGCCATGGCTATGCCCACCAGCAGCACCAGGATCCCGCAGAGGGCAATGAGCCCCGAGATGGAGCACAGCTTTAGCTTGCCTTTCACCACCACCACGTCGTTCTTGCGCCTTTTTTTGGCTTTCCGCTTGCGTTTGGGGACCTGGCTTGGGGGCCGGAGGGGATCCTGCTTTCTGGCAGAAATCCTCAGTAGGCCACCGGTGGCGATCATGGTGAGCCCGTGCGGTGCGCGGCTAGTTTCTGGGGCGGAGGCTTGAGTAGTGGGGGGCGCCAACTGCCCACTAGCTGCTCGGCCACCTCCTCCTGCTGCAAAGCAGAAGAAGACAGTCAGAGGGTATAGGCTTGGCTGCAGCAACATCCCACGCGCTGCGACTGTCCCGCTCCCAGGTCTCGCCACATGTGTACCCCCCCCCCCAGCCCAGGGCTACCCACTAACTGGAGTGCCGAATGTAGAGGCCAGGGGGTGGGGTAGATGGATTAGGGCCGAGAAACGCTGTTGCAATCACTGATAGGAGGTGATAAAACAATTTGAGAGAACGCCTTCTTTCTTCCCCCTCCCTCATCCCACACACTCTGTAGGTGATATTCCAGCAAGGCTCATTTCAAACCCTCCCAGCTGGCAGCTGAAGGAGGGCTGACCATTAGTAGAAACTAAATGTGGGGGCTCAAAGAGGTGGTTGAGGACTTTCGTGGCAAAAGCCTTTCCCTTTGTCCTGTGGGAATAGGAAGATTGCCCAAGGGAGCAGTTCAGGAGGTTCAAGTCTCTAAGCAGAGGAATTTGTCAATGTTTAGCTCAAAGTCACTAAAACAGTCACAAAAGTTACTGTTTTATAATGACAAAAGCAATTTTCATCACTGGATGAAAATGAAAGGTCACATACTGGCAGGCAGACGGCTTATATACTGCAGATAATTAATGGAGAGTTCATTTCGGGGAGAACACCAGAACTACGTCAATCCTCTGATAATAAATCCCTTTCGAAAGTTGTCTCCCACCTCTTGATGTTCCTACAGCTAAAGACAAGCAGCCTTTTCCTCATCACTTTTTTTTGCAACATCTGGACAGCTTCTTGGGGTGGAATATTTAGTTTTAGGTAACTGGTTATGTAACTGAGCTCTTCCTTCTGGCCTCCTCTCCTCCCTCAGAGGAACTCCCTTAAAGGTATCATGTGCTAAACCTCATCAGGGAATTTAAGAAGTCCCCTAGAATCTCTAAGAGAAAGACCTTTTTTTTTTTTCCTCCTGTGGGAAAATTACAATCTTAAAAAGAAAAAAAAAAAAATAGCCACTCTGCCATAATAGCTTTCTGACCCCTTATTAATGTGCCAACAGCACTCTTCAGATTCCCAATATTCAAATGAATAGGCAATTAATTAGGTGCAGCAGTCTACATAATAATGATGATTTGTAGAATGACCTCTCCCCAAGTGAGAGCTGTTTTCTTCATCTTTCTCTCATGAGGTCGTGTTTAGGAAGGGAGGGTGGCAAGGATCCATGGACTATCCTATAGAAAGTTTGGTTGTTTAATATAATAAACCCCAGGTAGGTAAATGCACAGATGTGTCTTTGCAGATATCTGTGAGCTTCTAAAAATTTCAATCCTGCTGGATCCCCAGAGTAAAACATTTTCTGTTCCATTGGTTGTGTTCTCTCCTATAATAGAGATGCTAAAATTAAGGGCATTGTATGAATTTGAAAGGCTCAGATACCACTCAGAAGCCTTTTGGTATTTTGCCCTTTATGAAATAATTCATGTTTTCGAATAAATTACCCTTTGAATATGTGGGATTACTTAGGAAGAATTTTGCTTTTAATTGGTGCCTGGGTAAAGAGCTTTGGCCCTTGATCCCCTCCATTACATCAATATAGGCAGAATCTTTTCTCCACTGGTGGAAAAGCAAATGGTAATCATCTCTTTGCAATGTTTGCAAATCAATGTCTCCTTGGAACTTAGTTGGTTTTCACTAAAGAGAAATACTAGGTGGGTTAGAGGGGTTCGTAGAGAATACATCTATAAGCCTTTACAATTTTGTTTTAAAAAGAGGCTGCACCAGTAAGTACAAACAGATTGTAAAAAAAAAAAAAAAAAAAAAAAAAAAAAAAAAAAAAAAAAGAGTAGCTACTGTTCATCTGTCATCCCCCAAAATAAGCACATTTATTGTGTAGTTGTAACATAGAGACTGCTGTTTTAAGTGATCCCTAGACTACAGCATCTTTAATGCAATAATCTGGAGATCTGCAGTTATTTTAAGGTTTTAGCAGCCAGACATTTTAGAAACAAACCTAGACTCAGTTGGCACAGTGGCTCTCCAAGAGGAGAGAAGGGCTAACGTTTTGTTGGGCATTGCTAAGGTGCACCAGAATGCTGAGCATCTTTGGGAAAGAAGGTATCCACCTGTTTTTCTCCCCAATAAGGCGGCTTTGGCTTTGGGTAGACAGAATGTAAAGAAAATTGGAATGGATTTCAGCAATCGTTTACAGATCTTTAAAATTAGTTTAATAGCTAGTAATTAACTCCCTAGTTTATTATTCCTTCAGCTCTGTTGAAAGCTGAACTCCATTGTAATGTATTGCCATCTGACGTGAAATACTGACAAAAGTCAGATGGCAAGGAAGACCCACCTTTGAGGCTTTTCTTCATACATAATGAAGGGAAACAAACTTGGCAGTCGAGGTTGGCTGCCCTCGCAATTTACTGCCTGGTGCTGGTCTTTCCGTGGTTAAGGAATGGAGCATGGGGGAAAGCAAAGGAGGGATGTCTAAAAATACAACTGCTTCCAAGAGAGACATTCAAGTTTCTCTGCTCATGATGGATTAAGCTCCACTCGGCGTCTGAGGCTCCCAGCCCACAGGCTGGGAGCGCCCTGCCCGGGACTCAATCCAGGTCCTCGACCCCCACTCCCTAATTGGCTGGACAGCGAACCCCTTGCCCTGCTTTTGGGTCTGCTTATTTCTGTTGGAGTCACATGAGTGCAGCAGCTGGGAGTCCGCCTCTGGAAAGAACAGAGGCAGGAGCGAAGTGAGGGCAATCCCGAGCTCGCTTTTTCTGGGCAGCGCATCCCGTGCAGCCCGCCTAGGAAAACGACTCTCCCCGAACAGCAGCAGCCCGGGGACCGGGGCTTGGGGCCGCAGGGGAGGGGAGGGGCGGCTCGGGGGCTGAGGACTCACGGAATTGCTCAAAATGGCAGCACTAAAAGCAAACAATATCGCTCACTTACCCGGGAAGGCTGGGGCAGCTCAGGGCCGGCGAACGGGCGCTCGGGCGACACAAAGGAACCATGGAGAAACTTTTTCAGCCCGAGCCGACGGCGGGGCGCAGGGACAGCGCCTCGGGGCCCTCCAGCCGAGCGCGGCTCAGCAGCCCAGCGGGGGCGAGCGCCCGCCCCAGGTTCGCAGCTCCCCCCGCTGCCGTGGCGGGAGCCATTTCCAAGAGTTTCCAAGAAGTGTCAGGTCCTCCGCAGCCCGCATCCTGCCTCGGAGCCGTGCTCCCCGCCGCCGCTCCTCCTGCGCCTCTCGGCGAGCCCCGCCGCGGCGCTCCCGGGCCGGCCCCAGCGCCTCTTTTGTGTGGCTGCGGCGCGCCGGGCTCCGCCGGGTGGAGTTGAGCCCGCGGCGGCGGCGGCGGCGGCGGCTGGCGCTGCTCAGGGCGGCCGGACTGGCGGCTGTTGCTAAGAGACCGGAGCCATGACACAGGGAAATTGCGGCAGGATGGCAGTCGGTACCCGGCCCGACTCCGCTGCTCGGGGGCGCACCCGCCCCCCGCCCCGCCCCCCGCCTCCTCCCCGGCGCTGCCCCCCCCCGCCCCCCGTCGCCGCGCCGCCCTCCCTGCGCTCCCCCCACTTCCTCCGCAGCCGGCCGCCGGTGCCTTCGGGGGAAGCGCTTCCCGGAGGACCCGGAGGCGCGAGGGGAGGCGGATGGGGGGGCCGGCGAGGGGCCCCGGGCACGGGGTGGGAGGCGGGGGGCGCCGGCGGGGAGCGCGGGGCGCGCGGCGCCTCGGCCTCTGCCTTCCCCGCCCCCGGGGCGCCCCGGGACCGCCGCCCGCCTGCCCTGGGAGCTTTGTTCTTTTCCCTCCAACTACCTGTCTGAGCAGCGGGTCGGAGGGGGCCCCAAGAAAGGGCCGTCTCTCCTGGAGGGTCTCCCCATCAGCATCCGAGGGGCGCTCTGGGTGAGAGAGAGGGGGCAGTGCCCGCGTCTCCAGCCGGCCCGCCCTCCCTCCTTTCCTCCCTCTCCCCTTTCCTCTTTTGTTGCCTCTACTCTCGGACACGACACAGCCTTGGCTGTTTCTCCCCCTCCCGCTTGGGAGTTTGCAGTGTGGACGCACAGCGAGCACAGTAAGTTGTCCCCCAGCGAACTCGGGCCGGCGGAGTGGAGCCGCCCCCGCCGCGCTGGGCGCACCGCGGGCCCGGGGCAGCCAGTGTCTGCTGCTCTCGCGCTCCGGCAGAACCGGGCTTTGTGACCAGCCTCCTGGGGACCTCGGCGTCCCCCCCCCCCCCCCCCCGACGCGGGGCAGCTGGGGCTCCGCGGAGATTAGAATCGGCTCTCCGGGGCGCTTCCTTGGGCAGCCGGTCCTGCTCCCACCCCGGGCGGTAATCAGCAAGCATTAAAAGGAAAACTATAATTCTCCAGGAATCAGGGTTAGGATCAAAGAGGGGAGATGGGGGTAGGGAGGATGTCCAAACTCCCTACGTCATTTTAAAAATGCGAGAGGGAGAGAGAGATCCTGTTTCCTAGCTCATCCCTGTCCTCCCAACTGTAAAGTAAAAATGACAGGGAAAAGAGAATTTCAAAGTGGAATTTCCCCACGGAGTATTGAGAAAGTAAGAAAGATTTTAATTATCTATTGAAGTGAGGCAGCCAGGATTCAGGAAGAAAGGAAGAGAAGAGCAGACGACAGACAAGGGCGGTCTGAACTTTGGGGTCCAGACAGAAATCTTGTGACGATGGTGGTTTTGAGTGGGTATTGGATATACTGAGTTTTGCTGTTTAAGGATCCACAGAACCCACACAGGAGGGCTTTGCTGGCCACAGTTCTGGTGACAAGATTGTTCCTCCTCACATACACAGCATTCACTTGTGTTTAAAGCTCAAGCAGACACTTTCCCAAAAGAACACTAAGGATACTAACACTTACAGATTCAATGATATAAATGTGGACCATGTTACATGAGGTGGAGATTGTGGAGTGATGGCCGGGCTGAAGGAGAAGTGTTTCCTTAAAGGAAACCCTGCACCTGCCTGTTTGAAAGGTGACCTCTGATACCCTTTCCAAGCAAATAATGCATCTGGATGACGATCAAAGTGTTCCCAGCACACCTCTTTCCACCTCTCTATTCCTGCTCAGATTTTGAATGCTAGAAAATAAGCCATATAAAGGGAGAGTTTTAATTCCATACTGGATTGTTTCCTTTTAGAGAAATCACTGCAAAGGAGAAATAACTAAGTCTAGCTTGTCATCTTTAAAGGGTTTTGGGCTCCAAGCTTCCAGATTTCTTGAATGTCAATAATAAGCTGGTGTTTTGTACAAAGACAGGATTTGAGATCTCATTTTATTACACAGCTGGCTGCCAGGGGACCACGGGTGGTGACTCCTATCCTTTGTGGGCCTCCGTGCGCTAAGCTGTATACAGAGGATAATATTGCAGAACTTCATTAGGAGTTCAGAGGGATTAAGTCATTAACAGTTTCTAATTTCTGCATATATTATAGCCATCATTTGTACCTTGAAAACTCATTTGAGTGATCTGGAGAAGAGAAGAATCCTTTTCTAGATGAACAGGCCTTGGACATAGCTAGTTTTTCTAGCTATGTTGGTGACTGCATTAAGATTTATGATTTCTTACTCAGAGGCGTCCTTCCAGACTGAGTTCTTTGGAACTTCGAACTGTTCCATTTAACCCGAGTGTTACCACCTTCAGTAATTTTCTTTGTTGTTAGCTCAGGGTATCAGAGGAAATCAGATAGATCCCATCTGTTTCCAGCAAGGTCCTTTAACCTCTGTAATAATATGGTATCAACATACATTCCTAGGGGTTTCTGAGTTACGTAGAGTTATTTTTAAAGCAACAGTGATGATCTTGGCCCTTCTGGAGTTATTTTCTCCCTAAGTTCACTGGCCATTTCAGTAGAGATGATTTCTGGGATTGTGGGATACCCCTGTCACCCTGCTAAGGACTAACAGGCTAAGGCTACCTAATCGTGGTCATTCCTTGGCTTCTCAAGAACTCGGAGCTCAGGACAATATTTGAAACATGTTGTAGCAAGAGGGCAATGAAGGCCTTGGGAAAAAAAAAAGAAGAGGAAACAGATGAGCTTCGTTTAGTTGGATTAAACTCTGACCTGAAACCTGTCATTTGCTCTTGCTCTTTCTTAAAAACAATCCTTATGTAATTCTTTCAGTTTCATCATTTATTCACAACCCATTTGCTTCCCCTGATCATTTCATCAGCCTGGCCTGGCTCCCCTATCTGGGCTCCCGGGGCTGCTCAGTGGAGAAGATGCCCGGCCAGGGGTCCACACAGGCCCCTCTTGGTCTCCGGAAGCTTGCAGGGGGAACAGGTTTGCTTGTGTCGACAGCTCAGCAACTGGGACCTCTCCGCACGCCCTGCTGTCACAGATGGCTCAGGCTGAGGAAGGAGATTGAGGTAGTTTGGTGTAGTGGGTTCTGGAACCAGTTTGTATCCTCCCCTAACCAGCTACTTCATTTAAGTAAGTAAATGACCTGATCTCGGCTGCCTCAGTTTCCTCATTTGTAATGGGGATAATGACACCAACACCTACCTCACAGCATTATCGTGAGGAATCAACAAGTTTAGTTCCTGTAAATTAATGTGTAGCACGCGGTAAACACTCATTAAATTTAGCTTTCAACCTTGTTAGTCCTAACGTCTTCTCCCAGTTTGTTTTCCTCACTCTCCCATTCTGTTCCTATTCGCCAGGATCCACATGGGACCGTATCTGCACTTAACCTCCACGGAACGGAGTTACACAATCAGCTGCCGTGTGTGAACTGTGGCATCCGTGTGGCATAGGACCAGTGTCATTCACGAAAGCCTGTTGTGTCCAGGAGAACGGAGACACTTTCTCTGTGGCTGCTTTCCTTGCTTTGCGGTTCACCGGGACCCTTTAATTTCACTTTGCTGGAGAGCCCAGCTTTCAAACTCACACCACTCTACAGTCAAATTCGAAGTCTGTGAAAACACGACCAAGAGAACATTCTTTGGCCTGGAAGGTTTGAGGATATCACAGGAAGGCCTCTCAAGCCCTCTTCTGTCATCTCGAAAGCAGAAGAAGGAACCTGTGATCCCAAGGCTGGACACAGGGCATAAAATTCCTCTTCTTTCCTTCTTGCTTCTTCACCCTCCTCGTACACCTGCCAGTAAGAGGCAACATGACAGACTAAAGCGTGACAAGCAAGCGATAAGCTAAGCAATAGATTTAGCAAATAAAAATATTGCTGGGGGCATAAACCTGAAAATGATTTGTTGTTTCTCTGAAATTCAGATTTAACTGGGCCTCTTGTCTTTTAAGTTTATTTATTTATTTTGAGAGAGAGAGAGGAAAAGAGAGAATCCCAAGCAGGTTGACAGTGTGGAGCCCAGTGCGGGGCTTGAACTCACAGCACCGTGAGATCATGACCTGAGCCAAAACCAAGAGGCGGACATTGAACTGACTGCGCCTCCCAGGCACCCTGGGCCGCCTGCCTTCTATCTGCAACTCCAACACAACATACCTTGGTAGCCTCACAGGTGTTTTTCATGGCATGTGTAAAAGATAAACGAGCCTGATAGAAAATGTGAAATGCAACGGTATGTTAAGGCCTCGTTAGATTTCCTTGGGAACAGAAGAGGCAGAAAAAGCTTGAGCAGACCCTAGAGGGAGCAGGAACAGCATTTCCACAGCCAGGCGGCCCGGGCTCTTGGGTTTTCTCACAGTTAGAGGCTCCGCGGTTGGCGTTTCTAGCCCTTCCCCATGCAACACTGCCCTGGGGGAGGGACGGGTGCCTGCCTCCGCCTCCGAGTCCCATAGATGAACCCCCGAGAGACTGAACTCAGCGCCACTTTCTAGAACTTCAGTTTGCAAACAGGTAAACTCATGCTAGTGTCAAGGTCACGATCAAACCTATTTCTTGTGTGTCTGAAGGGTGTCAAAGAGTTCAAGCCCAAAAGCTTTCACTACAGAGGAAAGGCAATGATGATCAGGAAAAGTCTACAGAGCATTCCTTAGAACACAGGAGACGGGGTCTCTACCTCCGCTGCAGATAAATGGCACATGGCAATAGCAGCCTTCGCTTCTGCCTTCGGCTTCATTCATTCTTAACATTACAAATCACTAAGCTCTTGATTAGAGACCAACCGGGGAGGTTTTCTCTAATAAGTGGGTTCATTTTTGCACATTCAGATTTCCCCCTGAAGCCTGCGTTTTCTACCGTTTTCCATGTACACTATCAAAGCCAGATTGTATGTCTTATAAAATAATTGAGGTCTGAGATGAGAAACGGGTGTGTTGGCAGGCCTGAGAGCAGATCAAAGCTGAGCTAGGAAAGGGCTTTACAGAGAGGGCTCCGTCAGTGGAGAAACCAAGGAAAGATGACATCTAAATTTGCCCTGTGTTCCCCAAACGGATCCTAAATGTCCACAGGTATGTCTCTCCTGTTACTTCTTAGAATCTACAAGCTCTGTGAGAGAAGAGATTTGTCCTGCTGGAAACTTACTGGAAACTGATAGGAGCTCACATGTCTGGTCTCCTTTCAGAATTAGTTGTGATGTGGGCCGCTGTGAGTACCCAGCAGGAAAGAAGGAACACAGACAAGGAAGTGGTTTTCAAGAATAAAGACACGTGAGAGTCCCAAGATTAGTGGTCCAGTGACAGGTCTCTGATGGATCCACAAAGCATTTTCTGTTTGTTTTTTTTTTAATTAAAAAAAAATGTTAATGTTTGTTTTTGAGAGAGAGAGAGAGTGTGTGACTTGGTGGGGTGGGGTGGGGGTGGCAGGCAGAGAAGGGGAGACACAGAATCTGAAGCAGGCTCCAGGCTCTGAGCTGTCAGCACAGAGCTGAACGCAGGGCTCAAACCCCTGGACCGCGAGATCATGGTTGAGATGTATAGTAACTTAGATTGGGCATTCAGGGAAGGCCACCAAGGAATGACATGCGTACGGAGAACTAAGACTGAAAAAAAAGGTGACCATTTGGAAGCATTCTTACTGAGAGAAAAGAACGAAGGGACGTGTCCTTACTAGCCTATAATTTAGTTAGATCTCATCCAGAAATCGTTAGTGACCGATGCAAGGCAAGAGAGTAAACCTCTAATGCTGGGGTCTTTAGAAGAAAACGACCACTGGGGAGAAAAAAAAGGAGTTAAGGAATACCTCACGGATGTGGAGCCCACCCCAGGCCTGGAAGAGATTTGGATAAGTGGGTAAGCGGAGTGAAGGCTTGCAGCTGGGCAGGTGAGCAGTAACGGACATGATCCCTCTGATAGGTGCCGGGACCAGGGAGTAGGAGCCGAGATGCCATTGGTAGATATGCCAAGACGCTTGCAACAGGAAGGGGCCTCTTCCGGTATCATCTGTGGAGCGGTAGCAGCAGCACCTTGCTTGCTAGAAATGGCAAAATCTTGGGCTCCGTCTCAAACCTACTGAATCAGAATGTGCGTTTTCACAAGATGCCCAGATGATTTCCTAAGCACATCAAACTTGGTGAGACCCTGCTCTGGTCCAGACCTCCCACTTTAGGGATGAGGGACCAGATCCCCATCTTTGCCCGTGTGTGTGCATACGTGAGTGACACAGAGAGAATTTTGCTTTTAACTGATATTTTCAAATAATGAACCCAGAGGTGTATAACATCTGTGGCCAGATAGGCATTTCTTACCGTAGGGCAGCCAGCATGGTGTTTTAGCTCACACTGAAGAGGAAATTAGACTCCATCACATTTCAGGTGTATGCATCTGTCTAAAAAACCACTTTGGTGGATTTGAGTCCTGGATCCGGCTTTGTAAAAGGCCAAATTACTCTGTTTTTGGATTACCTGTTGCTACTCGAGTAACTTGGCCCCTTCTGGCCATGTGATATGGAGCAAGTTACTTAAGTGTCCGGATGTAGTTGTATTGTCTGTAAAGGGTGATTTATAACTTCTCTCTTTTCAGGTAGCTGTGAGCGAGAGACGAGATCATCGGTGGCACTTTATTTTTTTTTTTGTATTTTTTTTTTTAATTTTTTTTTCAACGTTTTTTATTTATTTTTGGGACAGAGAGAGACAGAGCATGAACGGGGGAGGGGCAGAGAGAGAGGGAGACACAGAATCGGAAACAGGCTCCAGGCTCCGAGCCATCAGCCCAGAGCCGGACGCGGGGCTCGAACTCACGGACCGCGAGATCGTGACCTGGCTGAAGTCGGACGCTTAACCGACTGCGCCACCCAGGCGCCCCAAACATCGGTGGCACTTTAGAGGAGTAGCTGTGAGGAAGAGGCGCTCTGGTCCCATTACCTCTGCTACCCCAGAAAGTGCCCCTAAGTGAACGTGTAGAAGCAAAATAGGAGTACTTGCTACCTCAGTGTTCCTTGTCACACCCTATGACTGTCCCTAAGCATATTCTGTGCCGAAATTTTGGAGCCGCCACTGTAGGGCTTTCTTGGGATACAGGCAGCCAGGCTTGTGCTGCTGTATTCAGATGTTAGCGGTCGTGATGGTAACGGTGAATAGTTACAGAGTCCTTATCATGTGTCGGGTACTGAGCTGGGTACTGGAGATGCGACGGAGGGTAAAGGCTACCTATGAAGTTTGGGTCAGATCCACAAGAGACAGGGAGATGTTTCTCAAATTGCTTTGTATTCTACATGGCAGTGGCTTTCTGGCCTCCACTCTGTCAGCCCCTTCCCTTCTTAAAAAATTTTTTTTCATTATTATGTTTATTTATTCTGAGAGAGAGAGAGAGAGAGAGACAGAGTGTGAGCAGGGGAGGGGCAGAGAGATGGGGGGGACACAGAATCCGAAGCAAGGCTCCCGGCTCTGAGCTGTCATCACAGAGCCCGACGTGGGGCTTGGGCCCATGAGTGTGAGATCATGACCCGAGTCGAAGTCGGATGCTCAACCCACTGAGCCACCCAGGCGCCCCACCCCCTTCCCTTCTGAGCCCCTAGGTAATTATGTTTTGAAGTAAGCGTGGGTTTCCTCAGTCCCCCAGCCATGCCGTTGTGACCATTGGGTGAGTCCCACAATGTGCTCCACTATGAGGAATTTGGGTAGCAGGCCTCTCTGAGCCTCACAAGGCTCTGGCATCCCCACCGCTGAGTTAACTGAACATGGAATCTTAATGGTCGGGGCTCAAGATCCTTAGGAGTCAAAGGGCCACGTGGAGAATTAAATCTCACATTTGGAGAGGGTGCCACCCAATTATTATTTTTTTTTTATGACACATATCTTTCAGATGACCTCATCATAACATCTACAATGCATTTTTATTCTTCGAGGTATTAAGAGTCCTAGCAAAAGAGAAAACCGAATCACCCAGGTTACCATCACAAAGCAAATATATGTCTAAATACATAAAGCCAGTAAATCGGCACTAATAGGCATATTTGCACCTGATGGAACTTCCCTGATCTTACGAGAACCACAAAAGACATGTTAAATGATTAAAATGGGCTCAAAAGAACCTTAATGTAAGTTTTCTGTCTGACGGTGAAAATCATGCAACAGTTTTTACACTAAATTTAGTTTTGAATTTCTGTAAAGTCTTACTGATAACTCTCTAAGCTGGCTTCTTTATACTGAAGAAAATTGAAGTATCATTACCTCAGGAAAGCATCACAAATATTTTTCTGTCAAGAAAGATGCCAACATCACTTCCTGACAGACACAGTAAACTGATTACACAGCTTTTTACAGAGGTGAAATATTGGTATGGTATGTTGGAAAATGATACGTAGAAAAAGCAGAGATAATGTTTCAGAATATACCTGATTTTTATTATTTTCCAAAGCCGCTTTCTCCAAAGATCAGGGTTTGGCTACAGAAAGGTGGGTGGAGTTCTGAGTACTTACAGCAAATTGTATAAGAGCTTAATATATTCACCTCACAAAAGTGAGAAGGCTTTGTCACACATTTCCTTTAAATTCCTCCCAATCACTTAAAACTTCTGGCTTTGATGACATTAATATTAATGAAATGATAGAAAATTTTGATATCAATCAGTGTTAAAGCTCCATTTCCCCCCTACACCCCCCCCCATGAAATTATGTTTTTCCCATTTACAGAGATAAATATATTATGATGAAGACTGAGCATCTGACCCAAGGGAGGGGAATTAGAAGAGACGGTAATTTGCAGCCATCACTCTAAGAGCCCGCACATTAGAACGTATATTTAATGGCTTACTTTAGAAGTCTTAGATTTCAGAGACACTCTGCCAGGTCCTTCTGTAAGCCCTGAGGGAATTTCTGCAGGGTGTCTGCTAACGCAGAGGGCACTGGGGAGGGGCAGTGGCTGGGGGGGGTGGGGGGCGAGAGCACTGCTTCTCAGCTGGGAGGAAGTTAAAAGGCTCCAGGACTTCATCAATGGAACCAGCTCTCTGATTATCTGGGCCCGTCTCCACTGGCATGTGGAGACATCAAAAGTCGCTGTAGTCTTCCAGCTCTGAGCAAGATGGCTTCTAAACCACCGCAAAATGGTAATTACCGTCCTCTTTTCCTGGGTGATGCTTCACCTCGCAAGGTGAGGTGGAGACTGAGAACGTCCTCTTTATACAAAGGATGTAGAAAGTCAACTGGATAATTTGATTCCCTCTTTGTGTTTGCAGCCATAAAAATCTCAAGGGCATGTTGCATAACCTCTTGGACACAATACATATTAATGCGCTATTTAAATGATGCATAATGTTGAATAGTTGGTATTGAATGATGTGATTTGAAGGGAGTACTAGATGGCTTTGAAAGGTTCCTTCTTGTCTTCCGATCCCTCATATTCTTGCTTAAGGCTATAGAAATTGGAGACAGGTCCTTTACGTAATGTCAATAGGCCACTGTGCTTTCTACTTCTCTTGTGTAACCAGAAACATCATTTTGTACAAAACAGTAAAATTAAAATGTCCCAAAACATCGAGAAGCTATTGAGTTTGGCTTTCTACTGCTCTGCACTTTGCCTCACTTGGATTAGTGACTCGCAAACTTCTTCAGGAGGTGGCATATTTGAAAATCTCAGAGCTCTTCTTGGGAACATTTTGAGATACCGAACTTAAAATAAAGATGATTTTGGATTGCATCACAAATCCTCTAACATAGATTCTCACATAGAAATATAGCAAGCAGCAAATATTTTCAGGAATTTCTTAGGGAAGAAAACCTTGAAACTAGGAACCCTTGTGTGATAACATCCTAAAAACTGGAAAAGAACACACTCGTTTATTTGAGCCAGGGGACAACTTGACCTAGTTATGGACCAGTATTCTTCAAGAATATAATTTTTCAGAGATGCTCTTAGCTATCATCATGGTTGGCCAACCCAGGATCTTTGTCTTTGGCTCTTATTTTTGCTTTTGCCACTTAACATGTTGACCTTCAGGATCACACAGCAAACACCTACCTGCTTATTCTCTCTCTGCTCTGGCCTCTTTCAGCAACACTGCTTTTCAGGTTTCTCTAGCTCATTAACTACCTTGTTTCTCTGGACAATGCCCCAGAGGTATTAGCTGGCACTTTTCCCCAGTTGAACCTCGTATTTTTCACCATAGCACATTTTCCTTATCCAAGCAAATCTTCTGCTATCGTGCTCTATCCTTATGGGTGTCTATAATACTTCCTTCGCTTGTCTCAGCCCTAGTTAGGGTACTGTTTACTCCCTTCTCTTGATCATTAGTGAACTCACAGAAGGTTCAGGACCACCAGGGGAATTTCTCCTCTGGTTATTTGTATTCAGAACTTCACTATTCTCAGAGGGATCAGTACCTAGAGACCTATATTGTTTTAAGACAGAGCAAGAGTTCAACCCACTTTGAGTCCATTTTTGAAGAAACATTTCATGCAATATTTCTCTCCGTAAATCAGCTAATAAACTCACGTTGAATTCAAACACCCCTCTGCATTTCCATCCTGAGTGTCACATCGGAAGTGTTCATCGTGCAGATTATTTAACACTTTCTCATCACAGCGTCTCTGTATGAGGTTGATGGTGATGGACTAACCGTTTGCAAAATCCTCTTGGCGGTTTTCCAGGTGGGTCCTTCTTCCACCCCGAGTCTCCTCGGATTTTCAGGCGAAAGGGGCATGAGCCCTGTGCCTCTGGAAGGAAGTGCCTCTTCTCCCTTTGCTGGAGGCCCTTCCTCATCTATACAGCCTCTCTGGGCTTTCCTCGTCATCTGCTCAGCAGGGCTCAGAGATCCCACCAACCACCACCACCTTCTTCTTCTTCTTCTTCTTCTCCTTCTTCTTCATGTTTTATTTATTTTTGGGGGGGGGGGAAGAGAGAGAGGGAGGGAGAGAATGAGTGGGAGAGGGGCAGAGAGAGAGAGGACAGAGGATCTGAAGTAGGCTCTGCACTGACAGCAGAGAACCCAACGCGGGGCTTGACCTCAGGAACTATGAGATCATGACCTGAGCCAAAGTTGCGTGCTCAACTGCCTGAGCCACGGAGGCAACCCACGCCTTGTCTTCTACAAGTAGCCACTGCCATCTCTCTTCTCTCCTGCTTGGGATATTTCTCTCTCCAAACTCATGCTCAGAGAGGGATGTTTATTCCTATCACATTTCTCACTCCCTCCAAACAAACAGCCCAACATTTCTTTAGAGTTTTGCTGTCAATCCCATGGGCCAATAGCCAGCATAATATAAATGATACACCTTAGGAATTTACAGGGATTACAGGATCCTTCACGCTGATGAGATTGTGAATGTATGTCCCATTGGCTATGTCACAGGTCATTTTGTATCTGAGAGTCCTGATCTCCTGCCCTACAACCAGCAAAGACTGCACTTACCCATTCTTCCTGACAGGCCTTCTTCCTAGCGCTGTAAGCCTGACAGTTTGGGACAAAATCTCCGGGGTAGGTTAGCCTAAAAACTGTGGGTCATTTGCATCTCAGAGGCCTTCTGGATTGGAAAGATGGCCCCAGACTCTGCCTGGAACACTAAGTCCCCCACTTCCCAGTCTTGCTCACTAACTATGCTAACTCGTGCTGCCATTCTGCCAGCTATTTTAAGATTTCAGGCAAGTTGTCCCTTTGTTTGACTAGAAAGTACGCTCGATGAGAGCCGCTTCCTGATCTTTTTGCTGCTGCGTCCTGAACACCAAAGAAAGTGCCTGGCAAGCACCTGGCAAGCACCTTCCATGTACAAGACAGTGAATGGATTTGTGGCAAAAGGGAGGTCTACAAAAATTAATTAGAAGTATTGTACAGCATTCCATTAGTCGAGGGGCCTGTATCAGTGGAAGAATTGGAAGGAGGTTCTGACATTTGAATAAATGAAGTAACACACCATCTTTCTGGATGTAAAGACTGAATATTGCAAAGATGCGAATCATTCCCTTAGCTTAATACAATTCCAGTACAAATCTGACCATATCCACAATTATTCTAGAGATTTACCCAAGGGACATGAAAATATATTTCCGCATAAAACTTGTAAATGGGGGACGCCTGGATGGCTCAGTTGGTTAAGCATCCAACTCTTTGATTTTTGTCTCAGGTCATGATCTCATGATTTGTGAGTTTGAGCCCCACATCAGGCTCTGCACGGACAGCGAGTTGCCTGCCTGGGATTCTCTCTCTCCTTCTTTCTCTGCCCCTCCCCCTGTGTGTGCTCACGTGCTCTCTCTCTCTCTCTCCCAAAATAAGTAAATAAACTTAAAAAATATCTTAAAGAACTTGTACACGAACATTTCTAGCAGCGTTATTCATAATGGCTAAAAAGTGGAAACAGCTCAATGCCCATCAGCTTGTGAAGGGATAACCAAAATTTGCACCCATACAAAGAAATACTGGTGAGCAGTAAAAAGGAATAAAGTGCTGCTGCAACATGGATGATCTAGAGAACACTATACTCCGTGAAAGAAACCAGGTGGAAAAGATCACATATTTGAATCTTCCATTCCATTTGTATGAAAAACCTAGAGAAGATAAATCTGGAGAACCAGAAAGTACAGTTGTGGTTGTCTAGGGCTGGGGCTGAGGTGTAAATGCGTACAAGGTTGCTTTTGGGGGTGAAATATGTTCTAAAATGAGCCTGTGGTGAAGACCGCACAACTCGGTAAATATGCTAAAAAAAAAAAAAATACTGAACAGTACACCGAAAAAGGGATGAGGAACATGTTATGTAAATAAGAGCTTATGAGTTTATATTGAGAATAAGCAAATAAACCTGGATCAGAACTTCACTCCATACATAAGATGTAACCTAAGATATAGTAGATTGTAAAGTGAATTGTAAAATTATAAAAATGTTTAGAAGAAAACATGAGGAAAACTCTGTGGACCAGATTTGGACCTGGTGAAGAGTTCTTGAATACACACAATCCTTACAAGAAAAAAATCTATACACTTGACCTCATCAAAATCACTATATATTTTTTTTTCTCTGTGCAAGACTGACTCATTAAGAAGATGAAAAGATACGCTACAGGCTGGGAGAAAATATTTGTAAATCACATAAATCACATGTCCAGACAAAAGACTCCTATCTATGATGCATGAAGAACTTTACATACTCAACACTTAAAAAAAAAAATCCAATCAGAAAACGGGCAATAGGGGCGCCTGGGTGGCTCAGTCTGTTGAGCGTCAGACTCTTGATTTTAGCTCAGGTCACGATCTCGGGGTCATGAGATCAAACCCTGCATCATGCTCTGTGCTGAACATGGAACCTGCTTGCGATTCTCTCTCTCTGTCCCTCTGCCCTTCTCCCCAGCTTGCGTGCTCTCTCTCTCCCTCTCAAATAGAAAAGAAAAAGAGAAAGAAAATGGGCAACAGACATAAACCGACATTTCACTAAAGAGGATGTATGGATGACAAGCCCAAGAAAAGATGTTGAACAACACTAACCAATAGGAAAATGCAAATTAAGATTATGATGAGCATTCACTACATTTCTCCTAAAACAGCTGAAATTAAAAAAAAAATCACAATATCAAATGCCTCTGACATGGAGGAGACGCAGCGTCTCTCATGCATTGCAGCTGGGTATGTAAATGGTATAGTCACTCTTAGGATAATTTAGCTGCTTTTAAGAAAAATTAACATAGCCTTGCTATATGACCTAGCATTCACACCTCTGGGCATTTATCCCGGAGAAATGAAAAGTTATATTGACACAAAATCCTGTACACGATTGTTCATAGCTTTACATGTAATAGCCAAAATTTGGAAACAACCAAAATGTCCCTCAATAAATGAATAGTTAAACTGTGGTACATCCCTACCACGGAAGACAACTCAACCATAAAAGAAAACAAACTATTGATAGATGCAACAACGTGGATAAATCTCAAGTGCATTGGGCTGAGTGAAGAAAAAAAAAAAAAGCCAGTCTCAAAGGGTTCATACAGTATAATTCTATCTCTATAACATTCCCTAAATGTCAAAATTATAGACATGGAGGACAGATTGCTGGTTTTCAGAAGTTAGAGATGGTAGTCAGGGGTCAGGCTAGTGGGGAGGGAAGGAGCTGGGGTATAACTATAAAGTAGTAGAACAGGGGAGATGACCGTGGTGATAGAATCGCTTTTCAATTTGATTGCAGTGGTAGTTGCAGAAATCTGCACATCAGCGGTGATTATAGGCATGTAAACATGTGATAAAATGGCATAGAATTACATACACACATTGTACCAATGTCAGTTTCCTGGATTTGATCTCGTACTATAGCCATGTAAGATGTAACCGCTGGGAAACACTGGGTGAAAGGTACATGGGAACCTCTGTCTACTATCTTTGCAACTTCTTGTGAATCTATGACTATTTGAAAATAAAAAAGTTAAAAAATTGGTAAAGAAAAAATAGCTACACAGACACAAATATATTATAAAGTTATAATTAAATTATTAAAGTTCTATTAATTAATAGAGAATATATATACATATATATGTATATGTATATATACATACATACATGGGTAAATCAATCAAAGAGATTTAACATACATGAAAGGTGATACTTCTTGTCAGCAGGCCAAGATTTTAAACAAATCCTGTGAAGTTTGATATTCAGTTAAAAAAAAAAAAGTTAGGTTGCTGCTTTTCACTATATTCCAGAATGAATTCCAGGTGAATTAAACATTTAAAAGTCAAAAAATTAGACTGTTAAAAAATTAAAGAAAATGTGAGTGAATACATATTGGATCCCAGGATAGTAAGAAGCTTTCCAATCAGGAATTAAAGACTAAAATCATAAAGAAAAAAAATTGATAGTTTGTACTCCTTATAGTTTAATAGTTTAGTTAATGAATATCAAAAAGAAAATTCAAAAACAAAGACAAAATAAGGAATAATTGAAAAGTCTAGGTACCAAAGAGTTGATATCCTTAATGTATAAAAAATTTTTCCAATACCTAAACAAGATCTTAATTAGAAATAATGGATAAAGGAGAAAAAACAAAGACAATTCACAAAATAAGAAATTCAAATGTCAAATAGGCAAAAATCGATTAATTTCACTAATAATGAAAGAATAACAAATTTAAGAATAACAGTTGCATTTCAATACAATTAAACATCTCTCACTATGGCAAAACAAAGCAACAAAAAAAACTCTTCTTTCCAAAAGGTAATACGCACTGTTGCTCAGGAATAGGAAACATATTTCCTTCCAAACTTGTACAAGGTTTAAAATCTGCCTACTCTTCGGGCAATTCCACTGTTAGGGATTTAACCCATGACTACTAATGATACTAAGGACAAAAAATTAACATCAACAAAAATAATAACTAATAAATGCAGCACTTAGTATGTACAGGCATTTTTCTAAGCACCAGGCACATATTAACTCATATAATCGTCACAAGAGTTCCCAGGTAGGTTTTGCAAGTGAGAAAACTGAGGTTCATAAAGGTTATGTCATGTAGACTCAAGGTCACACAGCTAATGATAGGTAAACCCAGGATCTGCACACAGCAGTCAAGCTCCAGAGAAGATGCTGTTAACTCCTACACCATACTTTCTCTCTTCCTATGACAATAAGAAATAGGAGTTTTGCAAAATTATGTGCTTGGCTGTCCCTCGCTGCTTTCTCTGCATTAGTGGAAAGTAGCACAATGTCAATATTGAAAGGTAGAGAACTGGTTTGATAACTTCGGGGCTATCCATCCACTGTATTGAAAATCAGCATTCATTAAAGATGCTGTGGAGTTAGGTAGGAAAACTTTTTCTGTCAAGGGCCAGATAACAACCATGTCAGGCCTTGCCAGCCATGTGGTTGGTCTCTGTAAGAGTACTAACGCTTGCCCTTCTAGGGTGAAAGCAGCCATAGGCGGTGTGGAAATGAATGAGCATAGCTGTACTTGGGTGAGACTTTGCTGAGAAAAGCAGGCAGTGGGTGGGATGGCTTTACCCTGCATGCATGTCATAGTTTGCTGACCCCTGCTGTACAGTAACTGCATGAGATTTTGACATGAAATATATGGAAATATATGGAAAGTGAAAACGGCAGACCAGAATTTTTTTTACGCACACGGAAACATGTATTTAAAGTTCAAATGCAAATGATTTTGGAATTTGATGAAAGGTGACAGATACTGCTGTTTAGCTGCCTGAAAGTGGACGCTAACCTCCTTCTCCTTGCTGTTTTCTCTAGACGCTAGGAAAACAGATATTCGTCCTGCCCTGCTTTGCAGCCCAAAGTAGCTGTGTAACCCAGTTCTGGCCTACTTGATTTGAGCAGAAGTCTACAAAGGATGGTTAGTGAGAAAACTTTGAATGTTATTGATTAAAGAGTACTTACAAGCTTGGGGATGATATCCAACTTGCTGAGGACGGTGGGACACAAAGAGCCTGCGTCCCTGGTGCATCCCTAAGCTAGTGCCTCATTCCTACCCTGTCTTGTACGTGAGAAACAAACCCCCCGATATGATCAGGGCATTATTGGTTGGGCTTTTTATACCATGAGTCCAAATGCATCCCTTAATTCATACAAAATGGAAAGGAAATTCTACACTAACAATGCTGCCTCAGACAAGCCCTGACTTCTGAGAACTTCAGTTTTCCATCTGATAAAGCCAGAATCTAGGAGAGTGTAGAAAAACATGTTAAAATTGCATGGCACTTATCTTTTGAGTGATGGGATTCCAGAGGTAATATCTTTTTTCATTTCTTTTCTTTGCATGTTTTATTTATTTATTTATTTATTTATTTATTTATTTATTTTTGCCACTCATGTTCAAAGTGACCGTGGATACTTTTTATAATTATATATAGTAAAAAAGAAAGTATTAATAAGAACAGCTCTGGTGAAGGAAATCTCGAACTAACCACAAGACACGAGATGGCAAGACCATTTACAAATGAAGAAATGGACATAATTATAGAAATGGAGAACAGATTGGTGATTTCCACGGGTCAGAGATGGAGTGGAGTGGGGGTGGGTATGGCCATAAAGCAGTTGCCCCAAGTAACTTCCTGGTGATGGTTAAGCATGTTCATTGTGGTGGTGGTTCCATGAAGCTACACATGTGATAGGATTGTATACAGATACACACACACACGCACAAATAAGTACATAGAGAACTGGTAAACTCTGAGTAAGCTCTGTGGATTGTCCCAATGTTAGTTTCCTTGTTTTGATATTGTGATATAATGACGTGATTGTAAACATTGGGAGAAGCTGGGTGAAGGGTTCATAGGACCTGCTGTCTATATATTCCTTTGCAACTTTCTGTGAATTTGTAATTATTTCAAAACAAAAAGGTTTTTAACCACCTCATGCCCCCGGCCCCGGTCACAAAAACAGAAAAGAAAGAAAAGAAGAAGAAATGGAGACACATGGAACTTTGTAGTTTAGCCCAAGTCATTTTAGGATTCTAAATCTGGGAAAGAAGCAAAGCTTACTTACCCTGTGCCTAAAACTTCTAGAAAAGAAGTAAGTTCTAGCAAAAACGTTTTTCTGGAAGTTCTTTTTTTAAAAGATTTTTTTTAATGTTTATTCATTTTCGAGAGACAGAAAGTGAGCAGGGAAGGGGCAGAGAGAGGGGAGACACAGAATCTGAAGGAGGCTCCAGGCTGTCAGCACAGAGCCCAACACAGGGTTCAATCTCAGGAACCTTGAGATCATGACCTGAGCCAAAGGCGGAGGCTTAACCAACTGAGCCACTCAGGCACCCCGGAATTCTTGGCTTCCTAACCAAAGAATAGAAAATGCAAAATATACATCACTGTAAAAATAATCTAAGTGCCAAGCACAGCATGAAGTGGGGATTAAAAATAACAACCGACAATATCATCTATCAACGTAAAAGTTTTTGAGACAGTTATGGATTCAACTCTGTATGCATTCTATCTTTATTATTTACTTATTTTTTGAAGTTTAATTATGTATTGTGAGAGAGAGAGCAGAGGAGGGGCAGAGAGACAGAGGGAAAAAGAGAATCCTAATCAGGCTCCACACTGTCAGCGTGGAGCCCGACGTGGGGCTCGAACTCAGGAACCGTGAGATCGTGACCTGAGTCGAAATCTAGAGTCAAACGCTTAACAGACTGACCCACCCAGGCACCCTTTATCTTTATTTTTTAAGAATATTACATAGTTCTCTCGATTCTATGGGGTTCTTTCCAAGGCTTGCTTTCTTCTAATCAGTTATGGGTTTTTTTTGTTGTTGTTTGTTTTTTTCCCTGTTACTTCCTTCTTTGTTCCCGTGCTGGTGAAAACAAATTGTCTTCTGAGGTCTTAGATGTTTAAAGTAGACGTAGAGCTGCTTATTTGCCTTGGGACCCATTTTCTAAACTCTCCTTCCAATGTGCCTTCCAGTAATCCACCAACATATTCGGATGTGTAGTTGGGTGGGTCTTTCCTTTGCATCTACTGAACTGAAGCTCAGCTCGATTAGGATTCCTGATGAGGAAAAGGGTGCTGAGATCCCTCAGAGTTGAGTACCTTGCTTGTCTTAGGCAAACATTGCAAAGTAGGAGAATACAGGGTTCCCCTCAAACATCTACAGCCTTCCTGGCTTTACCCCCATAATTCGAAAACAGGAAAATTAAAATCCCACCTCTTGTCCACTTGGGTCTGGATCTCTATGGCTTCCTAGTCATCCACCTAATTTGTTCAATTAACTGATATTAATGGGAAACATCTGGAAGCTGCTCCTGGAAGACTTACCAAAGCCTTCCAGAGACGATATCCCTTCCACTTCTCCCTTTGTTTTCTGATCTGAATTTCAGAGAGTGGATGGAGGTGGGGATCAGGCCAGTGTGGAACGTATTTAAAATGTCTACAGAGATAGCCCGTCCAATGGGTCTAAAGAGCTGAATTTTTAGCAGAAAGTTCCCTATGCCTCAAAGGTGCCAGATGGACAATAAAGTGATCAGTTTTGCCACAGGAGAGATACTGCGTGAATAATAAGTTCTCTGTACTCTCTGTCAGCATAAACATCATCTTGTCAATTTGTTAGGATAATAATGCCTACTAATAATTCTGGGCATTTGTCAACTTCAGAGACCTTCACAAACCTGTTTATTCTCAAGACAATGCTGTTAGTATGGTTTGATTAATTCCATTGTACACATGGAGAAACTGAGGTGGCTTATTAGAGAAGATGAGCCAGTAAGAATGAACCCAGGGGACAGTCTCTATAATTCTTCCCTCTGAGTTGGCTGCAAAAATATTATTCAGGAATTGTGTGAACTGATTATACCGCCAAGTCTCCCAATTCAACCAGGAAACAGTGCTGATATTGTAACTCCATCTGTTTTTCTTTTTTTAAAGTTTTTTTTTAATATTAAGTATAATTTATTGTCAGATTGGTTTCCATACAACACCCAGGGCTCCTCCCAACAGGTGCCCTCCTCAATACCCATCACCCACTTTCCCATCTATTTGTTTTTGAGGGGGGGGAATGAATGTGGGGGAAGGGCAGAGAGAGACACACACACACAGAATCTGAAGCAGGCTCCAGGCCTGAGCTGTCAGCACAGAGCCCGACGCCGGGCTTGAACTCACAAGCTGTGAGATCATGACCTGAGCCGAAGTCTGAAGCCCAACCAACTGAGCCACCCAGATGCCCTCCATCTATTTTTCACTGGCCAAAGGTAGTTCTGAGGTAGCAAGTGAAAAGGTGAAAGGTCACAACTTCCATTAGGAATCTCTATGGAAAACAAAGTGTGGATTTATCCTTCTGGCGCCTTGGTTTCTACTCACTGGCTTTGAGCCTCTTCCCAAAGGAGTCCTGCTTGTCTGCTCAGAAATCTCGGAGAAGGCATGGGCGGCCATGTTTCTTAAATGAGTTGCCCAAGCCCCAGAAGGTTATTTTGAAACAAAAATACACATCCAAGTCATTAAAATGATGTCAATAGGAAGGTAGGGCTGAAGACTAGGACTGGGAACTGGCTGTTACCATGGTAACAGCAGGGTGGGTGGGGCTAGCTGGCCCTTTAGCAGTAGCTCTCAAATGTTAGGGTGCATCAGAATTACCTGGAGGGCTTGTTAAGACACAATTAGCCCCACCCCCAGATTTTCTAATTCAGTAGGTAGGGAGTAGAGCCTTAAGATTTGCATTTTTAGCAAGTTCTCAGGACTAGCCCAAGAGCCAAATCTGTGTTGCAACCTGTGTTTGTAAGACTCACAAGCTAATCGTGGTTCTTTGATTCCACGATAGGCAACACTAGCTTTGAGCCCCAATGAAGTGAAATGTCCCCTACAAAGAGAATTACATTCTTCTCATTAGCAAATCCGTATTACGAAGAAATTATACTCATTATAGTTTGAATTTCATCAATAACACTGTGGAATTTTGACTTCCTCTCTGGTTCTGTAAGTACCTACACAGTATCCTCAATTTTGCCTCTTGGCCACAAAGCTTAAAATATTTACTCTCTGGCCCTTTACGGAAAAAATATTTGCAGACCCCTGCTCTGGGAGGTGACGCTTCTCTGGGGGTGACTTTGAGAACCCTGCTCTCAGTGGCTCTCAATTAAACACCCCTCCTACTCCCACACTCCTCAGTGTTAATGTTTCACTACAGGCCTGGAGTCTGTGGAGTGGAGTGGAATGGGGCAAATGCCTGAGGATTTTTCGGGAAGTATAGAGAAAAGGGATTTTCTGTGTACGATACCGTACGATAAAAGTATACGATGATCAGCCCCCAGCACAATTTTAAGGGGGATGACATTTGTTTTGGGTGTCATTCCACCTCTCTTTAGCTTGTTGTCTCCCTGCCATCCTGAGGGCTCTGGACTTTGGAGGTTCTCTGACTGTCCCCAACTTTGGCTCTGCACACAGACTTTCCTTCCCCAGCACACCGGCAGCTCTGTAATCAGCTCCCAGTTTCAGTGGTGAGGTAAATAATCTGAAGAGGGAATCTTCAGAATTTACAAGTCTGTGACTGATGTCAAACATCGTGATCCAGAAGCCTGCTTCTTTTGTCATTTAACTTAGAATTGTCTACTGCGATACTACCTGGAAATTAACGCGCTGAAAAAAAAAAAAGTCACTTAAAAAAAAATCTTGACCTGTTTTTGGCCCTCACCCTCCGATGCTGCTGTCAATAGCAGATTCCCTGTATTAAAAGCCGCTGAAGGTGAGGTTTTCTGCTGCAGCTTGTCTTGAAGAGGGAGTGACACCTGACTTCTGTCTGCTCATGAAAATTAGAATTCTCTTCGAGGTGAGCACTGCCATCTTGACTCGTCTAGCCAATGGATGAGTCGGCTCCAGTCTTCTTCCTGCATTTTCCTTGAGCTCAGGCTGTGAGAAAAAAAACCCGAGTTTCCCCCGAGGAAAGCAGAGCAATTTCGCAACAGGATAGAGATTGCTTTTGCCATCATGTTGAGCATTCCCATGGCAGAAAATTACTCACACTTTTCCTTTTTCCTTTTTAGATTTGGACCCACAACTTGGAGGCTCTTGACTGTCTGAAGTTGGGAGAGAGAGCAGTGCAGGGCTGCAGTTAAGAATTCTAGGGTCAGCAGACCTGAATCTGAGTTCTCTCTTTATCGCTAACAGAGTAGCACCATGCATGGCTGTTCTTTGCACCAGCTCCTTATGTGTGCGGTGGTGTGCTGGTCACAGCTACTCAGAGGTCATTGTAAGGATGAAAATAGATCGTGTGCAGGACTGATAGGAGAGTACCGGGCCCAGGGCTTAGTGGAGGCTCCGTAAATTATAGTTTGGGCATAATTTTATGCAAGGTACTCCGTTAACCAGAAGGTAATCATTTATACATCTGGGCGCCCCCACCAAACCCATTCATTCACCCATCCATTCACTTGAAAATATTTTTTGAAGCCCTATTATAAAGCAAGCACTCTCCTGGATTTGGGGAATAGAGCGTGAGCGAGCCAGATAAAGCTCCAGCCCTCTCGGAGCTACATGTTAGTAAACGACAAGCTCGTAAAGACGGAGAGTCTGTCCCCGTATCTCTATCTAGAGCCGAGCACTGTGCTTAACCTAGAATAGATGCTTTGAAAGTGTTGATTAAAGAATGACTGACCGGGTAATTGACACTTCTGAGAAATGAAAAGTCAGCTGTGGTTACACTTCCTTTCAGCTGTCCCTGTGACCGGGCCACCCCTTGGAGCAGCATCTCCGAGATCCACTGCTGGGCAGAGATCAGAGCTGGCCATCCTCATCGTTCTGGAGCAATCTTGTGTGGCTGCCAGGAACCCTGTTCCCAGTGAGCACAAAGGGGGAAGTGATGGCCCCTGGAGAGCCGGCTGTCATTTCAGACAGTGGTCTTCGTATTAATTGCAGTATGTAATTCATACTGAATTCCAAGCGGCAGCCACACATAAGTGTTATCCCACACAACTAGATGTTCTTTTCGCTGCCATGGTGTATCGAACAAACTGTTCAGCTGCTGGTGAGTTCTGGGGAGGGAAGTACGGTATGAGGCTGCCATGCATACTGAGAGGCAGAGAAGCTTTCAGATTAGGGAGCAATTAATTAAAGAATAATCATGAAAATGTTCCCGATAATTCACTTCAAGCAGCTACTCACTGTTACTTTATTATTTTGGATAATATTCATGATTATTGTTTAATTTGTTTTTAATATGGATTTACCGTTTTATGTAATCCTTTTGTAATTGAGAAGCAGTTAGAGGGTCCAGGTGCTCTGAAATACTTCTTTATTCAATTATTCAACTTTTAGAAGAATCTTGTTTTGCAATTAACCCAGGTTGTTAACACAGATGTACACATTCTGTGTCTTTATTACATGTAAGTATGACTGTAAATCTATCTGATTTCAATTTTAGGCTTCATAGAAAAAGCCATATTGCTATTTCGGTATGAGTCTAGCTAATGCTAATGGGTCCCTCCCTACTGGGGAAATCCATTAATCAGTCAACAAATATTGCTTGAGCCATTACCTTGTCCAGGTAGGGAAGTGGAGTTTTGGGGCCAGTAATAAAAAAAAAAAAGAAAAAATTACAGAGATGTATTCTTGCTCTCTATGCACTTTTAATTTTGTTTGGAAAATAAGACAGCATAGAATGATAACCAACAACATGGTGATAAACACTGGGTGTCAAATGATTAAATCAAAAATAACTACTGTCGAAGTCCACAGGAGACAAAAACATCACTGGCCACACTTGGTTGTGGGAGCCTTGCCTACCTGATCATGTTCACTTCAGAGCAAGTTGCCTGATGAAATAGAAGATGGTAGGTTGAGTATATTTCCTTGCTACTCAGAGTGGGAACTGAGAGCCCACAGCTTCAGCAATACCCGAGAGCTTGTTAGAAATGAGGAATCTCCAAGTACTGCCCAGACTGATTGAATCAGAACTTGCCTTTAACAAAACCCCCAGGGGCACCTGGGTGACTCAGACGGTTGAGCGTCCGACTTCCGCTCAGGTCATGATCTCACGGTTTGTGAGCTTGAGCCCCTCATCGGGCTCTGTGCTGTCAGCTCGGAGTCTGGAGCCTGCTTCCGATTCTGTGTCTCCTTCTCTCTCTGCCTTTCCCCCACTTGTGCGCTCTCTCTCACTCTCAAAAATAAATAAATGTAAAAAAAAAATAAAAAAAAAAAACAACAAAAACAAGACCCCCAATGATTAATAGAATTATTTCAATTCATTAAGGTCTGAGAAACATAGGTCTAGCTTGCAGACCCATAAATAATTTTTTTTTTACTTGAGGGAAAATTAGACTCATATTTGCTAACCCCAATAAAAAGTAAAGACATTACAGGAAACCATTCATTCAACAAAACTTTATGTACCCTCTGTGCACTAGACATTTGGTAGTTTGTTTCATTACACCTTATACATAAGTCCCTAGTCACAGCTTTGGGTGTTCATTAATTCTGGGGACTACCGCTGACTCTGGGGTCTAAGAGGCAAACACATTCTTAACAACTCAGGGATATTTCGTCATCAAGAAGCAAACCTGGGTCACCTGAAGAAGTGGGGATAACTTGGCTGGAAACTTCTAAGGGCCAACAGTGGTGCCTGGGGAAGGGCAACCCTGTCATGGAAGATAGTGCTACAGCCAACACGGCTTTGTGCTCTCTTTCCTCCAGTGCTGAGGACTCCCCATCCAACGGCCTACTTGACATTTCAACTTGTGTATCTAGCAGCCTTCTGAATAATAAATATCCAAAAGGGAATTCTTAATTTTCTCTCACAAACCTGTTTTCCCTCTGATTTTCCTCTCCTTGATAGATGTCACCACCATCCATCCAGTTAATAAGCCAAAAAGAAGGAGAAATCATTCTGAACCCTTTGCTTTTCCTACCCACCCCATCTAATCCATGATGCCTTCCTGTCAATTCCACCTTCAGAACATGATCTTGCCATTTATCCCCTCTGGTTCATCTCCTGGACACCGCCCACCATCTTGCCCCGGGGACTGTGCTGGTTCCCTGAGTGGTCTTCCTGCTTCCATTCTTGTTCTTATCCTATCTAATCTCCATACAACTGTCTTAAGAGCTTGTTTGGAGGTTCTAGCAGGGGAGCGCAGCTACTCGTATACCCTTGACCGAAGAATGGTCCTCCTCTATCGGGGAAGGTTGTCCTCTTCGACAGAGCACACAGCTTCCGGAGGGATGCACATGGAACGGTGAGGGAGGAAGGGGACACCCACCTAGCCAGCCAGATCAGCCGAATCAACCCTGGTGATCAATGGGGTGACAGATGTCACAGCCAGATCGCCTTCACATCCTCCATACAACTGTCTTAGAAAATGTCATTCTTCACATCATAGTCTGCCTGAAACTTTCGTGGTTCCCCATTAATCTTCAAATAAAACTGAAACCAACAGGCCCTGTTTGATCTGGGTCCCGTAACCCTTAGCCCATCACACACTGTACTCTAGCTGAAATGACCTTGTACTCATTCTTTCAACTTGATTGGCTCTTTTTCACCCTGGGGGTCTTTGCACTGTTCCTTCTGCCTACAGCCATCTCCACGTGGTTGCCTCCAGATCTCTCAGAGCTCAGAGTAACTATCCTGCCTTTGGCTTTCCCCGAGGTTCAACTAGTTGACAGTCTCAGCTGTGTTTATTTTATGGTCCTAATGACAATCTCCGATCATATTAAAATTTTTGTGTTTGTTTTGGTTATTTGAGTCTGCCTCTCCAAATGAGAATATAAACCCACTAGGGGCCAAGACTTCATCTCTCTTGTTTATCTCTATTTCTCAACATGCAGATGTGTGAATAAATGGAAGTATGGGGGCGCTTGGGTGGCTCAGTCGGTTGAGCGTCCGACTTCGGCTCAGGTCACGATCTCGCGGTCCGTGAGTCCGAGCCCTGCGTCGGGCTCTGTGCTGACAGCTCAGAGCCTGGAGCCTGTTTCAGACTCTATGTCTCCCTCTTCCTCTGACCCTCCCCTGTTCATGCTCTCTCTCTCTGTCTCAAAAATAAATAAATGTTAAAAAAAAAATTTAAAAAAAAATAAAATAAAATAAAAAAATAAATGGAAGTATGTTTCCAGATTTGTGTTGCTGAACTTCTGTCCTCTTTCAGAGTAAATAGAAATATTTTTTTATTTAATTACCCAACTTTTATAAGAACCTCATTATTCATTTAACACAAGTATACATGTTATATCTCTGCACGACATGTAGGTATAACAAGGAGCCAGATATATTTTGAATATAGGAGACAGGTGCCTCTGGCCAGCTGCTCATCTGAAGGAAGGAGCCCGTGCCCAGCACCCAATTCTCTCTGCAACGCAGTCAAGGGTTTGCTTCTGGAAACCACTCCAAACAGCACCGTGGTCACCTGTGTGTAGATGAGCCTCCCTGATTGGACATCTAAGGATCTAATAGAAGTAAGAGAGCCCTCCGAGTCCCTACAGTTGACTGGAAGTGTAGGTGAATTCCTATCCCTGCCAGGAAGTGAAGGGGAATCTCTTAGCCCTGACAGCAGGTGTAAATGAATCCCCACATCTTGACTTAAACACAAAGGGAATAAACCTTCCAGTTTCCTTACATGGTTTAGATTGTTAGATCCTTGTAAGCTTTAAGGAATTTGGTTATTTAAAAAAATGATAAACAGGGGCGCCTGGGTGGCTCAGTCCGTTAAGCAGCCGACTTCAGCTCAGGTCACGATCTCGCGGTCCGTGAGTTCGAGCCCTGTGTCAGGCTCTGGGCTGACGGCTCAGAGCCTGGAGCCTGTTTCAGATTCTGTGTCTCCCTCTCTCTGACCCTCCCCCGTTCATGCTCTGTCTCTCTCTGTCTCAAAAATAAATAAAACATTAAAAATTTTTTTTTTAAAAATGATAAACAGCCTCCTGTTTCCATGTCCAACACCATCCTAAAGAGACTCAAATTTGGTGACCTGCCAAATTTGTCATGTGACCTGCCAAAGATGTCCATGTCTTAATCCCTTCCTGAACCTGTGATTATGTTACTTTACAGGGCAGGTGCAGGTAAGGACACTGAGATGGGGATGCTCTCCTGGGTTATCTGAAAGCACCCAGTGTCATCACAAGGGTCCTTCAAAGGGTCAGAGAAGGAGAGGTGATAACAAAAGTGGAGTGTGGGAGTCAGAGAGAGATTTGAAGACGCTTTGCTGCTGACTTTAAAGATGGAAGGAAACTATAAGCCAAGAAAAGTGGCATCTTCTAGAAGCTGGAAAAGTCAAGGCCTTTAGAGCCTCCTCTCCAGAGTCCAGGAGGAACCAGCACTGCTGACACCTTGACCTGAGCCAGGAAGACCCATTGGGACCTCTCATCTCCAGAACTGTAAGATCATACATTTTGTTGTTCTCAGCCAGTAGGTCTCTAGTCATTTTTTGTAGCAGCAATAGGAAACTAAGAGCTTGTCAACTCACCGTGAGAGTGAGTGGCAATGACAAATCCTTTCTCAGTTTGCTTTTTCATTTACAAAGCCATGCCAGTGTTCTAGTCTTCCACATGGTCCCAATAGAGACAATAAAACTCGAAACCCTTGCCCTCCAAACAGAGCAGCCTCATCTCCTCACTTCAAACCCCTTCCCTTGTTATTTCACACAGAATTCTCAGAACGTCAGTAACTAAATATCTGGCTTGCAGCAGATTAACAACAGCAAATGAGGAGTCATCGGAGTGAAAATAATAATGGTTACAATAGCTGGCTTGACTGTAAAACAGAAACTCCGCCCCCCCCCCGGCCCCCCAAAAAGCCACAAAGGGCAGACCTTTTAACGAATGGCCACTAAGGAATGTGACAGGTCCTGTTAAGTATCACTCACTCACAACACAACATGGTTGTTGGAATCATGAACCTAAAAATGTGGAAAAAAGATGAAGTCATACTGAACACCTAGCCCTACATATAAGAAAGTGTGCCCTACATTTAAGAGATATCCATCAGAATGAGTTACAATAAAAAGGATTCGGTGCTTTGAGGTAGACATTTTCTGGAAACGTTTATTCTCTAACGATATCGAATAGTGTGGTATTTCTGTGGGCATCCAGTCTTCTCATAAAAGTGACCCTCTGACATGGTTTTCTAGAAGATAATGAAGAACCTCTCCACAGGACTTGATTCCTACATCCTTTCTGGAAAAGAATGTGAAGTGATAGATGGACTTTTGATTGCTGTTAGACAAAGCTGCTCCTGCCTTCTTCCCATCCCTCGAGAATCGCTATCGGTTTAAAGAGGAATTCGCAGCAAGCTTCGGAGCTAAGTGCTTACACTACAATTAAGCAGAGTCATAGTTGACATTTAAACATTTTTCATTTTTCATTTTAACCACCCTGTAAGCATTAACTAATTAAGCCTCATCAGGCACTGATGCGAAAGAATTGCCTCCTGTATTCTGCAGATGAAAATAGTTCATGTGATACTTCTGAAAGTTCCCCTACGGATGCAAAGGAGCAAATGGGGCTCCCACCATGCCTGCTGCAATATTTTAGCACAGTGGTTCTCAAGAGGGACCTGGTGTTATTGAAAGGAGCTTATGTTTCCATACAAATAACCAGCGACATCAAACGGATAGTGGTTGCTGCCACGCGTGTGGCACCATCATGGCTCACGTTTGATTTGGTGCTGGTGTGGCATGGTACGCATTTGTATGGCATATGTCCCCACTCTGCCCTCCTCCCTGGTCACCTCCTCCTATGGGCCAAGCCCCATCATTTCTTCCCTGGACTAGGGCAGGAACCTCCTTTCAGACCTCCCGCTTTCTCCCTTGTCCCCTACAGTCTTTATCCTCACAGCAGTGAGAGCGATCGAGTAAAACCTAAAGCCCTGCTTCCATCCCACTATGACTTCCGACTGCACTTAGAGTCAAGGCCAGCTTTCCTACCTTGATTTCACAGCGCTGTGGCGCCTGGTCCCTGCCAGCCTCTCAAATACTGGCCCTTGCTCAGTACACCAGCCAGTCTGGCCTCTTCTCTCCTTTCAACATCCCAGTGTGTTTCACCTCGAGACTTTTACGCTTGCCATTCTTCCGATATTCCCATGACAGTCTCTTCATGTCTCAGCTCAAGTATCACCTCCTCAAGAGGGCCCTCCTGACAATCCAATGTACCGAGACTGTGTAGCTAATATAAATACCATTGTGATTAACCAAATTCACATCAATTTGAAAATGTTCCTAAAGGCATAATAAGGTTTGATCATTTGGATTTTTTTTTTTCCCAATTAACAGTCATCCATGAAAGTGTGTGACGTTGGGGCAGCTGGGTGGCTCAGTCAGTTGAACGCCCAACTCTTAGCTTCAGCTCAGGTCATGAAGTCATGAGATCGAGCCCCACATCGGGCTCCACACTAGGCATGGAGCCTGCCTGGGATTCTCTCTCTCCCTTTCTCTCTGCCCCTCCCTCACTCGATCTTTCTCTCAAAATAAATAAATAAATAAATAAATAAATATTAAAAAAAAAGAAAGTGTGTGACATTAAAATTTAGTCTTGATACTTAAAAAATTACAAAAAGGATGAATTCCAGTATGGAAGAAAAATAATTATTAAATAGGGGCACTTCATTTTTTTAAAAAAGGCTACTTGGTACTAAAACTGATCCCATTCATATATCCTGAGATAGTTATTAAACATATGTATTTAGAACATTTCTCAAAAACAGCTGCATACTGAATTTAATAATGCAATGATGTAAATACCTAGCACAGGGTCTGGCATTGATTAATGGTAGCTCCTTGTCCCCCAACTATGGAAGAGTCCGTTTTTCTAAGCTTCTCCAAGCCACATGAGACTCTGAACTTATTTGCCAAGACCTAAGAAAGCTTCATGGCAACACGATCAAGACATATAAACAATAGAAAATTACTGTCAGTCTTATTGCAGGCAATTTAACTAGCAGGCAAACTGTGAAAGAGAGAATGTACTCCTTTATAAAATTTCCATTTGAGGAGCAAATAAGTTTGTTACGTCGATAAACTGCAAGACTGAAGCCTTATAAGCTACAAATGTATTTCATGATCTCTGACAAAAAGTGAAAAAGATGTAAAATGTGTTAAAAAAATTGTTTATAGACACAAAACTTAGGGGAAAGATATGCTGTATACTGGGGAAATGATGTGTGCGACCACTTTGTCTTTCTAAGGGAGAGGGGGCCTGTAACCCAGTGGTGCTCTTGTTTGTCCAGCACCTCAGTGCATTTGGGAGCAGGACCTGGAGGGGACGGAAATGTTCTGCAAATGAGCAGGAAGAGGCGGGGGAAGGATTCAGAGGGCCGTCCAGGAAGTCCAGGGAATAAGGAAAGGAGGCATGGAGAAAGTCAGTGAGGAACCTCCTTGATGAAGATGGTGGACAAAGGGAAGCCAAAAAGATGTCCAGGGACAGGAACATGTACAGGGGGATGATGTCATTTGAAATGTGTTGAATATGTGTCCCTTGCTTATTATCCTTCACCTTCATGAAAACTGATTTTGTACAACGAGGTGTGTGTGTGTGTGTGTGTGTGTGTGTGCGTGTGTTGAGGAAGAAGCTGAATTTCCCATCTGTCCAGCAAAATAACAAATGAAAAAGTGGCCCTGAGAACTCACGAGTGTCAGATTCACAGGTTTCTGGGCTTTGAGCTTCCACAGAGAGTTTAACCTATTCTAATATCGTTCCTAAGAGCCTGGGAAAGCCACACTGACATCTGGGTTATGACTCCTTCGAAGCTTCCAGGGGACTGTGGGTGGCAAGACGTACTGAAGGACTTATTTTTGTGTATTCTAATAATGAAAGTTGTTGGCGCTTAGCCGAGGGTAATATTTAACTGGGAAGCCATAGCTTTTCTCTTGTTTGTAACACACGTCTTCATCTGGAGGACAGAGTTTCAATGCTGCTCACCAATACTAGAACACTGTGCGTTACCGTTTTACAAAATTTTACAAAAGTTTGTTCAGGGATGATAGAAACATAAATTTAGTTTTACGGAAGAAAATTCCTTGAGCTGTGATAGCATGGTGGTTTCACAACCACTCGAGAGGTAACAGCAAGCACCAAGTGGAAGGATGTTAGTTTTTCAAGACCTTGCGGGAGTGTTCAGTACTGTGCCAAACTCAGAGTAATATGAAAGGTAGCTACGACAGATATAAAGTCATCATGTTTTAAATGTGATGCTATTTATTCCATACAACACATTTTTATTTAAGTGGGAAAAAAAACTAGTTATGAAGTAACCTGGTTAAAAGTTCTTCCCTGGGCAGCACCCAAAAATACTGGAAGTCAGGTGTCTAAAAAGTGAGGCTTCATTCTGGGCTTTAGTCTGAGTTTCTATTCTGCCAGCTACTGTGATTCTTTATTAAGCCAGTCTGTTAGCTTGAGGCTTGTAATACTTGCAGTTCTCAATGACTTTATTTCATATACATTTCATATATTTTAAACGTGACCTTTGAACACTTCATTACGAAATGTTATATGAGAATGTCAATCTCCTGATAAAAAAGAAAAGAAGGTTTCAGTTTTGTGTCTGGGAAGATATGACTCAGTGACTTGGAGAGAAATCTACTGTGCAAATAAATATAGTTATGAAAGAACAGGCTGCAAATATATCTTCTTTCCTCTAGGAAGAAATTATGCTATCTCCTATAGTACACAATAACAATAATATGAATCTGTGCAACTTTCTGGAAGCACGCACTTAGCAAGTTAGCTTTAAAAGGTCCCACTGCTTATGTGGCAAATGAAGCTTTAATGTCTGTTGGAGTTTGAAATGAGTCATTAGCTACCAACATTGAAAATTAGAGAATTCTGCTGCCTTATTGAACCTGACAGTGCAACTTTCTGGAAATACACAGTTAGCAAGGTAGCACATACGTGGTGATGGGGAAACTTGTTTAAAAGGAAGGTGAATGGAGTCTCCCTGCTCCCCGTCCTCCCTCCTGTCCTTCTCTTCTCCCCTTCTCCCTAGTTGGTTCCAGTTTCCCTGTGCACATGCATGTGTGCGTGCACACACACACACGCGCACACACACACACACACACACACACACACACTTGCATTTACCCAGCCTAGGAAACCTTGAACCAGAAAGTTCCTAAAAGTTCTATTCAGGTTGCAACTCTGCTGCCTCTGGAGTCATAGGTTATGACACATGCTTGTCAAGTTCAGTGATTCCTCAGGAATAGATTTGCATTTGGCTGGACGTCACATTGCAGCCACCAATGAGTCATGCAAACAGCTTGTCCATAGCTTATAAAGGATATCACTGATGGTCCAGGGCTTGAAAGTGACACTTCTGCAGGTTTCATCACCCTCGCCATCCTTCCTTGGGATCCTACACTTCTTTCCTTTCAGAATCACTTGACAAGGGACCACCAGTTGTGTGGAAAATGTGCTTGTTGGAGTTTGAAATGAGTCATCATTAGCTATCAACATTGAACATTAAGGTGTGTTGCTGCTTTATTGAACTTGACAGTACAATAAAAATGAAAAAACAAGCAAGTTATTTGCATCACTGGAGTATGGTTAATGTAGTCAACATGGGCTTTTCTATGAGTTTGCTGCCAGTAAATACTTTCAGGCTTCAGATAGTGATGAGGATAATCTGTATTTATTGAAAAACCCACTGTGTGTCAGATACTCTACTTGGCCTTTGGTATACTTGGTCTTACAAAGTCATCACATCTTTCCCTCAGGACGGATGTTACCCTCACCTACAGATTAGAGAAACTGCCACCCAGAGATGCTAAATACCTGGCCTCTATCAGGCTATTAGTAGATGCTTAAGGTGGGTTTGCTTCATAATTTGCTCTTTCCATTACATGATATTTCCCCCTTGGTAAGAGCACGGATGGTGATGAAAAGCTGTGGAACAGTCAAGACATTGACCACCAATCGGTGTAATGGTGGTAGTGTTTGTTTTGCTGTAGATAAAGAATTCGCTTGATAGGGAATCAAAGATAGAAGAAAACGGTCAATTTTCCAGATGGAAAAATGTTACGAGTTTATTTGATAGTTTTAGAAGTGATTTGGATTGGAGAATACACAGTGAGATCTCCAAAATTAAAGATGGAAGTGAAATGTCAAACAGGAATAAACCATCGTAAAGATCCCATGAGGTTTCATGAGTGGGTAGCGAAATAGCAAATGAGCTCTAGCGTGGGCAAGTGTAAGGCAATATATTCAAGGAAAACAATATAGGCTTTGCTTATGACACTTTTTGGTTTCAGTACAGGAAAAAAAAGCTTGAAACCAATATGAAATATGAACTACATGATATGTAACATTTAAAAAATATTTTAGATCTGTTATATATGTATATATATATTTTTTTTTCCTTATAAGGAAACAGAGAGAAAAATCCATTGTTAATAACCCTATTTTATAGCGAAAATACTTAGCTTCAGTGACTTCCCAAGGTCTCTCTGGTAGTTAGTGAAAGAACCCTAACTGGAAACCAGAGCCACAAACCCAGAGCCCACATTCTCCCTCCTCCTGTGGCTTCTTCTCCAGGGTCGTAAAGCTAGTTATGTCAGATTATTGTCAGAGACATTTTCTTATCCTTACCATATCAAAGTCAGTAGCTCTGAATTTCCAGTCAGGCATACTTGGATGTGAATACTATTTTGCCTTTTGCCAGAATATGTATCAGAGAGCAGGTTACTTAAATTCTAGAGAGTGTTGATTTCTACTTATACAGAGGCACAGAATAGCACCTTCCTCCTAGACGTATTTTCAGAAGTAAATGAGGTAAGATATGAAAATACTGAACACAATGCCTGGCACAGAAGTATTTAATGAACATTCACGGTTATTGTTATAAATGGACAGAAAGTAATGACAGTAAATTCAGTTGGAAGTATTAACATTCTTCAAGCATATAGCGATAATTGATTTAAAAAAAAATAAAAGAAAAAATGAATAACCACAGCTGGCTTTAGGATCAACCTCCCCCTAGACTAGAAATGGAACAACAATGCAAAACAGTAACTAGGCACTGCTGTGGGCCTGCTGGTCTCTGGGACAGGAAGCAGCCAAGGCTGGAGATGTCTGTTTCCTACAGGAGAAAGGAGACTATAGCCTTCCACCCAAGTAGGGGCCGGCACCAGCCAGATGCTAGGAGCTTGGGGTTGGAGCACCACTAAGTCATCCTTTCTGAGAGAAAGCTGTGAAAAACTGTTGCTAACAGAGTGGTTGGCCAAGGAAGAGCACAGACATAGTGGGGCAGTGAGTCTCATGAAACCTCCTGCTGCTGGTGAGAGTGAGGCTGAGATCACCTCCTGAGCCGGGGTCTGAATAATAACAGGAGACCTACCCCTGGGCGATGGATGCAGGCAGATGGCTGAGAGAAGCCCCCCAACTTATGGTCAGGGCGTCTGGAACACAGAAGAAGGAGACATAACAAAACAAACACCAAATAAACAAAATGATCTTACAAATCTATTGGCCTCAAAATGTTTGTTTTTGTTTTTGTTTTTTTTTGTTTTTGTTGTTGGGTTTTTTTTTTGGTTTATAAAATACCCACAAGACATTTGATGCTAAGAAAGAACACAAAATCAACAACAAATGTGAATTAAGTCCAGGAGTCAAATAAGCTATCAATCTGAGAAACACATGAACATAGGTATGTTTGGATGCTCAAAGAGATAAATACGCAAATGATATTTATAACAAGAACAGAAAGTTGTGAAAGAAAACTAAGTAGTAATAAAACAAGGCCACATAGACATGACTAAGAATTAATTTAAAACTTTGGAAATAGAAGATGTTGATATTGAAACTAAAAACTTAATAAATGATTTAAACACTAGATTGGACATAAAGAGAGAATCAATGGACTGGAGGATAATACTGAAGAACTACCCAGAATGTAGCATCAAGAGACCAGGGGAAAAATATGAAAGAGAAGTTTCAGTTTATGTGGATACGTTTCGGTATATGATAGATCTAATAACTAAAAAGTTCCCAGAACTGAAGAAAGATGTGTGTCCTCAGATTGAAAGTAATTAACAAATACTAATCCAGTTAACTAAAATAAATCTCTGACTTGACATCAGAGTGAAATCTAGAATATCAGAAACAAAAGGAAAATCATGGAGACTATCAGGGAGAAATGACAGATTATTGGCAAAGGTATGACAACTAGAGAGACTTCTCATCAGCAATAGATGCCAGTAAACAATGGACTTCAAATACTGATGGAAATAATTTTCAACCTTAAATTTTATACCCATCCAGACTATCATTCTAGATTGAATGTAAAAGAGAAACATTTGCAGACCTATAAAGACACAGACCTTTACCAATCAGAGGCATTCTCTGTTAGAGGTTGTATCTCATCAGGAAGAAAGGAAACCTGAAGGGAAGACATGAGACAGAAAAAAAGCCACACATCAATAAATACAGGAATTAATAAAATTTTAGTAATGTAACTAAATATAGATTGCAAAGTACAAATAACTAAGTAGGGGCTATGATTTTAGTAAAGCAAAAAAAAAAACCACTCTGAACAGTTAAATAAGTTACAGTTATAGTTGGTGTGTATGTTATGCATTCAAAGGTAGTTACAAAAATGATATAATCTTTGGTTTCCAAATTTTCCATGGGAGACAAAAGTGTACTATAGAAAATCTTATCACTTCAATAGAAGGCAGGAAGAGGAAATTCATCCTTCAAAAAGGATGAATAAAAAAATACAACCTGAGATGTTAAGTATTAGTTCAATTGTAAGAGTGATTATGATTACGATTACACCTACTCATTAACTTAAGACAGAATGAGTAAAAAACAGAATTCAACTGGGGCACTTGCTGGACTCAGCTAGAGGAGCATGTGACTCTTGATCTGGGGGTTGTGAGTTTCAGACCCATGTTGGGTATAGAGAGTACTTAAAAATAAATTCTTTAAGGGGCACCAGGGTGGCTCAGTCGGTTAAGCATCTGACTTCAGCTCAGGTCATGATCTCACGGTCCATGAGTTTGAGCCCCGTGTCGGGCTCTGTGCCGACAGCTCAGAGCCTGGAGGCTGCTTTTGATTCTGTGTGTCCCTCTCTGTCTGCCCCTCCCCCACTCATGCTCTGTCTCTCTCTGTCTCAGAAATAAACACTAAAAAAATTTAAAAAAAATTCTTTAAGGAGTGCTTGGGTGGCTCAGTCAGTTAAGCATCCAACTCTTGATTTTGGCTCAGGTCATGATCCCAGGGTCATAAGACAGAGCCCCATGTCAGGCTCCATTCTGGGTGTGAAGTCTGCTTAAGATTCCCTCTGTCCTTCTCCCTCTGCCCCTCCCCTCCGTTGACACACACTCTCTCTCTAAAAAAGTAGAAACATAAAAAAAAAAAAATCTTAAAAAAAACAACCAATGTTCAATCTTATTCCACTTTAAAGAAACATATGTAATATAAAATGACACAGACATGTAGAGAATAAAGATAGGAAAAAACACTATAACAGGTAATTATTTATCAACCAAATTTTAAACGATAGCTAGTGCAAAATAGAATTTAAGGGGGAAAAAAAGCATTCACAGGAATAAAACAGTAGCAAAATACATAATCAGACCAGATGCTATAACAATTGTGAATTTTTTGATAGAGATTAGAGCTAAAAGAAAGACATCATTAGCATTTATGAAACTACAGCCATGGGCTTCATTTTTATTCAACTCAACACATTTTATTAAATTTTAGCTGAGCACTCCCTTAATGTTTTAAATGCTGGACAGTGAAGAAACTGTTTTTTTCACAGAGAGTGTTAAAATTTGGCTGATATGGTCCATCTTGGCTGACCAAGATAAGTACGGTCAAAACATTTAGGTAAATAAGTGAAATGCAAAGCCAAATTTATTATTTAGGAAATTTTTTTGGCACACCCTTAACCCGTAATATTAGAATTAAAGAGGGAAACTGAGCTCTTCCATATAATATCTGTTTGCTCCAGTGTCAGAGGCAGAAGGTTGTTGGGGATCATTTTTCTGGCACAATATTGACATTTCTTATGTCATTCGACGGGATGGACAATGAAAGTATGTAAAGTGTAGAAGAAGTTCATTCAGTGTGACCTCTTTGTATTGTTATTAATGCTTATTAATAATTCATTCAGAGCTCCCTGATCCTGGCTCTCTTTTCTGAGAGGCTGAATTCGGAAAATCCAACAAGCTCTGGGTCAAGGACAGACATTGTGAGGTAAGGGTAACAGAAATATGAATTGAATTGGAAATATGAATCAGAATGAACACGTGGGTACAATACCCTCCCCTCACCCAGCTCAGTCCGTGACCTCTTTTGCCTAAAAGGGAAAGAGTATTGTTATATACCTCATCAGGTTTACACCCTCAACCCTGGAAGCTTTTTTGGTAGCTTTTATAAGAATAACCGTGCAGGAGCCCTAACAATGAGGTGTTCATAACCTTTTAGAGTAGATCTTTTCATTAATTATTTAGAAAAGGGCCAGTTGATTAGAATAGATAAGAACCTTTAGCCAGCCCTCATCCTATCTCTTCTCCCTGCAGTAGGTACAGGGATCAGGCCAGGGGTTAGGGGGCGGGTAGCTGGGCACTGACGTCGGAGGGCAGGTGTGCAGGTGCGTCCCTGCTCAAACTCTCACACCACTTGCAATTCACATACCAGGAAGAGATTGCTTCAAACAGACAAAATTGACTTGCAACAAGCTCTCGGTTGTTTTAAGCTTGTTCCCAGTTTTGTGGGTCAGCAGACCTGTGCATGTTAGCCCATCTTAGTTGGGCTCTGGGGGAAACAAGCCACAGAAGAGAGTCCTAATGGAGTGTTGGATGGGTAGGATTTGGGCCAGAGGAGAAATCTTCAGATGATTGACCTAAGTTCAGATGCTGGCATATTCCTTGTTCTGTGCTTATCAGGATGAAATCACATGCCTCAAAGGAGCGAGTTGGATGATCTCTAAGGTTTGAACAGTATATAATTCTGACGTTCCCTCCTGGTATACTCACATTAGCCCAGGGTGGTAATGAAATTTGAGAGGTCTTTGCAAATATAATGCTTTAAGTGGGTATATTTTATTAGCTGGTTGAGTGGACATCTATTTGTATTCCCTCTCTCTCTATTTTTTCTTTCTGTAATGTTTTAAAAATAATTCTTGGTGCCTTGTGCAATATTCTGAGTCTCAGCCTCATGTTCCTGCAAGGAAAAAAAACCACAAACCCCCCACCATCCCCGCAGTTTGCAGACCGGCTCTTTGGGTGTCCACAAGGGTCCGGACTTGGGATCAGTGGTGTGCTGGAACTGACTTGGATTGGCTCCAACGAGCTGAGAGTACACATCTTTTCCTAATTCCACCTTCATTGATACATATCGGTAACCTGAAATCAGCCACGATGAGAGTGCTTACGCCAGGGAAATTGGCATAGACTGCGGACCAGTTATTGAAGTTATTAAAGACTTACCAGTATTCCACTGCTCAGAATCCTCTTAGTCCACAGTTCATTTCCCTCAGACAACCGTTCTCAGCCTGAGGCAGGGTCCTGTCAGAGACTGCTCTGCTTGGAAATTCGACTGGCAAGTGTTGACAATTGCTGGAAACAATGGGAGAAGTAACAACGCCAACAGCAAGCTGGCTTTTAGGCATTGGTATTTCTCTTAGCCCGAGATTGAGTACTACGCTTTTTCTTCCAGGGCTCATCATATGAGCACAGTTATACCTAGCCTATACTAGCTTCTGCCTAGTAACTTTAAAAAAAAAAAAATCCCAGCAAAAATGTATCCTTTTGCTGAAGCTCTCGATTCTCTCATATTGTAAAATATCGGCTCGTCACTGTACCAAATTATGATAATTCCTGCCAAACATGTTATCACTGTCAATCAATAAGTAAAATATCTAAAGAGTATTTATCATATGTAAGACACCGTGGTGGCAATATGCTAGATCCAGAAATAATTGCATAGCCTCAAATTGTTATCTTCAGGAAGTATATGATTTAGACAGAGGCAAGACATGCACGTATGAAAAGTTACATAAGAGACTTTCTGTAACAGTCTATAGTTGGAATGTATCCAGTGAGTTTCCACCTTCGGGTCAGTCTCAGTGAATTGTTACAGTCAAATATACACACACAGAGGACACTGTTGAAGATTCTTATTAAAACTTTCTGGAGGGCGGGCTCCAGAAGACAAAGATGGGAATTTCGTCCTGTATCATAAAGCGAAGCTGTCTAAAAATCCTCTTTGAACCTTGTTGCTCTTTCCCCAAATTATCCCCAAGCATCCAGCTATGTCTCTCTCCCCTCTCTTTTCCCCAATCTTTCTTTGTCCTTACCTCTCAGGACACGTGCTGCTGGTACGCCCCCAGCCCTCCAGATATTTGTGAACGCTTGGCAAAACCAGGATCTTTTGGGGGACCCACCCTCAGAAGGGAAAGGAGAAAGAGGATTTTGTGTACATCTGCCACAAATCAAAGGTAAAGCATTGGTACTTTTAAGTTCAGAGGGAGGTAGAAAGGTGAAAAGATCATTCCGGAAATGAGAAAGCTTTATGGAGAGAGGAGTCAGTGAGTGGAAGGTCTCAAAATGGAGAAGGTGGGGTGCCTGAGTGGCTCAGTCGGTTAAGTGTCCAACTTCAGTTCAGGTCATGATCTCACAGTCTGTGGGTTCAAGCCCCGCGTCGGGCTCTGTGCTGACAGCTTTGAACCTGGAACCTGCTTCTGATTCTCTCTCTCCCTCTCTCTCTGCCCCTCCCCTGCTTGCTCTCTCTCTCTCTCTCTCTGTCTCTCTCTCAAAAATAAACGTTAAAAAAAATCTTTAGAAGAAGAGAAATTTTTTAAAAATGGAGAAGGAAAGGGGAGCAATCCGTGGAGTGCTTCCCTTCTTTCTTGTCACCTGGTGAGTCACTGACAGTCACCCAGTGCGAGACAGAGTCAGTGTTCCAGGTGAATACAGGGACCAGCTCTTGCTTTTCCTCTTGTCATGTACTTCCGATTTCTCAAAATGACCTTTAGTCCATGACCCTTCCCCTCCTCCCCCCCCCCCCCCCCCCCCCCCCCCCCCCCCCCCCCCGCCCAGAGGACGAGTCGTCTGTGTCTCACGTGGACTGAGTAAAGGGCGGATCGATTTTTAAGGACATCGCCGAGTGAGTATAGAAGTAGGGCTGCACCTCAAGGATTTGGGCTCTAACTGCCCATGTGTTCCGTGGAAGACTGTTTCCAAATATCTCTCAGATGACAATGTATTTAAAGAAGAGATATGCATGGCTCTCTCTTGCTGCACCATTCCGCACATGAAACTCACTAACCAATGGAAGAACGCCAATGCCATGCTGTGTCAGGCACGAAACGTGGGCTACCACACTTACCGGCATGTTTTTGGCATATTTTTGCACCAACCAACTAGAGACACTTTTAGAACAGTTTTCTTCTCCTTGTCAATTCAGACTCAAACGACTTTGGTGTGGTGGTAATTCAGCAGGAAAGTCTATTGTCTGCAACTTTGCAAAGCTCCCGGCTTGAGAATTCTCAGCCTCCTCCTCCAGGCTGGTTGATAAGTTCAGAAACCTGGCTCCACTGTTATGAATCATTATCAAGACCCCCAGTCACCTCAGTGATTCTGACACTCGCCCGTGTCTTCGTGCTGCTGGAGCTGTCAGCATGGGACCTGGGGGGTCGAAAGTGTCACGGAATTGCTGTATGAAGTCGCTAAATTAACAGCAACCTGATTTCTTTCATTTTCAGGCCTGAACATCTATCATAATCTGAATAGCTTCTTTCCTGCTAACAATCAACGAATAAGCACTCTCGCTCTCTGACAGTATCGTAGACACTTGAATCATTCCACTGAATCTCATCAGGGTTTCAGGGATATTTGGCTCATCTGGATTCTGGACAAGTTTCTCCATCAGCGGCAGCAGCTCTTTCTGGCCACATGACCTTGAGCGAGCTACTTAGCACCTTCCCGGACCCTCGTTTTATCATCTTCCAATCGCGCTAAAGTTACATCCCGTGTCCTCCCAGGTGGCTCTGAACATCCAGATTAGCTAATACGTAAGAAATCACTTAGAAACCAGAAAGCACTAAGAAGGAAGGACGAAGAAAGAAAGAAAGAAAGAAAGAAAGAAAGAAAGAAAGAAAGAAAGAAAGAACAAGCCCTATACAGTTTTTTAATGACCTAGATCTTCTTGGTTGACGAGAAAATCAAGACCACAGTGAATCACAGAGAGCTGGCTTTGAAGTTCAATTCTCACTTATATTCAGTAGCATTTTTAGGACGGTTAACATGGAAAAGGGTTAGGGGGTTTCTTAAGAAGGTTATTTATTTTATCCCAGTTTCTAATATGTTGCCCCCAAATCCAAGTATTATGGTAGACATGGAATATTATTATACATTTTTTGACATAGATAAATTTGGGCGAAAAACAGGTTTAAACAGTTTGCCATATTCACTAGTATTTTTCAAAAACAAATGATGCAGCCTCATTGAAGCTCTGATCCACATGATTCACACATGATCTGGTACGAGAGTGATTACCCGAAAAAAGAAACACGCCATGAGAACAAACAAATTTGTAAATAACTCAAATTGCCTGCAATAACTCTTCTTAAGTTTCTTTTTTTTCAACCATCAGTAAGTTCTTCCCAGTTCCAACCTGCATGCCTCTTCTCCTTCCACCCCCTTTCTCCTTCTTCTGCATCACACATGGCTAAGGATGGAGCTGGTAAAAACAGAATTCTTCCCAGAGGGCAGGTGGAGGAGGTGAGCCTGGGTGAGGGGGATGCTGAGGACACTCAATCACTCAGAGTTTTTGACTCATCACGAGTATAATGACGCAGCAAGAATTCTTGCTTGAATCGCTTCAGGCTTTAGACATGTCTGGGACTGGAGTATGCCTGCTAAGGGTCCCTGAATGAGGAACCAAGGAGCACCCTGAAAAAGAAGGCAGGCGGAGAGAAGGAATGGTGGAGCAGGACGCTTAGATGGAGGTCACCAGGCTGGCTCTGGAGGGGCGGGTGATTCTGAATCGGGCAGGTACCTGCCTTTGCACTACCCCTGGGCCAGGTCCCATGGACTCATCTTGCCCTCACGAGGCAAGCAGACTACAATCAAAGAGCGGATGCCAGTGAAAAAGCTGGGACCTTGCAAGAGGAAGGAAGGATTGGAGCTGAGGGGGGGGGGGGCAGCTTCTGCAGCATCAGGGATTCACATTCAGATGGGAGGCATCTTTCCACAGCAGACATCATCTCGCTCTGGGCAGGCCCCACAGGGTGCCAGCTGTGGGCAGTGACCTGCAACTTTGGCAGAGTTGGAGAGGAGGAAAAAGATCTGTGCCCTAGAGAAGACACCAGAACTCACTGGAAATGTCTAGGGCACCTCTGCAGGGCACTGCAGGGGGTGAGGTCCCCAGGTCACTCACCGTGTCTGGTTTCCAGCCTTCTCATGCATACCTTTTTCATGAGTCTCTCTGGGGAATATAACATCCCTGCCCCAGCGCTCCAGTGCTCGAGCCCATGCTGGGTTAATGACACGTAGTTCATCACTCTATTAAAGTTTCAGTTCTTAAAAGAATTAGAGAGGTACTCCAAAAAATATAACTTGGAGACCATGTAAAACCATTATGTAATATGTCACCAGATATAACCCAGGCACGTGATCTAGTTTAAGCTTTGCTCTATCTTATTGTGCGTGGCCTTAGTGTCCTCATTTGCCTTACCGCTCTCAGAGACTACCTTCCCCAAGTCACCATACAGCAGGCTGCTCACTAGGTTCAGGGCAGAAAGTTGTCCAAATACTGAGTAATTACAACATAAAGATCTGATAGGAAGGCACCAATAGGAAGGCACTGATAGGGTGGTTGAGGACCAATCCAAGAACTTGGGGGTACTTCGGCTTGTACTTCAGCACAGAGCCCGACATGGGGCTTGAACCCACAGACTGTGAGATCATGACCTGATTAGATGAGGCTGCTGGAAAGAGAGAGAAAGTTTCTGTGATGGGGAACAGAGGTGTTGGGTGTTCAGGTTCAGAGGGGCGGAATAAGGTATCGATAGGGGCCTTGGAAGTTAATAAGGAGACCAGAGCAAGTACTTGGCACAGTTTTGGTGTGATGGGCACATCCTGTTGGAACATCAAACTTTGTCCCTAACGGAGTCACTTTTGGGTAGGACCCAAAGTCCTACCAACAGAGCTGGATCTTGATTTTTTTTTTTTTTTTAGTTTATTTATTTATTTTGAGAGAGCGTGTGAGTTGGGGGAGGGGCAGAGAGAAAGGGAGAGAGAATCCCAAGCAGGCTCCATGCCTAGTGTGGAGCCTGATGTGGGGCTTGGTCTCACGAACAGTGAGATCATAACCTGAGCCAAAAATCAAGAGTCTAACACATAATCGACTGAGCCACCCAGGTGCCCCTGTGCGGGGTCTTTAATGCTATGGAGCCCGAGAGACATGCTTGATTGTGTCTATGAGCATGACCCATGTGTATTTCCAATTTGAAGAGTATTACTAATTAACATTCAATCAAGGAAATTTGGAGAATGTAGAAAAACACTTAGAAAAAATGTAAATGACCCACAATCCCATCACTTAAAGGTATAACTTAGCATTTTGCCTAATTCCTTTCCTGTCTTTTCCTGCACTAACTTTAGCTTTTACTAAATTGCAACACACAATTTCACATTCTACCTTTTCTTTCCATACTATTATATGACAAGAAGTATAATAATATGGCTACTTAGCAAGTTTTCACATAGATTCATCATCATTAACTTGACTGTTCTTTCTCTGTCGTACGTTTGTTATTACTATTTTCTCTATTATAAATAATTTTTAAACAAACATACTTGTGCAGAAATCGGAAACTGTATTTCTGATTATTAAGGTAGATTCTTAGGAGGACATGCACATTTTAGAGGTTCGTAAGATATTCCTTTCATTATTTCAGTGAATTCAGTGCCCGCCTCTGTCCTAGGCTCTGGGGCTGTCAGGGAAGGAGGAAGGGCTGGCCGGAACCCTCACGGAGACCATATGCGCACAGAGGACTGAGAAAGGTAAGACGTGTTTATAATAGCGTGCCCCACGTGTCAAGATGTGAGAATCCCTGTGCCGCTGGACAGCGTAGCCAGCACTCCTAATGTGCCACTGGGGGCCAGGAGGCTCTCTGAAGGAGTGATGTCCAAACTGAGGCCCAAGGACAGCACAGGTTATTCGGAAGACTATTTTGGCGGTGGAATAGAAATGTACAAAGATGTTTGCAAATTACTGAAAGAAGCACAATAATGCTGCATTCTAAGGCAGGTGTCAGAGACAGAAGTCTATAGAGACCAGCAGGAATGGTTAAGAATCTTCTGAAGCGTTTGAGGGGGTTGGTCATTACCTTGGAGATAATAAAGAACCACTGAGGGGCGCCTGGGTGGCTCAGTTGTTTAAGCGTCCGACTTCGGCTCAGGTCATGATCTCACGGTCTGTGAGTTCGAGCCCCGCGTCGGGCTCTGTGCTGCCAGCTCAGAGCCTGGAGCCCACTTCAGATTCTGTGTCTCCCTCTCTCTCTGCCCCTCCCCTGTTCATACTCTGTCTCTCTCTGTCTCAAAAATAAATAAACGTTAAAAAAAAAAAAATTAAAAAAAAAAAAAAAAAAAAAGAACCACTGAAATGTCTTCAGTAGGAGAGGGAAGGGATCAAATCTGCAGTGTATAAAGGTCACTTGGGCTGCCAAGTGGAGAGCATATGGAAGGTGGGAACAGCCCGGAGGCAGGGAGGTCAGCCGGGAGGCTACGGAATTAATTGAGGTGAGAAAACTGTCCTTTTTTTTTTTTTTTTTAATACATGAAATTTATTGTCAAACTGGTTTCCATACAACAGCCAGTGCTCATCCCAAAAGGTGCCCTCCTCACTACCCATCACCCACCCTCCCTTCCCTCCCACCCCCCATCAACCCTCAGTTTGTTCTCAGTTTTTAAGAGTCTCTTATGTTTTGGCTCTCTTCCACTCTAACCTCTTTGTTGTTTTTTTTTCCCCCTTCCCCTCCCCCCATGGGTTTCTGTTAAGTTTCTCAGGATCCACATAAGAGTGAAAACATACGGTATCTGTCTTTCTCTGTGTGGCTTATTTCACTTAGCATCACACTCTCCAGTTCCATCCACGTTGCTACAAAGGGCCATATTTTATTCTTTCTCATTGCCACGTAGTACTCCCTTGTGTATATAAACCACAATTTCTTTGTCCATTCATCAGGAGAAAACTGTCCTTTAAATAGGGGTATGGCAGTGAGAGTAGAGGGGACAGTTCCCAGGTTATCTGGGGAGTGAAATCAAAAGAATGAAGTCACAGATTGGATACAGGGAAGGCAGGCGAGTACAGAGGGGACGAGAGCTCTGGAGTTTGTTTGATGCATACACCTGGGTGGGTGGTGATGTCAGCCATGCAGAAATGGGGCACCAGCGGAGGGTCTGGCTAGAGGGGCACAGAGGGCAGGGACTGGGTGCCCCGGGTTTAGTTTTGAACATCCCAAACTTGAAGAGGAAGTACAAGCGGACGCAAAGTGAGCTCTCATATCTATAGGTCTGGAGGAACTCTAGGTCGAAGACGACAGATTCAGGAGTCGTTGATCCCCCGAGATAGAATGAGGAGGCCAGGACTCCAACTTTGAAACGAGGCTAAATATCTCCAACAAGATAGAAACAATTATATCTGCAAGAAGTCTCATCAGGGAGGAGTATTCTGATAAGTCAGTTGGGGTGAGGTGGCAAATCCTCAGGGACCAATGGATGATATAAAGTGTCTGCTTTCTGAAGACACAGCAACTGTAGGGTTTTTGGCTTCTCTGTGTGGGCCGTGCAAGCTCCGCCTTTAAATAAATGTCGAGCAATTGTTTAGAGAATACTTTGTTTGAAGGGATGACAAGTGTTCAGCCTTCTGCAGCACCTGCCGTCGACACAGCCTGCCCTCCGGGTCGACGAGTGGGTCCAGTGAGATTCTATAGGGGCAGAGAGGTAGAGAGACCAGGGGACACAGGCAGCAGACGAGAAGTCCACGGAGGAAGCGGGTGCAAGGGAGGGGCTGGAAGGGACAGAGGGCATGGTGGGATAAAAGTGAGGGGTCGGCTGTCAGCGCTCAGTGCGGCTGGTGGATGAGGCAAATGACGACCCACGAGTCTGCCCTGGCTTTAACTACAAGTTGCTCACTGATCATCTTTGGTAGCACAGATTCTCTGAGGTGTGGGGACGATGCCATATTGTTGGGTGTCGACATGTGCTTTGAGGGTCAGGAAAGAAAGACAGCTCAATGTATCGTTCAAGAGGTCTGACCTTCTCTGGGGGGAGAGAACGAAACATGAACTTGCTTGTTTTACAGTCCATCGATCCCATGGCTTATGCATCATTTTACAAATGTTTCTGTGTCAAAATGTGGTGTGGCCTTATTTGAACTTTTGACCTTTATCTGATCTCTAATGATACTGAATGCTTTCTCTTTTGATTATGTATAATTTTACTTTTGTTATTGATTTATTTAGTTAGTGCCTTCTCATTATTTTTTCTTTTATTGTATTTTTTTACTTTACATCCAAGTTAGTTAGCATAAAGTGCATCAGTGATTTCAGGAGTAGATTCCTTAGTGCCCCTTACCCATTTAGCCCATCCCCCCACCACACCCCTCCAGTAATCCTCTGTTTGTTCTCCATATTTAAGAGTCTCTTATCTTCTGTCCCCCTCCCTGTTTTTATATTATTTTTGCTTCCCTTCCCTTGTGTTCGTCTGTTTTGTCTCTTAAAGTCCTCATATGAGTGAAGTCATATGATATTTATCTTCCTCTGATTGACTGATTTCACTTAGCATAATACCCTCCAGTTCCATCCATGTAGTTGCAAATGGCAAGATTTCATTCTTTTTGATTGCTGAGTAATACTCCATTGTATATATACTACATTTTCTTTATCCATTCATCCATCGATGGACATTTGGGCTCTTTCCATACTTCGGCTATTGTTGATAGTGCTGCTATAGACATGGGGGTGCATATGTCCCTTTGAAACAACACACCTGTATCCCTTGGATAAATACTTAGTAATGCAATTGCTGGGTTGTAGGGTAGTTCTATTTTTAATTTTTTAGGGACCTCCACGCTGTATTACTTTTGTTATTTATGTCCTTTATCCAATACTGTATGTCACATTAGTTATCTTAGTCATTTCGAAGGCATATTTACATATCATAACCTCTGTGCGGTTGTATTTGAAAGCAAATATGTTTTCCGAGGGTTAATTTTGTTATCACCTTTCACATATAAAGTAGTTTTCTACTTTTATGTTATAAAATGTCTCAGCGGATTATTGAGTTTCAATAGAAGAGTCGCCGACTGGCAGCCATTTGAGCTGCGTGGCACAGTGCGATTCCCTAGGGGCCAGTGTGAACAATCCTGCATGCCAGGTTTACAAGAACACTACCTGAGGGCTCCTAGAAGGCTCTGAAAACCAGCCTTCCCCTGGCAGGAAGAAAGCCTGGCTGGGATACCATGGCTGAAAACCATCACGGGCTTTGGCTTTCAGAGTGCCCAGTGCCAACAGACACTGGCCCAGGGGAGGAAAGAACGTGCCCTCTTGAAGAGGCAGGGTGGCCCACAGATAGAGCATGGACTCCTCAGGCTCGGGGATTCAGATGTCACATAATCTCTAAAGCGGTGGGGCCACGCACCTGCTGCTCAGGCCCGCAACTGACCGCGTCCTCAGCCCTTCAAATGTGGACTTGGACGCCCTTGGCTTTCTGTCTTTCGGGAGGCGCAGGGGAGGCAGTCGGCAGATGAGAAGCTCTGCAGTGCAGTTCTCAAAGCCAGGAGCTGGAGGCTCAGCCACGGTTTACTGGGGGAGGGAAAGGGTTGGTGATGGCCACCAGTGTGGCTCTACCAAAAAGTCCTGGGACGTTATTGTTCACAATGGAGGCAACCCAAACACTGCCGTTCGCTTAGACATTCAGTCACTTAGAAATGGTTAATTGAGCACCAGCCCTGTACAATTCACGGTCGCTGCTGCTGAGCACGATGTGGTTTGATCTGGGAAAATAATTTGAAGAGACAGTGTCAGGAAGAACCATCAGAGGGGACGCCCATGGAATAAGTCCATGCAAGGTGTGCAGGGGGGCTGAAATAAGGCTCACTCAGCACCAGCACCTGGTCACGTGAAAATGGACATCGTTCCCCATAAAGCCCGGCTCATCCTGGGTACTCAACCAGTATTTGTGAGACAGGAATAGACACAGCTATCTCTTCTGAGACCAAACACTACTAATCAGTGTGCACTTTGTGGTCCCCTAAGAGTGTGCGGTTTTGGACCACACTTCCTCCACTGTGTCCCACCTCAGGGTGACCTTGCTGGGTGAGCCTGGGAGCCCAGTGTGACAGAACCGTCTGTACAAATTCTCTCTGTGCCAGGCTGACCGGCCCCAGTGGGGTTTGTTAGCAATTGGCTGGGCCAAATCTTAGAACAAATTGAAACGCAGAATTTGACTATTTTTCTCAGGGTTTTTTGAGTTTGTTTGTTTGTTTGTTTTTAGCACCACTTTGTGGCCGTGCTCCTGGCATAGTGGTTAAGCAGTGTGCCCCGTCGTGCCCAGAATATCCGGGTTTAAATCCCACTTGCTACCTGCGTGACCTTGAGCAGGTGCAATAACCTCCCTATGCGGTTTCTCCGTCTGTAACATGAGGACGGGAAAAGTCCCTATTGTGCAGAGTGTCTATGGGAATTAAGGAAGGTGATGAACGGAAAGTGTTACTTTATTATTAGCACTCTAAGCAGCAGCGGCGGCAGCTCAAGTGTGGTGCTCTTCCAAGAGAAGGCAGACGACCCGTAAGAGTCCAGGAGGTCACGTCTTGGATTTCTGGTCAGTGCATCGGCATAGCCAGACCTTCCCACACAACTCCCCGGCCCTTGGGCCTGAGGCAGACGGTGACTCAGTTCCACACAAAGGCAGGGACTTTGCTATTTTTGTTTTCCTGAAGGGACAGCGGCTGCTGGGCTGCCCTCACCGCAGTGCAGCGATGACGCTCCGCTGGGCTCCGAGAAGGAAGGACTGGCGGCTGAGCAAAGGAGTTCAGTGTTCAGAGGAGTCTTGCCAGCTTTCTGTTTGCATGAGAAAGGGACTGAGAGCAGAGCGCAGAGGGGAAGGGAAGAGATGTCAGGGGAGGGGGCTTCACTGCACGCCCCCCCCTCCACCCCGCCCCAGCTCCAGCCAGGTGCATTTCAGTGCTGTCCCGCCATTGACATTTGGTCCATATAGCGTTAAGCAAGTAGTTTGTAAGGGACAGGGTGACTTTGTCCTCTCTTTCACCGGTTCCTGCACTCGCATCCTGGAAGCCAGGAGGCTCCGGAGGCAGAGACCAGAGCATGGTCCTAAACCTGCTTCCCGCAGCTCCAAGAGCCAGAAGGAGGAAATGGATAGGTGGGCGGGGATTATTGCCTCCTTTGTTTTCTCTTTCAAAATGTAAAAGCGATTCTGAAAACACAGTCCAGATGACACATGTTTTCTTCCTTTCCACACGGAAATATTCAAATAAAATATCTGTTTGCTGGGTTGACAGCTTCGGGTTTTTCTACCCTCTAGTAGCAGTGAACGGATGCGGCTCCTGCAAATAAGAAGGGCAGGACCCAGGGGGTTAATCTGCCTGATTTTGCCTTCCCAAGGGTGATGGCGTAAAGTTCTTGTCTCTATGCGCAAAGTGGTAGCTTAGGGCAGCAGTGTGCCGAAGAACTTTCTGCGTTGATGCAAGTGTTCTATAATCCACGCTGCGTAGACGGCAGCTGCTAGCTGTGGAGGGCTATTGAGCACGGGAGGGGTGGCTGCTGTGACTGAGAAACTGAATTATTTTAATTTAATGTTAACTAATTAATTTAAGCTAATTTTTTTATTCTTTTTTTAAAATTTTTATTTATTTATTTTGAGAGAGACAGAGACAGCACAAGTGGGGGAGGAGCAGAGAGAGAGGAAGAGAGAGAATCCCAAGCAGGCTCTGCGCTGCCAGCACAGAGCCGGACGCGGGGCTCGAACCCACAAAGCCGCAAGACCATGACCTGAGCCGAAACCAAGAGTTGGACGCTTAACCAACTGAGCCACCCAGGCGCCCCTAAGCTAACTTTTAATTTTAACAATTAAATTCAATTGTCAATAATATCAAAGCAAAAGTAATATCAAACAAACCGTAAGCAGCATGCACACGGTTCAGTTGAATGCATCCCCTCGTAACAGCGAAAAGGAAAGGGGTGAAAGCTCTAAATAAATGTCCTGAGAAACCATTTAAGTGGCAAATCTGCCGTTTGGTTGTTTGGGTTTTCCCCAGTTTTCTTGAGGAGTAAGTGACAGACACACTGAATAAGTTTCAGGCACCCAGCATGAAGGTGCGTTCTGCACAGAGTGTGAAATGAGCCCCACGATACGTCCAGCTAACATCCATCTCCTCACGTAGGTACAACATGAAGAAAAGAAAGAAAAGAAAACAATGTTCTCCTTGTGATGAGAACTCGTAGATTTATTCTCTTAATGACTTTGCTGTGTAGCACACGGCCCATGTTAGCGACAGTCATCATGCTGTGCATTACATCCCTGGGACTTCTTTATCCTCTAGGTGTGGGACCAGGCTCCACGTAGGGTCCTTGGAGGCTCAGTAGTTGTTATGAGTGAAAAGACCATAGGAAAAGGGAGGCCTTGAGGCAAGAAGAGAGGACAGCAGATGAAAATGAGCCACAGGGAGAGCAAATTCTGGAGAGAAATGTGCAGACGCCCAAGAGCAGGGTGTGGACCTCAGCAGTGACATCTCTGAGAGTCAAGGGTAGCAGGTCCTTAGGACGTGATGACGGAGTGTCAGGTGCAGAGCACAGAGGGCCCCTGAGAACACCAAGCAAGAAGTGGGTCTGGCCGCAGTAGGGTGAGGACAAATGACTGGGACTCAAACTTGGACCTGGGCACCAGAAGATGCAGCCCTACGGAGGAGGAACTGGCTGTCAGGAATCATACCTGAACACCTACTATGTGTTGGGGATGTTGCGCGCATTATTAAGACTATCGTTAGGCAGATACTATTATTCTCGTTTTACGAGTGAGCAAGCTGAGGCTTAGAGTGGTTGATTGAATATTCTCCTGGCTCTTGTCTGACTCCATTGGCCACTTCTCAGCCTTCTCAGGCTTCCTTTTGAATTCATTCTTCTCTACTAGGTGTGTAAATGTTGGCATTCCGGGTTCTGATTCTTCTCATCCCCTACTCACTAGGAATAGTAACGGCTACTGTCTGGGGATTTCAGAATTTCCTCTGTAGCCTGAATCTCTCCTAGTCAGGAAATGGCAAAATTAACCAAAGAATGGACGTGGAAGGAATCCACAGACATTAACAGATGAACATGTCTAATTTGTTACTTAGAAAAGCAGGAGAATGGGTAATAATTCCAAGAGCTGCTTTTAATTTAACCAACAAAATAGATAAGCCACTAAGTGCTCCAATAAAAAAAATCTGAGAAAAACATAAAATTAGAAATGAGGAAATATTGCAAGAGACCACATTGCTCAAGATTGTGTTGACCCTCCTGAAAACTTATGTGAAAAATAAAACTTTCTCAGAAAATATTTATTACCAAAGTTCACGTGGCAAGAGGATTTATAACTAGGGTCATCAGACTCAGCAAACAGAAATATAGGACCCTCCCCAGTTAAATTTGCATTTCAGATAAATAAGGTTTTTTTAGTATGTCTCATGCAAAATTATACTAACAGATTACTGGTTGTTTTTCTGAATTACAGATTTAATTTGACGTCCTACATTTTATCTGGAGTCTCTGCTAAAACCAGATAAATTACCATGGAAAAACGTGAAGAACCTGTCAAAAGCTAAAAAAGCATCGAGATGAGATATTTTCAGGTGAATAATATATATCAAATTTAAGGGATACTGTAAACTCTCTTTAAATTATTCCGAAGCATAAAATTCCTAAATTATTTTTGTAAAGTTGTAACACAGTGAAGCCAAACCTGACAATGATAATAAAAAAGACACAGGCAATTCTGTTATGAATACCCATGATTAAATCTTAACTTTGATATTAAACAAATAAGAAACATTTTACAAATTAAATAAATAACATTTTCTTTAAAATTGGCAGACTTTAATTTTTTTAATTTTTTTAATGTATGTTTGTTTTTGAGGGAGAGAGAGGGAGGGGCAGAGAAAGAGGGAGACACAGAATCCGAAGCAGGCTCCAGGCTCTGAGCTGTCAGCACAGAACCCGATGTGGGGCTCGAACTCATGGACCGTGAGATCATGACCTGAGCTGAAGTCAGATGCTTAACCAACTGAGCCACCCAGGTGCCCACCAGCCACATTGAAAGTGCTTTTGCAGAGTTCTCTGCATTTTTTTCCCTCAGTCTTAACATGCCTATATATTACATACATAATTCTTAGCTTTGAGTCATTTATATAATAGATGTAACTTTCTGGAATCATCCCAAACTAAATTCATAAGAGAAAAATTTGCGGTGCCAATACTTCAGCTGAGGAGACAAAATTATAACTGTTTCAGACTATGTAATTGTTTATGTAGAAAAATGCAAAATTAATTGGAGGAAATTCTATCAGCTATAGATGATAATTCAATCAGGTTGACTGTTTTCAACATTAATATCCACATTCAGTAGCATTTCAATAAACAGTATTTAGCTTTAAAATATAATGAGGCAGGCTATCTCATTTATAATAGCATAAAAAAAGATAGGACACTTAGGTATAAACTTAATAACAATTGTATAAGACATATACATTAAAAAACCTGTAATTTCTTGAAAGGCATTTCAAAAATCGAATAAGAAGATCTACTGTATTCTTGAAGGAGAAGATTCAATAAGTTAAACACATCAGTTTACCCTGAGTCAATCCATAAATCCAATGTAATTCTCATCAGAATACCAACAGTAATGTTTATAGCTTGGCAACATATTAAAGTTATCTGGGGGCACCTGGGTGGCTCAGTTAGCTGGGCGTCCGACTTCTGCTCAGGTCATGATCTCATGGCTCATGGGTTCAAGCCCCACGTCGGGCTCCATGCTGACAGCTCAGAGCCTGGAGCCTGCTTTGGATTCTCTGTCTCCCTCTCTCTCTGTCCCTCCCCCACTCATGGTCTGTCTCTCTCTGTGTCTCTCAAAAATAAAATAAGACATTAAAAAAAAAGTTATCTGGGAACGTCTGGGTGGCTCAGTCCATTAAGCATCTGACTCTTGATCTCAGTCCAGGTCTTCATCTCAGGATTGTGAGTTCAAGCCCCACATTGGTGTCTGTGCTGTGTGTGAAGCCTACTTAAAAAATAAAAATAAAAAATAAAGTTACCTGGAAACAGGACCTTGTGAAAACTGTACATATGGGGGGACGATCCACAAGAAGCTATAAAGTTTACCTCTAGACAGCAGAAGTGAAGCGTAAGGAGTTAAACCAGAGATTTAGTTTTCATTTTATAAATATAAATTTGATTTTTTTTTTCAGTAGGGGTACATATTACTTATGGTTAAAATGGTAGTTGTTCATTTTGAAAGAACATTTCCTATTACGTAGAGTGGTGATTGCTAACTCTCAGGGCTCATTAGAATCATGGGGGAGCTTAAATAAAACACCAGTGTTCAAACTGCACCTCTAGATTCGAATTCAGTTGGTCTGGGGTAGGGCCCAGGCATTGGTATTTTTAGAAAAGCTTCCAGTGATTATTATGTTCAGCCAGGGCTAACAGCCACTGATATGGAGTATCCTATGGCAGTGCTTTGAAACTTGTGGTTATAACACCTTGGGCATGAAATCAATTTAAATGGGTTAGGACAAGCATTCAAAAAAGTATAAGTGAACAGAAACAGGTTGTGTGTGTGCGTGAGTGTGTGTGCGCGCGCGTGTGTGTGTGCATGTACAGACTAGGTTGTGGTCTAGCCATGTCTCTTTCTGTGGGATGCAGTCAAAAAAATCAGAAAACCTGAGTGGTTCAGTCAGTTAAGCAGCTGACTCTAGATTTGGGCTCAGGTCATGACATCACAGTTCGTGGATTTGAGACCCGCGTCAGGCTCTGTGCTGACAGCATGGAGTCTCCTTGGGATTCTCTCTCTCCCTCTCCCTCTGCCCCTTCCCTGCTCTCACGCTCACTCTCTCTCTCAAAATAAATAAATAAACATTTCAAAAAAATCAGAAAGCCCCTACCTTGTGTGACTCAAACATTTCAGACCTTCTGAAACACTTTATCAGAATTTGTGAAAGTCTTTTATAGTTCAAAAACTAAATTGTAATTCTGAATTTGTTTGTTTATGTAATCAGTTATTCATTTATTATAATTCAAAGATGAAAATGACATGTGTCACTGCTTGTGCTTATATGATGAGCACAGTGTCTGACTTAAATAGATGCTCAGTAAATGTATGATTGAGTGAGTGAATGATTAAATTATTAGATAATTTATTAGATAATTAATTAGAAAGCATTTAGATAATGCTTTCTCTAGTTTTCCCTAGAGTTCTTTTTATAAACTAGTTTTGTTTCTTTCTTCCCACTACCAAGGTCTTAATTATGTAATTACTCTAGGTGGAATAAGCCAATAATTTTTACTCGTGGATGGACAGCGCAAGGTCAAAAACAATCAAGGTGGGGCTTCCCTCTTTGCTGACATACTCAGCCAAGTGAGGAATATGCTTAGTTTGGATTAGGCCATACTGATTCTGGTCACATCCATGTTATCACAGATCACATTGACCTGGGTCCCTTCCTATGACCTAAGATACTCATGAAAGATAGAACCAGAAAGAATGTGGCTGACCCAGGTTGTTTCCATTTGAAGCAAGTTAGGTCGTTGACAGTTCCCAGATTAAAAGTAAAATCTTCGGGAAAAAATTTCAATTCAATACACAACCAACTTTATGTAGCTGAGTAATTTTTTGAGTTACCAGAATCTTAGCCCTTAATGTTCACTTAATCACATTACAAGTATCTCTGGTTACTTCTTGTTAATTGCTACTTAGATTCTGTGGGGGGTGGGGCGGAAGGTCCAGAAGTTTGGAAATTTGGTAACAGATTACTTAATTGCTAACATCACACTGGTACAACAAAATAATATTCACACTTTTGAGCCAGCCAGTTAGCATTATGCAGCCTGGGGCAAGGTGCTGAAGGAAACACAGAGAAGTCTCGGAGTTGCCTAAATCACTGATGCTAATTGTAAGTGAGGGAGAAACTCAGACTGGGGAGAAAGGAAATTAAATAGGCCAGACAGAGAAGTCTTCAAATAACTACACATGGGGGACATCAAACATAGGAAATGCAATAGATGAACTCAGGCAACACTCTTAAGCCTGAACACTGGATTCTAATTTGCCTAACACCTCTTCATTAGATGCTTGTTTTGGGTACCATTTTACAAACCATTAACAAAATAACAGTCCCTGGGAATTGTCTTCAGGATAGTGGGCCCACCATGTTCCTTCTGGAGAGGCATCACGGGGCTGCATGACTCGGTGGTTTTCTGGGCTATTTCCACCTCAGGTCCCACAGATCACTTTTTTGAGACTTGAGAGGGACAGAGAGCCAGTACATCTATGGCATCGTTAACTTTTTGCAGAAATGAGCCATAGGTCAGAGGGACAATAGCTGGCTTCTAAAGGACCATGTGGGGATGACGAGAGGAATTTCATGAAGCAAACAGCTGTGAATGCACATGGAGATAAAGATGGCGGGGGCAGGGGAGCAAAATTCATAGTAGAGGCAAAACTTGACAATTTCAGAGTTAAAAACCTATGGAAATAGACTAAAACGGGGGGAATAGTCTAGAAAACGGAAGGCTGACGGGTAACTTCATTAGGGTCTTCAAAAATATATGAAAGATGATTTTGTAGGAACAGGAGAATGCCATAAGTAAAGTTGGAGTAATTGAAGCCAGGTCTGAAAAAATACATCTTTTTTCTTCTTTATTTCTTCAACAAATACTGAGCGTCTTTTATACACCATCCAGCTGTTAAATATTAAATTCTATTTACCCAATGTGTGTAAGGCTCTGTGCATGCACTGAGAGTGGTAGAAAATTCCATAAGACATCATTCTTCTCTTCAAGGGGCTATCATGAAAGAGAGTGTATAATTGTTTTTACTAGGGGTTTTTGGAAATAGAACAATAAAGAGGACTATAATCACATGATCCAAATATTCAAGTCATGTTCTATTTATCTGTTACTTTATTTTCAGAATCTCATCAAGGTTGAGAAAGCTATGACATTGCTTCTAAAGTGTATGTAATTATCTATTTTCTACAGAGAAACGGGAAATGAGGGCAAAATGGATTTGTGGGAACAAAACACTTTTCATCAGCTTAAGATCAGTACAAAAAAGGAGCGCCTGGGTGGCTCAGTCGGTTAAGCGTCGGACTTCGGCTCAGGTCACGATCTCGCGGTATGTGAGTTCGAGCCTCGCGTCAGGCTCTGTGCTGACTGCTCAGAGCCTGGAGCCTGTTTCAGATTCTGTGTCTCCCTCTCTCTCTGACCCTCCCCCGTTCGTGCTCTGTCTCTCTCTGTCTTAAAAATAAATAAAAGTTAAAAAAAAATCGGTACAAAAAATGGAGTATGTAACCTCAAGTTTAAGGTTTTTAAATCAGCAAGTTCTTTATTTCTTTACTGTTTACTTCTGAAGGCAGAAGGAATATTCTGACGGTCTGTACAGAATTCAGATTGAATTGTGAAATAAGTTTCTGTCAGCTCAAGTCTGCTAAGACTATACGAATGACCCTTCAAGTTGCAAATAGCTACCCAGACGTGCAAAATTCGTCTTTTCCACAACAGTTCACAAATAGTAGCCTGCCCTTGACAGGCTAGTATAGACTTTTCAGTTTAAGAGTACTTACTTGTCTAGAGATGATTGATAGACAGATTGATATTAGATAGATAGATAGATAGATAAGATAGATGTCAGACAGATAGATAGACAATCACTTTTCCTCAAATTGTGCACCCTCTAAGGCTGATAATTTTCAAATTAACATGCACCAAACTGATTAAATTGAAAATTTTGCCCCTTGGGGACATCTAAAACAGTTGTAAGGCAGGACCTATTCTAGGTCCTTAGTGTTGACTCACAGAAGGTGTCAAGTCTTTCCACCTTTTTATCAGACACCTTTCATCAATTTGTTGTCCCTTTTTGTTCAGTATTAACCTTAGCTATCCTATTGGAGGGCTTGAGAATTATTGGTTGGATAATTTTCTCAGGTGGCTGGATTACCAAGCATAGCAATGCAAAAATATATTCATATTTAAAATTCTTATGTGTGCATAATAAATATTAGAATGCCACTGAGCTAAAATTAATGAGTCTGTATTTAAAGCAGGGCAGTATTTAAAATTACCCGCCTGATGACTATTTTCACTTAATCACATTATAAGTATCTCTGATTACTTCTTGTTAATTACTAATTAGAACCTGAGGTGGGGGGGAGAAGAAATTTGGAAATTTGGTAACAGATTACTTAATTGCTATCCTCAAACCGGTACTCAAAATAATATTCACACTCTTGAGCCAGCCAGTTAGCATTATACAGAGAGACACCTCTGTGTGGAGGATTGTTCTAGGTCCCATGGGGGAGATGTGAGAATATCTCTGCAGTTTACAACAGCAGAGCAAGAACAAAGGTTTGGAAAGAATTGAAGCAACACCTGGGTCTGTGCAGGTACGTGTCATGTGAATCATACACGTAAATGCCAGGGGATTTCACCCAGTGATATACCTGCTCATATTGTTTGTAAGATCTGGGGGCCAGCAAGATCATATTTCCATTACACAAGACCCAGACTTTTCTCTCTTTACCCCCTCCTATTTATCTGCATATTTTTATGCTTGTGGTTGGTTGTCTGTCCCTTAAATTTCAGCTACACAAAAGCAGAGCTTTTTATTTATTTGTCCACAGATGCATTCCAAATGCTAACAGTGCCTGGGATATAGTGAGCTCTCGATAAATATGTGTTGAATGGATGAGTTTAATAATTTCCACAATGGACAGAGATGAGGACATCTGGTCATGTGAATTTGCTGATTCATTTGAAGACAATTTTTGAACCAATATGGAGGTATATCTGTGCTATTGTTTCTTCTACTAGAGTTAACTTTTTAGCCCAAAAGGCAATGGGGTAAATCTCTGTGGAAGAAGGGCAATCTCAGGTTCCATTTTTTTCTAATATTAAATATAATTTATTGCCAAAGTGATTTCCACACAACACCCAGTGCTCAATCCCAACAGGAGCCCTCCTCAGGTTTCAAATGAATACTAACAACAGCATGTGAAAAGCAAATATATTCTTTAAGAATAATAATAAAAAGGGGGGAAATTGTCAGCTGGCTCTTCTGGAGGCTAACTTTGCAATTTGGTTGAAAAATGAAAAAAAAATTCAATCACCAACAGCAAGTAACCCGTTGGAGTGAGTTTCCTTTTAATAAACTAATTTTTGACTGGTTTGACCCCTTTTGTTGGAGAGGCCAGGCCAAATGAAATTTGAATTGCTCCTTGTTGAAAAAACAAAACAATACAAAACAAATTCCCCACCACCTTCTGAAGCAAACTGTTAGAGCAGATCCTAACCCCAAATCATGGAACAATTTATAGAGAAACAGCCGCCTCCATAGAAGTGGAAGACACATATTCTCCATCCATCCACAACTAGTGATGAAGCAAGTCTTTTGGGAACGGATCCTGTTAACACACTTTTATTTTGTAAAAATGCAACTGAGTTAATATCAACCAGTAGTTCTTGATGTTTTTTTTTCCTTCTAAAAGACTTTTGAGGCCCCAGTATCTCCCAGTAAAATACAGGCTCCTGTATTTCCAAAGAGTCCCCGTGTGTATTTAATACAATTGCTATCAGTCGTGGTTCAACATTTGTGACAAATCCATTGTGGGAACATCTGGGTTTACCTGGGATTCCCCAGCACCTTGTGTTCCTCAGGCATCAATTTGCCCTGATGTCTAGATTCCTCAATCAAAGGGAACACAATCTAATTTCAAATTGAAGCCAATGGGAAATTGATGAGTGTTGCTTTGTAGGCAAAACCTTACACAACTAGTCTGATCTCATGAAATAGAACCATTAGGAGAAAAACTCAATAGTTTAAAGTCTCATATTTCTCCTACCTTTTGCTTTTTGATTTCTTTTTTTTTTTTTTTTTTAATTTTTTTTTTCAACGTTTTTTATTTATTTTTGGGACAGAGAGAGACAGAGCATGAACGGGGGAGGGGCAGAGAGAGAGAGGGAGACGCAGAATCGGAAACAGGCTCCAGGCTCCGAGCCATCAGCCCAGAGCCTGACGCGGGGCTCGAACTCACGGACCGCGAGATCGTGACCTGGCTGAAGTCGGAGGCTTAACCGACTGCGCCACCCAGGCGCCCCGTGCTTTTTGATTTCTTTTTAATGGTAGTTCTAAATTTTTTTTTTCCCCTACAACCCTTTTCCCTGAACTTTTCTCCCCCTCTGAATCATTCCCATGGGCATAATTGGGATGTTACAACTTTGCCCCTCAACGTTCTGGAGTCTCTAAGGGATGTGCCCTTATCCAATGTGCCCATGGTCCTCAGCTGACATCACTCAAGAACTGAGACTTGGACGCCTGGGCAGCTCAGTTGTTAAGCATCTGACTTCAGCTCAGGTCATGATCTCATGGTTCATGAGTTCAAGTCCCACATCAGGTGAGTTTAAGCCTCATTTCCGGTGAGCATGAGCCCCGCTTTGGGTGAGCCCCATTTCTCTCTCTCTCTCCCTCTCTCTCACTCTTTCTTTCTGCCCCTCATTGGATTCTCTCTATCTCTCCCTCTCTCTCTACCCCTTGCTCACTTGTGCCTTCTCTCTCTTTCTCTCTCTCTCAATAAAAGAAAGAAAGAAAGAAAGAAAGAAAGAAAGAAAGAAAGAAAGAAAGAAAGAAAAGAACTGAGTCTTCACAGCTGCCCTTCACCCTCCACACTTGCCTGTGCATCCCAGCCCTGGCACTCGGGCACTGGGCGCTTGGGTCCTGGGCACTTGAGCACCAGGCACTTGGTGGCAGCTGAGCTGTGTTTTATTGATCACTGGATTCAAAATCCATCCTTTGCCTGAAAGGGATCTCTGGTGCAAAGTCTTGGGAGCAGGTGATCTCCCTGAGAAACCAAGTTGTGATCAGCAATTCACTGGAGCGCTCAGTGAGCACGTTCGCGTGTGTAACTCGGGAGTTTGAGCTGCTCAGTGTTCATGCGGTCTTCCCAGCTGCATTTTTAAGGACTTGGGCTGTTCCAGCCTTTGGCTACAGCTACAAACTGAAGGGTGGGGAGAAACGGGAGACTGGGAGAATATAACAAGTATATCGTTTTGAATAAAGGTTTTTTTCTGAATATATTATTCATTAATATATTTATTCATAGGAAGAATATATTTAAAAGGATTCTGAATATTCAAGAATCTATAAACAAATATATTTTTCATGAATATATTTATAAGGAGAATAAGAGGAACTTATAAGAAAAAATATTCATGAAGAATGTATTTTTGAATATTAAGGATATATTCATAGGAACACTTCATATTCAAGAATATATTTTTCAGCTCTGGGAGTTGCAGAGACAAACGGAATATTCTTTAAAATGATATGAAACAAAATGTAATGCAGTGAAAACTCAGTATTTCAAAAGGAATGCGCAAATGTGGCAAGTCGGTCATTTGCTGGATGGTTAAGAAACGTTTCTGGATCAGGAGTCAGACTTCAGGATTCAAGCCCAGATCTCACTCCAGAGCCCAAGTATTTCCCCCTATATTTCCCTGCCTCCAATGGCACTCAACAGGAGATCCACAAAAACAACTTGATCAGGAAATCCCAGGGATGTTCAAAAGTCGGCACGCAGCAAGGGTCAGAGGTCACAACTCAGAGCCCTGGGTTAACAGGAGTCAGTCTTCCATGCTGTCACTCTTGGAATCTGTTTAGGACTGGGGTTATCCAAGGTCAGGATCTAATCACAGTCTGGGAGAAAAGAGGTGTTCGGAGCTGATTAAGGAGAGATTTTTCTTGGGGGGAATGTGGGTTGTTGGAAGTTAACAGAAATTTATTTTGGTGAAAAAGTAGCCAAAATGAAAGGCATTCAAAGACTGTGGTCTCAGAAGTCCTAAGCTCCCTCAGCATACTTGCTAATGATCTAATTTCCAGCCCCACGATGTGTACTTATGGTGTGTTATACAAATGGTCCTTTAGGGGGACTCTTTCTAATAACCTAGAAGTTTGTATTTCTTGAAGCCCTATTGGCAATATTTTGCTTTGTCTTTGGCTCACTCGTATTGAAGGTGGGAATCAAAAAGAGGAGAGTAAGAGGCTAAGAGTGGCATCTGGGGGCAGTGGAGGCTTTCAAACCATCTGGGACATTTCTGGATGTTTCCTGACTCCTGCGGGTGGTGGGATCCTCCTGGCCGAAAGATTTCAACTCTAAGGTTTCCAGCCTGTCTGGAGAGCATGGGAAGGAATTGATTGGAGTCAAAACTGGACATGGTAGGGCTGAGTCAGGGCAATCGAGGTCCCCCTGCGATCATCCTGGGGTCTGCCCCACATGCTTCTGGGCCCCCTCACACATACACACACCGTGAGCCTCTCGGGGTCCTCAGGACTGACGCAAACTTCAGGAGTTTGTGTGTGGGGATTCCTGGAAGAATGCTCAAGAATCAGATTGCTGTTGCTACCGTTTTCCTGACCCTTACTTAATGGCTACTGTCAGGTGTCAGGCACCTTATGTGTGTTATGTCTGCTACATTCACACACACACATCCACAAAATCAAACTGAAAAAATAAATCCCTCAAGGTAGGTATTAGTTTCTTTTTACAGACAAATTACGCCTACTTGGGACGTTACGGAGGTGGGATTTTGAAGTCGAATTTGATGGACTCTCCTCATTCACTGGTGCAACAAATCACTTACCGTGGGCCGGTGAAGTGCCAGGGACCACATCAAGTGCTAGGAATAGTGACGAACAAGGCTGCCGCAGTCTCTGCCCTAGCAGACCGTCTAGATTAGTGGGGAGAAACAAGCAAATGGTAACGACAGCCAGCGAGGAGCGACATGATGGGGAGGTGCGCTGCGGTGGGGTCTTCCCAGGCGGGAGAGAGGCGGAGAGAACATCTCAGGCAGAGGGAGCAGCACAGGCAAAGCTGAGAGGCCCAGTAGGAGGGTGAGTTTGGAGAGGGAAAGGAGTTCAGGGTAGGTGCAGCCCGGGACGGCAGCGGGAGGGAAGCGCTGTGCCCGAGGAAGGTGGGGCGAGGTGTGAAAGCGGCAGCGTGCAGGACCAGCACGGACCAGCTCCGGAGCTGACCCGCACCCGGTTGGTCTCCACCTTCAGCGAGTTTGTGTTGGCAGGAGAATCTATAACACAGAAATGGACAGAGTCGGACGTTTGGGTTTCCTGGCTTGGGCAGCTACTCTGCTGATAGGCTATTGTTCACTCGGGTGAGGATACTAGGGTGAGGCCATCTGAGTTCCTTTCGAGTATGACAGGGTGAAGGTATTGGGTGACAAGTCAGGTGTCCGGTAGGTGCCTACGTACCTGGATAGAGCTCTGCCTGATCACACTGTCATTTAGGAACACAACTTTTCAACTCTCATTTGGCTTGGTATTGTCTGTTCTGTTAGATCCTTCTGTTGAAATGACAAGTATTAAATATGTGAAACACATAGGGGCACCTGGGTAGCTCAGTTGGTTGGGCATCCGACTCCTCATTTTGGCTCAGGTCATGATCTCCTCGTCAGTGAGATTGAGCCCTGCCTCGGGCTCTGTGCCGACATTGTGGAGCCCGCTTGGGATTTTCTCTCTGACTCTACCCCGACCCCCACCCCCCACTCTCAAAAGAAATAAATAAACATTAAAAAAAAAATACATGAAACATGCATCTCGTGTCTTCCACGGAGCCTATACAATGAGCAATTGTGAGGTTCTTTTTAATTTAAAAAACTCCACTTTAACTTCTTATTAGCAGCTGAGTTTGCTTCCCTAAGGAAACCTATCCCAAGTACTCAAAAAAGGCTGACTTCTTTGGTGGCTAATGCAAAGGTTGTGGCATGGGAACAGGTGATAGCAACATATTCATTAAGGCAGTGATGTGGGGGGTTTACTCTTTATCTGTTTATTCTCATTTAAAATATATTAAATTTTAACACAGCAGAAGCAGGAATTATACATGGCAGTCTAAAAATTAAAAAACACACACACACACAAAGCAGAAAACAAACAGCAAACAAAACTCCATAGAAAACAAAAATTGACATGAACTAATAATATATTAAAATTCCATTTAGGTAAAGGTCTGAAAAATGTCACGTGTGCACACCTCTTACAGAAGATTTTTTTTTCTTCAGTGTGCTACAGTTTGAGAATCTCCAAGCTGAATCAACTTTCTTCAACCGTGAGATTCTTAAAGAGGCAAATGGGTGTGGTCTGTTTCTTGTCTCCTCCTCCCGCCCCCCAGGAAACAATGGACCTCCAGTTCCACGGGGGCATATGCAGCTGACTGTGGGTGTAGGAAAGTTGGTGACTGTCTTTCGAAGTTGCTGGAGTCTCAGATATAGTCACTTTATACAAAACAAGTCAGGTCTGACCAGAAATCAGAATTGTTCAAATGACTCACAGCTACCAAGCTCCCTACTTTAGAGATGTTGCCTTTCAGTGCTGTGACTCTACAAAGATATAACCCAGCTGCACACCTGCTCAGAGAGAGCGCGGGGCCAACCCTCCTGAGGCCTCCTCGGAGCGGAAGCCAGGAGGGTTTGGGGTGGGAGGGTAGCTGGCCCACGAGCCTGTGTCAGGGGCAGGGCGGGTCTCCCTGTGCCCCCAAAGAGAGCCTGCCACACACTGCTAGCAGGCGCGGGTCCTTGGGATGGTCCGATCAGGTTCCGCTAAATGCCCAGGCTGAGTGTTCTGGTGCTCCTGGGCTCGTTGTGGGAGACACTGGGAGTGCCAACAAGAAACGATTCATGGGACAAAAAGGAGAATTAATGAATCGTGAAAACATGTGCTTATTATTATTATTTTTTTAAAGATTCACACTTTCCTGAGTAAAGTACACAAAAATCCCACATGAAGTCTTTTTAAAGCACCAGGCCTCTATCTCTTAGACTCACTGCACCCAGATGGCAAATCTGGGCCAAGCTCAGATGTTCTGGTGAGAATATTAACAGTGTATTGGGAATGCTGTTTCTCTTCATATTTTACCACTTGAGAGTTTCATGCTTGAAAAACGGGAAATGGTGAAGGAGAAAGCTGAAATGTGTATGTGTGGGCTTCTTTGGTCTGTTCGTTGCACCGCATCGGAGCTGAAAGGACCCCGCAGACGATAAAGATGTTCCTAAACCACACGCGGGCCTCTGCGTCCTTGGCATTGGCTCAGCCATCAAAACCCTCTGAACATCTCAACCACGACCACTTTAAAAGGTCCAGACTAAATATGGATATGACCATGGGGATATTAAAATCAAATTAACGTAGGCCAATCTTATTGCTGGGAGAACAGGTCCTGGTGCCCTGGCCGGTTCAGGCGGTGTGCTTATCCTCTGGCTTCTTGGCCTGAGAGAGAATCTTCTTCAGTGAGGTCCTGGGAATTCCTGAACATGAGGATAGAATTATAAATTTTCAGTGCTGGACCCAGCTTGATCTTCATCACCTTGACGATGTCCGTCTGTGTCAGAAGCAGGAAGGCTTTGCCATCGATCTGCTGCAAGTAAAGAAACACCATTTACCCTCTGGGAACTTTTGGGTGCTGAGCTGTGTGACACCGAACGGTTTTGTCCTCCCTGCAGAGCTCTCCAACGGCAGAGAAATACGGCACCCTCTCCCACGGGGTCCCAACCTCTGCCCCGCTCTGTGCTGTCGCCCGAAACTCTGTTGAATATGAATTCAAGATACACTCACGGTTGCCAGGTTAAATTTCTACTCTTATGTTTCAAAAATCTTGTCCTGAATTTATATCAAGAACCTTAAAAATAGCCTGCTTTCATTCACCAAGTAAATCTCCAGGAATTTTTCCCAAGAGAACCGAGTTGCAATGTGTACATTCTAGTGTTATTTATTGGAAACAACCCAGCATTTCAAAAATGGCAGAAATAAATAAATTCTGGTACCGCCTCGGCTGGGGGACCAGGCAGTCACCGAAATTCATGTCTCAATGAAACACTTAATGATTTTAGCAAAGTTTTCATCCATGGTTAAGTGACAAAGCATGACATGATGATATAGAAAGATCTTAGCTTTAACCCGTAAAATTAAACCTGCACGACCACATGTATACATATACACAGTGAAAATACCTGAAGTCTTTATGCCAAACGTGAAGCAAAGTTAGATTTTTCTGGGGGAATAGTGGTTTGATTTTTGCTTTCTCCTTTGAACTTTCCTGCATTAAATTTTTTTTATATAATAAATGCTATAAGCAGAAATACATACAAAATAAATGTTTTATTTATTAACTTTTAAGACATTGTGGTCTGACATGTAATAGCTTTCCCAAGATTCATAGGATGGTGAGTGACCCCCATGCAGGCTTTTCCCACAGCAGACTGGGATCTGCTCTCAGAGTTTGAGTCGAAGGGACTGTGGGCGTGTCCGGCACCCACATCACCTGTTTACAGAAACTGGCGCAGAAAGATTGCTGGTTCTAGACCCAAGAAGACAGAATGAAAGGTTTTTCTATGGTAACACCCTTCCCTGAACCTAGCACTGTGGTTCTAACCCTTTTTAATTAACGGTACAAACTCGCAGTGTCAATGTCTCACTGAGGAAGTAGGGATTCCCCCAGGGACCCCAGTTTTGAAATCCAAGTTTAAAATGTAAGTGACAGGCTAAAGTTTTAAAGTTTTAAGGAAGTGTTAAAAGGCTTCCTGTGCATTTATGATAACGTCTGTTGAAGAATCATCCATTTAGAGAACAGAATACCTGGATCATTTTGCTACGCACTGAAACACACTAATCCTAATCTTTAAAGGTCTCCTCGAGGAAGTCTGTGTTTTACAGAAGAGGGATGAGACAGGTTAAGTGATCTGCCCATCGAGGGACTGCTGGTCATAAAAGCCAGGCGGGAGCAACTTGACCTGCAACTTGACCTGTGGACAAGGTGGGTCCTCGGCATTGCTTAATGTAGGGATCGACCCCTATGTGCAAGGCCAGGCCAACCACACCCGAGACCTGCTGGTCGAACCTCATGTTTCCATTGGCAGCTACACACACTGCTACCATACTGCCCTCTTCCATGATGCACAGTTACTGGGGAGGCCCGGCTCAGGGGGGTCCAGGACCGAGAGTATTTTCCCTGATCCATTCATGCCCTGACCTCTACAGAGGGGGAGGATGTGCTACACACTGGAGTCTCTAGAAGTGTAGTTTTCTTGGAGACTTCTGGAGCCATGATGGCGGCTCTGGAATCACCCAGATAGAGGCCGGGATCTGACTGCCCTTTTCTTGCTGTGCCTCAGCTTCTTCATAGGTTCTTGTGAGGACCCAAGAACAGAGGTTGTAAAGTGCTTAGCACAGGGTCCAGCATAGGGCAAGCCCGCGATAAACAGTAACCACCATATCTGCACTATTATTCTGTAGCTGGTTTCTTCTGGGGTCCCTAGAGCTATGGCTACTAATTCCAGGAGAAACATTAAGCAGTTTGGTACATTCCCAACCAACAGGGGGGTAGGAAGCAGAAGCCCCAGGGAAGGATTTTGTGGCCTCTGCATTCTTCTTGGAGCAGGTGCAGAGCGGGGATGTACAGGAAGGTCCCACTCTCACCTCGGAGTAGACAAATCCTCTCCCCTCCCTGGGAGGGGGTTCATGGCGGGAATCCTTCCTCCTCAGTGGGACCTAAAGTCATCATGGTAGGGCCTTCACAAGACATGTAAGGATTAAGTAATTGACATGTTCATTTATTCTTCCAGCAAACAGTCTACTTCTTGAGCACACTGTACGAGCCAAGCACCACAGCATTCTGTGCCAAAGCCCAGCTGAACGTAAGCAGGTCAAAGGGCCTGGGCCTGATGGCACCACTGGGCTCCTCCCTGCCCGGACCCCTTTATCCTGCCTACCCAGCCTGTTCTTATTTACACATACGTAGATGAAAACAAAGCACTTCTGGGTCCAGAAGTATGGAAATACATACAATTTTTTGCATTTCTTACCTCTTTCTTGAAGCACTTGGCGTGTTCTTCACAGCCCAGAAGAGACTGTACAAACTCAGCCACCTACAGTGCAAGATGAAAAGCCTGACTTAAAACATGCACCTGAAATAATTTCTTGGGTTGTAGTAATTCCATGTTTGAGTAAAATAGACTTCAAATCCCTCAAACGCTCAGGATTTAAATAGTAACTATCAAGTCACATTAGCATTTGCCAGCTCAGAAGTTAGACCAGCCCCCGCCAGGATCTCTTCTAGCCTCTTATTTCCAGGCTGACCTACATCAGGTTATAGTTACGATGACAATGACAGCCTCCTTTTGTGCAGCGCTGGCATTCTGGAACCTGCTCTCCTCTGATCCTCCTGTCCTGTCAGGGAAGGCAGGAGGGAGTGGCCTTGTGTGTAGCAGTCTTTACAGTGACTGTCAAGGATGAGGACCTGCCCATCTGGCCCTTGGGCAGCCCTGAGGCCCCATCTATCTGAGTCTTACCTGTGCCCAGCCAGCAACAGGGACTCAAGGGATCTATGCCGAGTGAGTTCCCTCATCAGGGACAATGAGGCTGAAGCCCGAGGAAGTTGAATGACTTACTGGAGGTCACACATGGCCGGGAAGTACCCCGGACGTTTTGGAAATCAGGTTTTTGGACTCCAGACCAAATCACTCTCTTCAACTTCATTTCCCACTCTTTTCCCCTCCCTCCCCAGCTACATATGCCCCCAGCTCCTTTTAATTAGAGAGACCCTACAATGACTTGGCTATAAGCACAGGAAGCTACTGAGTTTTCCCAGTTGGCGCTTTTAGGGAGCTGAGCCACCAAACATAATAAAGTGTAGACTCTCCACGACCAAAATGGCAAGAGGATTCTGGCCACCCTGGCAAGGTCTGGCATGGTTGCAGCACAGGGTGAAAGTCATGCCAGAAGGCAATAGTAATGAAACCTGGGAGGTAATGTGTATACAAGGAATGGCCTTGCTTTCTGTTTTGAATTTTTGGCTGTCTCGTGCTGACTGAATTGTGTGCACTTGACATTTCTCTCCCCGTCTAACGGAAAAGACCCACAAGAAGACGGGAGCTCAGGACCTTGTAACAACACAGTCTATAACCCACGAGCCCTAGGAGTCCCCAGCCCCCTGCAGGGAGATGACAGTGACACTGACCCTCCCCATACTTTGCAGAAGAGAACATCGTGGCGTTGGCGATTTCCGGCTTACAGGGCGGCCAGGAACCAGCACCCACAGGGCGAACCCAGGGCCTGACACCTGTATGCGCACCCTCGACTCACGGCTATATTTAATCTAATGCGTAGATTTCAGAACATCTTTTTCGGGCCAGTCAGCATGTTGGTGTCTGCTTTACTCACCTCTGATGCTGCAAGTGTGTTTTATCATGAGTCATTTACAGTCATCCTTCTAAAGTGCAGGATGATGAGAATTACAACAACAAAAAAGATCTTCCCAAACCAGCCAGAACGCTGCCACACAATGGCATCCTCAAGCCCTAGAAGCACCCAGGAGGCATTCCGGTTCTGAGCTGCTTCACTGGAGCTCCCGGTGCTCCACTCAGCCAGGAAGCTGAGCTTCTCTGTTGAGTTAATATGATTTGCCCTTCTTAGGTGGATACAAAGCATGGAGCTGAGGAAAGCCCTGGAATGCTGCCGGTCCAGCTGCAGAGACACAGTCACTGGGGCAGGTGACAGCAGGGGCTCAGAGAGTTTGTAGGGCCTGGGACGCTGCGAGGCGGGCGTAGGCCCCTTATTCCCTGGGCTGCTCTCTGGTCAAGTACACCCCGACCTCAGCTAGGCGTGAGGCCTCTGCTGGGTGCTGGGAGGGCAGGACCAGTGAGCAGGTCCAGCGTGAACATCCAATGAGTTTATGGTTCGATCAGAGGTGGGAGGATAGATGGAAAGTGGCAAGTAAGGACGGCTTACTACTCACACTGATACATGCTCAAATGCGCTAAGTTCCAGAGGCGAGGTGGAAAGGCTATGGGTTCCTGGCAGGGACAGATGGCATCTCAGATGGGAACTCAGAAGAGGTGTGATGAGGGAGGTGGAAGCTGAGACAGGCACTGTTGGGTGGCAGTGTTTCTACCCCGGGGCGATTCGGGGTGGACAAGCAGAGAACACTTTCTCGGCACAGAGCCTCAGGGTCAAGGCCGAAAGCGAGAGGCACGGTGCACATGTTCTGAGCAGTGAGGAGTCCAGTTTGGCTAGAAATGCCGAGCAGAAGGGGAGACATGGGGACAGGGGTGGGTGGGGTGAGGTGGCGGCCGTGTGGCTTCTGGTGTGGGTTTGCACTTCTACCTGCCAGCTGCAGGGAGCCCTGGAGTGGGGGTTCTCCATCGTGGCCACACCTCGGGATCATCCAGAGAGCTTCAAACACAAATGATGGCCAGCCTCAGGACACACAGACTCCAAATTAGCCAAGCTGGGCGGGACCCAAGCGTGGGGCATACATTTTCAGATTCCCCGGTTGACTCTCATCTGCAGGTGGGGCTGAGGACCCCGGCGCAAGAGAAGGCTTGAGAGAGGATCTGGCAGTGTTGGATGGACTGGGTAGGACATCAGCTGGGAGGCACTGAGGGCCTGGGGGCTCCACACGGGGCAGAGCACAGAGTTCAGGCAGGTGGCGCCGCAGAGGGAGAATCCAGAGATCTGCCTGCAGGCTGGGTGTGGGGCAAAAGGAGTCGGAGCCAGGTCCAGGCAAAGTGCTGAAGAGCGGGTTTCTCCAGGCCAGCGCTACTGACTGGTGGGGACTGATCATTCTTTGCTGTGGGGCCATCCTGTGTGTTGCAGGGTGTTTAGCAGCAAGCCTGGCCTCCACCTGCCGGGTGCCAGTTGCACCCCCACCCCCGCGCTGTGACAACCAGAAATGCGTCCAGACGTGGCCCACATCTACCTGTTAAAAGCCACAGCTCTAGGGGCGCCTGGGTGGCTCAGTCAGTTAAGCCTCTGACTCTTAGTTTTGGCTCAGGTCATGATCTCACGGTTTGTGAATTCAAGCCCCGTGTCGGGCTCTGCACTGACAGTGCAAAGCCTGCTTGGGATTCTCTCTCTCTCCCTCTCTCTGCCCCTCCCGTGCTCTCTCTCTCTCTCTACCCCCCGATGCAAAATAAATAAATAAACTTAAAAAAAAAAAAAAACAAAGCCATGGCTCTAAAAGGAAGGTTTTCCTGAGATGGTTCTTCCACAGGGAAAGGGGCAGAACGTCAAGGCAGGAAAATTAAACATAAAGAAGCAGGAGTAGGAATTAGCGACAGATACACATTTTGTTGTATCTCAGTCACCAGCTCCTGTGGGAAAGCCCTGCCAGCAGTAGGGAGCCTGGGCTCTCCACAGTGAAGTGCTTTGAGAGAGGATCTTTTTAAAACACACGTTCCACAAACTTCTATTCATGGCAGAAGTGTGTGTTGCTTTGATGGTTTGCATCCATTAAAATGTCCTTTGCTGGGAAAATGGGAAAAGAATCACATTCCCCCCTCCTCAGCATTGTTAGCCAAGCAACCACTGTCCGTGTCAAAGGTGGACTGGATTGTTTTTTTTAACTTTTTTTTTTAATGTTTATTTATTTTTGAGAGAGACAGAGTGTGAGCAGGGGAGGGGTAGAGAGAGGGGGAGATATAGAATGCAAAGCAGGCTCCAGGCTCTGAGCTGTCAGCACAGAGTCCGACGTGGGGCTCAAACTCACAGACCGCGAGACCATGACCTGAGCTGAAGACAGACGCTTAACTGACTGAGTCACCCAGGCGCCCCTAGACTGGATTTTTTTTAACAGGAATAAATAACTTGTCAGGGCAAAGAGGAGCAAAGGGAAAGCCGAGTGGCCCTCAGCTGGGCCCCGTCACGACCCCTCCCTGCACTACCTCCCTAGGGCCTCAGGCGGCAGGGTGGCCACGGCCCCACTGCCTCACCACGTGTCTGGAATCCTCTGCCTCTTTGGAAAGAGACTGTGATTCTATTCAATCTGTCCTTCTCCAAAGTCAAAAACCAGTTCCATGAAATCTACTGAGGCCGACTTCTCTGGCCAGAATTTAAAAATATCCAAAGGCCTTGATCATTATTCAGTGTCATTATTCAGTACTGTTAGTATTTATTCACTCTAAGAATAAATTATATTTTGAGCTTTAATAGAAAGCCCATTTTGCTACAAACTTTAAATGTAAAGTGGTGAGCTATCTAACAAACCATAGAGTACTCTCAGAAAGTTTCCCTCACATGCTCCCCTTAAAAATGTGTTTACCTATTGGGCAAACGTGAACTATTCAGATGAGCGTGAACTCCATGAAATAGGAAACTACCATCTATTTGCCTGCACCCAAGATGGCTGTGTGGACGCGGCTGCTTTTCTAAGGTGAATGCGCTACTGTTGGAGCCTGGGGGCGGTCGCCCTCCGCATTGGCCCCAAGAAGCCCACCTGGTGTGGAGGCTGACTGGCGCTTGGTTCCCCAAGGGACCTCATTCTCATTCCTCAAGGAACCTCATTCCTTGATCCCTCAGCGAAAGCCCTGGCTTTGTTTTGGAAGGACAGGGAGTAGGTGAGTTCTGTGGATGACACAGCAGTTGGGAAAGACTAAGAAAGATGACCCTGTGCCAGCTCTCAGATGAGCCCATTACTTTCCCCAACTTACTTCCCCCGGCGACCTACTTTTCCTGGCATCCTCTTGGAGCTCAGCAGGCCTGTTTCCTTCAGTGGGGCTGCCGCTCCCTTAAATCTTTCCAAACGGTGGTGTTCTCTATCTTGCTGAGCCTGTAGCTGTGTGCCTGACTGCACTGGCTCCAAGTCCACTGGGGACCATGCTTCCAGCCCGGGTCTCATTTTTTAACAGTGGAATCTGTTATTTGCCCTTTTTTAAGGGCCCGATTGTATAAGGCTGCTATGCTTAGTTAGCAGTATCCTGAATTTTTCAAAACACTCCCTCCTGTTTAAAGATTGCTTTTAAAGCGACCGCCATCTTTTAAACTTAATGGACATTTAGGGAGCACTTGGTTGAGGCTATGGCGATTTATATGAGCTGCTTTAAAAAGCATTTTTGCACATAAGGAATAAAAGTGCCCATGTGTGCACCAAGCATACATGAACCGCACCTGTGGCTCTAAGGGGCACACGACCTCACCTCCTGCCCTCCCGTGACCACGCACACCTGGTAGGAGGGTTCTTCACAAAATACACCTCCCATTTATTCGCTCAGACACCTACTCTGCACAAGATACTTTACTACAATGACATAAAGAGACATAAAGATATTTTGGTTCCTACTCTTAAGCGCTTTTACTCTTTTACAGAATATTGCCATGGCCCACAGTCAGAAATACACATCACACTGACCATAACTCGAGTGTTTGCATAGACCCAGATGTTTCTAACAAAGGTTTCACAAAATAATAACCCTTACTACAATATATGGTCTTTCATTCTAGAAGCACCACATTGACTTCATAGCCTACCCGTGTTTCTGTAAACACGGCTCTGGAAGAAACAGCCACAGTGACAAAGGAGTTAAAAGTCAGCTCCCTTGCTCTGGGCCACGTCACCAAGGCCCTGTGCTGGCTTCTCTTCACAAGTAACATGATGCAACGAGGAGAAGGAGGTCTTCCTTCCCAGGCCAGGACAGCAGACGAAAGGGAACATTCTTGCTCTTCATCTTCTGCCACAGGCAGACTCCTGCCTTGAGTCTCCCTGAATGTTCCTTAACACAAGGACACAAGTCTGTTTTCAATGTATCCTGACTCAGGCTCCCGTGGTTCCTCTCCAATACTTTGCCTAACGAGAACAAAACACAAAAGGATAGCACCCCCCTTTGTCTCCTCTTGCCCTGTACTGACTTTTCAAATCTTCACTGCCCTATCCCATTTCTAATGTGGTGTCTAAAATAGTCACAACCTCTATTGTTGGAACTCACTGGAATGCCCCCGAAGCGAACCCCATCGGAGAGTTGCCTTATTTTCAAAGATACAAACAGAACCGTCACGAAGCCCACTGTCAATCCACCCAAGATTCTTCTTGAGACCCTATTTTGTTCTGGGAAACGTGCTACAAGAGCGTGAGAATACAGAAAGAAATTTAGGATGTGGTCCTTGTCCTCACGAGCATTTGGTTAGGGAGATTTCAAGATTATGATATATTATGCATTAGGAGATAAGCCAAGTGGTTTCTCTGGAATGCATCCCCGAGGGAAGTCATGGGTACAGAAGCATCACGACAGAAGCACTTTATGAACACAGCCTTACGGATGGTTTTACTTTTAACATAGAAAGTTCTAAGGCCTCTTTCAGCAACAGAAGGCTGGGGCTCCATGTATATCCATTACGAGAACTCGGGAACTGTGACCTTGCCCTCCTAATAATCATTGATGGCACCCTCGGTCTCCCCCGCAGCAAGACCCTCCCTTTTGAGGCTCCCCTATCCTGCTGAGACTTGCCCTGTGACCACTACCGCCTCTCATCACTCCACCCCCTCGCTTTCCTTCAGTGCCAGACTTGGGACTCGTCAGATCTGAGGTCCCATAAACTTCCCAGTCACTGCTTAATTTTCCTAGAACGGAGGTTCTGTTCTCTTTGGATGATGGTCCCCTTGAGACGTTAATAAAAGCTCTGGCGCTCCTCTTAAGGACAAGAAATACACATATTGTACACATTTTTTCCAGATTCCCCAAAGCCCAATTCCACAGCCCCAGCCAGGAGCCCCGAGCTACATCTGCTGTCTGTGCCCTGCTGAATGGAACACTCACCACCTGCCGCCCCTGACACTTCTCTTCCGCGGACTTGCTCCACCACCGTCGTCCCCACTGACCTCCATCCTTGACGGCTCTCCTTGGATGATCACGCCTTCCGTGAGGGCTTCCTCAGCGGGCCCCACCCCCCCATCCATTACTGACACCTCATCCGGTATTTCCGCCCCCGGGAATGGTTGTCGCACATCCACTGCTGTAATGGAATCTGCAGGGACCTCTCACTCAAAAAAGACGGGGTCTCTCTCCCAAAGTTTCATTTCGTTTGATGGCACCACTGCTTTCCCCTTCATTCAGGTGAACTCTACGGACCGTGTAGCTCACATACCTCCATCCCAAGTCCTAAACCGTGTGGTGCTGCGTCTACAAATGGAATCACATTTGGCTCATTTCACTTCTTCACCTTCAATAGCTGATCTATTTCACTGTGTTGTGTTACGGCTTTCGACTTTAAAACGTCTGCCGACTCTGGGTGGTTTTGCCCATGGCAGCTCCCGGCGCAGGCCCAGATGATTCTACACCAGGAGCGTGGCGGTGCCCGCTGGTTGGTCCCTCTCCTCCGCCCCTTCGCACGCTTCCTCCTTCCGCAGGTGAGTGTGATTCTCATGCCCCCGAAGCACCATCTTCACAGGTGATTTTCTGCATGAGAACCTCAGGCGGCTCGTACTGCCAGTGCCCGGCCTCACACCGGGCGCACCTTCCCCATCCCAGGGCTCTTCTGTCTGTGCCCCAGGTCCGCAGGGTGCTTGGTGGGTAAGACGTCAGCTTAGGACCTGGCTCTGCCTGTGGGGCCCTGAGAAGTGACTTAGTCTCTAGGTGCCTCAATTTCCCTGTCTGTAAAATGGGCAAAATAAGAGTCCTTGTCTCACTATCAGTACCTTCATAGTGTTAATAGCATCATCAATGTTAGTAAAGGATGCGCTCGCTGTACATATGCTATCTGTGCACACGTCATACTTCCATGCAACCTTCTGTCTTTCCTTGTGACTGGAATGGTCTCCCTTCTTTTCTCCCCTTGGATATGTTCCACTTCTGTTTCAAAATCCAGCCTATGATGCCTTTGTCCTTCAACATTCATTCAACAAACATTACTGGCTTATCTACTAACTGCCAGGTATAGTGAGACGTTCTCAAGATACATATCAAGTGAGTGGAATAAGGTCTCTACTCATCTGGTCAAGGGTCGGACAAGTGAGCATAGGTCAGTGACAGAAGATTCTCTGAGGAAAAGGGGGGTGCGGAGAGGCTCCTGCAGGAGGTGAGCACTGCGCCGCTGGCTGGCAGAGTAGGAGGGGCTACCTGGGGCAGGGGTATAAAGCGTGCCAGTGTGAGGACCCCACGTGGGGGCTGCAGCCCAGCGCGGGAGAAGCGCGAGGGGCGCGTGGGCAGGGAGGACGGCCCACGCAGGTTCTAAGGCCTGCGCAGCCGAGGACTCCGTTTGGGGAGCCGGGATCGTGTCAAGGTAGGCACAGACACACCCAGAGCTCACACCCAAGGTGTCTCTTCCGTGGTCACCCACTGGCGGGTCTCGGCTGCTCTGTGAACGTGGGGCCGGGGGCTGGATGCGGGTGGCTGCCCTCCCCGGGACATCGGCCTCGGCACAACGGCGATGAGGCGAGGGAAGAGAAGCCACTGTCACTCTAACTTAAAACGTGGTACAACCTAGTGAATGGCTTGAAAGTCAGGAACCAGGGATTGCCGCCAAGCTGTCAGGGGAGCTCCCCATCACGTGCAGGGCTGTTACAAGGCCAAAGCCGCACACGACTGGATCACAGACACGATAGGTTTTGACTTAGTTGGCTTGGTCGTGAAGCTGCTGCACGCTTTGTAAACCAGTAAAAGGTCATCAGCAAGGGGCGGGGGGGCCGACCCTGCATACTCTTTAAGGAACGGGACCACGTTTAGTCGCCACCGGCTGGCATATTCGGTCAACTCTCCGTTACCAGTGCCACGGGGGCACTGGAGGGATCGGAAGGAGAGGTGGGGCGGCGGGGTGTGCTGGGGAAAGCCCCCGCTGCTCCAGGTGGGTTTTGTGAGGTTCCCCGGGAGGAGGCGGAGGGAGCAGCGTTGCCCCAAACCTCAGCCTCCGCACGGCCTTTGCCACCTGCGCCTCGTCCGAGGTTGCGAAGGAAGGCCGAAGCCAAGGTTAAGTCGAGCTGATTGCAGAAAGTGCTCAGTGAACATTCTGTGACTAACTTCACTCCAGCTCTACCGTTATCTTGTCCTCAGAGCGACCCACGGTTTTCCTTCATTTAAAAAAAATTAATTAAGGCCTGACTAGTGGAAATAATACCTTTATTAAGAGAAATGTCAGAGAGTGTATTCGTTAAAAGAAAACTGCTTTACATATGAAGCATTTCTGCAGCATCACAGCAAGCAATGAGACTTACCTGATCCTTATTAAAAAGCAACATTGTAAGGAACATTTATATTAAAGTTGGATCAATTTTCCCATGTGTACCGCATCTTATGCAATGTTGTGATCTAATTCACTTTAAAAACCAACCTAAGGCTAACCGATCATCTGTGGCTTCAAGTAGACAAATGGGCAGCACACAACTGCTCAGTAATGAGAACAAGTGAATCCTCTGGGGCCCTCCAGGTGCCCCTCAGCACAGAACAGAACATCCGGGGGCGGGGGCTCCCCAGACAGGATGCCAGGGTGCAAGCCTAAGATGCTTATACATGTGTGCTTCCGCAAAGTAAATCTGTGATGTGGGACTGGAGGCTTGGGCCGATGGTGGTGGAGAACAGAGGTGGTTCTGGGATACCTCGGGGTAGAGGCCCAAACCAACTGGGCTTTCCTCACTCTTTCCAAATCATGCCCGCCTTCTCCCTTAAGTATGGATCTTAGATTTGCTGCAGCGGATTCAGCGCCTAGGAGAAACCCTCAGCAGCCTGGCACGCTCCCTCCAGGCCCCAGAGCAGCCCCGCTCACCTCGTCCACTGTCCACCGGGCCACCTCGCCTGCCTGGATGTTGGCCACGCCTGGAAGCAACTTGCAGTGCTGCTCCCTGCCGAGTGGAAGGTCCCGGAAGGGGTGGGCCGACATGGAGGACATGAAGACGGACTGGTGCAGCGCCTGCTGTGTCTGCTCAGCGGAATATTCTGAAAGAGAGGCGGGGAGTGAGCCGCACACAGAGCGCCGCCTGGGTCAGCCCCTCCGCCTGGGGGGCCCAGAGTCAGGATAGGACAAGCGCAGGCTCAGTGGGGACCCTGGCGTTCCTGTCGCTTGGCATCATCGCCGGGAGGAGTCCCCAAGCTCGGCCCATGCCAGTTTCAACACAACTGTCGTGAGAAATGGACCTTATATAAGGCCCAGGTGACTCTGGCTATTTGCTAAGCAAGGTCAAATAATATCTACGAGACACTGCTTGATGCCAACCAAGAGTTAGCCTGTCACTGCCACTGGCCTCTCTCTCCCTATATCAGGAGTCAGAGGAAGCACAGAGCCTCACGGAGTGTGGCTATTAACTGCATCTGCACACCGACCCCTCTGGGATGTGTGTGCACACAAACAGCGACTTCTTCCTGGCGGCCGCCTCCCATGGCTCCAAAGACACAACGAGCCCAGGTCCACATCTGGCTTCATAAGTCCCCTGGGGGACACTGAACATGGAATGCGGCTCAGGGTCCCCGTGAGAATCTGGGTGGCAGCTGCCGAGATAGCTCCCCGCAGGACACGACGATCTCTCGGGACTTGCGGAAAGCGGCCGCACTGCGATGTGTATACCCTGACCCAGGTGCTCTTAAATGGGCGCTCTCTCTTCAGAGAAAAAGCTCTGAATGAGCCGTGTTCCGGGACACGAAGGGTGGTGCTGCTTGCTTGCTCAAGACTATCAGTAAGGGGTAAGACCTCACTTCTGCCTCTTCCTTCTCCCCAGGCTTAAGGAACTGGTGTTCCACCTTCAGGAGTGACTTTACTCTTATGTTATATCCCAACATGTAGATAGAGGCAGAGATCTCAATCCTCTAATTATTTGCTTTGAATTTATAAATGGATGCGGAGCAAAATCATCCCAGAGATTTTGGAGAACACACGTGCCTTTACGATGTCGTTTGAAAAGGCACTTTCAACACACATTAGCAAAATAAACCCGTTGATATTTTTAAGATACTTTGAAAAGGAAGACCACACACACAAAATGCTGTAAGCCTTCTAAAAGTCTACCTTTCCCGATGCAAATGACAAGTTAAGTAAGCAGGAGCCACGCGATGTAAAGTCTATTATGATGGTTTGTCTTTTACTAACAGAGTCTGAAAAGCTATTATGCAAATACTTCTACCTCAAATTAATTACAGTTTTTAGTAGGTGAGGCTGACCTGTACCGTGCATGGTCACACAGTCATACCCGTTAGTAGTCAAGAGGTTCCAGGCTAGAAGGAGCCCATCTGTCACCACCCTGACTGCTTGGCACAGACATCCTACACAGTTACCAACGCTTGCTGTCTACACAGATAAAGAGGCGGCGAAACTGCGGCCTTCTCCCAAATTCTTATGCTCCAGTCGCAAGAGGCAGCAAGTTCATCTCTAAATGCTGATTGTCCAACACTGACCTTTTTAGTATGTAAATAGGTTATCTCCCTCCATGTAGTCCAGCCAACAGTAAGTACGACTGCCGGCTCTGAAGGGAAACTTCACACCTTCTTTGAAAAGCCAGTATGTTTACAAACGTGAATGTTCTTTAATGAAGGTGTCAGGTTGGACAAGGAGCATGGACCAAACCAGCCCTGAAAACCCATGGCAGAAACATCCCAGAACAAGTCTGCAGTCAAAGCCACACAGTCACTGAGGGCTTTCCTGGGAACCAAAGAGTTAAAGCTATGTGTTTAGAGGGATTAAGACCTGAGCCAAAGCTGGGCTTTATTCTGGAAAAGAATCACTGCATCAATCAATTGGTTGTTTTCGCTGAAATAGCGTGGACTTAAAAAAAAACAAAAAATCACATCTATATCTCAAAACCCATGCCCTGGGTAAATCAATCATGTATAGTTTCCAAAATGTATAGGACTCTGAGAAGACACAATTAACGAGCTTTATATTTCGGAGGTGCAAAGGTGTTGAGTGATGGTGATTAGATTCCTGTGATTCACAAATAAAAGCTGAAGGCATTAAAAATGTAAAAGAACCACTGTGCTCCCAAGCAAGAAAATTTTCCACACTGTAATTTTGGAAGCAAATTGCCTTGGGAGCCAAGGGGTCCCCTTGGAAATACATCTAATGTGTGGTTGCCAGCACTGACCAGCCCTGGGGCTCCTTGGTATGCTGCCTCTCATGGCTCTGGGCCCTGGGAGACAGGAGCCATCGGTTAGCTCAAGAAATAAGATGGTCCACAGGTTACAATGAAAGGTAGAGAGCTCCAGCTGTATCTTACGCACGTGAACTCAGGAGGCTTTATGCTGTCTATGGCTTTTGAATTCAGTTAACTGTGTCCGTATTAGATCAAACTATTTGATTGAAGGGAGGTGAAAGCCAAATTTCTCGAAGGATGAACAGAACTCAGTGGAGAATAGGTTCTGTGGCACAAAGTGAGTCGTGCCATGGCAGTGGGGACAGGTCTGCAACCATCTTGCTGGGGTGCCCACTCCCCCAACTGGCTTGGAGTTTCCATGGGTATAAAGGGCTCCTGTCTGTGTACCTACAACCTCACGTTTTGGGGAATGCTTGCCAGAACCAGTTACATGCTAAGCACAAATAATATTCTACTCTTATCAACTTTACAAAATGAAATGGGAAGACTGACAGTTGAGTCTTCCTGCTCAAAAAGACAAGAGTTAGGTTAGGGAGGGAGTCTGTGAGCAGGGAGTTTGGAAGAACCAGTCTGCCAACTCCAAGATACAACTGGAATTGGGAACGCGTACCACCCAGAGCTGGCAGGAGGGGAAAGGGAAATGTGCATAAGGCCATAGTGTGGTCCCCAGCATGCTGTAACTAGTCGTTAAGTGGTTGAGTGCTACTTTAAACTTGACTGTAAGCTCCTTGAGGTCAGGACTGAAGCTCTATGAAGGGATGATGCATTATCTCAAGTTAACACAATCCAAGACTAATTTTCCAGTAGTAACAGAAGACAGAGGATACATTTTGGAGAGTGTTTTATGGTGGTTGTTTTGCCTTCTTTTACCATTTTCCAGGTCCAATTTCTTCAAAGCTGATGATTTTGGGGTGAGATCTTCATGTCTAGCTGAGAGAATGCTAGGATGGGCTTGCCTCAGAGGACTGCGGCACGGTGGGGGATGGGGGAAGGGAAGGGTCCACATCAGCTTGCTTAGTGGTGAAACCTGGTCCCCACACAGTTGCTGAGCGACCTTGGATGAGATACTCAGCTTCTATGTAGCAAGGTTTTTTAATTGGGGTAATGATAACACTGACATCCCACTGAGTTGTTGGAATTAGAACAGCTTCTGGAGTATAATGAATATTCAAATCATGTCAGATATTACATTACTGTTACAAGTGTGATAAAAGAGACAAGCTCAAATGGAGTTGCTTGCGGTCAGGCCCACATCAGCAAACCAAGAGTTCATACCGAACCTAATTTCCTAGTTTCCTAGTTTCCACCTCTCCCAGGAATATAATCTCAACCAGTCAGTCTGGAATCTCCTGGTGAGGTAATCTGCCTGACACATCCCTGCCATCCCCCAAACAAAGGTGACTTTACCTGAAACAGTCTGTCTTTGCTTGTCCCTGCCCCCTTCTGCCTATAAAAATCTCCCACTTTGTACAGCTCTTTGGAGCTCCTTTCTATCTGCTGGATGGGAAGCCGCCCAGTTCACAAATTGCTGAATAAAGCCAATAAGATCTTTAAAACTTAAAGTTGAATTTTGGATTTTCTGTTGTTTATTTATTTAAAAAATTTTAATGTTTATTTTATTTTTGAGAGAGAGAGTGAGAGAGAGCAGGGGACGGGCAGAAAGAGAGGGAGACACAGAATCTGAAGCAGGCTTCAGGCTCTGAACTGTCATCACAGAGCCTGACACAGGGCTCAAACTCACGAACTGGGAAATCATGACCTGACCTGAAGTTGGATGCAACTGACTGATCCACCCAGGTGCCCATTTTTATTTTTAAAGTTTTTAATTAAAAACAAAATTTAAATGTTTAATTTGAGAGAGAGAGACAGAGAGAGGGAGGGAGTGTGTGTGTGTGTGTGCATGTGTGTGCACAAGTGGGGGAGGGGCAGAGAGAGAAGAGAGGGAGAGAGAATCCCAAGCAGGCTCTGTGCTGTCAGAATGGAGCCCAACTCGGGGCTCGATTTCACAAAGTGTGAGATCATGACTTGAGCCAAAATCAAGAATTGGATGCTTAACTGACCGAATTTTGTTTTTAAACATAAGATGTAAAGATTTTTTAAGTTCTAACAATAGTGAATGTTCAGACATATAAAATTTCCAAAGCCCGCATGGCTGGATATGCCTAAAACCTATGAAAGCTGAAATTCAGCTGAAACCCAGGATCTCCAGGCCATGTTCTGATTTCACACCCAAGTGGTCCTGAAAGGACAGAGTAGTGGTCATGAAGATCACGTGCAGAATCCCGCTGGAAGGCGATGAGTGTGGGATCCCTGGCCACCGGTGATGCTGGGTAGGGCATCTGTTGCCCAGGCAGGCTGGTGCCAATGTGCAGCAACAGGGTAACATGGTTAAAATGCGTGCAGCCTGCCAGCTTTGAAATTATGTGGCTCTTGACAGACTTTTAAAATGTGGGGTGATTTGCATTATTTTAAATTCCGCGCATAAAATTAGACTTTTGAAAATATCCACTTAAAAATCTGCATACATTTTTATCAAATGTGAACATGCTGATTTTAACTTTTTACCAAGCCCAGCACAGCTCATGTCATATTAGATAGATACTCCCTGAATGGTTGCTAATAAATTAAAAAGCGTAAGCCTATGATGAAAGTATATGCTGTCTTCGGAAACTATTATCAAATGAAAAGGATCAGGTCATTCGGTCTTGGGGCTCTTGGAGTAAGCAGAGCCATCTAGATTCGAAGAGGATGCCCGCCATGAACAGGGGACACAAAGGGTCTTTCTAACCGGGTAACTTATGGACTTCATTCCTCAGGCCCGACATCCAACCCACTGTCCACCTAACACAGCGGAGGGATATGGGCTGCTTCCCAGTTACACGGCCTCCCTGCAGCAGTGATTCCCAGCCAGCTCCCCTAAAGGTCAGCCAAGAAAACTCAGCCTGCGAAAGCAGCCCCCCTACTTACAGGTTTTAAGATTTTAATTAATCAAAATGCCTTTTGCACCAGAAAAGGAAATGCATGCGTAATCCTGGCTTTGCCTTTAACACCAATGAGTGAGTGACAATAGGGAAAGATATCCCTACATTTAAAATGTCTTTCCTTTTCCAGAAAACAGAGCACGTGATATCTGTCACCTCCGTGGTTTGCCATTTGTAGAATAGTTTGGAAGAGGTTTTTTTGCCTCTGTTTTTCTCTCGGTGTTTCTTTTGGGTGTTTTGAACTTAAAAAATTTATAATGATGGGCTTAAGGATTCCAGTCAAGTCGCTTCAAGGTTTGGAGCATCGCCCGTTCCCACGGCCAGGGGGTTCAGCCGTGTGTGTCCAGCGCCAGGATACGGGACGCCCTAAGTAGCGTACCAGGGGACTTGGCCGTGGATCGGCATCCACTCAGAGAGGAGAAAATAATCCCATCTCCAAAAACGTTAAGTCATTACTTTTCTTGCAGAGGCAGTAAATGGTTCGACTCCAATGGACTCCCCGAGGAGACCAGAGTCTCTCTGCTCTTCAATGGGAAAACCCTCGCTGGGCACAGGCCCTCTTCTCCCAGTCCACGGGGACAGCCAGCTCAGGCCGGTTGTGGACGCCGCATGACTCAGGGGCTGCCTCTCGGGTGAAATGATCAAACAGACGCATGACTGTGGTGTACAAGCACGGTCTGCCTCCCCATTCCACGGACTTAAAGTCTGGAGGATTTAGAGACAAAAGGTTTTTAATTCATCTGAAAAATAACATGAAAGTAGGTCCCTGATTTCTTCTCTGCCCCTCTGGTTCTTCCAACTTCTGCTCTACCCCCACAAAGGGAGAAAAATCCTTTATGGAAATGTTCTTTAAAAATATGGCTGTTTCTTCACAAAAGCGCACACAACAAAACTGTAGCAAGTGAGTCATAAATGGTAACCAGAGGCTGCATGGCTGGGTCTCAGGTTATTTTTAATCCCACTAAAAACAGAGACCCATTTCACAAGCAGCCTTCTCTTCAATGAAAGGGGTAGCAATTCTATTGTGTTCTCTGTTCCAAAAAGGAGGAAGCAAAAAAAAAAAAAAAAAAAAATTGCCAAGGGTCCCCATATCTGATTACGTTTTCTCTGGCCTACTGCATAATCCGTGACAGTCCCGGACTGACTTTCCTCAGTGTACCCAGCACTCACTGAGAAGTTACTCTGCCTGCAGCACCGAGCTCCAGGAGTGGCTGCTCCTGGAGGAGCAAGGAAATGTTCAAAAGGGGCTTGACAGTTTGCAACATTTTTTCTTCCCGTGATCCCTTTGTTTCTAGGTCTCTGTTCTTAACATGCTTGGAGCCCTCATTTCTATGCTACCTCGTCTCCTCCTGATTTTAATGGGGTTTGACTCACTCAATCCTTTCTCATTTCTATTTTCTTACCTCCCAGTTTCCCCAAAATGAAAGTGAAAAGCAGAACAAGGGGATCCTGAACACCATTGGTGAGACAACCATGCCATCCCTGCTGTGTGGGAACACACCCGAACAGGCATTCAGTTCCCAGCGGGAACTTGGCCCACTGCTGGTTCCTAACCGTGACTTACATTACTACTAAAACAAGTGGGGCGATTGGTCTGCTGACCCACGTTCTACTTCTTCATAACCATGTTATTTGGAATCCATACATTTTTATCTGCAGAGTGCTTTAGGATTGTGGTTATTAGTCCTCCCTCATCACAAACCCGTTTCTTCTGTATTGGTTTTACATGAATGTGGGAGACAAAGCACAGAAATGTCAGAGATTGTTAGGGACTTCCCAGTGGCCTTATCGACAGAATCAGGAGGATGAAGAACCCTGCATGTTCTAGATCTGTGTACTGTCCGCAAAGCAGCCACTGGCCACATGTGGCCATGCAATACGTAAGATGTGGACAGTGCAAACTGAGATGCGCTGTAAGTGCACATGTCCTGGATTTTGATGACTTAGTACCAAAAAAAAAGAATGTAAAATCCGTCCTTCATTTTTTTTTTTTTTTGTAATCTTGATTTACATGTTGAAATGATATTTCGGATATGGGTTAAATAAAATGGCATCCAAAATTAACTTTCCTTGTTCCTTTTGTTATTTTAAATGTGGCTACTAGAAAACTTGCAGCTCGCACGTGGCTAGTGTTGTATTTCTATTGGACGGTGCAGTCTGGAAGAGTGATGACTCATGGCGTCTCTCAAGATCCACACTTGGTGCAGGAAGGGCTGGGTGGCTGAATGGAGTTAACGTGACTCATGTTGACGCGATGACGATGAAGCTCCAGGCAGCCTGCATCCCACCCAGCCCCCGGCAACCGACAACCCTGAGAGAGGGGGAAGACAGAAGACCTGAGATTAAACACAGCCCACTTGGGTGGGGGAGTGCTGCTGGAGACGGCTGCCCGGGCTCCGGTGTTGGCGGCACGGATTACTGGCCGTGACACTGGAGCTGTACGTTGGTCTGGCACACAGTGGAATGGGGGACGCTCAGTGGCTGCAGCGTTGGTGAATAAATGACTGAATGAATAAATGCATGTATCAGGGAAGTAGGAACTGTCTGCGCTTACTACAAACACAAGGAATGGCTTTCAAAACTCGATCAGGAGCCACTCAGATTTAGAACCACTTTGTCTAAAAGTGTCACTGCACACCCCTCCATCACTAAATTCTCAAGGAGCTTGTGGTAACCTGGCTGCTCTTTTCTCACTGGTGACTAGGTACCAGGGGGAGGACGGACACAAGAGCTTTCAAGTTTGTAGACTCCCTATGGAGTCTATTTTCTAAGGGTCCTCAATGCCCCACTTTTGGGCTTTACAGTTCATCACCTCTGCTCAGAGCCAACTGGCCTTCCCTCCTCAGCTCTGCCCCCTCACTCAGTGAAAAGTCAGTGACCCAGCCCACCGTCCCTGTGCACTCCAGGCCCGCCTTGCCTCTGGGCAGGTGCCTTCATACCGGCCGTTCCCCCTGGCACCCCTCCTGCATGTCCTCGCTGTCACGTCTCTGAAGACTGAGAAGCAGCGCTCCTTACAGGCGGGGATCCAGCCCCGCAGCCACTGCTGGCCTTCTTCCCTACTGACGGAGCGTCTCCTCACAGCTCCTACTCAGCGGGCACCCAAACTGTATCCACCCTCTGCTAGACGCTGCAGTCTTCCCTTTCTCCCCCGCACATCTCTCTCTCTTCCCTGGCCCCTCTGCAGGAACTTGAGGCTGCTTCTTTCTCCTTCAGCGGCCTTCCCATCTCCTCTGGCCCTCAGGGCGCTTCTCCCGCCTGCCCTCGCCCGCTGGCCTATGGGGCACAGCCTTTCTGGCTTCTCTTGCCTCGCTGCCTTCACAGAGGCGCCTCCTGACGAGTTTACAGCCAAACACAACAGGATCCTGACGGGACAAGTCATTTAACAAGCAGGGAGAGTGGCAAATAAAACGAAGTCCCCACAGTGAGACTCAGTCCTCCAGTCTGGGAAGGGATTTAGCTGCTGGCTTTTATTCCTGAGGGCAGGGGTTTTTTTTATAGCTCCTCCTTTTGGTCCTACTTCAGCAAACTCTCTTTTAAGGGGTCTCTGATGCCAGGAGTCTATCCGTCAGTTTCCGCACTCAGACGCTCAGGGCTCCTCACACAGAGGCCCTGAGGCCCTGTCACTGTCCCCAGCCCTCTCTTCAGTCTGCCCGGGGCGGGGGGGGGGTGGTGGTGGTGGGGGTGGCGGGGGTGTGTGTCATGCCTCTTAAGGGTGGCTCCTCCAGGACAGCCCCCTCCCCCCACTTGCTACCCTGTATTGAAATTGTGTGTTTATTTGCAGGCTTTGATTAAGTGGGGTACAAACTCAAGGGCAGTCATTTCCAAGTCATCCTGCACCCCCGTGGCCGGCACAGTGGAGTACAGGTGCGTAAGACCCGAGCTGACTGTGGAGCCATCTGAGGAATTTCACTGCGGAGACAGATAACGCCGTGGCAAATGCCAAGCTGGTCTGTGCCAGTGAAAACAATGAGTTTCTATCCCGTGGGCTCTCATTTGACAAATATACTCATTACTGAAAAAGCTGAGAATTGTTTGTGATATGGAATCTTACTAACATCTCAATTTGATACTCAAGAAGCAGATACCCCCCCCCCACTTTCATTTTAACAAACATGCAGGAAAACCCATATTAACTTGTGATATGTTAGTCATCCAATAAAAGATTTCAGGGCAGCATATCTTTTGATGGCTGAAGGGTGACCTTTTGGTTTAATATCTGCTTCGCGCAGCTTGAGACATCATTAATTAGCTTCTTTCGGTTGAATACTACAACCCAATCACTCAGCGTGTATTTTTTTTTTATCCTCGGCGGGACCATTTTCCTTCACTTGCAAAAGTGAGACCATAATTGAATGAACGTGGGTGCCAACTTGACCAAGACCTGGAGTCGCTCTTCTCAATGCGGCATCCCCCACCTGTTCGCTTCCTATCCCGGCTCTCCACATGCAGTCTTAAGAAGACCGAACCCTACTTGAGCTGGCATTCACAAATCTGGAAGGCCCGGCCACGTTGATGCACATGTCAGTATGACCCAGAAGAAAACAGTACTGAGCATGATGAAGAAACAGTTTAATTGTATCTTAATTCCAGCCCTGGATGGTGGTACTGGATTGGGGCAAATGGATTTGGAGGCAAACCCTTTGAGCTGAGGGCATGGCGTGGGCACCTGCCCCCAGGGTGGCAGCGTATGCGACTAGTGCCAAAGCCCAGGCAGGTGTGGGTGCCGGGCTCTGTACTCGGTCGGCTGCTTCTCAGCTTCTGTAACGTAGAGGCGGGGAGGGAGGAGTGAACTAATATGTTACAAACCTTCAAATCTTACACGACCTGCCTCTAGGTGGGAAGACACGTGTATTATTTCTCTTTGCCCCCGCTGCTCCCCACCTAGCATACTACTGTGGCACCCCGCACACGGGAGTCATTCAACGGCCGTCTGTTGACAAGTAGCCGGGCAGGTATACGTTGTGAGGAGGAAGAACACATATGTCCCTGTTGACTGATGGGGACCCGGAGGCTCCCTACTGTGCGCAGGCCATGAGGGAACACCTCACTGGATTTTGCCTCCTTTTTCTCTGCACTCACCTACTCCCAGCCACGGGACACGCAGTCCACGGGTGCCCAACTTCAGATGAGCCTCAGGTCAAAAGGTTCCCGAGGACTCCACGGATTCCCAGACCCACAGAGAGGCACAGCCAGCCCAGAGCACAGCACTGTGCTCCCAGCCAGGAGCACTCAATCAGAACAATGAGACAGCACCCGAGGAATGAACCTAAGGGCTGCCGGTACCCTGCCAGGGCTTCAGCGCCCTCTGCCAGCACCAGTGCCGACTTGGGGCCAGCTGGGGACCAAGGGGACAAATACTTGCTGGTTACCTCTTACTGCTGGTTTTATTTACTCCACGTGACTTCATGGGGACAGTGCTATTAAGTCTCTTTTGCAGATAATACAAGGGTCTCAGACACTCTAAGGAACTCGGCGAAAGATATTCATCAGGCAACGGAAGGGCTGGGATGCTGACCCCAGAGCTCACCACAGTAGGGGCATTCCTTTCCTCTGATCCTTCGAGAGTGGGTTCTTTCTGCCACTGCCTCTGCATTTGTCTAAAGGGTGAGAAGCAGGAGTGACACTTATAGGAGGTGGGGATCCTGGGGTCTGATCATTCCCGGGGAGACAGACTCGCCTCTTCTTTAATAAGGGAAGCCACCATGTTGCAACACTGAGACAACACAGCTCCAGAGAGATCCCTGGGAAGTACTGTCGGATATTTATCTCAAAATAAACGTGCTTCCAGAGAGTCCACGCAGAAACTGTGCAGACCTAATCAAAAGAGCACTCTGAGCCTTGGAAAGGACAGGGATTGGGAGCTCAGCCTGGCAAGAGGGCCCTGAGCGAGTGAGTCCTGGGGCCCACCCACCTCGGCCTGGGAATTCAGCTGCTGCTCAGGCCTTCCCGTCTCTGGCACGAAAACTGCCTCCTTCCTTGGCGAGGAGCACAGCGCAGACGCTCCCTCCAAAGCAGTGCCAAGGGCTCCCCTTCTGGAGGTGCTGACGTGTTCACAGAGAGTCAGAGAAATCAGCCTGCATCGTGGGGCGCGCCGAGGTCCAAGTGGCTGGTCTACGTGTCTTGGGAGCCAGCCTGTTTTCACAGGCTCCTGTGCTCCATTCTCCCCACAGATGAGCCGTTCTCTTTTGAAAGTGGTCCTGGGGGAACTCTTCCAGCCCAGGACAGGCCTGAAGGCCCGGCAGTTTCCACTCTGAGGCACCTTCCCCCGCCTTCTCTCCCACTCTGGGAGAGGGAGCGACTTGGCAGAAGCTGGGCTGCCCCTTTTTGAATCAAAACTGACCTCCCCTTCTTAGGTGTTCATCCTATGCGTTACTTGTGATCCCTTCCTTTGTTGAGAACACACTGACACGTTAGTCTGTGGGCTTCTTTTCTCATTTCCCTTTTGGGCAAATTCAATGAGGAAGCAGCTTAGGGGATATTTTCTTTTTTTAGGAGCTGTACATATTTCCAGTGCAGCCTCTGCTTTCAGAGAAGCAAGACACAGCGGTGCACCCAGAAGAGGGGGGCTCTCTTGGTCCTTGTTCTGGTTCCCTCGTCAACACTGAAATGAGGGCCAGGGACGCAGAAATCCCTGGCAGCCGCGGTCTGGGAAGCGTGTCTTGTGTTTGTGCCCACACATTTCCCTACTATTTCTGGGGAGCCCCTCCTGCCCGCGTCCCTGGTTTTCTGTGTTTGCACAAAGCATGAGTATGTTCTCGTGCACTGTGGCACGAGTCCCCGGCCCCTTTGGGTCCTTACCCTCCTTGGCCTGCTCTCACCTGTCAATTACAGATGGCACAGTGGGTCGCAAAGAGCAGAAGATACATGGGCAAAAACGGAAATTTATTTTAAGGCTAGCTGTCCTGGTTATAAGAAGAAATTAGTAATCTTGGTATTTTGTAGACTTCAGTCTTATTCTTAAAAATTATTAGAAATATAAAAAGAAACACTAAATTACACCAACATTTAAGAAAATCAACTTGTTCCGGAGAAGATGACACATGGGATAACTCTGTGCTCCTCATTATGGGACTCAAGTTTTGTCAGACGCTGGGTTCTAAGTCACACAAAAGCTGCTCTGGCCAATCATCTGTTTTCTGTCCCCAAACAAACATCACTTCACGCCAATATTCACGGATAATATATCCGACTGGTTCCAATGTATTAGCTTCAAGAAAACAGGAAGCTTTTACTGTTTGCAGGTTGTGTGCCTGCATGTGTACATGTGTGGGTGTGTTTTGGAAAGACAAGCAAAACGAAAAACACTCCAAACTTAGAGCTGGCAGGAACAAGTACCTGGCATAAGTTAAGAGATAATGATGGAACCCGATCAGCCACTACAGTCTGCGTTTCAACTGTCTTTTGAAAATCGGGAGCCCAGCCCATGGAGACATCAGCTTCCACCTGAGCAACACCTGTGCCCCCTCTTCCTACGCAGGCTGCCCACTCCCCCTGCACCTTGGTCCTGCACCTGCGGCCCTGCCCTTTTCCCATTTTCCTGACCACATGCCCCTTGCGTGCCTGCCTTGGGCAATCTGCTCTCTTCATTTAGTGTGGTGGTTTCTTTGCACCGTGCAGAACTGATTTCCCAGATCCACCGAGCTGTGGACACAGTCAGACGTGTTTTCTTGATGATGTGTTAGCACAGGAGCCAAGAACATACAGTTAGTCTGAAGCAGGGTCACTGCCACCTGAAATTGACAGCCTTCAGTAGCACACAGCCAACGGGCATGCTTCTAGAAAATACTGATAGAAAAATATGCTCTTTGCAGATTTAAAAACTAACCAGGATAAATTAAAGCTCAGAAGAATCATCATACATTTATGATCCTATTGTATTTACGGTATACATTTGAGGCATGCTAAGTTTACACGTTCATCATACCTCGCAAAATGACAGTGTAATTGTCATTTTAAAAACGTGCACAGGATTGGATCAAAGTGATCACATGTATTACATGCATGTCTAGTGAAATGGGAATGGGGTGGGATGAGAGACAGTATGATTTATCCTGGAACTGATTCATTGACTATTCTTTCCCATTTAGGTGAATACATAAAATGATGCAGAATTTAAAAGTTATATTTTTTATGAGTATTCGTAAATGTAACTACTGAGCAACTATTTCTAGGTAACTTCTATGTAATTACTTCAAACCTGTCATCTCAAAAATTCAATTAACAACCAAGGGGCAACTGAGGAAATGGGCTGAGGGCCCTATTACCTCAGCAGAAACGGCAATTTCCTTGGGTCTTTCCCTTCTGCACACGGACAGTAATATGAACTGATGGGACTTTGTAATGGGAGCCTCATAAGAAATGTTGCCCATATCACAAGGAAACACACGGTCTGTCATTAATTGAGGCCTGCATTTCCAACATGGAGGCAACGCCTCCCTTGTACTGATATCGGCAAACCTCTTTCTCAAGTAAATGACACTCGCCTACATAACCATGCTTTGAACCTCTGCTGAAAATGCAAATGCATTTGGAATCAGTAATTTTCTCTAAAAGGCTACTTTCCTCTTGAAGATCTTGTGAAAATGCTGTCATTCAAGTAAGGTGATGTCTGAAGGACCGAACGCTTCAGGATTACTCAGTCACAAGATACCCGCATCTCTGCTAATGAGTTAAGAGAACAAGGTGGTAACACCAACACCCCAAACAATCACAAAATCCTGTTCTTAATTATCAACTACAAAAGGCAAGCTGCTAATATCTGCGTCTTTGTGTGGGTGAGTGGGGATTGAAAACAGCAGAAGAGAAGAGAATTGTAATACAGCCTGTGTTTGAAGAAGACTAACTCAGGTAAGCTGTCACCACACTCTCAAAGCCCTGTTTGTTGTAAGGGGTAATATTTACGAACATTTTGCAGACCTTCTAACAAACCATTTGAAAGGGAAAACATCGAGAATAAGACTGAATGGTGGCAGAACGCAACGGCGGCAATGGAAAATGTGTCTGAAATAAATGAGAAACAGCAAGTCCCTGAGGTCAGAAGATCCCTCCTGCCTCCCCAGTAACCTTGACCTTTCAGGGAACGAGGCTGCTCCTCCGAATTCCAGTCTTCCTTTTGAACTGATAGCCTCATACTCAATATTCCTCAATTACACAGTGAGGCTGCATTGTGTCAGATTTTATTCTCACTTGGGAACAGCAAGATCATCTGAAACTCTCTTCTAAGGCCACATAAATTTATGAGGCCATACCAGTGTAATCTGGGGGGAATGCCAGGATAAATCATCGTGGCTGCATTTCTGAAGGGTGACAGCACTGCCGAAGCCCATCTCTGGGCTACACTTTATTCTAGAATACTTCCCACTCAAATCTCTAGTTACAACTTCTATGTGCCACCTAAACATGGCTGCTGTTCAGTCATTTTTACAGCTTCCTCTTTTTAGTGGTTTCTGTATGGCATTCAAAACTGAAGATGTTGACGAGTGAATAGAACTCCAAAGGAAATGTTATACGTGCTTAATTATGTAACTGTAACAATGCAAGAAATCCTTGGTATAACTGAATATTTGGGTATAAAACTGAAAACACCTTTGCCAATACTTCAGAGGCTATTCCCTTTCCAATTTTGAATAGAAAAAGGGAGACCTCTGGAGGGCCCGGGTGGCGCAGTTGGTTCAGTGTCTGACTCTTGATTTTGGCTCAGATCATGGTCTCACGGTTCATGAGATCAAGTCTCACATCAGGCTCTGCACTGACGGTGCATAGCCTCTCTCTCTCTCCCTCTGCCCCTACCCTGCTTGTGCTCACTCTCTCTCTCTCTCTCTCTCTCTCTCAAAATAAATAAGTAAACTTTAAAAAAATAAAAAGGAACACTGAAAAGGAGACATCTGGGTAGACCCCCAACCCTCACCTTCATTTATTATTCTATCAAAGGTCGCTTCTGCTGCTTGTGTTCCCATTTCTCTCTTGGTGAGGAAATTAATGGAGCTGCTAAAATAATTTGTGTGCAGAGTGACTCTGAGCCCTGTTTCTGAATTATTGTTGGACTTTGGTCCTGAATCGTGGATAATGATCTAGGTGACTTCAGGAGAGCGTTCTGAGGGGGGAAAGCCTGGTGGGTGTAGGTGATCCGTCAGAGTCATATTGGTCAAGTCTGGGTAGGGAAAAGGAAAACAGCTGCTTGGGCCTCAAACCGGGCTTCCTTAATGACTAGGAAAATAGCATTCTTAACTCTTCCCTTCTGAGAGCTCCACATAATGGCGCTATGGGAAGGAGGAACAATTTAATGAAAGCTTTTACCTGCTGGCTGAAACTAAGCAACCTATTTATAAACGGCTCTGAAATTTAAGTAGAAAGCTCTTACCTACTCCAAGTTCAAATGAGAGCCCAAGGCAAACGAAGTGAAGACGGAAAGGCGAAGCACGCGCTGGGGCGGAAGTACATAACAGATTGAGGCAGAGGTGATCGTGTGACAGGCGATACTGGGAGAAGCAGCAGGAAACCAGAAGATGGGCCTTAGTTAAGGCTGACCTGAAATGGCCCTTGAGGGAAGCTACTGTTGCTGGTGGACGATATATTATGAAACACTGAGTAAATGGTTTTGCTCGTTCTGTTCCCAGCACTGAAGCCTGGCCCTCCTTCCCTCTGCCTCCCCAAGCTGGCAGCACCCCACGAGGCCCCACGTGCAGGCAGGACTTGCTGTGTGCCAGGCACTGTTTTCAGCTTTTTAAGTGAGGAAAATGAGGCACAGACAGGGAACGGTATTTGCCTACAAAACCTTCTAGAAGGTTTCACTGTCTGGCTTCCTGGTCTGTGCTCTCAAACGACTATATTACACAGCCTTCACGGAGGGACTTCAGGAGACTGAAATTACAAGGAATATTGTCAACACAGAGGTGACAATTGGTCTGGAGACGAGGGTGTAGGCAGACAGCACGCTGAGGGAGTTTTTCATCTGCCCGGGAGGTGGCAGTTAGAGCCTGACATCTGACGTCTGTGGGGCTGAGTTTACAGCACCCAGGACTGGGGTGGAATGCGTACGATAGAGACAGTAGAGTACTGAGTAAGGGGTGGTCGACACTGCAGACGAACACCAGGAGACAGGCTAATTCAGTGGGCGGACTTTGTGGCTGGCACCGGGGGAGTGGATGCTGCTGAGGGTCAGAGAGGGACACGGTGTAGCAGTGACTCTGGGCGCACTGACCTAGGACCAGCCAGCAATCCAAGGGGGCAATAATGTAGTCTTGATTTGGGTCTGCAATTAAGAGCGACCTGTTCAAAGAGAGTGACCAATTCACAAAACGTGTACTTCTGGAGCAGCTGATTCACCCGAGAATAAGAAGGTGCTGGAGACGCTGAAGGAGGTGGAAGGAGGTGCGTGCCTTTGATCTGTCCCACTCAGGCCACGGGCTGGGCATACACACGAATGAGAACACCTTTCCCCGGTGGAGTCTTTCACTGGGTCAGCAGTGCAGTTCACATGCTACGGTGTCTGAGCTGCGCCTCAGTCCTGTGGGACCCCGCGGTTCCCGGTACACAGGGTGCCCAGTGACCTGTCAACAGTCACAGAGCTGGCAAATGGCAGAGACAGGGCTCAAACTCAAGCATCTGACTCCCATATCTCTGCTCTTGCCGTTAACTTAATGCTGTTTTCTCATCTATACCAGGTTTACATGTCCATGTTCCCATGCAGTTGTCGTAAGATGAGGTAGCCTTCAAAAAACGGTCCCTGGAAGCCTCTGGAGGAAGGTTTCATCTCCCTTCCTTGCCTCTGGTGGCTAGGGTTTTTTTTCTTTTTTTTTTTTTTTACTTTCCTAAACACTAGAATGTGCCCTTAAGCAAAGATTTCAAAATAGGCACTCTTAAAATCTGCTAAAAACAAAACGAGAGTTCTGTTCCAGTGGGAGCCTGTCCTATTTGGGGAACTGCCTGAATGTGTGCATCTGGCTGTTGTGACTGGCATGGTGATGTGCAGGGTGCCATGGACTTGGGCCACAGACCTGGGTCCGAAATCAGGACCACTGTGCGTTCGCCATGTAAACCTCACCTAGATGTCCGGCTTCCCAGAGCCTCCGTGTTTTCAACTGGAAAATGGAGTTAGTAACACAGGATTGTTCAGGGAATTAAATCACTTGTAGGAGACAGCACTATGTAAATGTCAGGAATGACCCCTCTCTCGTTTTCTACCTTTTCTTCCAGGCCAGGGAGTGAGCAACCCCCAAATGAAAAGCAAGTAGGAATGTTCTCCCGTCAGCGAGAAGCCTGGCACCGTGTGTTTTGGGTGCCTCTGAGGTCCTGCTGCTTGGCTGGGGCCTGCAGTCTGGCTTGGGCTCCGGGTAACCCGGCCTCAAGGGGCCTTTGCACAATAGCTGCCACCGTGCTTCTGAAAAGGCTCAGGGCTGGGAAGGGTCTGAGGTGCTGTGCTCCTTATGTTCGGTGTATTTTGAGTGCCATGGGGGAGAGAGAAGGTGACAGGAAGTGAGAAGAGGGAGGAGAGAATAGAGAGCAGGAGGGCATCCTAAAATGGGTTTATTTCTCAAAAGTACAATGAGATGTAAGCCTTAACACATTCACATGAATCCTAACATGTATCCACCGCCCTCCCTTGCTCAAGCCCCGACTGTCTGCAAACCCAAGGACAGCACAAATGGAATCCGAACACTACGTCACTGCTTAGCTTCGAGGGGACGTGCGAAATGGGGACACACTATATTTTAGTTCTGCTCTTTATTCTGTCTTCACATCCACTCACCGTGGGCAGCATAGATAAATGACACCCCCAAACCGGCCCAGGGCATGAGTTTCGCCTCTGGGGCTCTCCCTCACCCCCTTTACTGGTGATCATAATAAATAACATTATTCTGCGTGTGTCTCCCCAAATCTCCCTCACCCAGACTGCCTGTTGATAAAAATTCATAAAACCAAACAGAAATTACTAAAAGTAGGTTAGTGGAAAGGTGGGAAATAGAACTTCTGAAATAATTCTAAAACAGTGTATGATTTGGGGATTTAGCCAAGCGAGCTGACAAACTGGGCCATTCAAATGTATTACGCCAATATTTTCTCTGGCAAGAGACTGCTTGTTGGATTTGCATTCAGTTTCACGTCAGGACTTAATTCCTTGTTTAAAAAAAGCTGGAGGAAAATTTTCCATTAGCTACATTTTACTAAGACCCAGTTCCCAAGCTTGGCCAATGCATATTACAATGTATAATTAAGCGTAATTACATTAAAATATTAAACCATTAGAAGCCATTAGAAATCATGAAATTTCTTGCATAAAGTCATCTCATGAATTACTCTGGTGATTGTCAGACCTCTAATCAAGAGAATCTGCCCCAAAACAGCAGAGATTTATTGCCAGATGCTACCGTGCAACAGCCAATCTGGGGCCTGGGAAGGGGGAATGGTTTCATTACAACAGGCACATTAGTAGAACTTTTCCTCTAATGACATTCTTGGATGAACACTTCTGTGCCCTAAATGGCCAAATTCTGACAGTAATAAACATTATTTTAAAGTAATTAAAGCACGAATAGAATTTTAGGCGAGGTGATAACAGACCACACAAGAAAGCAATTCTACAATTGTGGAAGGGGCTCTGTATGATACATTCACCACGCCTGCTGGTATCTTCCAAATTTTTGGTTTTGTAAGAGGGAATACAAATTATATTTAACCCCAGTCAGTGTTTGAATTCAAATCCTTCAAAAAAAAAAAAAATCTAGTTTCTATAAAGCAGTTTAAAGCAATCTTGCTTACAAGTGCTCATTTGCTTGGCCAACTCTTTTCTACGGATAAGAAAGGTAAATGATAGGCCGGCTCCTAGACAAAACTATCATACATGTTGAATTACCAATGTCCAGAGTGATGAGGCTTCAACATCAATCCTTTCAATTTATGCACGTGAGCATATGCGTATATATATTTTCCTGACTTTGGCCTGTTGTTGCAGTTTTATTTTGCAAGGACTGTAGATGGTCTAGATCAGTGGGTCTCCAGTCAGATTAGAATCACCTGTGGAGATTGTAAAATCTGGTGATGCCCATAGCAATGAAGTCGGGATTTCTGGGCAGTGCTGGTGGGAAGTGGGCACTGGTACTTTTACCAGCTCCTGTCACTTAGGGTTGAGAATCACTAGCCTAGAGTCACTTGTCTGTCCTCACCAATGGTAGGTTCTCTATTTTCCTCCCATGGGGGCTGCTTCTTTACAAAGACTCTGAAGGTAACTATAATGGGGCAAACACGAGGCAGGCTCACTCTGTGTACCCCTAGGTCCTAGCATAGGTTCTCAGACCCTATTGTCTATAGGGGCCAGGCAGGCCTAGGAAGAGTGACAGTGACGTGGGTGGAGCCATGGTGAACTGGAGAGCATGACCCCACGTACAGGAGAAGACCCCCAGTGTCAGCCCACTGTGACATCAGGAAAGTGGGCCCAGGGCTGCCCAATTTTCAAGAGAAGCCAGAAGTCTGGCTTTCTATGTGAAAACCTGTTCATAACGAATCAAAAATTTATGAAAACTCCGTGTTGGCCACATGAACATGTGTATGACCAAAAATGGCTTACAGATGCCAATTTATAATCTGTGAAGTAGCACCACCATTCCCTGGATGTGAGCATACCTCCGATATGTGCAAAATGCAACATGAGCAATATCTGGGAAGTCCTCATGTTTTACACAATACAGACAGGTCTGTATTTGCTGCTTGTAATTTGGTTGTGCTCTGCAGCACCAAATGATGTAACTTATGTTAACAAGTCCTTAAAAAGTCTGCTAAATGAGGGGGTGCCTGGGTGGCTCAGTCAGTTAGGTGTCTGACTTCGGCTCAGGTCATGATCTTGTGGTCTGTGAGTTCAAGCCCTGTGTCGGGCTCTGTGCTGGCAGCTCAGAGCCTGGAGCCTGCTTCGGATTCTGTGTCTCCCTTTCTCTCTGCCCCTCCCCCGCTCATGCTCTGTGTCGTTCTGTCTCAAAAATAAATAAATGTTATTTACCAAATGAAGGACAATTTAAACCTATAAGTTTACTTATATATACTTATAATATATAATCGTCATAAAGCAAATAAAACATAAATGGAACCAACTCACCCACCCAACTTGACTGTCTTTTTTTTTTAAGGTAGGCTTCAGGCCCAGTGCAGAGTCCAATGCAGGGCCCAAACTCATGACCCTGAGATCAAGACCTGAGCCAAGATTAAGAGTTGGACACTTAACCGACTGAGCCACCCACGCACCCCGACTCTGTGAGCCTTAATGCAGAGCTTCTCACGCTCTGCTGGGCAATGCGGTTCATGTGGGAATACTGTTAATACAGGATGGATGGTGGGGGAGCTGAGATTTGATAGTTAGTACAAGCTCTCAGGTCATGCCATTGTGATTGGTCTAAGGACCATAACTGAGAAGCAAAGCCTTAAGTCACAGAGGTGGGCCATGATCACACGGCCTATGAAACTATAAGACTGGTTGTCCCTGAGGGCACACCCGGTCTTTTGTCACTATGGCTGGCACATACTAGGAGCACAATAAATACTTGCTCAGTGACTGAGTGAAGAATCAGTTTGGAGAGTTCCCACCCCAGGCCAAGCAAAGTGCTTGGGTAGATGCTGCTGGAGGTGGGGGTGACCAGACCAGGAGCCAAGGCAAGTGGAGGGGGGGGTGCCTCACAGTTCAGGTGGGTGAAAAAATCCAGCTATCTGGACAGGTGGCAGTGAGGTCAGCCTGCAGTTTCTAACCAGGAAGCCATCAGAGAATGCTATGAGCAATAAGCAGAGACTCAGTTGGAAGGGTCTGGGGTCTGTTTGGCCACAGGAGCAGGAATGGAGTTTAAGCAGGGAAATGAGATGACCAAAGTAGGATTTTAAGAAGATTATTTTGATAGGGGCACCTGGGTGATTCAGTCAGTTGAACGTCCGACTTCAGCTCAGGTCATGATCTTGGGGTTTGTGAGTTTGAGCCCCTCATCGGGCCCTGTGCTGACAGCTCAGAGCCTACTTTGTCTGGAGGGCTGCTAAGATGAGGTCCTCTGAGGGCTCTGGTTCAGAAACTAAGTTTCATAAAGTAGGAAGGTTACTTGTCCTGCTGAGTGCTGCGCTACCAATTTCCTATTTCTGCTGCACAAAATAAATCTTCTAAAATGGCAACTGCTTTACAACTCTGCTCCTGCTTAAGTGCCTAGTTATAGATTCCTGAGAATCTTTTACCCAAAGAAACCTATGTCTTCTTACAAGGAATAAACCTGCAGAAAACAAGAGAACAAAGGGAAGGCAATGTCTGGTTGCTATTAATTCACACGGGGATTCACTGAAACACGATACACTGAAACCATTTTGTAGAAAAGAATGCACCCAGCTTTAGTGAAATCCAACCTCACTTCCCAACAAACTGAATTTAGTCACAAACCCAGAATTATGTTTCCCTATGGGGAAAAAAAAAGACTGTTGGTAAGAAAATGAACATACTCTTCTCCCTATATTTTGTCATTATCAGTCCTGTTTATGTGCATGGATCGAAACATATCACATGTATTAAATAAATGTGAGTTAAGGTAGAAAGCTATGAACAATACAAGCCAGAGCCTTTTCCTTTAACAAGATGACACCATTTATAAAGCCACAGCATTTTGGAGGTAGAAGGAGCTAAAACACCATTTAATTTGCCCCACTCGTTTCACTGTAATGAATGTTCTGAAACACTATCCCTGTTCTTTCCTTGCTGGAATAAAGTACCCTTCCTATTTTCCCACAACAACGCATACTTCTGCCATAGGAATTATTTTATTTTGCCTGAAGCCTACTGTTGTGGAAGGGTTTGGGGGTCAGAGAGATCCGGGTTCCAATTCCACTACTGCAGAGGGAAGCTGTGTGATCTGGGCATGTTACTTAACCTCTTTGAATCTCACATTTCATTTTCCATAACATTCCATTTCATCTGAGAGAGCAAAGACAGCCATCAGCTCCACCTAGAGCATTATTATACATCCTGAGTCCCTAAAGTCCAGTGGATGCCTTGAGAATTCCTTTCAGCCTGCAGTATATTTCTTTTTTCTTTCTTTCTTTCTTTCTTTCTTTCTTTCTTTCTTTCTTTCTTTCTTTTTTTTGCAGTGAATGAAGATGGGCTACCCTTCTGTTCCAGGGCTCACCAATGGGCCCTTTCATGTGACAACAGCAGTTAAGGGTGCCATGAAGATGAAATGGGACATGCGTGTACAAATCCAGGTACCTGGGATTGAATAAATAGCATTTTCTTCCTCTCTAATGTATTCATCTCCCTCCCTCCCTCCTTCTCTGACCTCTCACACCTCTGTCCTCCCATTCCCATGGCCCAGACATAGTAGGTCCCCTGAATGTGTCTTGCTGTTCTTTCCTCCTTGAACGCCCTCCCCTCTTCTCTTTGCTTGGCTAACTCAGGACGTCAGGTGCAACAATACTTCCAGGGCATTTCTGTTACTATACACGCAGGGCTTTGCACAGTGCCTTGCACACAAAGGCCCTTAATAAGTACGTGTTAGCCAAGGGATTGGATAGATATTAAGTTTTTTTAGGGCAGAGTCTATCTCTCATTTGGTCACTGAGATGTACAGGGCTTGGTGGTTAATAGACCTTTAAAAGTTCTGTGGATTGACTTTAAATGACTCTCTGCAAGTCACACTGCCAGTTAGTCTCTTAACACTTATACCTTCTGTCTACACAAGAGTTGCCTATTCTATTTACCTGTTTACTTATGTTCACACTTACACTATTCTGTAACTAGAGAGGAGAAAGAAGAAAACAATAGAGGTAAAACAAAGAAAAAAAATCACAGCCAGCATGTGAAAACATTTTTTGAGGAGGAAGGAACTACCTCAGTCAACACTATATTAAATATTTACTTTTGAGGGAGGGAGACAGAGTGTGAGCGGGGGGAGGGACAGAGAGAGAGGGAGACACAGAGTCCAAAGCAGGCTCCAGGCTGTGAGCTGGCAGCACAGAGCCTGACACGGGGCTCGAACTCACAGACGGTGAGATCATGACCTGAGCTGAAGTCTGATGCTTAACCGACTGAGCCACCTAGGCACCCCAAAAACATTTTTAAGTAAGTTTAAAATAGCAAGGAGTGGGGTGCCTGTGTGGCTCAGTCGGCTAAGCGTCTGATTCTTGATCTCAGCTTAGGTCATGATCTCACAGTTCATGAGTTTGAGCCCCATGTCCAGCTCTGTGCTGACAGTGTGGAGCCTGCTTGGGATTCTGTTTCTCCCTCTCTCCTTGCCCCTTCCCCACTTGTGAATGTGCACGTTCTCTCTCAAAATAGATAAATAAACTTTAATTAATTAATTAATTAATTAATTAATTAAAATAGCAAGGAGTTACCAAAACATGCCCTTTACTTAGCTAGCCACCTTTAACTATCTCTGTAATAAAATTTTAATATATCAACTTTAGCCACATTAGAATTTTTGGGAATTACTTCTGCTTAGCTGTAAAATATTAAGTCATCTGAGAAATTCACCACTGGCTGTCCCAGTCTGGGGCTGAATGGGCCACCCCTGGGAGACTGGGAGGCGGGCATCCTTGGCTTGGTTCCTCCCATGCACTGGTGGGCTCTGTCTCATACCTCCACTCCTCGTCCTCCCTCTTATCCAGGGGCATCTACTGCACCACTCTGAGCTCTAGACATGGCCAACAATATATTCATGCATCCAAAGCAGTGCCAGGTGCTTGGAAGGCAAAAATCAACAAGACTTATTTTTTGCCCTCACGGAATTCACGATCCAGGAGGAAAGGCAGAGGTGCAAAGGATTTGTTGTCGCGATGCAATAACACAATGACAGAGTCATGTACCGAGTTTAAGGGTGCGCAAGGAGAAGATGATTGTGGATCATGGAAGGATCTGGGCCTGGGTCTTCCACTGTCAGTGGGAGGAGCTTGGGGCCTTCCAAGAAGAGGAATGACATGTGCTGTGCCGAGAAGACATGGACCCACCCTTGTTTTCTCCAAAGGGAAAGAATGTTCTAGGTAGATCTGGGGATCATCTCAGCGAGGAGGAAAGGGGCTCAGAGCCCCTCACATTTCACCAAGCCATACAGGTCTCCCCAAACTGACCCAACAAGGGTTTAGATTCACTTCACTGAATCTGAAAGAGAATATGCCCACGGTTACATGTAGTGAAGTAACTTTTGATATCTCATCCTTTATTTCCAAACTAAAATACGATGGGCTTACCTGGATACCCGTTTCAGAGCATGTTAATGCTTGTGTAGGTTTGCCGTTTTTCCGCTTTCTTAGGACAAGAAATCCTTAGAAATAATCAGAGCTGTTCATTTGAAACAGAAGAGCCTCACCAAAAAAAGAGCCCACTAAAAAATAATAATAATTCCACTGATAGATCCTTCAAGCAAATATTTTGTAAAATTATGCAGCTTAATAACAATGATACAACTCCTTTGGTTATTTCAACCTATGTAGAAAAAATAATTAAAAAGTGGCATTGTGATTAAAGCCATTATTTTCTACAAGGACACAACATGAATAAATACTGTTTTTTCCTAATCATTTTTATTCAGATAGCACAAGAATGGAATTGGCAACAATCAAAAAATTTTCTATGTGCTTTTCCAGCTGATTAAAGTACTTATTGGGTAACTAAAAAATATGTTTTGCACTAGAAAATTATAGACGCTCACCTATTAATAAAGTTAAGTGAATGAATGAATGAATGAACGAGTTGGCGGCTGTAAAGAATCATGGCTCTAAAGGAAATCAGCAGAGCCTCAAAATGCCAGCAGCAGCTGAGGATACTGGTAGGAAGACCAGGCCCCAGCTGCTCCCGTTCATCCCTCTTCCTCTTCTAGGAACACAAGCCCAACATCTCCCTCACCTCCCTGGTCCTGGTCCCGCAGCCCTTTCCCTGGGTTCTAGGGACCACAGTAAGCCCCTGCTTCAGGCTTCTGTCATGGGAGCCCTCTCCAGGCTGTGGGCTGGGTACCTGACTTTCTCCAGCACAAGATGTGAGCTGTGTGGATTCTGGGCCTGTGTCCATCTTGTTTACTGCTTAGTACCAAGGGGGCATTCAAAAAAGATCTTCCTTGGTGTCTTTTGGACATCCTAGAAAATCTTTTCCTTAGTTACATTTAACAGTCATACGGCACTTACTATGTACCTGCAACTCATTGCTCTAACTTACAAGTTTTTTTTCTCTAAATATTAATTCCTCAAAGTTATCACCCCCATTATGGTGAGGAAACTGAGGCAGAGAGGGGTTAAGTTGCCTGAGGTTACAAAGTTAATGAGTAGGAGGAGCAGGATTTGGATCCTGGCAGTGTGGGCTCAGACTTGGCGCTGAGCTGGCCCCTTGGAGGGCAAGGGGTCTGGGTTTCTGGGTTTCTCCTGAGGCAGGAGCCCATCTCCTCCCCGCCACCTCCAGTAGCAGTGTCACCTGCCATGCGGTAAATCGCTCTGCCCCAGCACGGCCATGAATGCATTCTGGGCTTTCCTTAGGTTGAAGTAACAGTGCCTCCTTGAACCTCTATCCATTAGCCCCGGTTTTGCTCTTTGGAATTGCCTTGAAATAGTCAGTTTTCTCTTCCACAAAGAAAATCATGATCTTACTGTACATTTAGATGGCACACCTTTACAGGCCTTTACAAACAGCTCACATTCAGCTGTCTTCCCTCAACTAAGATACGCTTCTCTTTCATCATTCTGATTCAGTGAGACTTTGTTATTATGAGAAGAGGGTGCCTCCAGAAATGTGGTTTTTCAAAAGCAGATTTGAGGCTAATTTAAAAATGGTTGGAAAATAGCTGAATCCCCAACACCAGCCAGAGAAAACAAATGCATCCAGGAGGGCTCTGAGTTTGATGCATGGCCTGACAGTCACCATCTGTGCTTTCTTCAGGGGTGACCACGCCATGCAGGGGTACTGCAAGGTAGAGATGCAATCAAGGACTTCTAAAATAAAACAGCAGGAGGCTCATTGGATTTGATTAAATCCCAACTTCTCACCCCTGTGCGTTCCACGAGGCTCCAGCTTTACGGTCCTGGGGAGTGAATGCTGAAGGCAGAATCCAGAACTTGTTTTTTAAAAAAATTCAACACATCACGGATAGGCTATTTTTGAAAAGTTACTTAGAAGATGGCCTTTCTTATTTATGAAAATAAGAAGAATAAGGACTCAGAATTCAGTCGAGGTGAAGAAGGTAAAGCAAATACGTTCTTAGGCAATCCAGCGAGTACGTAGCTTTGCGTTTTCGCTCAAGTCTGGACAATCGTCTCGCCCGTGTCACTAAGGCCTCACACTTCTGCAGACATAGAACTGAGCAGAGCGAGCAGGGGGGACTCAAAAGACACATCTGACACTGTGAGAACAAGCACAGTAAAACTGAAAGAGAGGTTGAGAAACAGGAAAATGTAAACCTAAGGGGCCAAGGTTGGCGAGGAGCATGGAAAGGGAGGGGGCCGTGCAATGATTCCATTTATTCCAAGCAACGCTGTTTCAGTTATTTTGCATTTTTGATTTCCATTAAAGGGAGCAGGAGATTTTCATGTATGAAACAGGTCCGGGCTAAAATACCCGAGAAACACAGAGTTGGATGAAAGCCCAGGAAAGGCATCTGTGGGGCGCACACACCCATGCAGCTTTCTCAGGCGTGCTGGGGTCTGCGCCCCATGCACTGCTGTTTCATCACCTTGGCAATGGAGGCCAGAGGAGCCTTTTCCGTGGGCAAGAGCTGGGCCTGACGGTTCCATTAGCTGTGGATTAACATAAGTGGAGATTATGAAGCACACTGAAGATGCCAGGAGCTATGCATTTTAAGACCAAGGACTAAGAATCTGGAAAGTGGCAGAAAGCATGCTGGGGACGCCAAGTTGTTGAGGGGTGGGGACGATGGGTAGCAGGGATATCTTATAAGGAGTAGGGCCTAGGCATTATTGGATACTGAATTCATGGATCTTATAAATGAATAAAAGGAAGCAAAGCCAAAATCACCACTATTGAAAACAGCACTTAATAACTTTATTTTCCATTCTGATTTCAACTCAGTTGAATGCTTGGCGTTGGGAGATTTAAAAGAGGGGGAGAAAAACTAACTTAGGTGAGATGCATTTTAGAAACATAAGGACCACAAAGATTTTTTTCTCCAAGTTGTATTTTTCTTTCCCAAGTTAAAACAGAGAAAAACAAACCCAATTAAACCACAGATACAAAACAGCAGCTGAAAAGCCATGGTGGCCACTCTGGCCCCAAATCTCTGCCCTGCTTGACTTTTCCACCTCCTTCCAGCTCTAAACTCTTATCCAATCAGTGGCCAGGTTTGGTTGACCCTACATCCTAAATGATTTGGTACTCCCAAGTACTACTACTACTACTACTACTAATAATAATAAAAAACAGGTAAAGAAAGACTTTTTTCAAAAAGATTATTTATAAGGGGGGAAGGCATTGTCACAATAGGTGGCAACTCTGACCATAATATCAGCAAAGTCTCAAGAGTTAGGCAAAAATGGTTTTTCTTCCATAGAGGGGAGAAAACAAGGCTATAAAGACAGGGTGTGGGGAGGGGATGGAAGGGCAAAAAGCTCTGTCTGTGGCTCAGAGGGGCCTGTTTGCCAGGAGGGCCCTTAAGGAGGGGGGCTGTCTGCTGGCTGAGCTGAGGGTGGGCCAAATTTAGGGGCCTGGGGAAAGAAGAGAAACTTAACCAAAGGTTGGTTAAGAGGCATCTTGTTGCCAGTTTAGCCAATCATTTATGGGGCAAAGAATGGGAATTTGCAGGGTCTCGGTCTGGCTTTGTTATGGGTAAGCAAGGGTCCACTCTGTTGGTGCCTGTCTCCCCATTCTGTCCTCACTCCAGCATCCTACTCAGCCACCATTTGCACGCAATGGCCTTTTGTCTTCAGGCCCTTCTATTTCTGAATCTTCTCCAACTTGCTGTCAGCATTTTTCGCTGGCAAAAATCTATCCATTGCATTCTCTCCAAAATCATAACAAAACAAAAGCAACAAACAAGTAATGACTGAATTAAAACCATCCCCAAACTCTCCCATTAAGTCCAGGATGACACTCCTTAGCATGCTGCTCAAGACTGTGGGCTCTCAGTCTACCCACCCCTTCTCCGTGACTCTCTTTCTCGGAAGTGTCCTGTACTCCGGAGTAGCCAGTTTCCCGCCGTGTCCTGAAAATGCCTTCACTGTTCCAGTGCTGTGTTTTTTTATTACCTATTTCGCCCCCCCGAGTCTCTTTCTCATACTTCTCTTTGTTGAAACATTACCCACTGTTTAGGTATCTGGCCCCAAAAACGTTTCTGATTCCCACAGAAAATGAATCTTTTGCTCTTACCCAGACTTCTCTATTTGAACCCATAAGGTAGCACCTGTCCCATGTTACCTTGTGTCTATAACAGTTGTTTCCATTTCTAAACCCCCACTAAACAAGAACAACTTCTCTTGTGTACACCCTATGGTCCTAACAGAAGGTGTCAGGCTCAATAAAGATGTGTTGAATGGAAGAAAAGAAAAGAGAATGTGGTTTTATTATAGTCATTTGAAACATGATAATCAGTAAGAAACAGGGCTGTGAGCATGGAACCATACAAAACAACAAAGAAAATAAACAAACAGAACAGCATAGATTCCATTTTCAGTGGAACTTAGAGGTAAACATATTCCCCAGATTCCAATATATCTGTAAGAGGGGCTAGAAGTAACTGTGATTGCCAATTGTATAGAGGCAGGGAGGAAAAGAAGGGCCCAGAGGTGGACGATCTCCGTAAGCATCCAACCAAAGAATGTTCCTCATTTCTGAAAAATAGGTCCTGGACCTGGAGTGAGCAGGGCTGGTGGAAGAAGCCCTCTGGGACTCAGTTCAGTTCAGAGTTAGAGAAACCAGAGCTACACCAAGAATAATTCAGATGGGCCATATCTGCAGTAAGCAATTTGTCTCTGTGTCAGGCAAGAAAAAGAAAATCTTTAGTTGTGAAGCCTGACCCTCAATTCCCATTACTGTAGAGGGGTGTGTAAATAGCTAGTCCAGGAAAATTCAACCTATTTAATAATGAATGATCTAAACAGAAAGAAAAGAAAAAGAATTAATACACTGTTGTGCAAAGATCCCATGAGGAAAATGTGGAAGAGAGCAACAGAAGCTATTATAGATTTAAAAATGCAAGCAGAAGGGGCTCCTGGGTGGCTCAGTCAGTTAAGCAAGTCCCACTTTGGCTCAGGTCATGATCTCACAGCTTGTGAGTTCGAACCCTGCGCCGGGCTCTGTGCTGACAGCTCAGAGCCTGGAACCTGCTTCACATTCTGTGTCTCCACTATCTCTGCCTCTCCCCCAGTTCATGCTCTGTCTCTCTCTTTTTCAAAAATAAATAAGCATTAAAAAAATTTAACAATGCAAGCAGGAAAAATGTTACCACTGAGGAGATGCAAAAAGTAATGAGACATGCTGACATGCATTTAGAAACACAAAACAAAGCTTAGTGAAACAATTACCTCTACGATGAAGAACACAAAGTAGAAATGCAACAATTCAAGGAAGAGATGGCAACAGACAAGAAGGAAGGCAGAACTCAAGAAAGAAGCAGAAGAAAAAAATAAAACCATCATAGGAATGAAGATGAAACAGGAAGGAGCAGAAAGGAAGAGTAAATCTTTTATAATACTGAGCAAGTGACATAAAAGACAAACATAAGAAATGCAAGCAAAATGAAACTGAAGGAGATCTAGCAAATGCACAATCAGCATGTCTGAGGAAAAACTGAAATAATGAAACAAAACAAATATTTGAATAGTAATAAAAACAACTCTTTCCGGAACACTTGGAACCTATATGCTTGAACGTACTTGAAATGCTGAAAGGGCATACTATGTGCCAGTTTAGGTGAATGAGAATCCAACAACAAGGTATATCTTAGTAAAGTCACTGGAGTTTACAGGTAACCACTCACTTGGGCAGCCAGGTGAGCCTCAGATATCTCCTCAAAACCTTCAAAAACAGAACACAGGAGTGACATCGGGGAAGATGGTGGGTAGGAAGTGCTAGGAGTCCATTGCTTCATCCAGATGGCACTTGCACCAGCAGACTCTGCCTGAAACAGTTTTAGAACTCTGGAATCGATTTGAAGACTTCTACCTTCCAGGGGAAGGCTTAGTCAGCAAATCACTGTGAGTTTGGGTCAGCTTCAGCTATTAGTGCGGCAGTAGCTACTCATTTCCCACCCTCCGGCCTGGTCCTGGGCAGCTGAGCCCACATTCCTGGAGTAGCTTGCATGGGACTTGAAGGAGTCAGGGTAGGCAATAAGGACCTTGTCCACTAAATATCAAGGAGCCATGCGGTGATAACTGATTACTGCTTCTGACTGTGGAAGTACAGGCACCGAGGCAGATTCTGTTGTTGAAATCCCACGGGCTGAAGTGGCTTCCAGATATTTAAAGAAACCATGCCTTAAAATTTTATCCCCTTTCCCCTTTTGGAAGAAATTTGAGGATTAAGACATCCAAAAGCAATTGCATAGAAAAGAGAATTTATAACATGCCTGGGGTAAAATCCAGGCTCAGAAAAGACCTGAAAAGGCCTTAAGTTGACACTTCAGTCTGATCTCCAGTACAGAAACACCCTACAGCAATTAAACACAAAAACAGAACAGCAAACCTTAGGTAAGGGGGAAATTCTGATTAATAAAGATATCATGTTATAAGATTCGAATGTCCAGTGTTCAACAACAAAGTAATTACAAGGTATACAAAGAAATAGGAAAATATGACCCATCCAGAGAAAACAAATAGGAAATGTCCCTAAGGCCAGATGACAGACTTACTAGAAAAAGACATTGAAAACATTTCTTAAAGATGCTCAAAGAGCTAAAGGAAGACAGGGATAAAGTCAAGAAAACAATGTATAAACAAAATGAAAATATCAATAACGAGACAGAAATCAAAAAGGAACTAAAAAGAAATCCTGAACCTGAAACGTACAATAACTAAAATGAAAAAAATTGCTGGAGGGATTAAAAAACAGATTTGAGCAGCCAGAAAAAATTGCAAACTTAAAAATAGGTCAATGGATGGGGCACCTGAGTGGCTCATTTGGTTAAGCTTCCGACTTCGGCTCAGGTCATGATCTCACAATTCGTGAGGTTGAGCCCCACGTTGGGCTCTGTGCTGACAGCTCAGAGCCTGGAGCCTGCTTCAGATTCTGTGTCCCCCCCTTTCTCTGTCCCTCCCCTGTTCATGTTCTCTCTCTCTGTCTCTCAAAAGTAAATAAACATAAAAAAGAAAAGAAATAAGCCAATGGAAACTATCAAGTCTGAGAAACAGAAAGAAAAAAGATGGAAGAAAAGTGAACAGGATCTAAGGGACCAACATACATATTGTGGGAGTCCCAAAGGGAAAGATGGAGACAGAGAGAGATTGGAGATGGGGCTGGAGTGGGGGGGGAGATAGAGACAGAGATATAGATAGAGAAAAAGAGCAAGATAGAGAGAACGAGAGAGGAGAAGTAATGGATGAAAGCCTCCCAAAGTTGAGGAAAGATGTGGATCTACAAATCTAAGAATCTGAATGAAACCCAAATATGATAAATTATTTTATTTTTATTTTTTTTTATGTTTATTTATTCTTGAGGGGGAGAGACAGAGTGAGAGACAGAGTGAGACAGAGTGTGAGCGGGGGAGGGGCAGAGAGAGAGGGAGACACAGAATCCAAAGCAGGCTCCCTGCTCTGGGCTGTCAGCACAGAGCCTGACCCGGGGCTCGAACTCACGAGCCAGGAGATCATGACCTGAGCTGAAGTTGGATGCTCAACTGACTGAGCTACCCAAGCGCCCCTCAAATATGATAAATTCAAAGAGACCCACACTGAGACACATTGTAATCAAACTGTTGAAAGACAAAGACAGAACCCTGGAAACCCAGAGAAAAGTAGCTCATCATGTACAAGGAGTCTTCAAGAGGATTATCAGAAGGTTTTTCAGCAGATACCTTGCAGACCAGAACACAGTGTGATAATATATTTAAAGTGCTGTAAGGAGAAAACAAAAACAAAAACAAAAAACTGTCATCTGAGAATTCTACATCTGACAAAACCGTCTTTCAAAAATTAGGAGATATTAAGACATTCCCAGACAAGGAAAAGCTGAGAGGATTAATTACCACTAGACTTGCCCTATAGGAAATGCTAAAAGGAGTCCCTCAAGTTGAAATGAAACGATGATAGACAGTAACTAAAAGGCATACAAAAATACAAAAGTCATCTGGTAAAGATAAACACATAGAGAAATAGAGAAATATATAATAACAAGTATTATTGTAATTTTTGTTTGTAATTATACTTATGTTATATATGATTTAAACAACTAATGAATCAAAATGATTAGTCCATGTTTTTGAACACACAATATAGAAAGATGTAATTTGTGATATCAATAACTCAAAGGTGGGGAAGATGGAGCTGTAAAGGAACAGAATGTTTGTTAAGTTGTTATAAATTCAAATTAGAGTGCTATAATATTAAGATGTTAAATGTAATCTTCATAGTAACCAAAAAGAAAGTAACTACAGAGTATATACAAAAGGAAATTAAAAGTGAATTAAAATCCTCACAACAAAAAATCAACTAAACACAAAAGAAGACAGTAATATAGGTAATGAGGGACAGACATCCTACATGGCATACAGCAAACAAACAGCAAATGGCAGAAGCAAGCCCCTCATTATCAATAATTACTTAAAGTGTAAATGGATCAAACCCTCCAATCTAGAGACAAGAGATTGGCAGAATTAAAAAATATGATACAATTATATGGTGTCTGCAAGAGACTCATTTTAGACCCAAAGACAAAAATATGTTGAAAGTGAAAAGATGGGAAAAGATATTCCATATTAATGGTACCCTTTGAGCCAGGTGGCAATACTAATATAAGATAAAAAAGATTTTAAATTTAAAAAACAGGTCATAAGAGATAAAAAATGGCATTATATATTAATAAAAGGTTCAATAATGCAAGAAGATATAACAATTATAAATAGTAATGCAATTAATGACACACTATCAAAATATATGAAGCAGAAACTGACAGAATGGAAGGGAGAAATAGACAGTCCTCCAATAACAATTGAAGACTTCAATACTTCTCTCACATAACGGAGAGAACAACCAAACAGAAGATAAGCAAGGAAAGAAAGAGAAGCAAGCAAAAGAAAAATAAGCAAGGACTCGAACAACACAATAAACCAACCAGATCTAAAAGATATAAACAACATTCTACCCAATAACAGAAGACACATTCTTCTCAAATGTACCCGGAACAAGCTCCAAGACAGGCCACATATCAGACCACAAATAAAGTCTCAATAAATTTTATGATAGACATCATACAAAGTATTTTTGCTGACCACAACAGGATGGAATTAGAAGTCACTAATAGCAGGAAAACTGAAGAATTCACAAATGTGTGGAAATGAACACACTCTTAAATGATCAATGAGTCAAAGAGGAAATCACAAAAGAAATCATAAAATACTTAGAGACAAATTTAAATGAAAATAAAATATCCCAAAAGTTATGGGATGCAGCAAAAACAGTGCTAAGAGGAAACTTTAGAGCTGTAAATGTTGACATAAGGAAAAAGAAAGACTTCAAATCATCAATCTGACTAAAATTTAAGGAACTAGAAAAAGAATAGCAAACTAAACTCAAAACTAACACAAGGAAGAAATAAATATTAGAATGCAGATAAATAAAACAGAGAAGAAAAGATCAATGAACCCAAGACTTGATTTTCAAAAAGAGTGGCAAAATTGACAAACTTTTAAGACAAGATTCAAATTACTAAAATCAGAAATGAAAGTGAGGACATTACCACTAATTCTACAGAAATAAAAAGGATTATAAGAGAGTACTATGAATAATTGTATGTCCACAAATTAGGTAATATAGATGAAATGGAAAAATTCTTAGAAACACAAAACCTACCAAGATTCAATCAGGAATAAATAAAAAATCTGAATAGACCCATAACGAGTTAAGGAGATTAAATCAGTATTCAAAAACTCCTTGACAAAGAAAAGCCCTGGACCAAGATGGGTTCACTGGTGAAGTCTACCAAATACTGGCAGAAGTTACATCAGTTCTTCTCAAACTTAACCAACAAAATTAAGGAGGAGGGAATACTTCCTAACTCATAGGAAGACATCCAAATTAAAAAAGAAGAAGTAAACACATGATTTTATATGTAGAAAACCCTAAAGAAATCCTAGGGCACCTGGGTAGTTCAGTCAGTTAAGCATCCGACTCTTGATTTCAGCTCAGGTCATGATCTCAGTTCCTGGATGGAGCCCCGCATCAGGCTCTGTGCTAACAGCACTGAATCTGCTTGGGATTTTCTCTTCCTCTGTCTCTGTACCTCCCTGACTTGCACACAAATGCACACGCTGTCTTTCTCTCTAAGTAAATAAACAAACTCTTCTTCTTCTTTTTTTTTTCTTTTAAAGAAAACCCTATAGAACTGGAGGGTATTATGCTAAGTGAAATAAGCCAGGCAGAGAAAAACATACCATATGTTTTCACTCGTATGTGGATCTTGAGAAACGTAACAGAAGATCATGGGTGAGGGGAAGGGGCAAAAAAAAAGTTACAGAGAGGGAGGGAGGCAAACCATAAGAGACTCTTAAGGACTGAGAACAAACTAAGGGTAGATGGGGGTTGGGGGAGAGGGAAAAGTAGGTGATGGGCATTGAGGAGGGCACCTGTTGGGATGAGCACTGGGTGTTGTAGGGAAACCAATTTGACAATAAATTATATTTAAAAAAAGGAAATCCTATAGTGTACATTGATGACTGAATGCACAAACCAAATGTGGTGTATACATACAGTGAAATATTATTTAACCATAAAAAGGAACGAAATTATGATACATACTACAACATGGATGAATCTTGAAGACATAATGCTAAGTGAAATAAGCTAGATACAAAAGTATACATACTATCCACTTATATGAGATATCTAGAATAGTCAAATAAATAGAGACAGAAAGTACAACAGTGGCAACCTGGGCTTTTGGGGGTTATTGTTTTAATGAGTGCAGAGTTTCAGTTTGGAATGATGAGAAAATTCTAGAGATGCATGGTGGTGATGATCACACAACAATGTGAATATACTTAATGCCACTGAACTGTGTGCTTAAAAATGGTTAAAATGGTAAATTTTGTGCCGTGTATATTTAACTGTAATAATTTTTAAAAATGAAAACTAGAAGACAGTGGAGCTACATCTATAACATACTCAAGGAAAGGAAGTGTCAAAAGGGTTTTATGTCTGGATGAATTGTCCTTCAAATATACAGGCTATAGACATGTGTTGAACATGCAAGAACTCAAAGAAATAGTCCTTCTTAATGATGTTAGTCCCTCTTAATGACATCCCAGAAGAAGAAAAGTCCAATAGGAGGACTGGTGCTGAGTTGTGGCTATGTTTAACTCTTGATTTTAAAACAAAAAGAAGAAGATAAGGGGGATGGAATGGTTTAACAATACCTGCTCTGACAATGAAGAACACAGGAAAAGGAAGGGGGAATACGGTGAAAAGTAGAATAAGTTCCTTTACTGAATAGAAGTACACGCATGTTAACAGTACAAAGGTAAATATCGGTTAAGGTAGTATTGTTGATCAAAATCTGGTGCGAAAGGGAGAAGGAGAAAACATACTAATTTTTTCATTGTTTATAGTAGGAAATACGTAGAAAATGTCTTCTGAAAAGAAAGATAAAAGTCTTATATAAACTTATAATGATGACCATTTGAACAAAAGTAAATCTTGTTAAGTTCAGAAGAATCACACAAAAATGTCAGAACAATCAGATCATATATAAAAGTCATAAAAAGATAATGACAGAAAATAAGATATACTAGGGGAAAATATAGAAACAGAGAAAACTTTAAACTACTTATGCTTAGCTCTAGGTAAATACATTTGAAAAGCAGAATAAATGGATAGTTTTCTAGGAAAATACAATTTACCAAAACTCCTCTTAGAGGAAACAGAAAATATAAACAGACTTTTTTTTTCCATAGAAGAAACAGACAATAGTATAAAAAACTTCCCTCTTCACACCTGGCAAAGCTCCAGTTCACTTAACTGTGTACTTAAAAAGGTCTAGGTGGATTCCTAGGGGATTCCTACCAAATTGTTTGAGAACAAAACATTCCAGTGCAGAGAAAAGGGAAAACTTCCAAATTTGTTTTATGAAGCAAGCATAATATTGATATCCATATCTGACAGAGCATATGCATATACATATCAAGAAAAACTATTCTTATTGATTAATATCAAAACCAAAGTTTAACTAAATTATTGGCATGCAAATTATGTGTCATGACAATACCATGTTTATTCCAAAAATGCAAGGACAATTTAGTAACAGGAAATTTATTCATATCAAAAAGTCTAAGAAGAAGAAGTTGTGATCATCTATCTCCATGGATTTTTAAGAGGCATTTATTGAAATTCAAGAAACATTATGGATAGAAATACCCACTAGAGGAACTAACTGGCATGATTCCTTAACAAAAGAAAATACCTGTATCTTGAAGCAAACTTTTATCGGGGAAGCACTGGAGTAATTTTAAACTAAACTCTCGACAAGAATGATGCCTGCCATCACCATTACTACTGATTATGCATACGTCGTCCTACTGGGGCCCAAGCCAACGCAATGAGATCAGAAAAGATATAAGAGATGTAACAGTCACAAAGCAGAAGCTAAAACTATCATTACTGCAGATGGTATCACTGTAAACCCAGAAAATCATGAGAATCAATTGACAAACTCCAACAAAGAATAAGAGGTTAGTAAGCTGGCAAGTGTACAAAATTAAAATGCTGACAGCAAAAGCCCTCATCTACACAGATTACCACCAGTTGGAAGATACAGTGGAAAGGCCATTTTACATTACCTAGAAAGATATTCAAGAAGAAATGTGTAAGACTTGTTGAAGAAAAACTAAAAAGACTTCTGAAGGACACCAAACAAGACTCCAGTAAACAAAAAGACAGCATGTTCCTGTAGAAGAAGAATCAACATCATAAAGACCTCACATCTCTCTAAGTTACTCTCATACATTTACCATGACCTCAATAAAACCACCGACAAGCTAATTCTGAGGTCTGTGTAGAAAACAAACCAAACAAGCAGGAACAGTGACGAAGTGTGACTGACCAACTGGATGTTAGAACATTTTGTGAGACTTCAGTAATTAAAAGGATGCAGACTGACTGATGAAAAAGAATAAGAAGTCCATAAATAGACCAAGTACTTATGGAAATTTAGAGCATGCGAAGGTGACATCCCAGATTAGGGAAGAAATGGAGCAGACTTGGCTGAATCAAGCGGGTAGCCTTCTGAATCAAAACCAAATAAAATAAAAATGGATTCACGGCTGACATGACACACAGGGATATATTCCAAATATTTATTTGTATGATTTAATGTAAAAAAATAACAGCCCATAAAAGTAGTAGAATAAAATATAACAGGATCTTGTCATGACATGGGAAAGGCCTTTTTGCCTGTGTTATGTTATATAATCCAAAAGAAACTAAAACGATTGATAAATAAGGGGAAGGTGAACCTAAGTCAACCAACCAGACAAATAAACACAACACCCATAAGAAAATAAAAAACTGGAAAAAAAACTCCAAAAAACCAAAATGGGAACAAATACATGCAACTCCAGTCATGGAGACAGGACTAATTTCCTAAAATCCATGAAGATAAAGAGCTCTTTGAAATTGGAAGGAAAAAGACTAAAATGGCAACAGAAAACCTGGCAAAGTTCACAGAAAGGGAAACACGAATGGTTCTTAAGCATAAGAAAAGAGGCTCAAACTAACTCACAGTAAAAACGCAAATTAAAATTATACCGAGGTAGCAGTTTTCAATTGCCACACTGGCAAAAGAGCTAAATGTTTGATAACAGACTTTGTTGGTATTGAGAAACAGGCATCCTCAACAATTCCTGGGAAGAGTGCAAATCAGTATATTTGTTTGTTGGGCAAGTTGACAGATGTATATTCCCTTTCATTCAGCCATTCCACTTTTGGCAATTTACCCTATAGACCCCCTAGCACATGTGCAGGACGACATACATACATAGCTATTTGCACGGCACTGTTTGAAGTGATGAAAGACTGTAAATAGTCTGACTGTCCACGGCAGAGGGCTGGTTATATAGTGGTGCATCGTTCAGTGGAACACTACTGTCCAGACACGAAGAGGAGGCTTTATGTACAAATGGGGAAAATCCCCTGGCTATACTGTTGAGTGAAAAAAAAAAAAATTCAAGTGCATACAGCATACTACTTACTGGGTTAAATATAAGGAAGTGGGATAAGAAAATATATTTATATTCACTTGTGTATGTATAAAGAAACTCTAGGAGGATGCACAAAAGACTAACAGTGGGGATCTGTCTGGAGGGGGAGTTTGTGTAGAGGGAGTGGGTGGGAGACTTCTCACTGTGTACCTTTTTATACATTTAAAAATTTTCATACCATGTGAATATGCTACCTATTAAAAATGACATTAAAAAGGCAAAAAAAAAAGTGAAGATAGCTATGTGTTGTGTCTTGCTTTACCATAAGACTTGTAGAGTAAGGTCCTTTCTTTATTCCGTGATTTAGAAAAATCTGTATAGAAGCATGATTCTTTTTTTATCTCTGCGGACTGGTGGTCATGGGGATCAATCCTCGTAGTCCTGGGGCACCGCTCCTACCTCCTCTCGGTTGACCACGTGCCCACCTTCCCCATAGCAAGGCTGTGACCCTGCCTTAATTTTGGTTTCCGTTGTAATAGGGGCATGGATCCATCTGTGTCTAACAGAGAGATGTATGTGGGCGCCTCAACAATGAAAGAATACAAGATGGTGCAAATTTCCATCGAAGTGTTTGAATTCTGTATAAATTCCCAAACTAGGTGCTGTTTGTTACAATTTGGCCTTGCTCTTTTGCCAGTCCATTTACAAAATCTGAGGTTTATGAACTCTACTGATGAGGCACCAGTTAGTCTGTGTGTGTTCTCTGACTGACAGAAACCATTTCAGACAAATGAGAGCCTCTCCTATTTCTACAGAGCTCCCTGAGGAGCCTCTTTCAGGGTTTAGCAGCTCTCGGTGGGGCGGACAGGGAATTCTTTCTTGTGAGCCATAGACAGTAGTGACGGTCAGCACAAGTCCTAGGGCAGGGTGCCAAGTCAGGAGGCCTGTAGTTTGGGCAAGGACAGGGGCCTGGGATAGCTGGACAGAGAGCCCCTGGTTGGACAGCTGGGCAGGCAAGGCCTGGACGTCTGTGGTGAGTTAAAAGGTGGTAGAGCGAGTTCAGGCATGGGGCCCCAGGCTGTCAGCAGCAGGCTGTGCCTTGGAAGAGCAACAACCAGCCCAGAGTGAGGCTGGTCTCCAACCCCCACGTAGAACACCATGGACTGGGTGAGGACCTTAGGGTTAGAGCCAAGGAGAGTCCCCAGGAGCCTCCCAATTCCCGCCAGGCCTCTCTGACTCACCTTACTGTAACCTTGTGTTTCCCAAGCACATGAACAAGTCAACGTTCTAGAAGTCAACTGAAGTGCAAGTACTCAAGAATGCTTAGTGCATGCTTCATTTTTGATGGCTAGATGGATTTAATTTACTGCTATTCTTAATTGAAACAAAGAACAAAGCTGTCCATCATCTCCTATGTGGGTCAGCCAATGCCTAGGAACCATATTTTAGTTAGTTCCTTAGTCATTTCTCATCCAGAATTAAAACACACACACACACACACACACACACACACACACACACACACACACACATTCCAGTCCTCCATTCCAGTCCTCATTTTTGGTTCTTCAGGATCGGTATTTGACTTCTCTACTCTCATCATGTTTTCTGTGACTCCTTTAAATTCTAGCTTGGACTAGCTATTCAATGAGGTTTGTTTGCTTGTTTGGGGCTTTTTTTGGAAGATGGTAAATTGAAAGTAATACATTTCTGATTAAGAACGCTCTGCTCTCTCCTTCTTTTTAAGATAGGCATTAAAATTTAAAAGCTAGAACATGGAATAAGAAGTGCTAATGAAAATGTCACCAAGTGAGAGTTTAGATTTTAAAACGTTGCTAATCTAATAAGAAATACAGGATGAATATAAGGGGTGAAATAGCTCTGATATGATCTGTTTTATGCCTTTGAAACATCCTCCAGATGTCACATAAAAAATCATGTGTGACTCATTTTGATCAGTGATGACTCAATCATTAAAAAAAATCAAATCTGAACAAGTCCGTTGGAAAGCAACCTCTCTGAAGCTGGTGTAAATGGTTTCTGTAGTCAAAGTCACTTACGTTTGGAGACTTAATACTGCACCATTTCTCTTGTAAGACAGATCTGGTTTCAATCTGTGTTTCTTCAGTTTTTATCAGTTGGCCTAGATTTCCAAAGCTGAGCTAAAATGGAAATATTCTTTTCCCCCTTTAACCCATCTGTCTCCTTTTATTTACATAATATATTTTCCCTGAATAATTCTAAGTTTTTTTTAAAAAGGCAAAATGGAAGTAAAATAAATGAAAAATTTTTCACCACAAAGGGAAACATGGGATCTTCTCTTTGGATTTATACCCAGCTGGATCTCATGACCAGTCCAACCTCAATAAAAATTCGTATGAGGTGAGGCTCTAAAGCAACAAGACTTTTCTCTAAGGCGCCATCACTTTAGAACCTCATTTGTCAAGTAGCTAGTAACTCTTCCCAAAAGAGAGAATGAAGGAATATTTCTGAAAACCTACTAATGTTGGCCTCTGTATTTTAAAATGAGGAAATCAGGCTGCATAATTACTCCTCTAAGTACCAGCATGGGAAGGGTTTACAATTATGCAGGCTCTGTTGTTACTGCTGCCAACAGAATAATTTATCAAGCTATGGTGTCTCATGGAGGGAACCGAAAAGCACATTACCAGTAAGAAATGATTTCTAAAGAAGACTTAATTACTACTACATGTGTTTTTAATGTTGGCTGCAAATATGCAGAAAGACAAGCTAAAGTGGCATGTGACGAGCCCTCATTTAGTCTGTCAGCCATAATAGCATATTTAGAAAGATGTAAAAAATATAAAGAGATCAAGAGGTAGAAACAGACTCCCTTGTCATCTCAAAATAATTGCAGTATTTGGGGGTGAGGTCAAAGTTTCTGCAGACTGATAACCTGATGAAGATAGTTCTACGGACTTCAAATGAAAATTAGGAGAGGGGACAGGTGACAAGTCAGTGTGCAAGGATGTTGATCCAGCTGTACTTTGACCCACATCTTAATTGTTACCTAATCTATTTCCATACTTCCTGGTCACCAAGACTCTTTAACTCCCTACTCAATCTGTTCAAAATGAACCACTCCTCCCTGCCCCTCTGGCCAGTATTTATTTAGCCTTGTGAAGGCAGCAGTGCACCCTCTGGGTGTCCTGCCACATCTTCACCATCTTCAATGAGCAGATGCTCATCAGCTACTGATAGACTCACTCAACGTAAACACAGTGGCTCTGATGAATGCTACTGACCTCTTCGAGAGGACAGAGGCCAGACTATTTCTCTATGTTCATAATATCTTATGATAACACAAATACATAGTACAAAATAACAGAAGTTTTGGCCAAAGAAGAATTGTTGAAGGGATTTTTTTTATTTTTATTTTTTTTAATTTATTTTTGAGAGAGAAACAGAGAGAGAGAGAGAGCGCACGAGCGGGGGAGAGGCAGAGAGAGAGGGAGACATAGAATCCAAAGCAGGCTCCAGGCTCTTGAGCTGTCAGCACGGAGCCCGATGAGGGGCTCGAACTCATGAGCTGTGAGGTCATGACCGGAGCTGAAGCTGGAAGGTTAACTGAGTGAGCCAGCCAGGTTTCCCGAGTTAAAGTGATTTTTTTTAAGTCAAGGAAAAAACCATCACTCCCTCTTTAAACAATGGCATGGGCTGCTTTTCTAATTCTCCTTAATAGTAAACTTGGCTTCTGGATAGAAACCCTTTCTTTTGTCCTCTGGCCTGAAGCATATTAAAATCAAGTTTCTCCTTAAAAGAGAATTTTTGGTCACTCCCCCATGCACAGGATGGGCATTTCAAGTCCTGGTTCTGGAAGCCGCACTGCAGTGCTGCATAACCAGCATGGAGATAAACAGATTAGAGGGAAGGCAGACGGGGTGAGGAAAAGCTATCCTGAAGAGTTGTCAGGAAGGACACAGCAAGTGCACTGGGAAATTTAAAGTTACATTTATTTGCCTGGCAATGAAATAAAGATCAGGGAGGAGGAAACACCTCATGAAACAAGGCAAATTGTCACAAAGGTAATAAAGAAGAATTGCAGGTTTCAAGCCCCTGGCAGAGAAAATAAGTTCTGAAAACATACACAGGCATCTGATTTTGACATCAGTTTTGCCAGAAATCAATTGGATTAACCAGTTTCCTCTTTTGATTAGTGGTCACAAGGTGCAAATATTTTGCAAACAGGAAAACACTAATAGCCTTGGCATTTTCACTTTAAACTCTATAAAAACCCGTGAGAACACATGTAGTTTCTCCTGGATCTATGCACTTCCATAGATACACAGCTTGTTACTCTCCATGCAAGCTTGGCCCTCTTGTTCCACCTCTAACCTGCTCTCCTGCACCTGATTCCTTTTCTCTTCTCTTCTTCCATCTTCCTCATCCATGGGGGGGGGGGTGGGGTGGGGGGGCGGTGGCCAGAGTTCTTCACTGCTGCTCCTCAGGCCCGAGGAATCATAGGGGCCAAGTGCATCACTCATACACACGCTGCCTCTTGTAAGGGGAACCAAACCAGCAAAAAGTCCACAGTCCCTACCTGCAGGGCTCCTGCAGGTTCAAGTCTGATGCCAGGGGAAATGTCCTGGCTCGGAATGACTTTCAATGAATACCTAGAGGCAGGCACTGCCAGGCAAACACCCCACCCTCCCGGCCGTGAGAGGAGAGAGCTTTTAAAAGGTGGAACATAATAGCAAAAGGGAAATTCATTTGCTCCTTTTCCATGCCAGCTTTCTCTTCTTCCAGCTTCTTGCATTATCTTTTCTTCCCCTAACTTTTCAGCTGTAATTGGCTAGAGCACCAGTCTTGTGCTAATTCAGAATGGAAGGTGGAAAAACCTTTAGTTAAATACTTTGTCTCCTTCACTGTTCCGTGACGGTGAGGCTCTGTGCTCACAGTACGCTTTCTCAGCCATTATCTCTTTTCCAAGACCTTCCTGTTTCCAGTGACCAGCCTGAGGGCAGGAGGCCTAGGGAGTTGGTCTGTGGAGGCCGTGGGAGCCCACAGTGAGAGACTTCCTTCTGGTCCCAGTTGTAAACCCAGTGTGACCTTAAGTCACAGGCTCCATTATTCTGAGCCTCAATTTTGTCTTTGATAATAAAGTTTAATATTCTCTGCTCCTTCCTCCTCACATGGAACTACTCACCTGGGCGGCTAGTGTGATAAAATCGCTTTTCAATGGTGCTGTATAAAGAACGGTCACACAAATGTAATGCATTTTTAAAATAAAATACTTGGTATGGCACTTCTATCATCTCTGACAACTTCACATACCATACATGAATCCTTTGGATGTGGTCCTTCTTCTTAAAGATTTATTTCCACAGAAGCTACCTTTTCAGTAAACACATCATCCACCCATCCATCCATCCTCCAGACAAAATGTTACAGAGCAGTAAGTGACACAGCAGTGACAAGACAGTATGAAAAGATCTATTCCAGGGGAAGCAGAGGCGGCTAATGGTGGCAGGAAAGGGTGCCCCGGCCAGACCTTGAGGTCAGAGAGGGCTGTCAGGCATGTGAAGTCAAAACTGAGATCTAAATCTAGATCTGTAGGAGTTAGCCAGGGAAAGGTGAGTGAGCGTGCATGTGACAGGGAAGGTGTCAGTGGGTACCAGCAAGGGCAGAGGCCTAGAGGCCAGAGGACCAGGGAGAAATCTAGGCAGCAGAGGGGCCACTGTGGCCACCATGCAGTGGAGGGAAGGACAGCAGGAGATGGCAAGAGGGGAGATGGACAGGAAGGAGAGGCTAGAAGGGAATGGATGAGTAAGGGTTTTATAACAAAACTTGACTTTATGCTAAGAGCAATGGGGAAGCTTCGAACATCTCGAGCAGAAACATGACATGACTACAATTGACTTTTGGAGATATGGCTTTGGCTTGTAGTGTGAAGAATGGATAAGAGAGGGTCATGGTGGGCACAGGACAAACAAGAGGGGGTCCTTGAATCAGGTCAAAAATCCTGGTCGTTTAGATTGAGGTAGTCACAGTAGGAATGGAGGGAAGTGGGAGGTATAAAAATCAATGGGCAGAATCAGTAGAACTCATAAAACAGTAGGATGATGTTGATAAAAGAGAGAAAAGCCACTGTTATTACTTGGTTTCTGGCTTCCACTTGGCGGAAAGGGATGCCATCCGCTGACACAGATGTGGAGGTGCTTGGGGACATGTAAGTGGGGTGTCCAGCAAGCAGCTGGATTTCTGGGTCTGGAGGTCAGGAGAGAGACGTGGGTTGGAGATACAGACAGATTGCAAAGAGTTCAGCTCCGTGGACAGATTACTAATGAAAGCCACGCAGTAAGTGCTATCCCTGGCAAGGAATGCGTAAAGAAAGAAGAGGTAAGTCCTGAGAAAGGAGGGGGCTCTGAAGAACCTGAACTTCAATGGTGGGCAGAAGAAGAAGAATCCGTAAGGAAGCCCAAGAAGGAGGGGCTGGTGATGTGGGAGGAGAGCCAGGAAAGCACGGTGCTGGTGACGCTCCTACGGAGGAAGGGCAGTCAACCACGTTTGTTGCTGCCTGGAGCTAAGACCTGAAGCAAGATGGGGCCCCTGGGTGGCTCAGTCGCTTAAGCATCCAACTCTTGATTTTGGCTCAAGTCATGATCTCACAGTTCGTGAGTTTGAGCCCCATATTGGACTCTGTGTTGACAGCACAGAGCCTGCCTGGGATTCTCTCTCTTCCTCTCTCTCTGCCCCTCCCCTGCTCATGTGTGTGCATGCTTGTGCTCTCTCCCTCTCTCTCAAAATAAATAAACATTAAAAAAAAAACCACACCTGAAGCAAGATGCTTCTGTCAACACTGTGCCCATAAATGTCGAACTTGGATTTCTGTATCCCAGGAGCAGTGGAGCAGGCCTGTCCTCAATGCTTTCCTTTACTTTGTGTCCTCTGGAATTTCTGTTGTCCTCTCCAGCCAGAAGGGATCCTCCTCACTTAATTTTTATTGAGACACTACTGTCTGCATTGGACATTGGTAATTTAAAAACACATAAAGTATGGTCCTCAATAAGGGAGAATATTTACATAAAAATAAATCACAACTATACCGAATATAATCTAGGTGAGTGTTACTGTATGTTATAGAAGATAAGTGCTCCTCTGGGGTAGTCAGGAAAGGCCCCACTTGGCAGAAGGATTGACACTGGGTCTTGAAGGGCATGGCTTAAAAAAACATGAATCAAGTGAACATTCTAGGTAGGGTTACACTGGATGCAAAGGTGGGGACGTGGGATTAAGCATAGTTTATCTGGAGAACAAGGAACAGATCATATGGTCAGAGAGGAGAACTCCTTTAGGGGAGCAGGAAGTGACATGGCAGCAGCATTTGGAAGGGGCCAGATGGGAGGTGGGGCTTGAAAGACAGCTGGGAGTTTGAATTGCATTCTGCAGATAATAGGAAGCCAACTATAATGGTCACATTATATGACCATTGAATGGTCATCATTCAGCTCTTATCTGTATAATCTCATCTGTGTGACCATGGCCCTAATTTCTTTGAAAGCACTTTGCAGGCAGGCGCCATGTCTTTTAATCTTTATTCACAGGGCCTAGGTCAGTGCCTCTAGCTCAAGTATTCTTCATCTGGATGAAACTGCAAAGATGATTTTGCAGCCTGTGAAGTCCAGGAATGGAGGCACATGGCTCAGCTGGAACCAGTGAGTTGACACTCACTGTCCTCTGGGAGAACAGCCCCAGCATTTGGTTTTCACACAGAGGCAGTGGGGTGTGGTTCCGAGAGCTCCCCCTGTCTCAGGAGCAGCCACCCTTGTTCATGTCACCACTTTTGAACTGGGCTTCTTGTACTCTACCAAGAAGATCCTGCCTGCCCATTCTAGAAATCTGGCAAAAAGAAAGAACAATGACAGGCACTATGTGTCCTCAACAGAAGACTGCACATCCTCCCTCAGAGAGAGAGTTATTTCAAAAGCTGATGTTGAAAGAAATGTGTAAAATGGATTTAAACACCCTTTAAATGCTAACGGACAGTTCTGGGCCTGCTGGTGATGAGACCCTTCTCAGGAAGTGATCGTGTGGGAGACGCTGGCACCGCAGTAGCTCTGGCGAGAGAAAAACAATCTACTCTTGATTCTGACACTGAGTCACGGAGCAGCAGCTGTGGAATTTTATTTACTTTTTTCTAGATTTTACACTGTAATTTAAAACGATAAATATATGTTGTGTCACAAAACACTATGGTCTAGTCAATATACATTTTCTGAATTGTGCCAGGCACTGAATTAAGGGTTGAGACACACAAGTGAAGATAACCCCGTCCCTGCTGACATAGAACCCCGGATAGTAGCCCCTGATATTGCACAGAACAGGGACAAGAGTGGGGTGAGCATGGCCTGTGGAACAGAGGAATAGATACGGAGTGTTGGAACAGGAAAAGGTGTGCAGAGAAAGCTTAAAGCACTGGCCTTCAAAGTGCCGCCATGTTTGTCTGGGAGTTGATTGGAGATCTTATAAATGATGTCCCACCTGGACCACATCCCAGCCCTGCTGCATCTGAATCTTTGGGTTGGGGGTGTTGGAAACTGGACTTTTTTCAGATGTTCCAGGGTTTTCCTCATGCACATTAAAGTTTACAAGCCACCGTTTTAGGAGATGAGTAGGTCAGTAGATCGGCAAAGGGAATTGCAGTGGAAGCCACACCATGAAAGAGATGTGGAAAGGACAGACATGGCTGGAGTCCTGGATGCGTAGAGGCAGAGCAAATGGGAAGTTGGACTGGAGGGTGGCCGTGAGGACCCTTGACTGCCACGCATAGGGTAGTGATTCCCAAACTTAGCTGCATTTCCAAATAGCCTGTGGAAGTAAAATCCAGAATTTCCAAATTATGATCCCTTTGATGGGGCCTGAGCATGTGCATTTAATAAAAGGTTACATGGGTGATTCTGACATACAGCAGGGGTTGGTACACTGCACAGGCTATGTAGAACCATGGAAGGTTCTGAAGTCAAGAATCAGACCCAGCTCCTTCTTTTATCCATGGACATCTTGATACAGAATACCGGTAGGTTCTTGAATGGCAATTACCACTTGGTAATTGTACATGTAATAACACATGGACTATTCACTAAAGACTTCACGGCATCAACTACATCTAAAAACGAGAGATCTCATGTGTTGTGAGCATGCAACGCGATTCTTGAAAAGTGCTAAAAGAGGAAAAGCCCTACCATTTCCTCTCCACTTTGAAGTCTGAGAGCAAATTGGAACTTTTTCTTCCTGTAAACAAACCACTTCTAAGAATCTAACCAGGAACGTTAATTCAGACACCTGGATAATTCTTTAGGGAACGTCAAACCAATGCCACAGTTGCACTCTGAAAGAGTTCAGGTTTAGAAAAACTCTGAGAGCAAAGATTTTGATTGGCAATGTTAGAGAGAAAGAACTACAAGGATCCCAACAAAGTCGCCCACAGCTATGCATGTTAATTAATTTCACCTTCTCTCGGGGACCCCAAACTAACTGAAACCAACTTGTTGACATTCTGAAAGTGGTGTGGAAGTGAGTGATAGAAAATTCATGATATTACCTCTAAGGGTTGAAGTACTCCGTTCAGACCACCAGCAACATGAAGAATCTGCTTAGAGGACACAACTCTTTTCCCAAGGAAATAAAACGTAGTAAAGGGATATTACCTATACCTTTTGATTAGAATTTCATTTCATGGCACGTGTCTTCACATGCATTTCGGCTGTTGCACAGACAGCCATAGATTTTGTGTTTTAAATTAGAGCTCCCTAAGTGTACCAGGCTGGTAAGGTGGAGGCCCAGGGAGAGGAGACTATTACATAATATTATGCAGAATCAAAATTGTGGATGATAAAGATGATTCAGTACTAGGAAATTACTCTGTGCATGAAGGTAACAGAGCAAATAATTTCCTCAGGTTGTATTAAAAGGAGTTTTCTAGTACAACGGCTGCTCCTTTGGTTCTTAATAGTGTACCACAGTTGTAACAGAGACACACGATAAATTATATATCGGGCCATAGTTCGGAACCTTCTGAACCAGAAAAAAGAGGTCTTTTACGTAGACCAGGCCGAGGTTGTAATTTTAGTCACATTCAAGAAAGAGATTCTTTTTTCCTTGTTTGTCTTCAGGTGCACTTGTTGAAGCAGCATTGAACAAACACAATGGAAGTCCGTTCAAATTATAAAACAGCTACTACCGCTTGAGCACCTCCTAGGTGGCACGGTTTGTGTAGGTCGTTTACATCCCTCCATTGAATCCTCCAGACAGTTTTGTGAAGGGAGGTATTATTCTCTTTGCTTTTCTAGAGAAGGAAATTAAGGTTCCCAGACGACAGGTAATTTCCCCAAGATAAAAAGGCTAATTAGGGGCAGAACCAAGTCCAAGGCTGGAGCCCCTTAGGTTGGCTCCTTCTACTTTTTAAAGATCAACTCAAGCCTTCCAGATGAAGTGAGCCATTCCCTTTGCTGTGCTAATTTGGATGGTGCTTGTGTCTCTATTTCTGTGCCTATTGTGTGATACTTATTTATAAGCTTTGCTTCTTTACAAGATTATGAGTTCCTTGAAGGCAGGAGGCCGATTTTCTTGTCTATGTCTGCATTGCCAGGGAGCAGCATTTGTTCACTGAGTTTCCTGAACGCCTACTTTGTGCTACACTCTAAGTTAGGTAGAGGGGTGGATAAGGTGGACATAGTCCCTGCCCCATGGAGCTCACATTCTGAGGAGAATCATAAAATAAATAGTGAAGCATCATAAAATAAATGAAGCATAATAAATGCCATGCTAGGAGAGGTGTAGGAATTGTAGGGATGACCGAGCAGGGCTGCCTATCCTACTGAGGGAAGGAGGCGGGGGAGGGAGCTTGTGGTGACAGGGGGAAAGAGGGAAGATGTGTAGGTTGAGGTGAGAGGGTTGATTTGGATTTAGCCGGATATTGGCTGTAAGTGAGAAGGGGAGGAGGTTCTGGGAAGAGGAAAGAGTATGTGCAAAGGCAAAAGGTGAAGGAAAAAATGCGGGGGAGGCTGGACGTGTTAGCAAGGACCAGCTGATGAAGGTCCTTGAAAGCTTATTATGCTGAGGTCACTGGAGAGGCTGATAAAGGGACATTACTGGACTTGAAAGTCACTTTAACACCAAAGGAAAGAATGAAATGTGGAGCAGTAAGCAGAGAGGCAGGAAGACCAGGTAAGAAGACAGTGTTGTAGGGGAGGTGAGAGGCTGGTGGCTGGACCAGGGTAGTGACAGTGTGCATGGTGAGAAGACTTTGGGTGCAGAATCAATAGGTCAGGATATAAGGTGATTAGGGGAAGAGAGGAGTCAGGGAAGATCCTAGGCTTATGGCTTGGGCAAGTGTACAGTGGGGTCATTTTCTGGTTTAGACTTAGAAGAGAGGATAATGAGTCTAGTCGTGGACTACTTTCCTTTGTCTGGAGTGGAAGTGCTCATTAAGCAGATGGAGGTCAAGAGCGGGATTGGAGCTAGAGACAGAACTTTGGAAGTTACCAACCATAAGACTGAATGAGATGACCCACAGGCTGGTAGACAAGAGAGCTCCATGGAATAATATTTAAAGTCAGATAGGGGAAAAGGAGGCTGCAAAGGACCTGGAGAAAGAAGGAGAGGCCAGAGAGAAGAAAATCCAGGACAGTGTGATGTCTAGGAAGCCCGAATGGAAGTTTTCAAGAGGTGGGAGTGGTGTCACAGGGCCAAACACTTGTCCGGAGTCAAGTTAGTGAAGCCCTGAAAGCGTTCGATAAACTGTGCAATGAGGAGGCCAGTGTTCACCTTGAGGAGAGCAGTGCCTAGGCCCCCGAGGGCAGTGCAAGCCAGGCTGCGGCGGGCTGAGGAGCTCCTTAGTGGCAAAGGCGCATCTCGAACCCAAGTCTCTCTGAAGTCCTGAGCACGATAAAACTTTAGTTTCTTCTATTCAATCTATTTCCCTGTAGCTGTGGGAGATACTGCCAACAGGTCTATTCACAGATTAGAATGACGCTTGAACAAATCAGAAAGGGACAATGGAAAAATGGGCCAAGGGAGACAAAGAGCTAGGACCATGAGTCACTGTCTTCAAAGACAGAATCTGTCCTTACAGTGCTAGTTCCCTTTTGTTGCCTGGAGCAGGAGCCGCTCTCCAGTGGAGGAGACCCTGCCTTTCATGGCACTCCCTGCGCCGAAGTGACTAAATAGCAGTATTCAGAATACTCCAGACGCGTGAACAAAGGGCAAAACATCGATCTTTAGGGTATCTGTAAAATCTCATTCAATACAGACAAATGGTTCAGAAGGAGATCATGTTCCCAGTTCTCCTGTAAATTTTGTTTCTCAGCCTCCTCTGCTGGCTTTCCCTCCCTACCCCACCTCCCTCTGCTCATCTTGGCCCTTCCTCTGGGCATTACCCTCTCTCTTAAGCCTCTCCCTTCCCACCTTCTAGCTACCTCCTACCTTCCTGCCAGGAGGATTTATAGAGCACCTCCCAAGAGCCCCATTGTGATGGTGATTTTGCTAATGATGAATCAATATAATCAAGCAAATGATTGTCATTTACTCCCAAGCTTACATCTGTCATCCCCTCTGTAAATCCCAACTGTTGATCCCTATCAGATGTAGCTTGTGAGTTGTGAGCCCTTAAGCTAATTTCTAATAGGCATTTTCTCTCAGGATTTTTTCTTTGTAGGAAATCGAAAATTCAGCATGTCCCAAACTAGCCTTACTATTTTCCCCATAAAGTCTATTTTTGATTTACTATTCCCTATTTTTGGTGCATACCATCACAGAACATCCGGCTACTAGAGTCGTCAAGGTCACGTGTAATGACTCTGTTCCCTTACACCTGTATTAATCTCAGCCCCTTCAAGTATCGAGGGATCTGCTTTCCCATTTCTACCACCCTATCCAACTTCAAACCTTCACTCTCTCTTACCTGCACCACAGGAAAGCCTCTGACCAATGTGTCCTTGTTCCTGGTCCTGCTCCCACCCATTATCTTCCACAACGCTTTTAAACTTTTTGTTCAAAGACACAGGTCTGATCACGTGCCTCCTGGACAAGTTTATAAACTTTCAATGATGCCTACTGTCAACAGATTATAGCTGAGGCTCTTTAGCATGGCTCAAAAGCTCTTTAAAAATCTATCTCTACAACCGCATCATCCACCCATGTGCCAGGCACTGTGCTGCTCACGTTGTGTACGTCTTTCCCGTGGAATCCCAACAATACCTCTGGAATATAGGTACTATAATCTTTGGTTGCTTGGCATAAATGGAGGACTAGAGAATGAAGTGATCTGGCTTAGGGTCAAGGGGTCAAATCCACTTTGTCTATCTCACAACATCTGACCGTCCTTCACTTCACCTAAGTCCACATGTATCACCGAACACACATACGTTGTGTCAGGAGAGCACAACTGTCACTCCCCGCAGGCAGCTGTGCGCAGCAGTGATTCCTGAGTCTTGCTGCTCCCTGCGACTCTTGCCACCCTCATTTCCAATCCAGTGACCGTGCCTAACATCTCTGGCCCCTCAGGCGTCTGGTTATTCCCTGACAAAAACCAGGGCACCCGGGATGCTGTGAGGATCCAGTAAGATTACAGATGCTAACCCCTTCGGTGCTGAGCCTGGGGGTTGGTCAGGGCTCCAGGCAGGTAGGGTCACTCCCTGGGCACCGTCCTGTTCCTTCCCAGGTTCCTGGTAAAGGGATGGCTATACAAAGAGCTTAAAACAAATCATTTCTGTGGCTAGATGTACTGACTTCTGTGGGAAAGAATGCACTGGAAGAGTTGCTCTGATTAGCTTCAGGGATGACAATAAAAACGAAAAAAATGAGAAAAGTGGAAAATGGTCTTTGCATTCGAATGCACTGATTCAAGATTTGCAGAAAGATTAAAGAAAGCACTGTTTTTTTTTTTATAGTCCTTAAACCTCAAATGGAAAAGAAAGTAAAAATCTACAGAAAGTGTCAGCTTCATTTTCCTTTTGATGGAATACAGAAGATTCCAGTGGAAAATGTAGACCAATGGCATGGTAAGTGGCTGATTTCCTATGGAAAAATTTCACTTATACTTCACATGTACTTTAAAAATGAAAAAGCAAAATTAATTATATAATTCAACACGCTACAAGTATTTGTTAAGTACCACTTTTTGCCAAGCATCAGGTAAGATACTGTGGGAAATACTTAAAAATAAGGCAGGAGGCTGTAAGCTATTAAAAATGTTTGGAATAAGTCCTTAAAGTAATTGTTACTGAAAGTCATCTTCACATAAAAAGGACAATAACAATAAACTAGGTGCCAAGCACAGGGCTGTACCTTTTCCACATCATCTCACCTGGTCCTTAGTCACACTGGGAAGAATGATTATCTCTTAGTTCCCAGGTAAAAGCTAAGACTCAGAGAAGTGAAGAAACTTGCCCTAGTATGTGTAGTTTAACAGGGGCAGACTTATGATTTGAACCCAGTCTGCTTTCCATTCCTGCACAATGCCAGTGCTAATACATAATGACTACACTTTTAACAAGTCTGCTTGTCTCATTTTAAAAATCTACCAGTGTAGGGGCACCTGGGTGGCTCAGTCTGTTAAGCGTTCGACTTCAGCTCAGGTCATGATCGCACCATTTGTGGGTTTGAGCCCCGCTTCGGGCTCTGTGCTGACAGCTCAGAGCCTGGAGCTTCAGATTCTGTGTCTCCCTCTCTCTCTGCCCCTCCCCCCACTTGTGCTCTGTCTCTCTCTGTCTCTCTCTCAAAAATAGACAAACATTACATTTTTTAAAAAAAAATCTACCAGTCTGGCTTATTTATACCATATTTCCCAATGGAAAAAGTCACACTGAGATTAAATATAAATGTACCCCCACTTTATGCAATAGACATATCCCTGAAAAGTTATCCATAAACCAACATTTTTGCAATAGTGTTCCGTTTTTTGTCATATTGGTATTTTTGCATACCACAGATTTATAAAGACAAACTCTCAATTTCTCATTCATACAAAATTGATAATTGTCACAACTCTTGCAAATTCCTCCTTATTTCTTACCTGACAGTACTCTTTTGCAATGTTCACGACTACCCTAATTTATTTATTTTGAACTGGATGGTCATCTATAAGAATTCCATGAAATGGGGGCATCTGCATGCATTTTTTGTAAAGTTAATAATCCCGGTGCAATTGGGGGCTCCTAATTTCCCCTCTCCTGTCATCTCTCTCACACACTCAGGAGACGGCAATTTCCAGCCATTTTTATATTACAAATACAGCATTTACATTTACATAAATGTCTTTTCAGGGCACAAAATACAAAATGAATCTGTCATTGTTATTTGCTAATATATTCCAGGATACTGCCTTGCTAAAGCCCACAGAGACAGAATAACACAAACCACTTACCTTTTCCCCTCTAAGGTATGCTAGCTGAAAGATGCCATCACATAAATAGTGCCTCTGCTAATTAATTAGTGCTGGCCATATTCATTTTTCTAAACTAAGAAATGTAACCAAATAGTGTAATTTACATCTTTTTTGCCCTACTCTAGTTAAAATTAAAAAGGCCAGCATAAACTCAGCTGAAGAATATTGCTTACAATGATTCCTTTTTTCTAATTACTCAAATCAATGGGTATTAAAAAAAAAACCCTCATATTCAGTTTGGTTGTTGGTTTTACACAATAGGGTGGCTAATTAAAACTACTGAACATTCTGGCACATTCCAGAATGCAGTTTATGATTGTGAAAAGGTCACAAACTTGAAAATAAAGTTCAGTACGCCTCCTGCATTTAGCTAAATAATCACAGAGGGTGTTTCTATTTCTCTCTTCCAAGCAGCTTCTTTTCTTTTCCCTGCTTATTCATAAATGCCCACAAGTAGCACCTCTCTTCTGCAGGGTGATAAAATCTACGGGGATCCCTCCAAGTGCCTCAGCAACGTGAAGGGCATTCATAAACAAGGATTCTGGTTTGGTTCTGATGAACACAAAATGAAACAAAGTCCTGAAAATAAAAAAAAGGACATTCCAGAACATTCCAGAATAATTAGCTGAACTGCCACTGGGTATCTACAGCATTGATCTTCCAGGTATGTGACAAGTATATACTTTAAAGCCACTGCTTGGGGTACCTGTGTGGCCCAGTGGGTTAAGTGTCCGTCTTTGGCTCAGGCCATGATCTCATGGTCTGTGAGTTCAAGCTCAGAGCCTGGAGCCTACTTCAGATTCTGTGTCTCCCTCTCTCCCTCTGCCCCTCCCCTGCCCATGTATGTATACATGTATGTATATATGTGTATATGTGTGTGTGTATATATATATGTATATATATATGTGTATGTATATATATGTATATATGTATGTATGTATACATATATATGTATGTATATATATATACATACACATATACACACACACACACACACACACATATATATATATATATATATATTTATATTTATATAAATAAAGCCATTGCTCATTGGTTGAGAAGAGTGTACCTTTGCCCGTCCTTGATGGGCTCTCTTCAGGTAGGGCATCCACTCTCCCATCCCTCACCTCATAGTCCTCACTCATCCAATGAAACCCAAGCTTCATCTGGTCTTTTCAAAATGAATCATAACCTCAAGGTAAGTCTGGATCTTTCCATGCTGTCAGTGTTGGGTTATCCCGTTTGTGCGTACGTACACTCCAGTTTTTGCCGTTTCTAAAATTCACTGTTTTACTCTCCCAAATCTTTATTATGTGTAGTTTCATGCTGCTCTTTAGTTCCAGGACTCCTACTTAAAGTGTTGGTGGATATTTTGCCTGTCATCTATCTGACGTCTGGTAGGATAACAACTGTTGGTGATACAGCATCCCTTAAGTTATGTCAGCTGCAGATAAACAGGAATTTAGTTTAATCCGCAGATCCATCATGTTATTACCAACTTCTTTCGTGTGGCTTTTCCTTTTGTCGACCCTTTCTGCAAGGGACTTTTTTTGAGCCTTAACACAGAGATGTAAAAACAGAACAAGAGTCAAATGCTACATCAGCAGAAAGAAAAAGAAAAAGACGTGGTGTACATAATTTAAAGGAAATCATGGCCATTGTCCCCTTTGACTATTATTTCAAATAGAAACGACTTTGCTTACTTAAAATATTTTATAAGCCTTTGCAGAGCTTTCTGATGCCAGTGTCTTATCCCTACGTCTACCTGACTTACATTAGTTAACACTTCCCACTTGCAAGGACTTTTGCAAGAGGTGAGTGTTAATCTTTAACTGTCTGAGAAGGTGGTAGACAAACTGCAGGAGGCAGTCTGGTGGATATATGGTTTGCTAAAGGCAGCAGATGATTAAAAACCTAAGGTTGTGGGTTCTTATCTCAGCTGCTCCTTCAATCTGCCAGAGAAGCATGGGAGAGATCATGAAACTTACCCAGTTTCGTCAGCTAAAATACCATATTGGGATCAGAATAACCACAGTGAGGAATGATGTCGCTACAAAGGGCTATTTAGTGAAGACTCATAATAATGACCATAGAGTATGATTACAAACATAAGGAGCTGACTATCTAGTATTAATAGTTTTATTAATATTACATGCTAGTTAATTATTTAATATTTACATTCAAAAATTTTTAATTTCTTTCTTTTTTTTAATTTTTTTTAATGTTTGTTTAATTTTGAGAGGGAGAGAGAGAGAGAGAGAGAGAGAGAGAGCGCGAGCATGAATGGGGGAGGGGCAGAGAGAGGGAGACACATAATCCAAAGCAGGCTCCACACTCTGCTGAGCTGTCAGCACAGAGCCCAATGTGGGGCTTGAACTCACGAACCGTGAGATCATGATCTGAGCTGAAGTTGGATGCCTAACCGACTGAGCCACCCAGGCAACCCATAAATTTAAAATTTCAAAATAGAGAAGTTAAACGATTTGCCAAAGGCTGTACAACAAACCAGTTTCTAGAGCTAAGAGTCTATCCCTAACTTCTTACATTACTTTTCCTCACCCTGGGTTTGATTTAACTACAATAAAACTAAGATGATCAATCCTCTCTCAAGCAGGAATCTTAACTGTTTTGCATGCCCACTAGTGAACAGCTAATGTCCATGCCGATGAGACCTAGGAAGATTCTGATAGCGGAGACTGCCCTACCCGAAGTTCTAGAGAAAGGGAACAATTTGGTTTCTCACAAGATTGCCAATTTTCAGATAATGAGACCACAGCAGAACATGCTCAGTATTAAAATAACACTCCATATATTTTTAACTGGGTAATTTTAAATTTTGGCAACTTAAACATTTTTTTCTCTTCGCATGTTAAACAGAATCTGTAAGGACACCAATAAAAATCAAAGCTTAAATTACTGAAGCTGTGACCACCTCTTATTCCATGTTCTTTACTACTAAACAAAGATGAGAAATGAATTACTGTAATTTCTTTCAGTAAGTAAGGGACTAACCAAACAAAAATTACAATAAAAGCACAGGTAGAATTAATTAAGTGCAAGCAGGAGCAAGGTTCTTGTTGGTCCTACGGAAGACATGGCTCTGCCGTCTCAAAAAATCCCCTCCTACTTGCCAGAGAGAACGCTTGCATACGTTGTCCAAAAGTCGTGAAGCTACTTTGGTAAAGGGAAAATGAGAATAAAATAGCTTTCAGTAAGTAAAATGATCATAATTTGTAGGCGACACGTTCATCTACCTGGAAAACACAAATCAATTACATGGAGAAATTACACATATGGAGAGAATTTGACCGAGTGGTAGGGTCAAAATTAATGTTCAGAAATTGACAGACTTTACACACAAACAATGCTAGCTGGAGGGCACAGAGGAAGAAATGATTCCATCTGTTGTAGCAACAGAAATAATAAAGTGCTTAGGAATAAACTTCATAAGAAGGCTATGATTTCCACATAAAGAAAACTGAAAACACTACCAAGAAACAAGAAACATTTGAACATTTACACCTAGCTTCATAAAGGGGCAAATTCAAAGTTAAATCGTAAATTTAATACAATCTCGATAAGACTACCAACAGGATTTTGTATTTGTACCAGAAAAATTGATACTAAAGTTCATTTGGAAAAATGAATAACCAAGAGTAGCTGGGGAAATTTTAAAAAGGAAGAGCATTAAGAGAGACAATGCTGCTATTTAGATTTTAAGATCTTATATAAAGCTACAGCAGTTAAAACAATGTGGCACTAACATATGAACAGATAGGCATATCGATGCAGATAAACCAAAATACCTAAGAGAATTTAACATATCATATAATATGATAAATGGGGATTTCGAGCCAGGGGGGAAAACATGGCCTATTTAACCAATACAGTAGGAAAAAGGAAAGTTAAATTGCTACCTCACATGTCACATGGATATAAATTCCAAATGGAGCAATCCTTCTAACTAAAAAAAAAAAAAAAAAAAAAAAAGAAGCAATAAAATGATAAGAAACCAATGTAAATTTCTTTTTAAGGAAACAAAATCCCCTTAACATGATACAAAATTAGAAGCCACAAAGAAGTCTGATATATTTGAATACAAAAAAAATATTAAAAGCTTAGGGGCGCCTGGGTGGCGCAGTCGGTTAAGCGTCCGACTTCAGCCAGGTCACGATCTCGCGGTCCGTGAGTTCGAGCCCCGCGTCCGGCTCTGGGCTGATGGCTCGGAGCCTGGAGCCTGCTTCCGATTCTGTGTCTCCCTCTCTCTCTGCCCCTCCACCGTTCATGCTCTGTCTCTCTCTGTCCCCAAAATAAATAAAAAACGTTGAAAAAAGAAATTAAAAAAATAAATAAATAAATAAAAGCCTAAAAAGTGCTGTTAGCAAGTCCAAGACAAATGATAAACTGAAAAGCAGCACTTAACAATTTGCAATAAAAAAATAAATAAATAAATAAAAGCCTAAAAAGTGCTGTTAGCAAGTCCAAGACAAATGATAAACTGAAAAGCAGCACTTAACAATTTGCAATACAGAAAAATGGCTAATTTCCCTATATATACACACAGAGCCACAATTAAATAGAAAAAAACACAAATAAGATTTAAAGGAGGGTTCACAGAAAAATGAATACAAACGGCTCTTGTAATATGAAAAGATGCTCCCTCTCACTTTGAATACCACTTCTAAGCCTATTTGATTAGTGGGGATGAACAAATTCCCCAGTGCAATATGTGCAAACAGAGGCCCTCTCACACATTGTCAGTGGGCCTATACTGGTGCAAGTTTATGGAGATAAGTGTGGCATTATCTAAAAGGCACATCCCATTGATCGGCAATTCCACTGCCAGAATCTATCCCATAGACTCTCAGAAATGTAAAATGATGAGCGTAGAACATTCTGTTAGGCATTCATTACATAGCAAACACTGAAAACCACTTAGACTGCTGTTGACAGGGAATGGTCAAATAAATTATAATCCATGTGGTAAAAAAGGGTGAGGGAGCTCCATATGTACTGATATGAACCATCTGTCAAGTTTTACTGCCAAATGAAGACAGAGAGGTGCTTAACAGTATATACAGCATGCCATCACTTGCATAGATTCGCAACACACATATAAGTAAGGAGAGAGTTAAGTTTGGAGAGACACACAGAAAGAGGGTCAGCGTGATGTGATTACCGCTGGGGAGAGAAGATGGCTCTGGAGGACAGGAGCAGGGAGGGCCCTGGGTTTCCACTCTGTACCCCTTTATACCTTTTGAATTTTGTACCTGCACATGTCATGCCTATTAAAAATCAGTAATATGCTTTTTAGCTTTCTCAAAATCTGAGTGATGGAGCCAGTAGCTAGCAAAAAGCCAAATCTGGGAGAATTACATCATTAGATGAAAGTAGGCAGACCACATGCGTATGTACATTTTCTGTTTCTTGTGTTAATTTTCATTGTTTTACTAAAAACAAATGATGGGGGCGCCTGGGTGGCTCAGTCGGTTAAGCGTCCGACTTCGGCTCAGGTCACGATCTCGCGGTCCGTGAGTTCGAGCCCCGCGTCGGCTCTGTGCTGATGGCTCAGAGCCTGGAGCCTGTTTCAGATTCTGTGTCTCCCTCTCTCTCTGACCCTCCCCCGTTCATGCTCTGTCTCTCTCTGTCTCAAAAATAAATAAACTTTAAAAAAAATTAAAAAAAAAAAAGAATCACTTATAAAAAAAATAAAAAATAAATAAAAACAAATGATGTATTCCATATCCGTTTGTCTTCAGAAAGAAGAGGCTTTTACGGGGGGCGGGGAGATAACACTAATTCATGTTTTATTTAGCTGGCTTCCCTTCTCAGACTTGCTTGTGCTTCTTCTAACATCAGTTGGAACACTGCAAGTTTATTGCAGAGAAGAGAGAAAAGGGAAAAAAGAAAAAAAATAATCTTTGATTCCTGAGTCTCAAGGGTGATGAAACTTAGTCAACTATCTTACTTGAGCAGGCCCAGTGCATTTGCTTTTTCCCCACTTCAAATTTCACCAAATAAAGTGTTTCAAAATTGTCGTATTTACTGCTATCTCAATTTTCCTCTATTTCGTTAATTTTCTAAGAATTTTCTGGGTTGAAATTTCACTGCATTTAAAAATCTCCTATAATAATGATGTAAAACATTTAAAAATAGGCATATGAACACAGTATGGAAACTGACCTATATAAATCATAAATAGCCAGGCAGCTAAATCAAACCCAATGGTATTTTTCCCTTATAAATACAAAAAGCATATTGTAGTGTAATACTCAATGTGCTAACAGATGCATTATTTCTACCATCTCATGTTTTTCTTTACCTAGCTGGTTCCATGTGTTTCAATTTTATAGTTGTTCTTTCACTAGCCTGACCCATTAAAATACTCCAATTGTTACTTGCTAGGAAGCTGGAGTTTGTGATCACTGAGAAGCTTCATGTGACCCAAGTTTCAAGCCCAGCTGTTTTTCAGATTTATGTCCCCCAGCCCCACCTCCGTAGGAGTAGGGAGATCATGAAGCATTATTTTAGCGTCAATCTAAAGGGACTTTTGCAAGCTGATCCACCTGTTTCCAAGAACCATAACAGAACCAGGAACAGAGTGTTCTTGTGTTTTTGAGAAGATAAATCCCATCCTTCACCTACTTTCAGATCAGCAGAGAATATACAAGAAACACGACTTCTCTGTGCCCAACTTCTGAGCCATTTTCAAGTTGCTGGAAGGGACCATCCTTTGCGTCTTGTGTAATTCACAGACCCGAAGCATCTTATTCTTGTAGGATATAGTTACCATGCTCCACATGGAGACTCATGCAGGATGCTTCCCTTGGAGGTAAAATGCAAAACTGGAAACTTGATTTCTACAAATCCCAGGTTATGTTGGCTTGATACATAGTAACAGGTTAAGTTATTTTGCTTGCAAAATGGAAATGAATAACTAGTAGAACACAGATCTGCAACTACAACCACCTACAACTGCGTAGCCAACTGTAACCTCTGTTAACATGGGCTTGAAGGATTATGGTTTGGAAAACTTTATTCTTTACCTCCGTGTAATGACATCTGAGATCGGACAAAGGAGGCTTCATGATAAATGTAAGGGAATACCTGGTTCTCCAAAGATCCAAGTTCGCGATTCACCCCTGCCCCGGCCCCCCTATTTCTCCCAGTCTGTCAGACAGTACGGTGCTTCAGTTAATGTATAAAAGAGCTGGTTTTAAAGAGGGAAATAAAAGTTGGCTCCAGAGGAGTAGATGGCACTGGGAGGAAAGGGGTTGATAGAAGAACTTGCAGAAAAACATAAGGAGTAAAATAACTCACATCCATAGGCAGGAGAAATGACACTTGGAACAAGTTAGGAGACGTGGAACATCTGTATACTGTTCCAGCTCAGGGATTAGAGAGAAGCACAAGGAACTGAATCTACTGACTGCAGCTATCTTGTGAGCCTGGCTAGCAGGCTTCGCTCTCCCCAGGTTGGAGACGGACAGAAACCACACCGCAACAATGTAAACCCCCTCAAAGACAATGTGTGACCTAGCTCCCGGGCCACTGCCCTGGTGACAGGCCTCCACAGTACTGGTGACTCTGCAAATAACACAACTCTGTCTGCGTGGAGTGGAGGTAAGTGCTGCCCAAGAAAACACTGCCACTGGAGAAGATGTGAACATGAACGCTTCCTAGACAGATGATCAAATATATATGTATGTCCATCCTGCCACATATTGATGTCAGTTTCGGCAGAATGGGCGTTTTCTGGGGGAAAAAAAATGGTGCTTCTGCAGTTGATTCAAACTTAGCTATTACTGGAAAGATCCTGCAAAGAGGAAGTGTTTATAACTGCACTCAGTTCAGGAGAGAGGACACAACTGGGGAAGCCAACTCTGACCTTTGTCTGAGACAGACTCCAAATATCTCCTTGGATTTGGGGGAAGGAAGGACTCCAGGATGGAGCAAGAAACTGTACTTCTCAGCTATCTGTGAACAATAAGGTTCTGTATAAAGAAAATGCAGTTGAGTCTCATATCCACAGGTGGCTTCTCCAGGTGAAGAGACCCTGCATGCTAAGGAAAAATAAGATTTTCCAAAGTAGAAAATGTATTTTTAAAATGATTCCAAATATCTCATTGTTGTTTTATCATCACCTCTTCCCCATTTCTCAATATTTAATATACGTTTATTTCACCTGCATGCTCTAATCAATGTAAATTCTTCAGCGTTAACATACTGTTTTTCTAATCTCATTATGATGAGACCAAAGGCCTAACAAGTAACTTTCACTGTAATGAAATTTTGCTGTATGAAGTATTTACGTCTCAATGAGATTTAACCAATAGCAATGCAGATCAAAATAAGTTACTTAAACATTGTTTTAATAAAGACACTAGAAAATAATTCTAGGGGATACTAAAATCATTTTTCAACTGTTCTCCTGACTTGGTGATGAAGTAAGAGACAGTAACACTGAAGGGCGAGTGGGCACATTGGTAAATAAAAGATGAGTGCTATGATGTGTCAATGTTGAAGGAATATCTGATGGAAAGAAATCAAAAATACAAACGCCTACATTCCCTTGAACAAGCAAATATTTAAGAGAGAGCTTTGGGTCAAACAATCATTGCCTCATAAATAATAAACAATTCTATCACCCATTTCTGCATGTTATCATTGAGGAGATGTAATGGACTGAATATTTGTGTCCCCCCGTTCTGCCCCCCCAAAGCAATGCTACTTGGAGACAGGAACTTTGGGAGGTAATTAGAGTTGGATTAGGTCATGATGGGATTAGTGCCCAGATATGATGAGCTGCCAGAGAGGTTGCTCATGTTCTCCCTTCACCACCCCCCACACAAAGAAGTGAGCACACGACAAAATGGCAGCCATCTACAAGCCAAGAAAAGGCCTTAGAAAGAAATCCGTCTTGCTGGCTGCTTGATCTGGTACTTCTAGCCTCCAGTATGTACTATTTTGTTATGGCAGCCCAAGTCAACTAAGATAGTAAGTTTCTAACATCACTTGTGATGAAAATATGGAACAAAAAAGAAAAGGAGAAACTTCTCTTGCTTTTAAAAATATTCTGCTACATATCTGAATGCTGGAATCAGCTCTTTATCTTTATCTAATGACATTCCCCCCCCCCTTTTGAAGGTTTGTACTAAAAGAAAGCCTTCACTTTTTAGGTTTTCCCCTCATTTAAACTAAGGGGTGAGGGAAAGGGGCTCTAGATCCTTTCTTGTGAATCTTTTTTTTTTTTTTTGATTTAGAGTTTTGCAAAATCTCTTAACTGGCTGATTTTTCAAAAATTAAGTTTAACTTGGAGTTTATTATTACTTACACACACACACACACACACACACACACATTCACTCGCTCACACACACACCCTCTTCTTTCCAATGTTCTGGGCCCTCAGGCTCTAATAGTGACACTGGACAAGTGTGTTTATACCAAAGTCACTTGATACTGGATAAGCTCCTGCCTTTATAGAAAAAGGTCAGGTGTCTCTGAGACTGAAATCCATTGCTTGGCTGACCAATAAATTTGTGTCAACATCTAGAACTTCAATTAGTAGCAGATTATGACATTGCTGATTAAAAATACTCCAAGCCATGATAATTAATGAACAAATTAGATAAACCAAATGCACAATAAAATAAATGTTCACTGGCTGAAATCAAAATGATTGTTAGGAATGTCTGGGTATTAGGAAGAAACGCATACTTTTAAAAGAATCATTTTCATATATTAAACGTTTTTCATTCTCTCCCTTTTAAATTGTAAGAGCAATACATGTATAGTGAAGAAACATGAGACATTTTCAAAAAGCCCAAGGACTACAGAAAGAAACTACAACACCTACAATTTCACTTCTCGGAAATAAACCATGCAAGATATTTGGGGTTATAGTTCAGGCTTTTTCCTCTGCAAACAATTCAATAAACTTAAAAAAATTCAACAAATAGACCACATTAAAGATTTCCTCTAAGCTAGTGGTTCTCAACCAAAGACCATTTTGTCTCCCTCCACCAGGAGATAATTAGAAATGTCCAGAGTCATTTTTTTTGGAGGTGGGGGGGGGCGGAGTTGCTAATAGCATCTAGTGAGTACAAGCCAGGGATTCTGTTACACATGCCACAGTGCATGGAGCAGCCCCAAGAACAAAGAAGTATCTGGCCCCAGCTGTCAATAGTGCTGATGTGGGCAGAAACCCTGCCCTACCTATTACAGAGCTAAAAACCTTGCTATTCAGAGTCTACTCCATGCAACAATTATTGAGCACCTGCCATGAGTGTGTACATTCAAAGATAAACAGGACCCCAGCCATCTTTGTTGAGTGTAGGTGACAGATAAGCAAATAAATCTAACTAAGTGAACTTTTTTCTCACATTGCTTTGGAAGGAAGGAGCCCCTTGAGTGGCCTAACTCCTCGATGCCTGACACTTGGAATTCATGGTTTATGAAAGGAACCTAAGTTAGTCTAGTCTGAACAAGACAGGCACTCAAGGATAGCAAGCACCTAAGACATCCTGTTTTAGGGTCAGCTTGTCCCTCATTCTGGATTCCCTACAGCTGAGCTGCAACTCTCAACTCTCAGCCGTAGAGTCAGAAGAGAAAAGATTAAGTCAACATGATAATATCGCCATGTTACAAATCACACTGTTTCTCTGAAATCCAAAAATGTCTTTCTGCCTTGCCTCTTAAGGGTTAAAATAAAAGAATAACAACAACGAAACATGTGATCTGCCTAGAAAATGCCTGTGTCACAAGAAAAAAACAGCAGCTTCTGACACTTTTTATGAATTCCCGGCCAAGAGTCAGGTATTGTGCTGTTATACACCCATAACCTTACTCAATCCTCATAACCACAGAAAGCTAACACCAACTTCCAGAGGAGCATGGTGAGGTTTGGCAGTGAAGAAGCCTGCCCCCTACATGTGGTCTTGGTCTGTCCATGGCAGAACCTGGAGGCCTCGGCCATCAAGGCCATCCATCCCGTTGGTGTGGCCTGTGGAACCTGCATTTTGGGGTCTAGGGTCACACCCCAGGGGAGCAGCAGGGTCCTCTAGCCACCAGCCTCAGGCCTGTGCAGCATCAGAGACTTCCAAGACTACGCCCACCATGCCTGTCCCGCCTCTTTTCACCCATCAGCTTCCTACAGGTTGATGAGTGCTTGGACCTCATGGGGATCTTCAAATGATTCATTCCCTTAATTGCTCCCAACCTCTTGGCCTTATTCTTTCTTCACTACCCTCTTCTTTCTGCTCAGATTCAGTGGAAATTTTTTTATGTCCCGCAAATACTTCACATTTCCTTATTTCTCTGTCTTTTCATTGCAACCATCTGGCCAAAATTGCAGTCTGAGAGCCTCGCTAACTGCTTTTTCTGTGCCTGCAGACGCATCCTAACAGGACAGATTGGTTCCACTAAAACTCCATAACCATCAAGGGCTGCCCAGCAGCCCCACGACCCTCGCTGGCTCACTTGCTTTTCCACTCTCGAGGCACGGTGTTTCAAACCTCCCTTCCCTCGGTCCTGCCATTTAGGCTCCCTCAGCTGCCACCTGTCTCTGAACCCCTCCAGCAGATGATCCGACTGCCTACTTTATAGAAAAAAATAGAAGCCACAAACTGGAATGCCTGAATCTTCCTAAAACTGAGCTTATGGGAGCTGTCTCTCTGCCCACCTGAGGCAAATCTCATCTTCTTGAGCCTTCTCAGAAACTATGACCTCAGTAATCCCTTCTATCTTGTATAAATTCAACCTGCCTCACCAGGATCCCTCCATTGGTGCTGGAACACTCTTGAGTGCCTCTCATTTAACACACACACATACACACACACACACACACACACACACACACACACACACACAGCTCCTAGACAGCCCATGTACTGCCAGTCCTCACCCTATCTCCCTCCTGAGCTTCTCAGCTGACCTTGAATAAGTTGTCTTACTGGCTGTCTCCCTATCTATACCTCCCATTCTCTCCTCAGTCACTTGAATCTGACCATGACTCCACCAAGGCTTTCATTCGTGTCCTTGATGACCTTGGCATCATTCAATCCAACATAATTTATTTTCAGTCCCACGTAGAGTTTTCAGTATTCATCTTACTTGACCTCTCAGCACATCCAATGCTGTAACCCTTCCTTCTTAACAGACTCTTTTCTCTAGATGCTCATGACACAGCAGCCCTTGCCTCTCTTACTTTTTGAGCAGATGGTCCTCCCTGTCCCTACGACTCATTCCCTTGGAACCAGCTCTTAAGGGTTAGAGTTCCTCAAGATTTGGTTCTAGGCCTTCCTAGAACCCCCATCCCCTTCACACCCTCTCCCAAATTGATTGCACCCAGACCCCGGAGTTCAATTGCCACCTCTATGCACACTACCCCCAATAGTTAATCTCCAGTCCAAACTTCACTTCTGAACTCCAGCTATAGCCCCACATACTTGCTACCTGACATTTTCTTCTGGCTTTCTCAAATGCCTCTCAAAACCCTACATACTTGAACCTAACTCAGTATTCTCACTCCTGCCCCCACGGCCCTCAAATCCCAAACCTGGTCATTTTCAAGTTTCCTTAGTGAAAGGCATTATACACTTTCGCTTGTCCAAGTCATTCTTAATAGCCCCTGTCACTTCTCTCCATCCTTTCCATATTACCATGCACCTCCGAGCCACCATCGCCTTTATCCTGGAAACTTCACTAGTTTTCCAACTGATCAGCCTGTATCTATTCTGTTCCTTACCATCTACTTCCCCTGCTTTAAACCTATCAACGCCTTGCCATTGTGTTCAGTACAAAGACCAGACTCTACTTCTCCAGGCTCTTCTTGAACTATGACATTTTCACAACCATCCATTCTCTCTTCTCAAGCTATACTGACTTTCTCTTAGTCCCTGATGCTTTACTGTCCCGCCCTCCACAAGGCTTTTGTACAACTACCCTCTGCTGCTCTGATTCTTCTTCCCTCCTCCTGCCTCATCACCTTCTGCCCATCCTTTAAGTCGTAGCTCAAATGTCCCCTTTCTCAGAAACCTTATGTTATTTCCTCAGTTACGTCAAGTCTTCTTATAATAAAAGTCTCACATAAATTCTTCTCTATATCACTTGCCACAGGTACAGGTTGATATTTTTAAAATAAGGTCATTTGATTAATCTGTCGTCCCAGCTAGAATGTAATATTTAGTGAAAGTAGGGACTGTTTTTTTTTTTTCTTGACAAGTGATAGACCCAGTGTCTAATACAGTGCTTGTCAAGCAGTAGACTATAAATGGTTATTAAATAGATGACTGAACGAATTCCAACCCTATGCTCTTAACCACGATGTAAATAGAGATCGAAGGTTTTGAGTTAAATGACAGAATGATGAATTTTTAAATTTCACTTCCAATGACCAAGATTTTCCAGAGCTTGCTAAAACAAACTAAAACAAATTAAAAACAAAACAAAACAAAACAAAACAAAACAAAACAAAACAAAACTATTTGCTTCTGTGTTTCTTTACTTGGATGGGCTACCATTAGAATGTTTGTAACTCACAGTGTTGGTCACACAGTACTTGCTCCATAAAATGTTTGTTGAACAGCTGATCTTAGAGTGAAAGGATCCTTTGGTAGGTTCATTATTTTGTTTCATTGAATCAGCAGAAGTTAAATATGACTGTTTTCTCAAGAGCACCAGTAACTGACAACTGCTTCTGTTTTTCAGAGACGCTTGGACTAGGCAAGATTTTAAATTGTGTTTGGAATGTAAGTGTCCGGATGACTGCTTAAAGGAAAATCCCCGTAAGAATGCAGTAAAAGAACACTAATATTGACATATGGCACTAGTTCTCTGAAGCAGAGTGAGAACACTTCGCCAACTAATTACACTTTGAAGAAAATACACGTATCTTTCGAGTCTATGTTCATGCCATGACCACAGATGGATTTGGTGGGGGGTTGGCCAATCCCTCTCCCACATTCTCTCAAACTGGTGCTCAGGAAAGGTGTTTCTTATGCAGACAGAACACAGGTTGGCGACCCCGGCCTCTGCTGCAAAGCTACTCATCAGGACATTATTACCCCACCATGCTGCCTTCGTGGTGACTGACCACAAATTGGTACATGTGCCAGTCAGCCATTCATTAGCCATGTGGCCCTGGGAAGGGCCCATCATTTACACCCTATGTGCTGCTGTTTCTCCATATTAAAAGAAAAGAAGAAGATAACACAACGCAACTTAGAAAGAAGCAACCTGCTGGGGCCTGGCACACAGTGAGCATCATTCACCTTCATCCAGTCTTCTCCCTATCCTTAAGTGGCTCAACAGAAGAGTAATTTTGCTCCCGAAGACCACAGAACTGGCTTTGCTTCTGGTTTACCTAACTATTTTTTCAGTTTAAGTCTTGAAAATAGATTGGCCTGTGAGTTGAACTTACACCTCCCCAGACTTAACAAGGGTCTTAGTAAGCCCCTAGGGCACTAGCTGGCCCATGAGAAATCCAGCTGGTAGCCACCATTGCAGCTTCCTTTCTCCGTTATTCTGATTACTTCTTGGACAGAGTGAAAGTTCCTGGAAACAGGAAATTTTCAATTTGTTTTATTAAAGTGCTTTCAGAAAAGTAGTTTTGCACAATAAGCCCAATTTGTAATTGCACAGAACACCTATGCAATTCGACTACATTCTGTACTTGTTAATACAAATTTTTAACCAGTCAAGATGTGAGCTAGCAAAATGCCACAAAACATGGATGTGAAGTCAGTAAGGCAGTAAATACAGTCCTTTGAGTACTAAAAGCAGTTAGCACTGCACTTACGCTACTCAATTGGGTATAATAATTATCAAGAGACCAAAATTAAAAAAAATCATTACAAAGTGCCTGACCAGGAGTTTATCAAGTGCTCTAAGAAGTGACACAATATTTGGAGGTCAAAAGAAGGACTCAATGTTAATTCTCTGTATTCTTTTCCTCTAGATACAGTACTCCGTAAAATCGAACTTCTCACCAAATCCTATTTTCCCCATGTACTTCCCCATGTGTGTCAGAGACATTCTTTAGGACCATAGAAAATCCTGGTTAATCTAGTCTTAGCCTTTTCCTTTAGGTAGAAACTCTGCAAAAACTAGTCAGCCTCACCATTTTGAAAAGCAATTAACCTTGTAGTCTTCAGAATAATAAAAATATTAATAATGTCCCTGCATAGTTTTTCCAACTTGGGAAAAGTTTCTTAGCCTTTATAAATGTTAATGCTCTCTATTATTAATACCTGTGCACATTAATTTCTGAAGTATTTCATTTAAGCAACTCAACAAAATCAATGCCTAATGTTTTCTAAAATGCAAATGCAGCCTGACTCCAGTGTGCACAGTGGCTCTAAGATTTGCTATTTGAAGATCTACTGTGTCCCCCAGTCGCCCCATGGGCTGTTGCTGTGAAGTGTGCAACTTCTGGTTTTTAATGGAGACTTTTTTTTTTCTCTTAGGGCAATAACATGGGTCTGAAATGAGTTCTGGAGAGAAGGAGGGAAAATAGAAGATTTTTTTTTTCCCAGCAGGTGATCTGCTCATAATGGGAAAAAAAATTTTTTAAGCAAATTTTGCTGCGGAACATGTACTGATTTGCTCTTACATCCTTAGCAGTTTTCTGAAGATGCTGTATATTAAAGAATAATGAACGGGTGACATCAACAAGTTGGTAACCTATTTGGTCTCCTTCTATTGCTCTGAAATTAGTTTTCCTTCCTGCTCCATGTGTCTGGGGGAAGCACACGCGAAAGGTAATGGTAGCAGCCGCTTGGAGGGTCAGGGTTCGGCTGTGAGAGCCCTCAGTGTGGATCCTGGGGCTCTTTCTCAGCCTCCCACACCGCACAGAGGTCCTCTGCGGGCTCCTCCTGCACTTAGTCCCACTGCATCTTCAATCCCCAAACAAGTCAAGAATATGCAGTGCCCATCTAGCTTGGCTGCCCGGGTGGAAGCATTCTCATTAAAACCCTGCGGGCCCTGGTGCAATGAGATGCCAGTAAGCCCATCACGGTCCGCATCTGTATCTTCATTCATTCAAGAACTGGGTAGAAATCCTGTTGCATTTCCTTGGTAGGGCAGATTCGGTGGATGAATTTGGCCATTTCTTGAAAATTTCCTAAGTGGATGGAATTTACTCTGTAACTTTGATGGAGACTCTGACCTTCGCCCTGGGATGCCACCAGCTCCCCTGCGTTTTGTTGGGAGTCTTAAGCACGCAGTACCCGTGCTGATGAAAGGTATCTTGAGGGGTACCGTGCTCTGTCAACGGACCCTGGCATCATAAATGCCCTATTTGCCAGCACTGGCTTTCAGTATATTGCATTAAAAATTCCTGGCTTTGCAGGATGCGCATCAATAGCAGGGACGACTGAAAGTAGCAGTTATGGCCATGGGAGCGGCCATGCCGGCACCAGCGGGGTCTTGCAACATTTCTAATCAGTTAGCTATTCTGTCTCATTAAGCACCCATGGCACATTTTTGGCCACTGAGCTCTGTGCTTGATTACTGACGGGCTTCCCTCGCCGGTTCTCTGTTATCGCATTGCTCAATTATAAAATGTCTCTTTTGGAGTTCTTTGCAAAGCAATTGGAGGTAGTTCCAAAGACTTACTAAGAACTTAGAGAAAACCCTTGGTAATGACTAAAATACTGCTTTTAACTCAATTTCATAAGCATTTTTTTCTTTAATTTGAAAATTACACATACAGACGGGTGCTGAAAGCATATTATCGATCGGAAATTTCTGTCAACTGGCACCATTGCATCAATCAATACAACTTCAAGTGATGTTAAAACAATGGCTCAGAAGTTTAGGAAATCTGTGGAGTACTTTTTGAATCATAAAGCAATAAAATATGTTCAACGTATTTTCAATATGAAATTAATTGCAGTTTTCAGAAGATGGCAGTTGACATATATTGGATCAATATATTGTATTAACCAATATGCTGGATTACAATAAATATGAATCGGTGCCTGCTCCCTGCCAGATACTAGTCACAGTGAACCACAGGGCTTACTGTACTTTATATGCCTCTTGTGGTATAATAAATATCAGTTTCCAGACATTTAAGCAAATGGCAAAAAAAGGTCAAATATCCTTGTTTGCAGCTGAAAGGGCAGTGAGTTACAAAATTCATATGTATTTTTTCCCATCTAACCGTCTGTGGTAACAGAGAGAGTCTCGATTTAAGTTTTGCAAATAGCTGGCTCTTACTTTGCCAATGGTGAAGAATTTTCTGTTTCAAGATTCAGTGAGTAAGTAGGCTAATGGGCATAAAGAATTCTGACATTGTTAGTTTTTAGAGAAAGAACAAGTCAACAAACTGGAAAATGTACCGCAATGGCCTGAAATTGGGCTATGCAAATTGAATGCCACAGATCTCTAAACTACAGTGCGCACTAGATGGTCAGGCAGAATCCATTTACAACTCACAGAATTCCAACAGAATGTTCTGTCAACTTATTCTCTCCACAACAAATTGAATATCTGGAAGAACAAGTCCAGTGTTTGAACACGTGATTATTACCCTGCTCTTGTTTCTTATGTCTTCCTATTTTTAAGTGGTAGAGGGAGATGTCTCACAGATTTCCAGCCGGTGTTGGCTCTTTAAAATGTATTAGACTGAGGGGCGCCTGGGTGGTTCAGTTGGTTAAATGTCTGAATTTGGCTCAGGTCATCATCTCACAGTTTGTGGGTTCGAGCCCCACGTTGAGGTGTCTGCGGTCAGTGCGGAGCCTGCTTTGGAACCTCGTGTCTCCCTCTTTCACTGCCCTCCCCCCTCAAAAATAAATAAATAAACAAACAAACAAACAAACAAACATTAAAACATATACATACAATGCTGAGATAATTAAGACATTTGTAATCTATGTGTATTAGTAAAACAACTGCTTGCATAGCTGAAATATAAATTCAATAAGGCAATAAATACTCTATAGAGAAAGGCGCAAGGGACTTGGCTCCAGAAACGCTACAAATTTCATTCAGTACTGAGTGTTCACTGCAGGACTGGCGTGAGGCCAGGCCCAGAAGATACAGAAATAAGCAAAGATTCCCGGCCTACGAGCTCCCGGTCCAGGAGGGCACACCTCAACGATGTCCACACGCTATGTACAATATGGGCAGATGAACTCACTGTTATCTGAGAGGTGACTGAAGGAGGAATCATGGCATGCAAATGCCATTGCAGAGTCCAACTCACCGGGCCCAGGGAAGCTCTGTACTCCTCACATGTCTTGCCAGTGTGACTGGGGCTGCTGGCAGGCACCGCGTCTGCTTCTTTCCCATCCTTGCAGACAGGCTCTCAGTGCTCTCGTGAGCTTGCCTATTTAGTGACAACATCTTTCCCACAGAAGCCTCTCACAAACCCGTCTTTACAGCATCACGCGTGTTAGTGTGGAGCAATGGGCTGAATGAATGACCCCTGAGCCGGCCTGAGTCTTCATGTTGATCTTTTTGGCGAACAGACTGATGCACACATCACCGTCGCTCTAGCCCCTGTAAGCGTCTGCTCGTGTTAGGAGGTGAACGGGGTGGTGGCCCAGGGTGTAGGCTCTACAGTAAGACCTGGGTTCAAACCCTGGCTCCATCATCTTTAACAGCGGGACCAAGGGTACACGATGTAATTCCTGTACCTTGGTTTCCTCTGGGTAAAACAGGGTGAAAAGCAGTACCCTCAACATCAGATTAAGACTATCATATCAGATCATTGAAATAAATAACACACACGGTACTCATACTGTCAGCTCATGGAAACACTCAGCAAATGTCCTTCTTTTCTCCCCTTGCCCTCTGCCTCTGCGCTTCCCTTGATGTCCACTCCATGTGTCCGTACCCTTCAGAAGTGGACCCCGTGTCACTCCCTCAGAGAAGCCTCTCTGACCCTCTGGCACCCCATGCTGCTCTTTCCGGGCACTTACTTCAGCTGTAACCTTCCCCGGCTTGGTGTCAGTCACTCTCACCAGACGGTGGGCTCCATGACAGCTGAGACCAGCTTTGCTCTTGTTCACTGTGGTCTCCGCCATGCCTAGAATAATGCTGGGTATGTAGAAAATATGTGTTGAATGGCCACATGAACACATGAAGGATTCTGCCACCACAAAAATGGTTCTGTGGAAGTGCCTCAGGGCCCTTGCATGGTTAGGAGGCAGCACCAAGTGGGTGGGCTTCCCTCTTTCCCCTCCTAGGAGTTCAGCTTTTATCTGTTTACTTCTAGATTACTCTATGACTCCACTGGAAGACACAAAATAGACTTTGAAACCTAGTTGTTTTTAAAACTCTTTCCAAGAACTTAATACCTTTTACCTGAGGAATCTGTGAGACATTATGATTAGATACTTCCGTGCTCTCTGGTGTTGAAGAAGCAACTCAAATTGCACATCTCTCTTATTTTTGGTGAATGGTTATACCACCCCAATATATATATAAAAGAGGAACCATTTTGCCTACTACAACCTCGCTAAGGAATTTTCTAGAAGTATTTAAGGAAGTTTTAACCTTAGGTGGAATGGAACCCCCAAAGAAGATTTATAACATTTTGTCATTCATTCCCGGATTAATTTGTACTGATTAATGGCATCTGGTATTAGCATATTCATTTCACTCATACACGTACTTCTCAAATCACAAGGCTTAAGAGTTATTAAGCACCGGATACAGGTGTAGGATTCTAAGCAGCTCAATCCAGATTGCCATGAGCACCAAGATCATTGCTTGAGTAGGTATATTTGAAAATAAGATTTCTTTGATAGTATGTTCAAGATGTAGAATTCCTTTTAGGGGAGTGATTTAGAAAGATTTTCAGGGAACGGTCTTAATGTTAAGGTAAAACAGTAAAACAATCCAAACAAAGATTATCTGAAAAACTTATCCTCCAACCCCTGAGTTCAAAGAAGTGAAAAAAAATTAATCTTTTGATATAAACATAAGAAACACAAAGAAACATATAACCGCCACCCCCTGCAATTTAGCCAAATGCAACTCATCAAGTGACAGATGTCCCAAGAGGGTTGTCCAATGCCACAGAAAAAGTTAGTGACTGAACTCAGAGTCTCAGACCCTCAGGGAAGGATCTCTTCACTATACGTCAGGATATATGTGTGAAATCCAGATGACTAAACTTTTAATCTTAGTGTCTTCTCTGTATACAGTAGACTTGTGTTTCTTTTTTATTTTTTTTAAATGTTTAATGTTTATTTATTTTTGAGACAGCAAGAGCGAGAGACAGAGTGTGAGCGAGGGAGGGGCACAGAGAGAGAGAGAGAGAGGGAGACACAGAATCTGAATCAGGCTCTAGGCTCCAAGCTGTCAGCACGGAGCCCGATGCGGGGCTCGAACTCACAAACCATGAGATCATGACCTGAGCCAAAGTCGGATGCTTAACCAACTGAGCCACCCAGCAGCCCCGTGTTTATGAACTGTGGAAGTAATTGCTTCTGCAAGTGGCCAGAAGGCGATTGTCGAAAGGTGAGCTTACCAGCAAGGCTGAAAACACATCTGTGTTTCAGGAAAGCATTGGTTTCCTCTATTGTGTGTGAAAGCATGGCTTTGGGTAGATTTGTTTGTATTTCTTTAAAATAAAAAGGATGTGGGCTACAACATTTATTAATGGTAAGACAGCAATTCTGTCATCTCCAAGGAGAAATTTCTGACCAAGCGGAAAGACGTTCTTGTGAGGAAACGACTGTCAACAAGCAGAGTAAGAATGTAAGAGTCACTCAAATGGCTTTTGACACAGACTTCAATGCCAATCTATTCCACACAAAACAAAATCTCCCACGTTTCTGTGGAAGAAGTTTGCTTTTATGTTTACGTGAGGACTTAGCAAGGGTCAGAGAGGAAGCAAAATCACAAGATTTCCCTGGGGGCCCAGCTGGGCATGAAGTGCCCGTCAGGAGGTTCAGGTGAAGGTGTTATTTATCCACCTCTGATGAACATATAGAGAGATGTTTGACTATTGGTCATACTCTTACATATACAGTGCTTTGTTTTTAATGCCCTTTCATATTAATTCTCCTTCGATCTGGTCAGCTACCACTTTGAGAGGTAGAGAAATGCTTTCCATCTGACAAATGAGGAAGCCAGGGCTCCCAGTCTGAATGTTTTAGCCACATCATGCGGTGAGTTTGTGGCTCAGCTTAAAGTCAATTCTCCAGCGTTCCGTCTAATGACACCTTCCACGGAGGCGCACAGCCCGGCAGCTCCAGGAGCGGTGCGCTACAGGGAAGAGCCTTGGACTCCCGAGGAAAACCGAACCTAACTCTGTCGTTTACCACCTGTGTGACCTTGGACAGGTCACGCATACGGACTCTCAACCGTGTGAGAGTTACTTACTGTGAACAGTAAGTAAAATGGTAACCACAATCCTTTAGAGCACAAAAGGGCCAATAAACACGCATCCGCTATAATATGGGAAGCGAGTGCCAGATGACCACCATCACAGGGAACATATTAAGGAGACAGCTATTATATGATGCCACTGCCAGAAATGTTTTTTTTTTTAAAGAGTGTTCCTTTCAAAATTATAGAACAAAAACTAGGCAAAGTATTTGAATGAAAATCTATGACCACTGGGGAAATTTTTTTTTGAAAGCCTTATCTTTCTAAAGGGAAATTAAAGAAAATAAAAGTTCATCATGGTAGCTACATCTAGAATAACTCAGGAATCCTGCCTTCCGTATTTTTTTTAGTTTAGTTTGCAGTTTCCTTAAATGCTTTCTATTTTATTATTTACTTTTTGTGGTTATTTTATAACCTGACCTTCTGCACACGAAAATCACTGATGTCTTAGCAGTCAAAATCTGAAGGAAAATGGCATCATCTGAAATTATTCAAGGCAAAGAAAACAAATCAATAAAGGAAAGCATTAGAAAACAGTGAATGAGGGAAAACCATGTAAATAAAAGAAGAAACTGTTGTCTTTGCTAATAAATAAAGTCTACGACATAAATGATACAGGATGTACCCCCACAGGGCAACGGTAACTATGGCAACAAGGAGAGAGGCAATGTACTCAGTGTGACTCAACCAAATACCTAATTGATATACTAAGCATATTCAGGTATATTTTCATATGGTACTGAAGTAATATATATGCCCCTCATTTATGTAAACTTATTCATTTTAACAGCTATTCCTTTAATTTATTTTTTTTTTATTTTTTTATTTTTTTTTTCAACGTTTATTTTTTATTTTTGGGACAGAGAGAGACAGAGCATGAACGGGGGAGGGACAGAGAGAGAGGGAGACACAGAATCGGAAACAGGCTCCAGGCTCTGAGCCATCAGCCCAGAGCCTGACGCGGGGCTCGAACTCACAGACCGCGAGATCGTGACCTGGCTGAAGTCGGACGCTTAACCGACTGCGCCACCCAGGCGCCCCTCCTTTAATTTATAAAGAGGTGAAAACTCCTTGTATTTCTCAACTTATATAATAGATCAGCATGACTTTTGAGAAAACAACCCGAGTATACTGGGGTCAGCAACAACACTCTCCTTTTCTACTGCTCAGTAATGATTTCTAGGTCCAAAGAATTTCAGTTCAGAAATCTAGCATGACGACTGTCCAAAGATACAGCCAAGGATCATTTACATTTATTCAAGATATTGAATCCTGATTCTCTGTTTAGACACAGGATGCTTGGCCTCACTGTTTATGTCTTCTCTCTCAGCAATCATGGGATGTCACAACAGCAGTAGAAGAAGCTTAGGTAGAGAAACCCAGGACAACATTTGAGTAAAGAGCTTTTAAGAAAAGGAATTCCCCTGCCTCATTCCCTCAATTGTTCCAGCTTCGTGAACATTCTGTCCTCTCTAACCTTTCTGCTGTATCCTTTAGAACAAGCCCTGAGCTCTTATTGACTGTATCCTTATGGAGTATAAATCCCAAGGTTAGAAAACTTTTTCTTATAAAACAAGCATGTTCTCTCCAAGGAAGACTGTATATCAGGGCAGTTTTGTTTGGTTTTGTTTCAAACCCTTGGTACCTGTCATCAAGGCAAAAAAGTGTCTCACAACATCAACTGGTTGGAGAGATTTTGGGGCTTTCTTTCTTTGACCCCCAATATACTTGAAAGGTAAAGCTTCTTTGCTGCACCTGGGAATATTTCCCTTTGGCACTGAAATTACAGAGAAGGGAGACAGGCCTATAAATGCCCTGGGACAACTGGCGAATAGAGGAGACAAATGGTTTTGTTTTGGGGCCATCCACTGCACCCAGAAACACCCACACGGTTCTTACACGTTCACAGAATATGAGACGTGAATGTCCATATCCCTCAAATCTGACACTGGGAAGAAGCTGAAGTTATTAGAATTCCCCATCACCTTGTCTGGGATGACAAGCCTAGAATCTAAGAACCTAGGAATCCCATTTTGGCCCTGGTGAAAGAATACCGTGCAGCGTTGGGATGCAAGCTGTGATTCTATTCCAGGGCACAAGGCCTGTTTCTCTGTTTGTCTCTGGGTTGTCCACTCTTCCACAACTCTGGACAGTAAGCAAGGGGAGGCCCCTCAGCTTGACCACCGGGATCTGCTCACTCTCTCCTAACAAGGTTCCAGGGCCCAGCAGAGCAGGCAGGAGAGACTTGGGTAGGTAAAGCTGTGCTCTCCGATCACCGGGGACGGTGTGGTGTCAGCATGGGGAAGAGGATGTGTCAGAGAAGATTCCAGTTCGAGACGGTTATTTTTGGAATACTCTGAGGAAGCGTATGGGAGGGCTGCCCACATTGCACCAGACTTGGTGCTGCGGAATTGAGTTTTTAGAGTTGTCAGTCCCTCAAGTCTTATGACTAAAAATAAGTATCTACTTATTAAAGCAGATTTATTTTTACTCAGACTTTTTTTTTAATTCTTGCACTATAACTTTTCTCCACATTTGGATTTTCAAAATATTTTGTCAATAATGCTTATGTGTGCAAAACCCATAAGCTATAATCTATATCTAGAGTCCATCAAGAAAAAAAAAAACTGGCTTTCTCATTTTCATGTGTTTCGGGAATTTGACAGGAAGAGTGTTCTAGAAAAGAAGGGTGAAGGGAGTTTTTAGAAAGATAATATAGAACATATTAAAAAGACAAGCTAAAGAAAAAAACAAACAAACAAAAAGCTCAGGCTATCTTACAAAGAAGGCTAAGAGGCATCCAGACCCTTCCACTTACTTCCAAGGATTTTCTTCCTGCTTTGAGCCTCATTGGCGGCTATGCTGATGCTACCAGCAGGCCCAAGGGTGTAGGTGTTTCAGAGCATCTGGCAGAGAAACAAACTTGATCATTCAAATCTCAGCACCTCCAAAATCTCTAGCTCAACACCTCTAGTCTCAGCTGGTCTCTGAATTGGGACACAGTGCTCTGCTACTTTTTTTTTTTTTTAAGCAAAGTTAAGGCTAATAGCTCTCCTTTTAAGTGAGAAACTTTTATTACATTCTATTCTACCTTGAAAGCTCTTATTATTAATATTTTAACTGACATCAAAAGTAGCAGACTGCCTGCATGAGAGTATTATCAAGAACAGATGCAGTATCAGGGCACCTGGGTGGTTCAGTCAGTTGAGCGTCAGACTCTTGACCTCCACTCGGGTCATGATCTCACGGTTTGTGAGTTCGCGCCCTGTGTGGAGCTCTGCACTGATAGCGTGGAGCCTGCTTGGGATTCTCTCTCTCTGCCCTTCCCCTGCTCGCCAAATAAACTTAAAAAAAAAAAAAAAAAAAAAAAAAGAACAGATGCAGTATCCACACTCCATAAGAACCGGTGCATAATGTACAGCACTATAGATGTTTGTGATGGCTGTAAACATTTTTCTAGACTGAAATTAAGAATACTCATTACATATATTTATTATACCTTCAGTTTCCTTTCACTTAATTCTCAGAATGTCCTCCTTTCACTTAATTGTGGGTACCAAGCTCCTGCCCTTAGAATCACCTTTCAGCCAACTACAAAAAATCCCTACCTCTCCCCAGTAAATCCACCTTGCTCTATCCCTCTGTCTGCCCACATCACACAAAGTACTGCTGGGTCGTTACAAATATACTAAGTACTTACAATCACATTAAAAAAATTAGTGCTTTGTTTTTTAGAGCAGTTTTGGGTTTATAGAAAAGTTGAGCAGATAGTAAGGAGGGTTCCTGAAGTCCCCCTCTCTTCCCCAACTCCCCAGTTTCCTATTTGTAATATCGTGCATTAGTGTGGTACTTATCCTGCCAGTGATAAACCAATATTGAAACATTATTATTAGGAACTGAAGTCTATAGTTTACATTAGGATCCAGTCTGTGTTATACAGTTTTATGGGTTCTGACAAATACGTAATGCCATGCATCTATCATGGTGGATAGTTTCATACAGAATAGTTTCACCTCCCTGAAAATTCCAAGTTCTCCCTATTCATCTCTTTTTGCGTTTTCCCACCCCAAACTCCCCAAAACTGCCGATTTTTTTTGCTGTTTCTATAGCTTTGCCTTTTATAGACTATTGTATAGCCGAAATCATAGAGTATGTGGTCTTTTCAGATTGGCTTCTTTCACTTAGCAATATGCATTTTTGGAACTCATTTCTTTTTAATGCTGAATAATATTCCACTGTATGGATGTACCACAGTTTGTTTATCCTTTCACTTACTGAAGGACATCTTTGTTGCTTTTAGATTTTAGTGATTAGGATTAAATCTTCTATAAACATTTGTGTGTAGGTTTTTTTTTAAGTTTATTTATTTATGTTGAGAGAGAGAGAGAGAGAGAGAGAGAGAGCATGCATGTGAGCAGGGGAGGGGTGGGGGAGGAGAGAATCCCAAGCGGAATCAGTACAGAACCCAACGAGGGGCTCAATCTCACAAACCGTGGAATCATGACCTGAGACAAAATCAAGAGTCAAACACTTAAACAACTGAACCACTTATTTGGACGTGAGTTTCAAACTTATTTGAGTAAATACCTAGGAATAGGAATGCTGGATTACATGGGAATTCTGTGTTTCGTTTTAGAAAGCAGGTGCCAGACTCTTCCAAAGCAGCCATACTGTTTTGGGTTCTCGCCAGCGAAGAATGACAGTTCCTGTTGCACCACGTCCTCACCAGTTTGGGGGAATTTCAGCCGTTCTAATAGGCGTGGGGGGGTATTGTATGGTTGTAATTTGCAGTTCCCTGATGACATAGGATGTTGAGCATCTTTTTATGTGTTTATTTGCCATCTAGGCCTGCTGATGTGTCTGTTGATATCTTTGTCCTCTTAAAAAGTGGGTTGTCTTCTTATGGCTAGTTTTCAACAGTTGTTTGTATATTTTGGACACAAGTCTTTTATGAGATATACGTTTTCCAAATATTTTTTCCCCAGTCTGTGGCTTGTCTTTTCATTTGCTTGATAGTGTCTTTCACAGAAGTTTTTAGTTTTAATGGAGTCCAGCTTATCAAGTTTCTCTTTTATGGATTGTGCCTTTGGTGTCGTATTTAAGAACCCACTGTCAAACATGATGTCATCTATTTTGTCTTACATAATCTTCTAGAAGTTGTATAGTTTTGTGTCTTATATTTAGATCTATGATCCATTCCAAATTTGTTGCCCTTGTGACGTTTTTTCTCTTTTAAAGTCTTCTCCCTCTCTTCCTCCCTTCTCTGATTTTAATCGAGCATTTTATATCATTTGGTTTTCTCTCCTTCCTTGGCATATTAAACTTTCTTTAAAATTTTATTCATTTCACTTATCCATAAGTTGGAGTCATCCAATACATTGCTGTTATGATTATTTTGAAAAGCACTTGAACAAACTGATTTATCAGATCAACTGAGAATATGAAAAATAGATTTTAATCTTACCTCCATTTGTTCCTTCTTTAATGCTCTTTCTTAATGTAGGTCTGACTTTCTGACCCTTATCATTTTCTTTTTCTCTGAAGAACTTCTTTTAACATTTCTTTCAAGGCAGGTCTACTGTGACAAATCCCCTCAGTTTGCTCATCTGAGAAAGTATTTAGTCCTCCTTCACTTTTGAAGGATAACTTCACTGTGCACAAAATTGTTCATTGTGGGTTTTATTTTCTTTAAAAAAAGTTTAAATGTTTTTAAATATTTCAGTCCGCTCTCTTTTTGCTTAGATGGCTAGTCCAATCTAAAGAAAGTCCAATGTAACTTTTCTCATTGCTCCTCTACAGGTTTTTTTTCTTAATCTGTCTTCTTTCAAGATTTTCTCTGTTTTTGATTTTTTTGTAACTAAAATATGATATAGCTAGGTGTAGAATTTTTCATATTCATCCTTAGTGGGTTTTGTGTGTGTGTGTGTGTGTGTGTGTGTGTGTGCGCTTCCTGGATCTGGGGTTTTGGTGTCTGTCATTGATTTTGGAAAATTCTCAGCCATTCTTATTTCAAATATTTCTTCTGCTCCTTTTTATCTTTCTTCAGATCTTCCCATTACATGTATTTTTCACTCTTTGTAATTGTTCCACAGTTTTGGATATTCTGTAGTATCTTTTTTTCATTTCTTTTTCACTTTGTTTTTCAGTTTGGCAAGTTCTACTGACAGCTTCAAGTTCACTGACCCTTTCATTGGGCATATCCGAGCTAAAGATGAGCCTGTCAAAGGCATTCTTCACTTTTCTTATAGTATTTTTGATTTCTGGCATTTCCTGTTGGTTCCTTTTTAGAGTTTCCATCTCTCTGCTTATAATACCCATCTATTCTCGCACGTCCTCTTTTTTTTCCATTAGAGTTCTCATCACAGTTACATAATTACATAGCTGTATCATGGTTAAGTCCCCAGTCTGACAATTCCAAAATGCCTGCCATATCAGAGACTGGTTCTGATGCTTGCTTTATCTCTTCAGTCTGTAGTGGGTTTGCTTGTTTGTTTTGCTTCTCAGCATGCTTTGCAGTTTTTGCTGAAAGCCAGACATGACGTATCAGGTAATAGGAACTTAGGTGAAAGGTCTTTGGTGTGAGATTTTATGTTAAAACAGCTAGCAGTTAGGCTATTCATGCTTCCCTGTAGATGTTAGAGGCTTCAACTTCCTCTAGTTGTCCTCTTTCTTTCTCTTCGTCTTTGGATTTCCCTAGAAACTCCTTCAGCAGAGTCTGTGTCTCAGAGTTGTCAGTTATAAATCTACTGTTATTATACTGGAGCCCTATTGATGTGGTGGTCAATGTATTGGTGGGGAAAATGTTCTAGAGTCTTATGTTAAACCTGTTTTTTGTTTTTGATTTTTTGTTTTGTTTTGTTAGTGGGTTTGAGTCCCTGTGGCCTTAAGAAGAGTTTCTTAGCCTTTTTGATTTCCCTTCCAGTATGTATGACACATAGCTAGAGGGGAATGGAGCTGTCTAATTGCTTTTCCCACAGGACATATAAACCAGTGGCAAAACAGTTCCCCTTGAGGGCAGGACCTCCACTCTCTGACAGATCTGAAAGAGCTGTTGATTTTCAGTTTGTTCAGCTTCTTTCTTGTTGTGAGGACTAGAGTGATGACTTCCACATCAGAACTGAAGCCATCAAGTTGCTTTTTGCCTGTGATGATTCCCATGGGCAAACAATGTCATCAAGAAGGTTGTGGTAGTCTCTTCTTTCTTCAGATCCCTGTGTGAGCAAACCCACAGGGCATGAACCCCAAGAAGGCCCTTAAAATTTAGGGTAAAATTCAGCTCACAGAATACACAAAGTGTAACCACTGATAATTGTCTATGTTTCTGTCTCTTTTTTTTAAGTAGGTTTCACTCCCAGCATGGACATAAATGCAGGGCTCGAACTCGTGACCCTGAGATCAAGACCGTGAGATCAAGACCTAAGCCAAGATCAAGAGTTGGATGCTTAACTAACTGAGCCACCCAGTTGATTTTCTATGTATCCTTTACCTAGGCTGAAAATGACAAAATATATTTTCACCAAATTTAAAGAGCATGTTAATGATAGTCTCTAACCTAATGAAGAAATTATGCAGTAAACATGCAAATCATTGTTGGGGATCACAGGGCACTTCCAAACTCTGAGCAACCACTGTCTGTGGAGCTGCAACTTGGGTTATTGCTGGTCTGGAAGATCATGCCACACAGACTAAGACAGAAGCTTGGACAGACAGAACACTAATTTTGAACATGTGCTTCAAAGAACCAACCTCCCCAACCAAAAATCCAGAGCCTACCTATATATCAATTTGCTATCAAGCTCCTTCTCTCACCGATACTCTATGTAGCATGCAACTGTGTAAGTAGAAACAACTTACTCATTCAGTGGTGGTTAAAGATCTGTAGGTACATACAGGAACAACTACTTTTGTGATGTACTGCTAAACCGAGCCCTTCAGACAGACTTGCATTGTAATTCCATGAATTAAAAATTCCTGGGAAACTGACCCACAGAGGCTTTGCAGAGGCTTTTAATGGGTGTATAAAACTAGTGAGTTTTGTTAACTCTGAGTCACCTTCCATAGAGAGCTAGGTGAACTAAAAAGATGTCTAAGATCTGAATCTTTTAAACCCATGGGGAAGGTCCACAGGTTGTGGCTTTCTGGTACACTGCTTAAATCTCTGTTTTCATTCCTGGTTCTTTAGCTGTGGTTTTCCTTCTTCCTGTTGGGGTGATGATCTTTGTCTCCTTGCTCTTGTCTTCCTCATTCTCTCCAGACTTTGACTTCTAATGATATTTCAGCACTGGCTTTCTTCCAGTAGGTTCAGATTTCTCTGGAATGTGGTGGCACCTTCAGCTCTAGGTATGAAGGGAGTCTTGGACACACACATAGTATCAGTGATGGTAGAGCTTTTATTTTTATGTATTTTTTTAAGTTTATTTATTTACTTTGAGAGACACTGTGTGTGAATAAGTGGGGGAGGGGCAGAGAGAGAGGAAGAGAGAATCCCAAGTCCCAACATGGGGTTCAATCTCACAGACCATGAGATCATGACCTGAGGTGAAATCAAGAGTCAGAAGCTTAATGGACTGAGCCACCCAGGGCCCTGTCAGAGCTTTTAAGTTTCAAATATATGACAGAACTTCCTATATGAAGACTGTATTCACATTAGTATGAAAATAAGATGGGTTATTTTTTAAATGGTATTGAAATAATTCAGCAAAACAACAAGCTGGTATATTACATTAATCCTTACATAAAAATAAATTCCATATAGCATACAGATTTGCATGTTAAAAAGACAAGGCCACAGCTTTTTCTTTTCATACATAGTTGTATGACCTTAATTTGGAATAAGAATGAGATGAAGACTAGAAACCATGATAGAAAAAAAATGATAAATCAGACTGCATGAAAATTCACTTTTAGTTAGAAAACGAAAAAGTACACAAGGTGGGAGCACAAGATGGGAGTATATACAAAAATTATTAGTAAGGTCTATAACAGACAATGAATAATTGGTATCCATAATACATTAAGCTAGCTTCAAATCTGCAATAATGGCATAAGCAAGAATAAAATGCACAAAGGACAGGAACAAGCAACAGTCATTACTTGCAAGGGCAGAATGAAGTAATTACTCTTATATGTTATTAGGAGAGTATATGGCTACAGACACTTTAAAGGTTAGCTGATAGAAACACTTATAATTTATAATTGCACACTTTTGATCAAACAATTTCACTTTCAGATATTAATCCTATAAAAACATTCCTGAAAATGCCCACATATAACTGTATGAGTATTTACTGTGTCTTTGTTTTAAATGTAAAAGCTGAAAAGAATAAAAATGTGCATGAATGAGCATTTAATTAAATAAATGATGGTAGAATCACCCAGTGAGATTTTGTGGCTATTAAGTAAGAATATGGCAGGAATCCCACTCCCAGTTATGATGGAATAGCTGTAGTAGATCAAGTCTCCTAGGAAGGACAGTAAGAAAGGCAGGCCCACAGATGATTCAGATTGGTATGAGAAGGCACAGAATTAATAATTGTGACTAAGGTGTTTAAGAAATTAGATGGCAAAACAGAATTTTATTCAAGAATTATAATCCATGTAAAAATTATAATGTAAAAATTCCAGAACTGAAAAATGCAAAGAGTTAACTAAAAATTCATTGGATGGAGAGCTGTTTGGAGACTACTGAAGAAAGAGAGCATTAGTGATCTTGAAGAAAGGCTAGTAGAAAAAGTTCAAACTGAAGCATATAGTTCAAAAAGGAAGGAAGATATAGAAAACAGATTATAAGACATATAGACAAGTAATGGTATAATATATTTGTAGATGGAGTCTCAGAAGAAGAGAAAGGAGAGAATGGAGCATAAGCGATATTTGAAGAGATAATGCTCAAGAAAAAACTCAAAGTAATGAAAGCCATATACTCACAGACTAAAGAAGCACTATGAATCCCCCAAAGACAGAGAGAATTACATCTTGGCATTTCATAATAAAACTTCTGAAAGTCAAAGACAACAACAACAAAAAACCCTCCAAGCAGTCAAAGATAAGATACACTCCAAACACATACTCTCTTGAAAGGAGACACAATAAAACCTCAAAGGACTTCTTGAGGAAAACCATGGAGGTCAGAAGACAATAGGTCATCATCTTTAAAACCTGAAAAAAAAATTAACTGCCAATCCAGAATTCTATAACCAGTAAAACTATTCTTCAAAAATTAAGGCAAAAAAAAAAGGCGTTTATGGACAAAGAAAACACATAGCTAGGAGACTCTAAAAGAAATAGAATAAGGAGTCTTTCAGATAGAGGGGAAATGATCTTGTAAAAAGGCTGATATTACAGTTGCTATGATATCTACTAAAAGAACATTAAAAATGCACAACCAAAAAGCCAATATAGAGAAAATGCTATAATAAATTCTTGGTTAATAAAAAATATAGCAAGAAATATAAAAATAAAAAACTATTAAGAAAAATAGAAAATAATTATTGAAATGATAGCTATGGTAATAACATTACATACAAATATACTAAATATTCCAATTAAAAGACTACTACAATCATATGGATATCAAAGTAAATATCACATGCCACTTACAAGAGACATACTGAAATATAAACACTGAGATGAAGATATAAAAGGATGGAAAGACTAACACTAACCATCCAAACACCAGAAAAAACTGATGTGCTAACATTAATACCAGACAGAGTAGACTTTAGGGAATGAAGTACTAGGAGAAATACAGATATATTTCAAATGATGAAAGGGGAAATTTATTAAGAATATATAATAATTCTAAGTTTACATGAACCTAATAGTATAGTCTACATATATATATATATATATATATGTATATATATATATGTGTGTGTGTATATATATATATACACACATATATATACATATATATATACTATATATATATACATATATATATGTGTATATATATAGTATATATATACACATATATATATAGTAAAAGGAGAAACCATTAATTCCATAATCATAGAAGAGGGATTTGACATATTTCTCTCAGGAACCAACAGAACAAGCAGTAAATTCTTGTTAACAAGCAGTTAGCTCTTCTTTTTTATAAAGATTTAATAACATGATTAACAAAGTCATTGTTCAGAATATGTTCTCTGACCACAGTAGAAAAAAGCTAGAAATCAATCAATAAAAGATAATAAAATCTCCATCTATCTGAAAATGAAGCATTATACATCAACTCATAGGCAAAATAATCCAAAGTGTAAATGAGAAAATAGTTTGAATTAAATGACTATGAAATTTAACAAATCAAACATTGTTTAATGCGGGAAAGTGATACTTAGATTAATACTAACAGCTCTAAGCACATACATTAATAATAAATGATCTAGGCAATCATTTAAGGAAGTCAGAGAAACAATAATAATAAACCACAAGAAACGTGGAAGCAGGAAGGCTAAAGTATAATAGCAGACATTAATAAAAGAGAAAACAAAGCACAGTAGAAAAAAAAAAACTGACATAGTCCCAAGTAAGAAATTTATAAAATCTAAAGTACTCAATCTACTAAGGAAATTGAATCTGTAATTAAAATTATTGCCATGAAAAAAGTCCAGGCTCAGACAGCTTTTCTGGTGAAGTTATCTAACCAGTTAAGAAAGAAATGTCATGGGGGGCCTGGGTGGCTCAGTCCGTTAAGAAAGAAATGTCACTACTTTTATATAAAGTCTTTGTGGGAATGGAAAAAGAGATATACTTGCCAATTCATTTTATGAGGTCATCATACTCTTAATACCAAACATAATGAGGTCATTACAACTTCTTTTATGAACATATTTGAAAAAGTCCTTTATAAAATATAAGAAATTCTCACTTGGCATGGTAGTCGAACTATAAAAATGACTGTGTAAAGCTGAAAGTGAGCTAAATATAAGGCAAGCTTAATAATCAATGGAAGACTGATTTCTCCATGACCTTTACAGGTTTTGATCAAAGTATTAAAAATCTTTTATTGTCAATTATAATTGTATAGGGAAATTTAAAAAATAGTACTGGTAATATTTTTTAGTACATTGTGATTTAAAACATTAAAAACATTGAGCTCAAATGTTTTATTTCTTTGTAAAAATTTATCAAGAGTTGAACAATGTTGGCTTTCCTCTTGTCTTATATCTATGATACAGAGCAAGCATCTTTTCTCTGCTTTGGTAAACTGTCATACTATTTCCAAGTTTGGATCAGCTTCCAACGTTTTGTCTTTCACATCTGCAAGGGATTTTTTGTGTATGTGTGCCAGTGTCACTTCCTGTGGGACACATTCACCTAGTTTGTCCCTGCCATCTTCTCGTTTATGTCAGAGAGTTTGTTTTCATTGACTTCCTCTGGCAGCGCAGCTAGTGTCTCTCAAAATGGGAGCAGTGTCAGCATCTCCATGGTTGGCTACTTTTTCTACAAATCTGTTTACATTCGATTACAATTTCACTTCCAGTGTTATCACTTTGTTTTTTTACTGTACTTTCTCATGTGTTGGCCAGTACTCTGGAGTATCTACTTTTGTAACATATCCCATGTGTTTATCGCTGGGAGCAAGGAGGCAACACAACTAACTACATGCTTTGCTCTCAGTGTGTGAACTAACAGATGTGCTCAGAAAAAACATCGAAAGACTTTGAAAGAAGAGACATTATCAGTCACTGATCATTATGCAGATCTGTTAGGTAGTGATCTGTGGACTACAGGGCTAGCACCATGTGCAATGCCCCACAGTTAACGCACTGTGGTAACTGAAATCTGAATTGTGTTTTTAGGGGACTGGAGTTATTCACTTAAACCATGATAACTGAAATTCATTGCTTATTCTGCAAATGAGGTCTACCTGTATTGGCAAAGAAATATTGGTTCTATGTTTTGATCTGAGTGCTGGTACATAAATATTCATTGATTGAAATTCATTGAGTAATACTTATATAGTTTAATACTTTTCCAAGTATATGATTAACTTCAATAAGAAATTTCCTGAGGAATCATTATAACTCACCATATTAAGAAGAATAAAGAGAAAAATCATGTGATTATCCAAATAGATGCAGAAAAAGCATTTGATAACATTCAATACCTATTCATAAAAATAAAAGCACAAACTAAAAAAAGGAGGCAATTTTCTCAACTTATTAAAGGCACAAAACTACAGCAAACATTGTACTTTATAGTATACTTCTGAATGCTTTCCTCTTGAGGCTGGGAATGAAACAAAGATGCCTTGCTATCATGTATCTACTCCACATTATACTGGAGGTCCTGGCTCTGAGAAACTGCCTAACATTATTGAAAACTATCAAAAAATGCCTAATTAAATGGAAGGATATACCATACTCATGAATTATAGAATGCCAATTCACCGGAAATTGATCTATAGATTCACTGCAACTCCAGTCAAAATCAGAATATGTTGTTTGGCTTGTGTGTGTGTGTGTGTGTGTGTGTGTGTGTGTGTGTACAAAGACAAGCTCTTCAGATATGTGGAAGAACAAGAATAGCCAGGCAATCTCAAAGAAAAAGAATAAAATTGTAGAAGTGGCATGTTTAGCTATCAAGATCTATTATATAGATTTAAAAAGTTATAATAATTAAACTAGTATGGTATTGGCATGAGAATAGACAAGCCAATGGAACAGAACACAGTTCAGAAACAGACCCATACATACATGGTCACCTGATTTATGAAGGGCCATACGGGAAAGGAAGGTCTTTTTACTAAATGGTGCTGGGTCAACCGAATATTCATATAGAAAGTGAATACTGGCTCCCATGTGATGCCATGTATAAAAAAAATCAGCTCCAGGTACATTTTTAGATACAAATACAGATTTGTAATCTGAAAGGTAAAACAATAAAGATTCTAGAATTAAAAAAAACAGCAGAATATCTTTATGAATACGTAATAGGCAAAATTCTTTGAACAGGACACTAGAAGTGCTAACCAAAATGGGAAGGATTAATGGACTCTATTACATTTCGGAACTTCTATTTATCACAAGGTGCCATTAGGAGAGCAAAATGGCAAATCACAGACTGGAGAAGACATTTGCAATATATCTATCCAAGGATGGACTTATTTGCAGACCTAAAGAATTCCTATATATTAATAAGAAAAAGGCAATCTAGAAGACAAATGGGAAAGATATTTCAAAAAGAGGATATTCAAATAGCCAATAAACATGAGAAAGTGTTCAAGTTCATCAGGCCTCAGGGAAATGAAAAGTTAAAAGCATAATTAAACACTACTGCACACCCAAATAAATGGCTAAAATTAGAGACAGAGAAGTACTAACTGCTGGCAAGGACGTGGAGAACCTGCAGTTTCTAAACTGTGCTGGGAGAATGCGCTGGTACAGCGCTTTGCAAAACTATTCGACACTGGCTCCTAAACGCAAACCCATTCAGTTACCCGAAATTTCACTCTTTTTTATGTACGCTACAGAAACGCATGCACATATCCACCAGATCACATACGAGAATGTTCCGAGAAGCACCATTGCCGAGAGGGCAAAACTGAAAGCAACCAACGTTAACATGGACAGATGAATTGTGGCATCTTCATAAAACTGAATAATATCCAGTATTGAGAAGAAGCAAACAGGCAAACATGATTTGAATGGATCTCACAAACAGAATGTTAGCAAAAAGAGTCAGACAGACAAAAAAGAATGCATACTGTGTGATTTCAACTATACAGTGATCAAAACAGGGCCAAAGCAGCAACAGTGACAGAAATCAGAAGAGTGAGTCAGGACCCTGGCAGGAGGTGGTAATTGGACATCAAGAGGTGGGCTTCCATTCAGATTCTATTTCTTGACCCAAATGGTGATTGAGTGAGTGTAATTTCTTGTATTTGTCTAAAATTATTACTTAAAAAATAAACAAAAAGAAGAACTTAGCAGGTGGACGTGCACTGATTTAGAAAGGTAGCCATGATATGTTAGCAACTGGGGGGGAAAAAGTCAGTCATTGTTCACCAAAAATGATTCTGTATTGGTAACAAAGTGAGAAGGTGAAATTATTATATCCAAAATAAATATGTGAGGAATTTATTAACGATTAGCTTTCTTCATGCCTATCTCTTGTATTTTTTGCTTTACGAAATTTTTGGATTTTTTTTAAGTAAGCATTACTTACACATTTGAGACCAAAAATAGTAAATAGTTAAAATAAAACCTTTATAGTTGAACATTCCACAACAACAAAGATGTCCCCTGGAGTAGTGCAGCGTGGCGGCCCTGACAATGACATGCGTCTATGGTACCCAGTAGCTGAGTTTCAACAGCTCTGGTCCTGGGGCTCTCTCAACTGGCACAAGGGCAGATCACTTAGGTGAGTAGGTCCTTTATACTTAACGGAAATGTGCTTTGAGTAGCTTCACTCAATTTGTGTTCAAAGGAGCCCATTTTGTGCGGTTCTCTGTGGAACATTCACTAGCAAAGGTAAAAACCTAAAAGACACAGAGGCCCAACTCAATTCCAGAGAAGGGGTGTGGTGCAGCAGATACGCCCACGGTATTTTCATGCATTATTTTACTTAACAAAAGGCAGAAAAGAGAACTACCATTTGACACATCTTAGGTGTAACACCCAATAAGCTTACCTGTACACCTGTAGAGTAGTAAGACAAACTCTAACTTCTGTCAATTTTACCATCAGACATGCTTTTAGATCATCATGTTTTCCTCAACAAATTTATATAACTAATTAAAATGCTCTATCATCCAATTTTACTTTTACACATTATCATGGTAAAGGAAAGAATGTTGTATCTCTAAGCAGTATCCTCAAAAATTATGGTGAGATTTTTTATTTTATCTGCCAAGAATATCTATTGTGAATAAAATGATTTAGAAAACAAAGATGTTTCCAAGTAAAAATTAAAAACCTGCCCAAGATATGAAAAACACAAGTTGTATGTACACATGTACACACAATCTTTAAATATCAAAAGTATACTATTTCCCCTCATAGGAGAAATGGAGAACAAATTTTAACTCACTTTCCTTTTAAAAAAAAAATACTCCTGATACATTAAGGGGTTTATTCAGATCTATACTCAGAACAACAACAAAATAACCCAAAAGAACTTGGAATTTATGCTGAGACTTATAGGCTGAAGAAAATTAAAAGGAAAATATTAAATGATCATTTAATGTCACGGTCACACCCTGAACTCTCCCTTTCCTCCCTCCAATGACTTTCATTCAGAGCAACTTCCTCCTTTTTCTTTATAAAGTAACGTTCCTTTCCTTTTTTTCTCCAGATTTGCTTGTGGTTTTGCCACAGATTGCTTGTCCCTAATTGCAATTCTTTGCTTTTCCCAAATAAACTCATTTTGCTGGTAAAATAACTGGCTGTTTTATTTTTAAGGTCGACTAAACCTTTTAAAAGTGATGCAGAAAAGAATAAGTACATACTGAACAAGTTAGAAGAGATTTCATCCTTCACATTATGCAAATGCATTTTGCTAGTGATATTTTCTATTTTTATAAGGATGATCCTCATTACTACTTTTACTATGTGAATTACAAAATTGCCTGTGTATCTGTTTTAACAGGAACATATACATAATTACTCTGTGGAGATATTTTCAAAAGTGTCAAAATATGAATTAAAACACTGACACTTTTTTAGAGCTCTTTATACGGTTCCAAAACACATGTTGTTTACAGAATGGAGGCATGGTAAAGTGGATTAGAACATTTGTATGGAGCAGTTTCTAAATGCTCAGACCTGATTATATTACACAGAAATTCTCTGGTTAGGGAGAAATGTGTGGATGCACAAAGAAACCAAAGTAACTCAACTGCCCTCATTTTCTGAGGAAAAGATTCTTCCTCCCTCTTCGGCTGAGATGAAATCAAGAGTCATTATTCCAACCACAGCTGAGTGTGGTCCCTGCCTGAAGTGAATAGGTTAGCTTTGCTCAGAGATGTCATAACTCTTTTGTTCTCAATGGCTGCCAAGTACAGCTTTTTTTTTCTCTTAAGAAAAGTCTAATGGGTAACTGTAGTGGAGATGAGCGCAGTGCTACCAAATTGTGCTAATTTGTTCCACTTTTGGCCAAGTCAGCAGAAAACTCACTAATTTTCTTTTCCTCTGGAAGAGGAACAGATTTCCTAAGGTGTTCTGGGAGATACAAACATACAGAAGAACTACTATGGCTGAAGACATAAGGACGCTGATTACAAATTACCAATGTTTTCATCTGATGAGATAAAAACTATTGCACTAAATTAACATAACTAAGGGGAAACTCATTCCTTAGCTTACTACAATAGAACCTCAAAATTATAGGTGAAACTCTGTCTAGAGCAAACCTTAATCAGAAAGAAAGAGAATTAAATGAAGACAGGCAGTTCTTTTTCCTACACTCTAATAATCCTTCAGCTTTTAATGGTTAAACTTTTCCCCCAATAACCTTCTTTCCTGTCTTAAATAGGAGGTACATTTCCCAGTCCCCCAACATATACAAATGCCGTGAGATACTCCTGATTTCCCTCCCCCATGCCCTCTTGCAGATGGCGAGTGACTCCACCACAGAGACCTTTACTTGGATAGGTTCTGATTTGTGCCATCAGGAGTGAGGACCACAGAAATCACAGTCTAGCCCTTTCACTTTAAAAATGAGGGAATCAAGGTCAGGCTGGAGAAGTAGTGGAACCTAGTTGTCCGAAGGGTTGGGACTAGAACACAAATCTTCCTCCCCTCTTCAAGTTCGTTCCACTGTTCTCTACTGGAGTGATAAAACCAACCCAGCAAACAAATGAGACATATTTCACACAAAAAAGCATAGTCTGTGTTTTTGCTAGTATTTTCGTTTTTACCTCTGAAGAGATTATCCAAGTCAATATCTTCTTTTCCTTTGATTTTCAAACACTTTGCCTGCTGTACAAGTCTGGGCAGAGAACAGAAATAAAATCTAGATTCATTATCCTGTGAGGTAGGAATAAATCACGACAGCAGCACAAATTTAAATAGAAACCACCGAGTAAACAATAGAGAATTAGCAGGTATCTTGCTGCACACAACCTTGTTAGAATTCTTCTTCCATAGAAGATTTTAAAAATATACTTGCAGTCGGAAACCAACTTTGAAGCCTGTAACTTGAAAGCTCTCCCCTCTCCAACCCCCATTCATTCTGCTACAGTAAAAAGTTTCCAAAACTCTCTGGAGAATAATCTCTTCGGACTCTGAGGAGGAGCTAGCAGGGATGGTAGGGGATGGTGTGCTAATAGGTGGGTAAAGAATAATTGCTACTCATGGTTTTAGCTCTTGTTTTGATCAGAAGATTATAGACATTGTACCAAAACAACTGTATGAAGTAATTTACGCAGTTGAATGTCAGTGAATTAACTAACTTTTAAAATGCTCTGGTATGCAGTAAGGACTAATTTTGTAACTTTTCCATCATACAACTTTATTAAAACTTGAAGCTCATGGTTTATAATGAACATGGAAGTTTCTAAAATGAAACTTTTTCCGGCATTGCTAATTACCTAGGAAATTAATTTTAAGTAGAGAGACCCTGAGATAGTTGATTAATTTATCTGCATATATTTATGATTTTAATGAACATTATAATAGCTTGCTTTGCAAATGTATTTTCCTATTACTTGTATAGCAGCTCTCTCATTTTATCCTCACTGATAAGCTCCTGAGTATTTCTTCAATTTCTGTTTTACGTGAGGACACCGATTCAGTTCCCAAAACCTTACACAGAAACCTAAGCAACTTCTACATAACTCTAGGTAATTTTAGCCACATATCACTTAGATGATCCTTTTTACCACTAAGACCTTTTTTAAATAAAAAAATCAAGAAACTGAGAAAGAATTTCTTTTCAAATCCCATCTTTGGACCTTAAGAGGAGGTCTGGTACCCTCAGTGTAGAAAATCTGGGTCCAGGCCGGAGGTTTGTGAGCCAGAGCTCATTTTTAAATCTACCGGTCTCAGCTTCCCAATGTGCAAAATGGAGACTGGGCTTGCCTTAAGGTGTTGGTTCTGAACAATGAGTGAAACGATATATTACAAAATAGTCTACAAACTTTTAGGCAGCACAGACATGCATAAAAATGTGAGGAATATTTTCATTAATTCAATATGCTTAATTTTCATTACATTCTGGATATATACAGATCATCAGGATTTATTCACATCCTTGGAAGAAAGAATATTAACAATAGAAAGAGGGTTTAAATTGAAGCAGTGAGCATCTGGTGGAGAAAGCTGGTCAATGTGGAATGCCAGGGGCACAACATGTGCACTAAATAGCATGGTGCAGTCATTTTGCAAAGAGTAAGACGGAAAAAAGAATAATTTTAGCTCTGTTTATATATTTTGGCAAATATTTGTTTGGGTATATTCCCCCAAACTTGACAAATTTGATGAAACTGAGCTGATTTTCAAGCCATCTTAAAGCATCCCTCTACAATAGATACTGATGAAGATCTGGATTCTAACTTAAAAATTTTGAAAAACAGAAGCTGGTATGCCTTATATAATTTTGATGGGGATTTTGAAAAGCAATTTAAACATAAATCAAATAAATTTACTGAGTGGTTTAAAAAAAATTCCAGGCACTGCCATTTACCACCCATATATTTCAGTACAGTCTCACTTTCAAAATTATTACATCACTGGGGAGATAACACCAAGCGAAACCCTGTAATCGGTTCAGGCTCAGTAACATTTCCTGAGGGAGATAGATGCCTTCTAAGGACTCCTCCACTCTTCACTTTGTTCACCCTCACGTCATTCGTGCAAACTCTGTAAGGTGGGGATAGGACTCCTGGTATAAATAAAGGGTCCAAGGCTCAGAGATCTTAAGCTACTTGCCCATCTTGGGCACACAGTGAGTCAATGATGAAGCCAGAACACAAACTCAAGTCTGTAGACTCCATATCCAGGTTGGATTTGTACTCTGTACATCACTGTCCAATGTTTGCTGAGCATTTACAGAAGGCATCAAGGAGATGTCACAGACAAAGCAGAAGAAAGGGAGTGTCAATCATGCTCCTGGCAGCTGGAGGGAGAGATGGCCTGGCACTAGGCTGGTGGGGAGTTCTGCAGAGAATGCAGCTGGGGCGGGTCCTGACAGAAGGGAGATGTGCATGACCAATAGCCTTGTAAAATTCTAGAAAATTAGGGTGGGAGAAAAGCAGAAACTGCCGTAGACCGAGCATAAGCAAAATGGGAGGGAGGGTGTTTGCAGGACATGAAGAAACTAATCAACCTATTTGGCTAAAGCACCTGCCCTGTGCAAGGAGCACAAAGAACTAAAAGAACAAGCTAAAGCCAAGTTGTGGAGAGCCCCGCACACTGTTCTCAAATGTCTGGACTTCACCTTGACGGCAGAGGGAAAAGCGATTGAAGGGCTGCATCTTAAAAGAATCTACTGCATACAGACAGTAGAAACGTTTGCAGATGATTAGGCCAGTAATATGCCAAAGAGTAATTGTTTGTATTTTAGCTAAAAAGGTATCACGATTAAAATCCCCAGGTATTACTATTTCACCGATAATTCTGCTTGAAGCCTAGCCTATACCTTTTATACAGCCTTCATAGTTCCAGGTACTCCAAGCAATCTTCAAAATCTTTTGTTAGTGATATTGCCGTTGGAGCAGTAAATGCCAGGCTACCTGTCTGTCCGTGTAGCCCTATGCACTCTACAGAGGAGGGCACATGACTAAGAGGATTCCTGTTTCTGTTGGTGAGACCTGCCCCTGTTATCTGAAAGGCTCTGCTACCCACTGGTTTTCCATTTGCATTGTCCTTAGGATTCTGCTACATCCACTTGGAAAAAGGGACCGCATACTCTCTGACCCTCTTTCTATGCTTCGGCTACATTTAATAAGGCAAGTTAGTGGCTACTGTTTCTGGGTTCAGTAAATGCTAGGCCCTGAACTAGATGCCTAACATGAAGGTAGGTAATATTAATCACATGTGTTGAAAAACACAGACAGGCTTAGTAGTTGGCCCAAAGTCACACAGTAAACAGAAGAGCCAAAGTGGAAAAATCAGAATTTGGATTTAAGTCAGGTTAGTCGTCTAAATGTAGTTAGATGCCTTCCAGAACAGGAGTTGCAAAAGATAGTCCAGGAGTCAAATCCTGCCCATTGTTCCTGTGAATGAAATTTTAGTAGAATACAGCCCTGCTCATTTGCTACTTACTGTCCACTGCTGCTTTCACACAACAGTGGTCAAGCTGAGAAACTGCAGCAGAGATCTTAAGACTCCCAGAGCCTAACATATTTACTACTTGGCCCTTTAGACAAAAAGTTTGCTGACTCCTGTTCTAGCAGTAAAGGAAAGGCTCCTAAAGCCAAAAATATACATATAACATGTGATGGATTTACATTACTACTTTTCTCAAAATGGCCTTAATAACTGCAGTAGTTACAACTTAGAGTAGGGCTTGAAAGGCAAATATTGAGCTCTGACTGCTTTTTATTTTTTAGACAAATTGCCCAAGTCCAACAAATATTTCTTTGAGCTTTTCCTAAATGCAGGTGTTGCATTCATCCGAAATGGGGTCTGCCACCAAGAGGCTCATAATCTACCGGAGGATACAGATGTGAGCAGTGCCAATTTCCACACAAAGCAGACTGAGGAAAGGGCTACATGAAGAGAGGAAGAAATTGCTTTGGGATCACAAAGTGGGAGGGGATTTCCTGCCTAAAAGGTCAGTGAGATCAGAAAAAGCTTTCAGGAGATGAGTTTGCAGAGGGCTCAAACCAAGTTTTACTAAGGGAAGCGTCAAGAGAGACACCGCAAAGACATTGGCATGTGGAAAGCAGGCAGGGGAAGAAATCATAGGGGCTGTGGTGTGTGATGAGGTGAGATGTGCAGGCTGGGGACATATTATGAGGACTGCAAAGGCTTTCTACATACGTATTCTTATGTTTACGTGTGTGTATACATGTATGTATATGTTTGTATATGTGAATTTAGTTATAGTAAAGCAAAATAAATCAAGGACTCTGTAAGACTCTATAAACCTAACAAAGGATTCATACAGTATGTTTAGTTTATAAGTAAAATGCAATTCAACTTTTAAAAGTACTGCATTACAAAGCATTAATAAATGATCTACATATGAAAATGTTTACTGCAGCACTATTTACAGAAGGAAAATACTGGAAACAACCTGAATACCTGTCAATAGGCGAATGAGCTACGGTACGTCCACATTACGGAATACGATCATTATTAAAAACAATGCACTGAATCCACTTAATATGGCAAATTTTCCATGACACATTGTTAAATAAATAAAGCATGTTTTAAGCTAGTATCTTTTATTGTCAAACTTTCTCTGAGCCAACAAACAATGGTTTTACATGGCAGTGCATAAAGGATAGGGCAAATTTGTTTTCCTTTGTAGGCAGACTTAGTTGCTTAAGTCTTTACAACTTTTCCATATAAAAATAAAACTCTAAGACCAGGTTATTTTTCTTCTGGCCATAAATGCTGACTTATTTACAGGTGCCTTATTCAGACCACCATTATAAACTTGGGATAAAAATACGTGTGTATTTTATAAAAGCTAAAGCTTTATTTATTTATTATATTTAATGTCAGGGTCCTTTAAAACTTCCCTTATGTGTTCATGTCAAGAATGCAGTCATGTTTCCCCAACATGATTATACCCTAAGCTACCCAGAGTGATACAAGCCAACCTCAAAAGAAACATTAACACAAAATTACTGTACTGTTTTTTAAAAGAGTGAATATCTTTTATTCATATCTGAATACCTGAATATCCATATGTATATAAACACAGAAAAAGTGTAAAAGAGAACATGACTCTTTACACAAGGAGCCTCAGGACACCCATCAGAGTTGAGAAGTGGGGAGTGAGAAATTTCTTTAAAAAACTTCTATATTATCTGAATTACTGTAGTGGGAATTTTGTCATATTTTTATAAGTCTATCAGTTATGCTATCTGACAAGGAAAGGTCTGAGTATTATTAATTTTTTAATTTTTATTATTTTATTTTTACTTATCTATATTTTCTACTTTTCTTATAATACATAAGCCTTGTTTTAGTTATGAGAAAAAATCACGTCAGGTGTCCCAACTTTACTATTTACGATGAGTGGAAAATAATTATTTTAAAGCCAAATGAAGTATGTAGATGAGAAAAAATGCCTGCTGGTTCTTGGGCAACAAAGTCTTGTTTTTCTGGTGTGCAGGAACAGCAGTATTCCTTTATGCAAGGAACCGTGGACTTTTTATTAGCACACGCCGTTCTGCAGCATTTAATTACTGAGAGCCTGGGCCAAGGCAGGATTCCAGAAATCCAGAGATCCACAATAAATTATAAAATGCCTTGTAAGAACCAGCTCAGAGAAATAGTTTTAAAGATCTTTTTAAGGCATACATTGGGTATTTTGTAACATATCAGCAGAAGTGTCAATTTGTTTACAAAACACGAGACTATAACGAAAGTGCCAAAGGAAGCTAGGCAAGGGGGATCCAACGAGGGCCAAGTCCTTTCACCCCAGCACTGTTTCTGTCCACACCGCTGAGCTGATCTTGACACAACTCACTTCATTTTCAATTTGCAAACTATTCCACAGAACTATCCCCCCCCCCCCCCGCCTTGTGTTTCCTAATGGCACGGATCTGCTTGCGGTCTCTAGGACGTTAAGAAGACAGGTAATCCTGGAGACACTTTGAGTGTTGCCCATTCACTCCTTTGTTACTTCTTCTCTGGCACTTAATCATAGTCTGTGATTTTCTCCTCATTTACGGTTTACTTTTGTCTTTCCTCCTCCATCTCCTCTACCTGCAGGGACGGGACAGTTTTGTTCACCCCCATGTCCTTAGCACCTGACACACCACTCAGCCAGCGGAGAAGCTCCACACGTATTTGCTGAATGAACAAATGTCGATGCAATGAGTGAATCAACATGCCTGCTGCTGAGTCCTCCTGCCTGAGTTCAAATCCTCGTCCTGCCACTTCACTAGCTTGGGTGATTTTCTTATCACCAAGTGAAAGCTTACTGAGGACAAGGATTTTAGTCTGTTTTGCATTAGATTTCAGAACAGTACTTTTCTAAGTATTTGTTAAATGGAAAATAAAGAATGAATGAATGAATGAATGAATGAATATGTTTGATTTCAGGACGTGGTTACAGTCAGGATCCCAATTCTTGTGGAGAAGGTGGTATGGAATAGTGAGCAGAACAATGACTGGGAGAGAGCTCAAAGTTGCCATTCATGACATTGTCAATAAGGAAACTCAATTCTTTGGCTCTGATATCCTTCCATGCTCAGGAAGCAGGAGTAGGCAATATTTGAGTCCCTTCCCATTACACAGCCCCAGGATTGTCATACTTAGCTAGAGGTCCCTCAGAGTGCACCTGGAGGTGTGGAGAGGGAGGGAGCCTGTCCGGGTGGAGGTGCCTTTCCTGTCTAGCCACAACCTCTAGAGGGCCAACAGGATCCTGGTTGTCTTGATGGTTGATCACTGTTCACTTGATTAAGGGGTGTAATTAATTGAGTTCTGGATGCCAAGGAGTAGCTCAGACTAAATAAATAAAGTTCTAAATTTCCATTTTTGGTGCAAACGTGCTGCATATACACAACTAGGTCCAGTTGCAAGACTTTAAAATCAATGATTTTTATAAAAATTGGAAAAGATATGGAACTATTATTTAAATAGTCTCTACTACATGCCAGGTCCAGTCATAACATCTATATCTACCTACATCTATACACCTAGATGCAAGATCTAAGCTTCACATATTATATTCATTTTACAGGTGAAGAGATGGAGACTCTAAGAGGCAAAGTAAGGTATATACCTGAACTCACCAACTTAGATTTACTAAGAACCTATAATGTGACTGGAATGAGGAAGCAACAAAAGCATAATGAAAACTGGTTCTTCCTCTTTAGCAGACTCCAGTCCTTTCGAGAAAATAAGGCACGAGTGCAAAGTAAGCATTAAAAAGGCACACACACAAGCTACTGAAGTGTGGTATGAACCAAAGCACAAAGCAGGGCTAAGATCAAGAAGCGGGACTATTTCTTATTAGGTCCATATCCCTGGGCCTAGCAAGTGTCTGACACAGAGTGGCTGCTCCAAATCTATTTTATTTGTTGAGCGCCTACTGAGCGTCAGGCATTGTACTAGTTGTCAGAAATACAGAAATGTGTACAATGTGATCTCTAACCTCAAGAAGCTCATATGGGCTGGAACTGCTATAGAATGCTTTAAGACAAAAAATGAGCCTTTGTGAAGGGAGAAGATATAGGCGGAAGTAGACAAGGTAGGAAGAATGAGAACAAAGGCACCACCAGCCCAGTAATTAAAGCAATATTGTGGATGATGACGGGGAGGGAGTGGGACACTGAGTTGACTTTATCTCCCACAGCAGGGAATTTATGCGGGAAGTCGTGAGAGAAGACACTGATGGATTAAGGAAAACCCTTGTAATAACCTGGAAGGTTAATACCGGAAGCAACCAACTAACACTGTTTTAATTCTGAGAACGGACCCCACAGAAAGTATTTATGGTGCAGCTAATGCGAGTAGTGGAAATAAACTAGTTGCTTGTGGCAGAACAATTTATTATAAGAAACATTAAGGAACTATTCCACTACGTTCCATTCTCTCTGATTACCATAGTTTTCCACAGCCATTTGTATTATCAATATAGGCCTTAGGGAAGTGTACAAAATTTATAATATGGAAGGCACTAGGACAAATAAAATGAGATTTATTAGGCATTTTCTTAGCTTTTCTTAATAGCAATGAGTGAACATGAATATGACTGGATATTAACAATGGTGGTTCTACCAATTGCATGAATTAGGATATATTAAGCACCGCTTTGGGGAGGCAAAAGAAAAAGTTATTAAAGAATACTCACGTGGGTGGGAAATACCTGGAAAAAATGCCCCATTCGGGCCTAGGGAAGCCAGTTAAAAGATAATATGGGGGGAGAGAGCAGTTGCATTTCAAAGTAATTTCTTTATGATGACACTGTTTTAATGAGTATAATTGAATTCCCTTGCTGCAGAGTGAGGCCTTCAGTCTATTACAATGAAATGTGTTCAAGATGGAAAATTTTGTATTACATGTAGTGTAAGTGAGAGTAAATGGTTTTGGGGAACATAGGAAGAGTCCTCCCCTCCAATAGTTCTATTTTCACAAAATAAGAAATAAATACATCACAAGATGACCCTTAGGATCCTAGATACGGTAGAAAGTAGTCCATACATAAATTCAGCCAGGCCCTTCAAAACATTAAACCAACATTCCTTTGTGGTCTAACGTAGTTGAAACATGTCCAAGATTTGGAGTCAGGCAATTCTAGACCCAAATCCCAACTTTCCTACTAATTGTCTGTGTGGTCCTGCACGCTCTGCTTAACCTCTCTGACCCTGCAGGTGTCTTGCGTTATAAACTCAGAATAAGAATACTTATCACACATAAGGTTGTTGTGAGGATAAAATGAAATTAACACAGTGATGTATATACACTGTTTAGCACCGTGCTTTGTGGCCCAAAGTAAGCATGTGACATGAATATTAGATAGTTATTATTACTAATACTTCTGGCGTCACTATTATTAGTTTACTGAAACAGGAATATGCTGGATCAAATGAGAACACCTATGTTTGGGTCCCAGATCAGTTACTTTTAAAGATCTCTCATTCCTCAACTGTAAATGGCAATATTATAATGACAATAATATCTGCTTTGCCTAAATCACAAGACTATGGGAAGTTCCAAAGGTAATGTACGTGCAGACTATAAAACTGTCAAACAATTTAAAACTATTCTCTCTCCCCAAGAGTCCATACTTAAATGACAGAAACTCAAGTATAATGTCATTTGCCTGTACTTAATGCACCATGAATGTAATACGACTGACCCTATTAACACAAGGAAAAAAGAATATATGTTTTTTTAGTAATGGTGACCTATTGGGAATCTGACTCTTTAAAGCTATATTAACATGTCATATTACTGCTATGAACGTGAATGTTGTACACCACTGGTAGCATGTAATCCACTCAACTTTAAAACTTGACCCTCTATTCAGAAACTGTGAACATAATTAGATGATTTACTAATCATAACTGCCTCTACCAAGATTAATATGAAAACAAACATACTTTTAAAAAGTAATCACAAAACCAATAAGGAGTTAGGGAAAAGACAAAATTCCCTAAATTGCTGGGCAGTATCTAATTGATTCTGGAAGAATGTTGAGAGTTAATTTTACATTTTGCACTTGAATTGTCAGCAGTCTGGAGATTCTAAGGTGACAAGTGTTGCTGGTATAAGAAATTACAAAAGGCCTGTCCTGAGCTCAATGATGGATGGATGGATAGATAGGTGGATGGATGGGTGGATGGGAGGCGTGTGGAAACTGTAACTCCAGTTTTCAGTAATTTAACCCCCACGTCTATCTGGGACATGAGCCAAGTAAAAATCATTCTCCTCAACATGTAGAAGAAAAGAGATGGAATTTAAATATTCTCCTCCACTTGTATCTGACATCTTGTGGTTTTAAGAGCAAAGATTTAGGTTATGGAAAAGTCAGCTTCAGGAAACTACTACAAGTAAACTGTGAGGAGAGTTAAAATATATGTTTTTTCTGCTCATAATTGGCCTACATATGATTCCTTGATGATTTCCTTGATCTGTTTTTCTTTTCCCCCCAGCCTGGAATTCTAGACCATGAACAGGATGTCACAGCGATGGGTGTAGAATCAAAGTGGGCATTAGGGCCAGTATCATACAAACATTGTCATGATGGCTAGTTGAAAAAGGGGGGTGGGTACAGGGGTTGGAGTGCAATGTGGGCACTGGTCTTGAGACTGGAAAATAAAAGAAGGCTTAAGAATTCAAGATGCGCACGACTCCCCTCCCCTCTCCCAACTACTTCTACAGTGCTTGGCATCCGTGAATAGGATTCGACAGGATAGGATCATGTGTGATTTTTCTGCTTGGTTATCAACTGGCATTCTCTACTTCTTTCTACTGTAGTAATTACGCTTATCTGATGTATTTCAGCGCAAATCCTCTTCAAAATGGTAAAGCATATAATAATATATTAAAAAGAGTAAGTGCCTACGAGGAGTTCAAGATAGGGGAGGCCATACGTCCGTGTTTGCTAAAAAAGAAAGGCTTAGTTAGCCTTAAAGAATGTGGCAGTTCTAACAGCTTTTTTAAAGCATTTCAAAGATCTGTTTTGTCTCTCCAACTCTTGACATGGAGGATGAATGTCTAAAACGTTTACAAGAGAAACTGAGTTTTTATTTGGAAAAAAAAAGATAACAGAACAAAAAGAGTACGAGCAAACGGATGTACTGGTCTCTATAATTCTGGGTGGGATAAATAAACACCATTCCTTGGAAAACAGTTTTAAGAAAAGGAAGGGACAAAATTCTCCCTCAACTAGGAAATAGAAAGGATGCTTGAGCTTTCAAACCACTTACAGTTGTAAACAGTGTGGGTGGGAAAAAGCAGTAAAGAACAACTAGACCCTGTGAAGTTTCAACAAGAGAAGTGGGTGTATAACAAATAACAAAAAATGCAAGATACAGCTACAAAAACAGAGAGGCGTGAGTATCCATAGGAAAGAAATTGTACATTAAAGGAGAGCTAATTTGCACGGTGGTGTGCAGACAGAGTAAAACCAAAATCAGTTATTGGACAAGAATGAAAGGTCACCCAAATACCCTATACCAACATTTGCCTGAAAAAGAACAAAACCCACACTTTGCACCAAACTCTCCCAATGGATGGGTCTCCCCTTGGGAGTGAAGGAGCAGCCTTACTGGGACCCATGGCATAAATGGGCAGAAAGTTGCAGTGGAAACGCAGCTCCCTCATGATGAAAGGCACGCACCTCTTCCTTTCTCACGTGCTGAATGAAAAGAGCAAAGCTCTGGAGGTTTCAGAGAAACAGCAGCCACTCAAATAGCCGCTCCTTCAAACCTCAAGGAAGGAGGGTCTACTGTCTTTCAAGGGCTTGAAGGGGAGTGCTTTCTGTCTGAAGCAGAATCTGAAAAACACCCACTTCTCACTTCTCCGACAGGCGTTTCTTGGCTCCACCTGTCTGATCTCCCATTACTTACTGAGTGTTGGATTTTTCTGTTTACAATTCCTGACTTGGAGAAAGGGAGCTCTTTTTTTAAAAAAAAAATTGTTAGATTATTAACACATTTAGGTTAAAACATACCAAATAAGGTTGTGTTTGCAGCCCCTTAGAAAATGATAGCATGTAAATGAAAATCAAAAATTGATGCTTACTTAAAACAGAAGCTCACACTTAAGAACAAAAGGATAGAGTGTGATCAAGGAGTCAAAATGGAAACTGTTCCGAGTGAGAAGAAATCCTGCGTGAGGTGCATCTGGATTAACGATGACAAGACAGATCCCAGGTAGGAGACGCAGTCCTGGTGGGACTGCAAATACTCGGCCATGGCTCTGACACCATACCAAAGAGTAAAGAAGTTCAAGATAAAGGGGACTCTTACGGAATTTTATAGATGAGATGTGCTTTCTTATCCCTCACATGTGTATTTAGAAAGGGGTAAGTTCAAATTTTTGTGAGCGAAGAAATAAAAAATGTGTTTTAAATGAACATCAAGCCTTAGATGAATTCTAGGAGCCAGTGAACATAATCATACCCAAAACCGAACATAACCGCTTCAAAGAAACATAAGGAACTAGTACAGTTAAAATAGTTGCTCTTATTCTGCATGCTTTACTTTCTGATTTACATTTTCAAAAAGTTCCTTACCTGGGCTGACTGTTCACCTTCTCGTGTTTTCCGTTGAAGTTCAAACTACAGAGGTTCTTTGATCTTGAATGTGAAGAGTCAGATTCCAAATTTGCCTGTGTCTGTTCTCGCAGACGGTCATGAAGAGTTGCCTCCTTTTTCAAGTTCATGTCGGAATACGGGCAGCCAAAAGCACTGGTTTGTATAAAAGTGAGAGCACAGTCGTCAGTTTATAGTGATACATCAGGAATCCACTGTCAACGGAACAGACTTACACCCAAACTTTAAGACCTGAATACAGACATTCTCCTCTCACTGAACACACCCTAATGTTTCTTTTCAGATCGCCCTTTGAGGAAATCTCAGGTGCCAGATCACAGACACTGGTCCGCAGAGTATCATAGGTAGAGTCATTAGCACATACAGTTTTACAATTTTGGAAACTTAAAAATCTAAGACTAACATAATAATGTGCTTCTGGTAGAGTGATGAAAATGTTATATAAACACTTGATTGAAAGTTTTTATTTTCTTATATTTATGCCCTGATTTGACCACGTGCATCACAAAATACTATGGGTAACTATTTACCAGTATCAGAGAATATTCTGTTCTTATTTCTTAACATTCATGTATCCAGAAATACTGTATTTCTGCTTAATCCTTCTGAAACCTGCTAGGAAGTGCCGTGTTTGAATGTGAAGAGACACCTCAGATGAAAACGGAGAGACCACAGTGAAGGCTGGATCCTGAATCTGAAATGTTGTTTGGAGCCTAACTAGCAAGGATCTGCCAGGACACAGGATCTGGTTCTTTCTATAGGCTGATCAGTAGTCTCTGTTAAATTTCTCTGCCCACATCCCTGTCTCTAAAGAAGCCCCAAAGTTCTGCCGCTGCTGAGGAATCAGAGAGCCACTGTCAGGGAAAGCACAGGTGTGACAGGAGGTCACCTGTGCACAACCCTGGGGAAGGTACTTCATGCTCAAGCTTCAGTTTCTCTCCAGTTAAATGGGAAAATCAGATCCAACCCTAAGGGTTGTTGGGACCATGAGAAATCTCACACTGGCACACATGTACACACCCCCATTATATGATAGTGGCTACTATTATCCCAGTGCTATCCTCTCCATGTAGGGAAGCACATAGTCAAATGCATCAATATCTAAGCAGTTGGGTCTTTTTTATGAGTTTACTTCCAATTTACCGTATATTTGCTGATATATGATGCATAATAAATTCTTTTATTATGAAAACATGAACGTTTTCTTTTGCTATTTTAATGGCATGATAAAATCAGGGACCAATGCAGTTTTTCCTCTATTTTAAAATAGAGTTGAGTTTTCCAAGGAGAACATACAAACAATCTAACCCCAAAAAGCCTTTAGTACCAACCTACATCTACAATTGATCTTCTGGACTTTGGGATGGCGTGGTTAAGATGTCACCAGCCTGACCAAACAAGCCAGAGTGAATCTAAACTGGCAACAGGGATGATCATCAGCCTTTGCTGCAGACAGGAGGGTCCCCTTTACATTCATGTTCCGTAATGTGTAATACTTGGCATTGATTTATTAGTTTGTTTAGTTATTGATTCAATAATCCATTAACTGAACATCTGCTATAAATCTAGTGAAGATGTATACTAATAAATACAATTTATAATAAGACCAAAAAAGGTACCTCTGATGAGTGTGTACTATAGGTCCATTAAAATTCAAGTTTTTTACATAGATTATTTCTAATATTTATTACTAAATACCCAAAGATGGTATTGACATATTTATTTTACAGGTAAGAAAACAGTCGCACGCAGGATAAGCAACTTTCCCTAAGTTGACTGGCACTTTCTTAAAAAGCCTCAAAATTGTTCACTTAATTATTTGCACCAATAAGATGGGCAGAAGGGGGACAAGGTTCTTAACATCATCAAAAGAAGAAACATGAGGGGCACCTGGGTGGCTCAGTCCGACTTCAGCTCAGGTCATGATCCCACGTTTCAAGAGTTCGAGCCCTGCATCCTGCACAGGGCTTGCTGCTGTCAGCACAGAGCCCATAGCCCACTTCAGATCCTCTGCTGGCCTCCCTCTATGCCCCTCCCCTGCTTGCGCTCTCTCTCAAAAATGAAAATAAAACATTAAAAAAAAAGGAAGAAACTTGAGAGAACTGTGGTATAATTCTTGTGCACAGAGAAACCAAGGCAGGTATTTACAGGGTAGAGCAGTATTGTTCGCTGCGTCTCATGTCTGGGGGAAATATGTCAGCGTGTGCCAGAGTCCCACGTGAGGACCGAAGATGTGAGTAAGTACTGTTTCTAATAACAACGCAGTAGGAGTTAATTTGTTTAAGCTACAGCATATGAGATCTAATGGGGAGTTTTGAAAGTACTTCCTGCAGAAAAAAGTTGAGGCTATCCTAAGGGAAACTGGGAAGTGTTTATTTCAAGTACAACTGAGTTTTCATTAAGATACTATTACTCTGAAGTTTTGCTATCCATCTAACCCATACACAATTTAAGACTTTTTTTCTTTTTAGAGAGAGAGAGAGACAGAGAGCACAAGTGGGGAAAAGGGGCAGAGGGAGGAAGAGAGAGAGAATCTTAAGCAGGCTCCATGCTAAGTGCAGAGCCCAACGCAGGGTTCAAACCCACAACCCCGGGATCATGACCTGAGCCCAAATCAAGAGTCAGACGCTCAACCGACTGAGCCATCAAGGTGCCCTTCAATTTGAGACTTTTAAATGATTCATTACAGTCATGAGTTTTCCTCATTCCACATCCTCACCTCAACATGTGCTGCGTGGCACTAACACTCTCTTCCTAAGGCTTATTTGTCCAGTTTGTCCAGCACTGTAGACGGCAGCCACAGACCTTCTTGCTCAGCACTCGCTTCAGTTTAGAGAAATTTTGTTTCCCTCAACCTTCACTCAGAAATCAGTCCCTCTAGTCATCTAATCACCTGCTTATTACTTCCTAATTCCATCCTAGTAGCTCCTCTCTGTCTCTGCAGTAATGAGGGATGCAAAACGGAATGGAACACACCGAGCGTCACAAGAATGGAGCGCCTCCCGATTCCACGAGGCAAGCCCTGTGAGAACACGTCTCCAGAGCACACAGATCAGAATGAAGTGTGAAGTGCAAAAGAATATACCAAATGACAGGAACATATGTTGCATATTTTGGTGAAGAACTTGAAGGAAGATAACGATGGGAGACGAAAGCACAAAAGAAGCAAGGGATGAGGGGGTCTCAGATACAGTTGTCTGCACCCTTTTTAACCTGCGTTGTCCTGGGAACAAGTTTCTGGATTGCAATGCTGTGCTTACTTGTTTTTTTTTAAATTATTTTTAATGTTTTTATTTATCTTTGAGACAGAGAGAGACAGAGCATGAGCAGGGGAGGGGCAGAGGGAGAGGGAGACACGGAATCCGAAATAGGCTCCAGGCTCTGAGCTGGCAGCACAGAGCCTGACGCAGGCCTCGAACTCACGGACCGTGAGATCATGACCTGAGCTGAAGTCGGATGATTAACTGACTGAGCCACCCAGGCGCCCCTGTGCTTACTTGTGTTCTCTGCAGAGAAATACTTACGTTAAAGAGAGGGCATCCCAAACTTTGGCCTGCCTTTCTGAAAATGCAGAACCTTACTGAAGTGCATGTGCATGTGTGTGTATGTGTGTGTAACAGCATGCATGATTCCACATAAACCTATACCCATAGGAGAAAAACCCACCGGATTGGTTGTTCTAGGTGTGATAAAACTATTTAAAACTTACCTTTTTAAATGTTTATTTATTTTTGTGAGAGAGAGAGACAGAGTACAAGCTGGGGAGGGGCAGAGAGAAAGGGGGACACAGAATCTGAAGCAGGCTCCAGGCTCTGAGCTGTCAGCACAGAGCCCGATGCGGGGCTCGAACTCATAAGCTGTGAGATCGTGACCGGAGCCAAAGACGGGCACTTAACCAACTAAGCCACCAGGTGCCCCTAAAACTTACTTATGAGCTAGGTAAATATTGGGGAAAGGAGGTTCTGAGGACACAGTCTCTTTAGAAAATTGTTGACCTAAGCTGAAATTTTTATGGCTTAAAGTTCTGTTGGTCCAGGTAAGATGTCAGCTTCTGACTGACAGGAAAGCAGTGCATTCAAATTTCAGCTCATTCTGACCAAGATAGGAAGTGTAAAAACTGCAGGCTGAGGGGAAGCACTGAGCAGCAGCATTGTGTGGAAGACGCGGTTCCTCTGACTGAGCAGCCTGGTTCTGGGTCCCTCCTTAATTAAGGGCATGTTTGCTGTTTGCAGGAAAAGAAGCAAGAGACAGCAGGTACTACCACGTTGACTCATAGGAAAGTGCAGTTTCTAAAACACAAAGACAGTCAAATATCCAAATTTCAAATGGTTCGACCGCATAATTGATTAAAAAACATGTCAGTCCCAAGCTCACCGACAGCAAGGCATATGAACGGAGAGTAAACGCTAAATAAGGAGGAAGGTGCCAGCCAGCTGCAGACAAGTTTTAAAAGAGATTTTCTAATGGATCAAAAATGGAGATCCTAGTAGTCCTCTTCATAAACAGCAAGAAACATAAAAACGATGGCAATTAGAAATATTACTTTTGCTTTTCCGAATCTTTTAGTATAACGTTAACATCGGAGGATGAACGAGAAAGTAAAAGTAAATTTTACTGGTGTATATATATATTTTTTCTTTAGAAAACTGGCCTGTACTCCTTTGAGGAGCACTCCCGACTGTTGCTCTGTCTTCGACTCACAACGGGGCAAGGCCGGACGCAGCAGCGCCTGGCAGCTGAGGCTGAATCGGTGCCTTTTGTGTCGGGCCCAGGAGGACCCTCAGCCTTTGGATTGTCCTCCTTTTTGCTCACAGGTTGGTGCAGTTTCCCCATATTCCCAGGACCAGTCCTGATCCGAGGCCGAAGGTAATTTGCGAAACGCAGTCGTCCATTCTAGGATTCAAAGGTCCAAACCTGAACGGTGCCCGCGGCTGATACCAGCGCTCATGCCGTCGTTCAGGACTCTGGGCAGCCTCGTGGGCTCCGAGTCTACCAATGAGGCATATGCCTTGGTCCTTGTTCCTAAATGCCTGGTCTGCTGCTACAGCTAGAATTCGGGGGCCCTACTGGGACAGAAGCTCTATGTTCCTACTTTCTTCTTGGCCCCTTCACAGGATAGGATTTCTGCCTCCCAGTCCCAACCCCAGAGCGAGGATCCACTTCCCAGATACTACCTGGCTGGTCTTCTGTGTGCTTGTCACCCTCAATTATTCTCTATTACCGTGCTTTGCCCTCTAATTGGATCCCTACGTTCATCATGGATTCCCCATCTGGTCCCAATTCTGAGTCTAGAGGGTGACTCCTGATTGCCCAACCTCTCGGACTCCAGTTTTGCTCATTCTACTACATTATCATCTTGTATCAACACTCTGTTCATTTTCTCATACCTAAGCTGCAAATTTGGTTTCTGCTTCTCTTTGACTACCCTGGTCTGCTGAAAACAATGGGCCATGTTCTGTCACATCCCAGGTAGTGGGCAGTTTTGGCCAGAAGGTTATAACTGAGTTGTCACAACTTTTCTAATGGTAGCTTCCCAACCAATGTACAGCTGCACTGGCCAGAGTCCCAGGCCAGTCCTCCCAGCCTGGAGCAGTCTCCTCCAGGCTCGAAATCCCCTCTTGTTCCCAAGTACTGGCGACCATTTTCTTTCTGTGACATGACATTAAAATGTTGGGAAGCATTACAAATTTCAGCAAGACAGCAAAGATGAAATAGCCCCTTCAGTGCTGTACTTCCAAAAATAAATAAACAACAACAACACAGAGGTCAGCAGTATTTCAGGAAGAATGTCAAGTCGTTGACAACCTTTCTCCTGATCTTGAAAAGTGAAGTTGCCAGAAATAGACAGTAGCTCCCAGGAGGAGTCCTGCACTAGCACTACGCCCTCATCTAGCCCACGAATTAGAAACAGAGTGAGACTTTAAAGAGTTCTTTTCTAATGTAACTAACCTACCCCCTCGATGAGGCTTACTGCGTTCTATATTTTAGCCTCGATTTTTTTTACAAGCCAACTATATGCTTTTCCTCCTATGACCCAGATAAGCAACCCAGAAGAATTATATCTCACCTGGGATATTAGATTCGAAGTCTTTTCATCTATCTTCGAAAGACAAAGAATACTTGTTGGAGTGGGAGGAGGCATCCTATTTGGAAGCATTCATGGAAGAGGTGGTCTGAAGGGTCTGCCTCTCCGAAACAAAAGGCAGCAGGGAAGTACTGAATGGCTCCCTCTGCCAGATCATGAGAGAGGTCACGGAGACTTAGCAGAAAAAGGGGGTCAGCGAGGAAATGGGAAGGAACTAGATAAATGCCGCCCGCCCTGTGATTTGGCCCTGGGCCCTGAGGCGACAAGACCCCATTCTCTGGCAGGTGACTGGCATCCTACCGGTCATGTAAGAAGACCAGCAGCCCGTCCACCATACTCCACCCCGCACTCTTTCCCAGTAGACTGAATACTGCTTGTTCTGTCATTTAACTTTCTGAAAATAAGCTATTCCTTTTCAATCTTTAATACGTGGGTAGTCTAAACTTAACATAGTATAAGAATGTTAACTGAACATTTTTTATTCTTAAGAAAATGCTGATTTTTTGGCCAAATGGCACTAAAAAACATGATACATACTCCAGTTCAGATTGCTGAAATTATGGAATACCTATATAGTTTCTACAGAAACTTTTAAGAGCTAACATGACTTAAATTATTGATGATTTTGCTTCTATGAGGATTAAGAGCACGTACAAATAATATGTTGGAAATATAGACCCAGGAAGAAAGAAACATCACAATTTTTAAAATATGTACTGAGGATGTGTTACATCCTCAGTACAAAAATGGGCAAAAATCAACTGGCATAGATGTCAGATTCTAAGGTCTCAGGGCCAATTTTCCTCAAATTCAGGCGGCTTTAAAATAGTTGCTCAAGACAAGTTACAGGCAAATTTTCTCTGATTTTGACTAGCCTTGCCCATAACACAGCTGATACCTCACTTAATTGTCATTAAAAGCATTAGAAAATTGAATGCACACAGTAAAAAAAAAAGTATGAATATTAAAAACAAAAGTTTCCTAAGTAGAGTTAAAATAAGTCGATAGCTATAGAACTCACAGTTCAAAGAGTTGGATAAAATAAATTTCATTCTAGAAACAATTTTTTGTGGGGGTAATGCAGCCCATGAAGTCACGCTAGATATTGTGAACTTGCTGCAATGGTCAGGTAGGAAGTTAGAAGAGAATCACCGTGCAAATGGAGGCTATAATCAGGATAGTGCCAAAAAGCACAGGTTTAAGAATCAGAGGAAACTGGATTAAAGCTGTTAGCACCAGAACCTTGGGCAAGCTATTCCACTGTCTCCTACTCCCTCATCTATAAAATGGTGATGAACAGCTTTCTCATATGGACTTTTGTGAAAACCAAATGAGACAAATCAAGCAAGGTCCTGGTATTGTGATCACCATGAATCTTTAATTCGAAAAAGGCCTTCTATGATACAAAATACAATACTAATGTTCCTATTTATTGTGGTTATTATTTTCCATTCTATAATGCTTATTTGGTTCTTTATTGCTTAAAGCAACTTTATTGAGGTATGACTGACATATAAAAAGCTGTATATACTTAACGTATACAACATGATGAGTTTGAGATAAATATACACCTGTGAAAGACCATCACACCGTCAAGACCATAAATATACACATCACCTACAAAGTTCTCCTCCTGCCACCTTAATTATTTTATTTTATTTTAGTTTTTTAGTGGTAGCACCTTATGGAGCACGTAAGTGGCTCAGTCGGTTGAGTATCCTAATTCTTGATTAGGGCGCAGGCCATGATCTCATGGTTCCTGGGGTTGAGCCCTGAGTCATGGCGGAGCCTGCCTGGGATTCTCTCTCACTCTGCCACCACTCCCCCATCCCCACTGGAGCACACACACCGGCACATGCATTCTCTCTCTCTCTCTCTCTCTCTCTCTCTCTCTCTCTCAAAGTAAATAAACATGCAAAAAAGAGAACATTTAATTTAAGATCTACTTTCTTAGCAAATTTTAAGTATACACTATTAGCTATACGCACTGTGCTTTATAATAGATCTGCAGAATTTATTGACCTTGCATAACTGAAACTTTGTACCTTTTAACCTGTCACCTCTCCATTTCCTCCCCCCCAACCTCTAGTATCCACCATTCTACTCTGTACGAGTCTATTTTAGATTCCACATAAAAGTGGTATCATACAGTATTTTTCTGGCTTATTTCACTGTTGTAAATGGCAGGATTTCCTTCTTATTAAACAGCATTGTCTGTTGTATGTGGATGTCACATTTTTTCAATCTGTTCATCCACCAATGGGTATTTAGGTTGTTTCCATATCCTGGCTATTGCAAACAATGCTATAATAAACATAAGAGTGCAGGTATCTCTTCAAGAATCTTATTTCAGTTCCTTTGGATATACACCTGAAGTGGGGTTGTTGGGTGATATGGTAGTTCTATTCTTAATTTTTTGAGGAAACCCCACACTGTTTTCCACCGTGGCTGCACCATTTTCTATTTCCACAACAATGCACAAGGACTCCCATGTCTCATGCTCACCAACACTTATCTTTTTATTTTTATTATAGTCATCCTTACAGGCGTGAAGTGATATCTCATTGTGGTTTTAATTTGCATTTCTCTGATGATTAGTGATGTTGAGCATGTTTTCATGTGCCTGTTGACCTTCTGTATGTCTTCTTTGGAGAAAGGTCTAGTTAGGTCCTTTGCCCATTTTTAAATCAGATTATTTGTAGGTTTTTTGTGATTAAGTTGTAGGAGTTCCTTACATATTTTGGATATTAAACCCTTATCAAATATGTATGGTTTGCAAATATTTACTCCCATTCCGTAGGTTGTCTTTTCATTTGTTTGTGGTTTCCTTTGCTGTGTGGAAGCTTTTTATTTCAATGTAATCCCACTTGCTTATTTTTGCTTTTGTTGCTTGTGCTTGTGTTCTTAGTATCACATTCAAAAAGTCATTGCCAAGACAAATGTCAAGGAATTTTTTTACAAAGTAGGCTTCATGCCAGCATGGAGTCCAATGTGGGGCTTGAAGTAATGACCCTGAGATCAAGACCTGAGCTGACGTCAGGATTTAGTTGCCTAACTGAGTCACCCAGGTTCCCCAAGGAACTTTTTACCTATGCTTTAGGACTTTTAAAGTTTCAAGCCTGACGTTTCAGTTTTTAATTCATTTTGAATTGATTTAAAAAAAATTTAATGTTTTTATTTGTTTTTGAGACAGAGAGAGACAGAGCATGAGCAGGGGAGGGGCAGAGAGAGAGGGAGACACAGAATCAGAAGCAGCTCCAGGCTCTGAGCTGTCAGCACAGAGCCTGATGCGGGGCTCAAACTCACGGACTGTGAGATCATGACCTGAGCTGAAGTCGGACACTTAACTGACTGAGCCACCCAGGCACCCCATTTTTTTGAATTGATTTTTATGTATGGAATAAGAGTCTAGTTTCATTCTGCATATGGATATCCAATTTTCCCTATGTCATTTATTGAAGACACTATCCTTTCTCCATTGTACATTCTTGGCACTCTTTCAAAGATCAGTTGACTATATATATGTGGGTTTATTTCTGTGCTCTATTTTGTTCCTTTATGTGACTACTTTTATGCTAGTGGCATACTTTTTTGATTATTATGCTTTGACTGTATGATAGTATAATTTGAAGTCAGGGAAGAGTGTGATGCCTACAGCTTTGATATTTTTGCTTAAGACTGCTTTGGCAATTCAGGGTCTTTCTTGGTTCTGTATCAATTTTAGGATTGTTTTTTCTCTTTCTTTGAAAAATCATGTAATTTTGATAGAGATTGCATTGAAGTTTTAGATAGCTTTGGGCAGTATGGATATTTTAACAATTTTAATTCTTTCAGTCCATGAACATGGGATAACTTCTCATTTATTTGTGTCTTCTTTAATTTCTTTAATCAGTGTTTTATCATTTTCATTGTACATATCTTTCACCTCTGTGGTTAAATTTATCCCTAAGTATCTTATTCTTTTTGATGCTGTTATAAATTTTTTTCATGTTTATTTATTTTTGAGAGAGAGAGAGAGAGGGAGAGAGAGAGACAGAGCATGAGTTCAGGAGCGGCAGAGAGGGGTTGAGCTGTCAGCATAGTCTGACATGGTGCTCCAACTCATGAACTGCGAGATCATGACCTGAGCTGAAGTTGGATGCTTAACTGACTGAGTCACCCATGTGCCCCTTTTTTTGATGCTATTATAAATGAAATTGTCTTAATTTCTTTTCAGAAAGTTCATTGTTAGTATACAGAAACATAACTGACTTTAGTATATTGGTATTCTTTCTTGCAAATTTACTGAATTCATTCATTAGTTCTGATAGTTTTCCAGTGTAGTTTTTAGAGTTTTCCACATATAAGATCATGTCTTATTCATTTTACTTCTTCATTTCTGATCTAGAGTCCTTTTAATTTTTTTCTTGCCTTATTATCTGGGCAGCCCTTACAGAAATATGTTGAACAAAAGTGGCAAGAGTGGGCTTCCTTGTCTTTGTCTCTTCTTAGAGGAAAAGCTGTCAGCTTTTCGCCACTGAGTATAATAGCTGTAGACTTGTCACGTATCACCTTTTATCATGTTGAGCTACATTCTTTCTATACCTAATTTGTTGACAGTTTTTATCATAAAAATGCTGCATTGTGTCAAATTTTTTTGGCATATGTTATGATTATATGATTTTTATCCTTCAGTCTATTAATATGGTGTATCATGTTTATTGATTTGCATTTGTTGAACCATCCTTGCATTCCTGGGATAGATCCCCCCTCAATCATGGTGTATGGTCATTTTGACGTGCTGTTAAATATGGTTTGCTAGTATTTTGTTGAGGGTTTCTGCATCTATGTTCATTAGGGATACTGGCATATAAATTTCTCTTTTTGTAGTGTCCTTGTCTGGTTTTGGTATTAGGGAATTGCTGACCTCATAAAATGAGTTTGGAAGTACTCCCTCCTTTTTACTTTTTTGGAAGAGTTGAGGACTGGAATTAATTCTTTAAGTGTTTAGTATTATTCACCAGTAAAATCATCTGATCTAGGATTTCCCTTGGTTGTGAGGTTTTTGATGATTCATTCATTCTCCTTACTCATTACTGATCTGTTCAATTTTCTATTTCCTCATGATTCAATCTTGGAAGATTGTATGTTTCTAGGGATTTACTTTCTAGGTTCTACAATTTATTGGTATGTAATTGTTCATAGTAGTCTCTTGTGATCCTTTATATGGATTGCAGCTGTAATTTTTCCTCTAATTTTATTTATTTTAGTCTTTTCCCTCTTTTCTTAGACTAGCTAAAGGTGTTTTTAATCTTTTCAAAAAGATAACTTAGTTCCATTGATCTTTTTATTGTTTCTAATAGCAATTTCATTTATCTCCACTCTAACCTTTATTAGATTACTGCCATGTGCTAATTTTGGTCTTATTTTATTCTTTTTCTCCTAGTTCCCTGAGTTATAATGTTAGGTTGTTTATTTGAGATTGTTCTTTTTTCTTTGTGTAGGCATTTATTGATACAGATTTTAATCTTAGACCTCCATTTGCTGCATCCCCTAATGTTGTGTCTCATTTTCCTTTGTTTCAAGGTTTTTTAAAAAAGTTCCTTTTTGACTTCTTCTTTGAACTATTGGTTGTTTATGAGTGTGTTAACATTCATATATTTCTGAATTGTCTAATTTTCCTCATGTTACTGATTTCTAGTTTCATACCACCATGGTTGGAAAAGATACTTTATATGATTTCAATTTTCATAAATCTGTTAAGATTTGTTTTGTTACCTAACATATGATATATCCTGAACAACGTTCAAAGTGTGCTTGAGTGTGTATTTTGTTGTTTTTGGACAGAATGTTCTCTGTATGTCTATTATACGCACATGTTCTGTCTGTACTGCTCAAATTCATTGTTTCCTATTGATTTTATGTCTGGATAATCTATCCATTGCTGAAAGTGAGGTGCTGAAGTCTTCTACTATTTTATTGCTACCTATTTGTCCCTTCACTTCTGTTAATTTTTGCTTTGTACATTTGCATTCTCCAATGCTGGCTGCATATTTACAATTGTTATATCCTCTCAATAAATTGACTCCTTTCTCATTATATAATGACCTCCTTTATCTTATAAGATAATTTTTGACTTGGAAGTATATTTTAATTTGACATAAATCTAGGCACCCCTGCTCTCTTTTGGTAACCATTTGCATGGATTATCTTTTTCCATTCCTTTATTTTAAGCCTATGTGAGTCCTTAAAGCTAAAGTGAGTCTCTCCAGGCAGCACATAGTTTGATCTTTTTAAAAATATGTTCAATCACTCTATGCTTTTTGATCGGAGAATTTAATCCATTTATATTTAAAGTGGTTATTTAAAGGCAAAGAATTACTAATGCCATCTTGTTAAGCGTTTTCTGAATGTTTTATAGTTTGTTCTCTTCTTCCTCTCTTGCTGTCTTCCTTTGTGATTTGATGGGGGTTTTTTGTTACAATATACTTTGATTCCTATTTCTTTATAGTATGTGTATCTACTACAGGTTTGTTTTCTTTGTGATTACCATAAGGTTTATATAAAACATAGTTATAATAATCTATTTTAGGTAGCTAATAACTTAAATCCATTGTATTTAAACCACTATACTTCTCCCTCCCATTTTTTATGTTATTGATGTCACAATTTACATCTTTTTATATTGTTAATCTATAATGGATTACTATAGCTATAGCTATTTTTAAACTTTTTTCATTTACCTTTTTTTTAGAGTTAAAGTGACTGATGTACCACCATTACACTATTAAGACTATTCTGAATTTGAATGTATATTTACTTTTACTAGTGAGCTCTATAATTGCATATTTGCATGCTGCTAATGCCAACATCAAGATGACACAAATGATAGAATTAGTTCACAAGAAATGCAAAGCAGCCATAATAAAAACCATGCTTTAACAAGCAATTATCAATGCACTTAAAACAAGTGAATAAATGAAAACAATGAGTCTAGGATATGTGCGGAGAAAGAAAACACAGGGAATTTTGTCACTGTGCCATTACTCAGGTCTTAAGGTCTCTAACTGGTCTGCCTCCTCCTCTCCACTTTTCATAGCCTTCATGTTTCTTTTATATATAAAGTCCACGTTTTAGTGGGAGTAATAGAGAAAAATTTGTCTGCTCCATCTTTCTGGTTCCTAATGATGATTTTAATGTTAAGAAACTTTACTGAAGGCTCTTCCTGTCTTTACCTCTCTTTTTCAGGGTATAATTTATTCTACTCATCTAAAGCACCTGAGGGATTCTGCAGCAAAAGAGGCTTTAGCGACCAGGTTGAGTTTCAATCCTCCTTCTACCGCCAGTCCTCATCCTCTACAGATCATGGTCTCCTCACATGTAACATGAAGAATCTCATTCTACTCACTGTGTCGATGTAAGGGTTATACTGGATGCAGAGTGCTTAATATAATAACTGGTGCACGTGCATTTGATGAAGGCTGTTCCAACCCTAGTTTATGCATCTATAATTCATAATGCTGTTAGTTATAAGGATTCAATTTTCATATTGTAGATGAAGTTCAGGAAAAAGGAGGCATTATTTCTTTCCTTCCTTCTACCTGTTATAAATGTGCACTCTTAGACTCAAATTGAAATTCTTTTGTGGGGCGCCTGAGTGGCTCAGTCAGTTGGGCATCTGACTTCGGCTCAGGTCAAGATCTTGCGCTCTGTGAGTTCGAGCCCTGCGTTGGGCTCTGTGCTGACAGCTCAGAGCCTGGAGCCTGCTTCAGATTTGTGTTTCCCTCTCTCTCTGACCCTCCCCCGTTCATGCTCTGTCTCTCTCTGTCAAAAATAAACATTAAAAAATTTTTTAAAAAAAGAAAGAAATTCTTTTGCATACATTCAAGGATCCCCTTGATCTGACTGCCTTGCAGAGCCCTCTTCATTTTAACTATCCATAAAACCTAAATTCTGGTCATATCAGAAAAATCAATGCTTCCTAGATTTAACACAAATTTTCCAGTTTTTATGAATATTTATCTCATTATACTATTATTTGTATATATGCATCTTCTCTAAGTTCCTTAAAATAATATAAGAAAATAAATTATTCATATAAGTGTAAACTGAGTAAGATTGGGCTATTTTATGCCTTAGCATCTCAGGAGGATATCAGTTACTAAGGAAATAACAGATACATAGATATAAAATACACATACCTGTAATTTATCCATGTACGGATGTCACTCGAATTGATGCCATGCAGGATTTCAAACATAAAACCCAGAAAAAAAGACTTAACTATCTCAATCAGCACAGAACTTCACTCCTTTAATCAATATCCTCTAACTCAACCCATTTTGGCTCTTTTTCCAGTCCCCTTATTTAGCTAATTTAGGTTGAATCCTTCCTCCTAAAAGCTGCCTCTGTTCTTAGAGAAAAAATAATCTAAACTTTCTGGCATCTCTGCCCACTGCCCAGATGAAACAACAAAGGCCCAGCTGCAGAGGTGGAGAACCAGCCGCTTCCTGGAGAATATTCAGCCCTTATCACAACTTAGTCCCCTCGGCTCCTAATGTGGTTTTCAAAATACTCACAAATTTGAAACTGATAAGGCTAGACTCTATGCCAAGAATAGGAATTCCACTGGTGTACACAGAAATAGATAAAAATAAAATGCAATCTCCATTTATTTTTGTTTCATGTGAGATTTGAACTTGGTCGTTTCATTAATGTCTATTCTAATAGTAAAAAGTCAAATCTAACATATGACATTTACTTGATATTAATTAGGAGATACTCTTTAACTGAGTATACAAAAATGTTGTTTGAACTATTCTGTTGCAGGTAATGTTTTCACTAAACTAGACAGGGAAGGAAAGATGCATCAAGAATGAGAAGGGCGCCTCCTGGGTGGCTCAGTCATTTAAGCGGCCAACTTCAGCTTAGGTCATGATCTCACATGGTTCATGAGTTGGAGCCCCACGTCAGGCTCTGAGCTGGAGCCTGCTTCAGATTCTGTGTATAACTCTTTCTCTGCCCCTCCACCATTCACACTCTGTCTCTCTGTCTCTCTCTCAAAAAATAAATGAAACACTTAAAACAAATTCTTTTAAAGAAAGAGAGTTAAAGTGTGTGTGTGTGTGTGTGTGTGTGTGTGTACTCTTTCCTCTAAAATATTTTAGTAGACGGTTACCAAATTTTCTAAATTTCAAAAAATTCTAAATTATTCTAAAGGAATGTGATGGTGTACTAAATGGCACAGTAATGACATTTAAAATTTTATGCTGAAACCAGCTTAATGTACTAAGTAAGTAATTTGTATAATCTATGCACGGAGAAAATCTGATGAATAGAATCTGCCGTTTAAAAATTTCGAACAGAATACTATTTATATGGTTAAATTAAGCAGTAAATTAAACAGTTATTAAGATGCTACATTATTAATTCAATCAAAACAATTACAGTAATTATTTTGTGTTTCTGTTATTACAAAGGACATTTTTATTAGTATATACCAGTTGTTTTCACTTTTTTAATTTCAATATTTTGGTTAAGTGGTACGAACATCTCAAGGTTACTTTTTATGGCTTAAATTCTCAAGTGCATTTTCAATTGAAGTATTCTAATTTGAAATACATTTAATTTCTGCAAAGGTCTTTAAAGTATAGTTTTCTTGTTTCTATAAATATGCATTGTCTTAAAACAAAATTTCACTCAGAAGGGAAAGCTTTTTTCAGGACAGCTGTCCAAAGGGCATCTGAAGAAGAATTCAACTTAAAAATGTTCCAAGGACAATTTTTAAAAATTATCCATAAACTAAAGGCATGTAATTTGGCTATGGATCATAATGAAAAAATTCCATCTTTTGGATGGCTTTAAATTTAATATATTTAATTTAAATAAAATTGTCAAAAACTATTTGGATATGCATGAACATATGTTTACCTATGCATATATTTAGACACACTCACAAGCATCTAACCCTTGTTTAAATGCTAATATTGACCCAATGTTGAACAGGTCATTCAAATGCTGTCTTGGGATGTTTGTTCTCAAAATGATAAATTCACCGTCAATTTGACAAACCCATAACCTAAGACTAGGAGTGCAGTCTGTGTGATGGAAAAAGCAAAACCAAACCAGCCCATGTCAGAGAACCAGGCAGCCTTCAACTGCCTGAGCTAAGAAGTTCCAAACACTAACAGATAAAGGAAAATTAACAGAAGTCTTGCTGCCCCATCATTCTCTGTAAGCAGTGCAGTAAAGAGTCTTTTGGAGTTTAGATCTCAATTTAGGAAGTGACCTTTTATCATTCCACAGTCTGCAAATAAAAACTCATCTGTAGGTTCAAATATGCACAGGCAGACTCCATATTAAAGAATTTGATTGCCAATTCTCTTTCCTCTAAATTAGTTAACACACCAAAGGCAAATGTGTACTGTAATTTAGTGTGTGTAAAGCAGTATCATCCTAATTAGAAATAAGAACCAACATTAGAATTAGAGATCTTTCATTAAATCTTGAAGGGAGCTGTTTAAAAACAGGGTTTGTTTTATTTTTAAATAAAACAATCTTGAGATATTAAAGATTGGGGGCATCAATGTAATCAAGGTTAAAAATGAATGTCTCCTTCTTTCAAGAAAAGATGATCAATACTACTTTTCCTACCATAAACTATTCTAAAATATTGTTCAAGTAATTTAGCTATTGGGTATCGAGAATCAACGTGTAAAGTATTTTCTAAAAGATTACCAGGCTAATCCAAAATACATATACGGATGTTTTTGTTTCTACCAAATTTAGGGAGGAGGATTCTTTAAATATTTAAAGAAAGATACCACCAAAACAGCTTCATTAGTCTAGTCTCATATTCATAACAGGTTATACTTCTGAAGTTTTCACCCTACGCTACACCATATCTTGATTTAAGCTCTCTTTGTATGTTAATCCATTCAATTCTCACAGTATCCCTATTATTATCTTCATTTTAGAGATGAAGGAACTGAGGCACAGAGATTTTCAGTCAGTCGTTCAAGGCCACATTGCTAAGAAGTTGTAGAGACAGGATTGAAACCCAGGTAGGCTGATGCCAAGGTTTAGACTTTCAGCTACTGTGCCAACCTGCCTCTGGCATTTGAGCTTTCTCTGAATGTTTTGGAAAAAATAAAAATTTTGGAACATCTGGCAAAATGCCTTGCATATACTAGGTGCTCTGTCAAATGGATATTGATGATATTAATATATTTACATAATATTTTTGGCATGGTTGATGACGTAGAGAGAGCAAGTGGGGAAATTAGAATACTTTAAGAATTTAAGCTGTTTGGTGTTTTTTAAATTTCATTCTGAAATCTACTGAGTTGCCACAAGAATAGTACATGTACTAAAGACGGGATTCTTTAGAAACAAAGGCACATTCCTTGCATGGAACGAAATGTAATGTGAAGAACTGGCCATCTGGATAATTTTTTATTGGGACAAGCTATAATTTATAAAACTGTGAGAAAGGAGAAGAAAATAGAGAAGAGATAGCCTTGATTTTCTGCCAGAAAAAGACTTTAAAGCTCTGTCCCTAGCATGTTTTTAAATGAGAATTTAAATACTTCATTATCTACATACATCTTCACTAAGGTTGCATCCACATGGCCAAATACAACATTCTACCTAACAGAGCTACACGAGCATCCAAACAGTATCCTGTTTTAGTGGAGGCCGGTACGAGGCAAAAGCAGCTGCCATTTCATTTCATCCACAAAGATTTTCAGAATGCCACTGTGCGCACAGCACTGTACTAGGCATTATGGTAACCCAAGTATGGCAAAGATCCTACCCCAAGGGTCAGAAACCAAACAAAGATCTAAAAGATAAAAGAAGCTGTTTGTTGTGGTTTATTGTATTATGGATAGTACATGTTTAATAATGCATGATATAATTTAACAATAGGAATATGTACTTAATATTTAATATACAACCAGGCATTATGATAAGCGCATGCCTCATTATATGCAGTATTGCATTAAATAAATAAAACCTAGGAAGGGAATGTTTTCATAAAATCGTTTTTGCTACTGCTGCTGCTGTTTGTTAAGTGAGGACTGAGGAGGGCACAGGGGCAGGTTCTTGAAATAGGACTGGTTTAAGTCAGTCCCAAGGGTGGAGACAGAGATGCAGGACTGGGAGAAGAGTCCCAGTGGGCCAGGGAGCAGGAGTGTGGATGACACCTGCTCACCATAGGAGGGCCCCGAATGCCTGTCTAAGAGTTACCAGTGGTTAGAGATGCAGTAGGTTTCAAGTTGGGAAAGCTGGTGTGCCAAGATCAGGAAGGTCATTCTAGTGGCTCTGGCCCACAGGACCAGCCTGAGGTGTGGCGGGGACAGGATCTGGACAACGGGCATGAGGGTCTTCATAAGAGCTACAGGAACAGAAGAAAAATTCTGATACATCTTGCAGAAAAATAATCAGTGGGGCTGGGAGACTTAGTAAATCTGGGAGTTGCTAAAGAGAACACTGAGATGTAATTTTGTGAGTGTGATGATCAAGGTGGGTGAGGCAGCATCGCTGATTTAGGGGGTGAGATAGTGTCCTTTGTTTCTAACATTTTAAACCGCAGGACGGACAGGATAATTCTGGACTCCTGCAGGTGATCCCAGCAGACAACCACACAGAATGAGAAGTCGGACAGGGAGATGACACTTGGGGTGTGCCGGCAGGCACCTGTGGCTGCAGCAGAGGACGGATGTGCCCCCCAAGTTCTAGCCTGAACACAGGCCGGCTGCTGCTCTCATGTGTTAGTGGACTCCTCGGTGCTTCCCCGAAAGCTCCAAAGGTTTTGCTTATTCTGCACACTTTACCTTATATACCTGGCTGGAGGTCAAATTCTTTTGCATCACTGGTTAACCACTGAGTCTCCCACATTATCTCATGACATGACAATGGGTGCGGCATGGTGTGACTAGGCTTCTGTCCCCTGCTTCAGTCCCCACACACAGGCTGACTCTCAGCCCTCTCGCATTGCCACTTTCCATGCTAGACACAACTGGGGCATCATGGGTGGCCTCTGGCATTCCAGCTATCACAGGTTGGGACCATAATTCATCACGGGTTAAAACGGAGCAAGGATGTGTGCTTTAGTGCTAAAGAGTCATCACTGCTGTGGCGGGTGCAGGTCCCCAGGGAGGAGGGTGACTTGGGTGTAGCACAGAGGGTAAGTGATATTTGAAAAGACAAAGTTTTCTTTTGTTTTTAATTTTGTCAATTACCATCTTTTAAAAACTCACTTCACAAATTAGTTTTAATAGAAGTGTTGCGGTTGCATGTTTTTGTTAGCATATCTGTCTAGATAAACTGGCATTTGAAGCTCTCTAAATATGTTAGTTTTGCAATCTGAGAAAGCTGAAATGAGCTCCAACTTGCAAGAGCATAGATGATTCAGGTCCATAAATTGCTCTCAGGGTGATTTCACAGAACTGGATTTCACAGCCAGTCACTGATTGGGAATCCATCCTTGAGGATTAATGGAAGCAGAGTCCGTCTCCCAGCAGACAGGCTTGTCAAGATCATGGGAGCACAGCACTGACTGTCTCACCTCCCTTCCTCCCAGCCTTCTGAGCACCGGCCCCTGCCCGTTTTGGTACATGGAGGCTGTGAGTCTGTGCAGATGGGTATGTTTGCAGAGACCTGAATGCAGGGATTTTCTGGAGGAGGGAACGGAGTGGAGGTAAAACAGCATTTCTTTTCATTGGAAACATGAAATCTTCTCAATAGTATTTATTATACTTTGACTTCTCTCTGATAAATGGTCAATTTCTTTTTAGAGCAGCAGTGGCCACTTTTTAAAACAATGCTTGATACAAACATGAAATTAACCTGTGACTCCATCCTGGAAGTCAGTGGTCTTTCCTTGTTTGTAAGTTTCTGTGGGGCTTCAAGTACTCTATGCTTGCTCACTTTGTTGGATTTACAAAATTGTTTAAATCTCAATTGACGCATTAAATTTCATCAGTGTGACAGAGAAATCCTTGTAAGTGTTCTGATTCCTTATAGACTTCAATTTTAGCTCCATGCTTTCTACCTACGCTTCTGCAAGGTTTCCATATCTGTTTAAGACCATGAAAATTACTGGGGAATTTTACTACTTTAGGACCTGAGCAGAGTTTTATTTGGTCTCATTTTTAGCTTTTAAACTCCATACTGAAGTTTACATTTTTTAAAAATTGTAAAAATTAGAATATATAATTTATAAATCATAAAATTTCTAATGTAGAATGTTAGTGGCAGAAAAAGTGCTCCTCTACGCCCACTGCAAACCATCAACATTTTTCTCTATTTCCTTCTGGTTTTACTTTTTATGCCATGCCTGCAGGCATCAGGCAAGTGTGTCCCTATATGCAGATGGGTTCGCTCACTGTCATAATCACGGTCACGAGGTTGCATGTCCTGCTTCTACAATACTCAACTCCAAATTCTCTAGCAACAACCCCGTGGGTGACAGTCCCTACCTGTGGATGACCCTGCCTTCTGTTGTCTTGAGCACCCCTCTGCCAGGCCTCACTCCCTCAGGTGAGCTCTTCACTCTGTAGGTCCTTTCTGAATGATTCATCAGTATTACTCTGGAGCCTGTTTACAGTCAAAGTCCTTTTGAGATTCTGTTGAACATCATGGATTCCCTGGATGACAAGTGTGTGTGTGTGCAAATACACAGGGAATGTGGCACATACTCTCACTGACTTCATAGCCCTCCTGGAAGCCCCAGTGTACCACAGAAAATGCCTGGGCCTGCGAGGGTTTCAACACACAGAAGGTCTCCCTCAGTCTTTTTCTAATATTTTCTTTTTCTGCTGAAGAAAAGCAGAAGGCCGGTGTGCTTTCTGGCACTGAGTCTCCTGTCACCCCACAGGCACCACTGCTAACAGAATCTGCGTCCAGAATAAGGGTGGGCCTCGGGGGATGTGCACAGCGTGAAGGGAGGGGGGTGCCCCTGTTGGGCAATGGAGCTGCAGAGCTAGGGGTGTGTCTTTTCATGAATATTTGCCACAAGTCAGAAGAGATTATTTGAAATTAATATGGTGAAGTGAAATTGCTCAATATTCACCAAGTGATTTGCAGGCCGGCATGTCTCTGTTTCCTCTGGGAAAACTCTCTCCTCCCATTTATGCCCAAGACCTCTGTCAAGTTTCAAAATTGAATCTTCTAGTAATAGAACAAATAAATGTTGCAGTTAAATGTTATTTCTGAAATGTCCCATCAACACATTTGTATGAGTCAGTTGTTGCACACACACTGTGGTCTGCTTTTGTGTCTCTTTCTCTCCCCTGTGTCTATGGAGTGTGTGTGAGAGAGAGAGAGAAAGGGGGAGAGCGAGCGAGTGAGCGAGCAAGCAGTCGGTGACAGCAGCCTGTCTGCATCAGCAGTCTGTCCAGGGTTACTATTCTGGAGAATAATGGAAGGACAGGACCAAGGTGAGTGCAGGGTTGTCACGGCAGGTGAGCTTGTAGGAAAGAACTTCGGAGGAATGGCGTGTCAGCAGGAGGAGAGGAGGAAAGCGCTGGAAGCTGAGTTCTTACTTTCTGTGTTTGCTCATGTTCACCTCCAGATGCTCTCAGACCTTCAGGCTAATGTCTCTCTCTTTCTTCTTTCTCTCCTGCCCTCTGCCCTTCGCCCTCATCACCTCTTCTCTCTCCCTCCATGGCAATGAACCATAGAGTAAGTGGTTGCCATCTGCGAGGAAAAGAAAGAGAACCGAAGCACAGAAGCACACAGGGAGAAGAGGACCAGGAGAGGAGCATGAGGAGGGGGAAGCACAAGAGAAGGAAGAGCTAAGAGCTAGGTAGCAGTGCACAGAGGAGTGAAAACAGGGCAGGGCAAAGTGGTAAAGGTCTCTTTCGGGGATCAGAAGTGTTCTAAGGTTGAGAGTGGAGATGTTGTACAACTCCGAATTCACCCACTGAACTGTACCCCTGAATGGGTGAATTACATGGCATGTGAATTGTGTCTTAATAAAGCCACTACAGTTACAAAAAGTGAGCTAGGATTTAAAAACTAAGGACACGTTAATGTTTCAAAGCACACTAGCCCCTGGCCAACTTCACGCAGAGCAAAGCTGCTCAGCCAAGGGCCCCACTTCAGGCCACAGGGTCACTTACACATCAAGGCTCCCTGGCAGGTGGCCTTTCCTTGTCCCTAGAAATCTGTAAGATGGAGCTGAAGTGCAGGAAAGATACAGAAGTCAAGAAGCAGCCTGCTGCCGGGTCGTGTGACTCTGTTTCTCTGGTGTTCAAAATAGCAAGGAGCATCAGTCCTTGTCCTTCCAGCACCTGAACACGTTTTTAACGAGGGAACACTGACAGTTAACTAGTAAAGATGTCACCTGCTTACCAATGTTAGAACCCAAATTCTTTACCTCGTGTCACTGTAAAAACAATTCTGTTTTGTCTCTAAAACAATAATATAAATGTTTAAACCTCTTTTTTTTTTTTTTAAAAGGGACTGGTTCTAATCCTAAATTCTTTGACAACTGAGGGTTCTCTCTCTTCTCTGTAGTTAGTGTACTTCCAATAAAATCCCTCTCCTTTTGCCTTGATGCTTCACATTTACGAAACCAGAAAAGTGAGTGACTGTGTCTTTAAAAGTATTTACACTGGGTGTAGCACATTCTAGAGCCTGTGAATAAAGTAAACAGACACTCTGCACATTCTTGGCCAGCTAAGATCCTGTGTCAGTCTTGGACCACAGAGACAAAGCTGTTGAATAACTCATTTCCCTACAAGCAAGGGGTGCCCATCATTTTTTGGAATCTACTCCATATAGGTTTCTGAATCAAATTGATAAAAACAATTTTTTTATGAATCTTGAAACATACTTAAAATACAACAAGAATGTAAGTTACATTTAAAATATGGCAAGTATATACTTTCAATTATTTGGAAACTTAAGAATATAGTGTCTAGGATGTCAGAGATGTATTTATGGGGAAAAAAAGTTGATTTTTGGAAAGGAAGTCTCTTCTCAATGGAATTCACATTTAAATTAATGAGAAGTAATCTTTAGGATGCATGATTGATAAAAATAGCTCCTTTCTGGATCTTAGAGTACATTTATGAATAATCAAGTTATGTAGCAAATTAGGGGCAGAAATTGCCTCTACAATGTCTGGGAGTGCACATGGTAAATGATGAATTTTTCCATTAGTGTTAATGAACTGTGCCTGGTTAACTCCCCAGCACATCAGAAGAACAGAGCCCAAATCATCCATCTTTTATATTTAATTCAATTTGTTTGTATAGTGCATCTTTCACTCAATGTTTCCCCAAAAGCAATTTCAGGAAAGATAAAATGATGAGAAAATGCTTTCCAGAACTGTATAGAGTGATACCAAAACAAAGGGGATGGACAAGAGTCTTTGGAGAACTAAAAGCTACTATCCTATTTTGTGCATGCCTGAGTGTTATCTGATTAGTATTGGCGGCTAACATATTTATACACTAAAAGGGGAATTGCTTTCTCTGTTTATAGAAACTGTGAGAGAAGAACAAAGACTCAAAAAAGGAAGCATATTAAAAATAGTTCAAAAAGCTGTATTGTATAACCACAAAACTGATAAAGCTTTGTTGGCATTTAAAACAAAACTATGACACATATATAATTGGAGGGATGTGTGAAAAAAAAGCAAATGGAAAACAAGGAGTAGCAACTTGTATTTATATAACACCTCACTTCCAAAATGCTGAAAGAATTACAAATAAGTATATTTTATAGTAGGCTCCTTGCAATCCTGCAATTGTTATTGTTCCTCTTCCTTATTTGGTAAATACAGATAATAGGGACAGAAAAGGATTTCTCAAAGATACTCACTGATACACCTTTTCTTTTTTTTTTTTTTTTCAAGTTTATTTATTTATTTTGAGAGAGAGTTGGGAGGCGGGCCACAAAGCCAGGCAAATAAAGAGAGAGAGGGAGAGAATCTCAAACAGGCTCTGCACTGTCAGTACAGAGCCCTACGGAGGACTTGAACTCATGAATCGTGAGATCATGACCTGAGCCGAGATCAACCGACTGAGCCGCCCAGACGCTCCCACTGGTGCACCTTTCCAAGGGAACTAAACCACTACCTCCCTCTGCTCCACTCCCGGGGCAGTTTCCTTTCCATGTCCTACGAATAAGGGACAATTCAAAGACAACTTGACCTCACTGTCATAACTGTTTTTTTTTTTTTTTCAAAAACTGGGCAATGAAAGCCCAGATACTAATAAAGTTGAAATCAAGTGTTTTAAATTGTTCCAGCATACACTTACACAAAGTATGGAGGATCGTGGAATTCACTGTCCTCACCTCTGTAATATCCATAGTGTACCTGCTCAGAGATTAAAACCAAATTCAAATGTGAATTCCTTCCTCCCTTTATTCTCTCCTCCTTTCTTCCAAAAATACTGAGCACCTACCATGTGCCAGAAAGTGTTCTAGGTGGATGTACCACCACACACGCGTGCACCCATGTTCACACACACAGATAAACATGGATTTCTGGTGAAGGCAAATGAAGCACAGAAGTAATGGGAAGGAGGTGAAGAAACCAGCCAGCACCACCCCTGCCCCGTTAGGAAGCTTCCTGTCCCTCCCCTGTCCACACGCTGCGCTCGTGACCACTAACGTTACAGTGTGAACATCACTTCCTCTGTGAAGCCCTCTCTGACTGCTCTGCTGTGAATTAATCTAACCTCCACTGAGATCATAAGGACTATCTGTTCTTGTTCTGTGATATTCGTCATTTTCTCTTCTGTATTCAGTCATCTATATTCATGTATTTCACATCTTTTCACCCTTATTAGACAACACGCTCCTGTGAGTCTGTATATTCCCTTTATGACTTCTTGCAGCTTCCACCATACGGCCGCAGACACAGCAGCACTTCAACCAATGTTTCTGGAATAAATAGTGCAACAGATTGACTGTCTGTGCCCCCGCCCCAATTCATATATTGGAATTCTAATGTCCAATGTGACGGTATGGGGGGGGGCCTTTGGGAGGTGGCTTAGGTCATGAGGGTGGAGACGTTAGGAATGATATTAGTCCTCTCGTGAAAGAGACTCTACAGAGCTCTCTCGTCCCTTCTACCACGTGCGGACATATGAGAAGATACTGGCTATGAGCCAGAAGGAGAGCTTGCACCCGAACACGACCATGCTGACAGTCTGATCTGCACTTCCAGCCTTCAGAACTGTGAGAGATCAATCTCTGTTACATAGAAGACACCCAGCCTGTGGTATTTTGTTATAGCAGCCTGAACAGATGAAGACAGTCAAAAATATCACTGAAACGGATCACATTTTGAAAATCGCATCTCTCGTTGCTCAATAAATATGTGCCATTTGATTTCCCCAGAAAAATGTCTTCTATTTAATTCTTTATATTGTAAGTCTTCACTGTTTTTTAAAAGAAAAATTACAAAAGCTATCTTACTACTTCCGTCACATGTGTGCCAGGCACTTGGTGAGGACCCTGAGTCCAGTGATGATCAGCACCCGGTGCCGCCTTCAGGAGCGCTGTCCAGTGCTGGAGACAACTCAACGGGCCTACAAGAGTTCCACAGGCATGCTAGGGAGCGGGGTATGCTTTGGGGGCACACAGGAACTCCCACAACACGGACGGGGAAGCCATGGAGGTGTAAGAATGAGGTCTAAGTTGTGTCACAATGAGTGGGGGGTCTCCAAGGGAAGTGTATGCATGAACAGGGACAGTAAGAGGATTTCCAGAAGTAGGAAAAGCACATTCAGCTGCTGTGAGGCTGGAATCTTTGAATGGCTGCAGTACAGAAGGGCCTCATAAGTCATGTTAATGCTTTTGCGAGGAATGGGGAGCTATTGAGTGGTGTTTAAAGCAGAGTGGTGAGATGGTCTCCTTAACATTTGGGAAAGACCAGTCTGGTTGCAGCAGGGGAAACAGACAAGAGAGGGCTGAGTCACTGCGAGAGAATGGCATGAACTCAAGTGGCACAGTTGAGACCACGGAGGAAGCAGACCCTACTGGCAAGATCGGGTGACTGACTAAATGTCACCTGTAAGACAGGAGGACAGGTTAAGAATGATTTCTCAAGGCCCCTGAAATCTGGTTTTTGATCTCAGCTCAGATCATGATCTCCTGGTTCGTGAGATAGAGGTCTGTGTCGGGCTCTGCACAGACTCAGCCCGCTCTCTCTCAAAAATAAATAAACATTTTTTTAAAAAAAAGAATTATTTCTCATTTTGTAAGTCAGGATAAATGATCATACCACTCACTATTCGGCAGGGGCAACAAGGGCAGCTTTGAACACGACAAGAGTGAGGTGTCAAACCAGTGTCCCAAAGTTGGTGCTCATTGGGCAGTTAGTTGCATATACAGGTCCATGCTCAGGAGTGTCTTCGGCTAGAGGAGTGCCAGACGTCGCAAGCACTTAGAGGTCACTGAAACCACGGTAATGACCAAGCCGTGAGTTTGCAGAGTAAGCAGGAGAGGAGTGGCTTTCAGCCCCCGTCCACACCGGAGAGCTGTAAGGCCATCCTGCAAGCTGGGTCCCACCCCAAGTCAGTAAAGTCAGAATCTCTGGGAGGTGGGACCTGGGCATCAGTGCTTCTACAAAGCTTTCTGGGTGATTCCATCCACAGTTAGTGTGAAGAGTCCCTGAAGTGCAGTGAGGAGAGGCAGTCCTGGGAAGGACCCTGAGGAAGAGTATGGTAGGAGCAGGTCACGTAGGAAGCCAACAAGGGAGACTAAGGAGGAAGAGAAGGACATGAGACAGTAATGTCCTAGAAACCAGGCAAAGAGAGGTCAGTGACAACCAAAGTAGCAGTGAAATGGGAGATAGAGAGACCCTATCAATGCTGCAGGACCTATGGGGTTTAGAAATGACCACACGGTTCAGCAACAAGGGGGCAGCAGGTGACCTGGGAGCCACATGACAGGGCTGAAGGAGGGCTGGAGGGGCAGGTAGGGAGGGACACAGCACCCCTCAGGATATCTGGGGGTGAAGGCTGGAGGGGGGACGTGTAAAAAGTTATAGAGGGACTCGGGTTAAAAGAAGATTTTTTTTTAATAAAAGATATTTAGGTATGTTTACATTTTTATTATTCTTTTTTATTGGATGTTTCCTATATACAAAATACCAAAAGACATATGTATTTTGTTTAAAACATAATTATAAAACAAATACTCGCGTATCTCCCATCATGGTCAAGAAATAGAACACTGTCAGCACTGCGACAGTCCCCAGCGTGCCCCGCACCAATTCCTTCTTCCCTCTGTCACTTCTTGGCTCTTACACAGTCTCACCAGCTCTGCATGTATCCCTATACAACAGTGCTTGGTTTTGCCTGTTGTAGGACTTTCTATAATTTGCATCCCGCTGAAGGTGTTGTTTTGGTGTTGCTTCTTCACATAACAGGACATTTGTGAGAGTCCTGCCCCTGTGTCTGGTTGTAGTTTGTTTATTTTCTCTGCTGAGTAGTGTTCCTTCATATAGCTGTACTAAGAATGTGTTTAGCTCTTATGGGGAAGATGCCCCTAGAAAGAAAGGGATTGGTTCACAGGCAGATGGGTGACAAGGGGCAGGGTGGGTATTACACACTGGCACTCAGCAGGAAGACTCCTCTGTTCTGCCCATGGGGAAGGAGGCATGACCGGATGGTTATTTTTTCAGTGCAGTAGGGGCTGAGGTCAGTCTGGGGAAGGGAGCAGAAGAGGTGGGGAAGCAAGGAATGGCAGGGACAGAGAAGTTCTATGAAATAGCCACAGCAAGTTAAGTTCACAGACCTCTCAGAATGCTAAGCCCGAGCAGGGGCAGCAGGGCCTGAGCTGGCCAGACCAGGGGCCAGAGGTATAGAAACTTCCCCAGCAGTCAATGGCTGCCTCCTGGGTTCAAGAGTAGGGGAGGGAGACGGCACTTAGTGTAACGATGAGCTCAAATAAATGTATTCAAATGCTGGCTCTGCCATTTATTGATAACAAGATGGCCACCCCTCTGAAACCAGCCGCAGTTTCCTCATCTATGAAACGAGATCAGATCCACTGTAAAACTCTTGTTGTGACGATTAAATATGGCAACCTATGTCAAATCCTTGGCACACAACAGAAACCTAATCTTGAAGTATCATTAAAAAAATCTCAGTGGGTTATTGACAATGAAGCCACAATGGTGTTGTTAGAAAATAAATATTCTTTCCTTTTTTTTTTTTGAATTTGAGAAAGATACAGAAAGAAAGTGAGGGATGGGCAGGGAAAGGACACAGAATCCCAAGCAGGCTCCCTCCATGCTGTCAGCACAGAGCCCGATGTGGGGCTCAAACCCACAAACTGCGAGACCACAACCTGAGCCGAAATCAAGAGTCGGACGCTTAACTGATTGAGACACCCAGGCACCTCCAAAATAAGTATCCTTGATGCCCATATCCTGAACACCGGAGAACACTGAATAAACTCACGGCAAGAATGCCTAAGACTTTGTATTAGTAACACGAGAAGCAGCTGGCCCTTACTTTTACTGTATTGGCTGTGTTAGTAGCAGGCACCAGCCGGCCACCAGCAAAGGCATCCAAGAAGAAGACCAAACAGGCTGAACACACTCAGACCTGAATGCAAGATGACATGTCGGCTCTCAACCTCTTATCTGAGAAGCTATGAAGGCCCAGGATCAGGAAAGGTTAGAATGTTTTAGGAGCACAGTGGGCATGGGCCCTGGTCACGTCATTAGCCTTATCTGTCATCCTTCATCCTCCACTATCACCACCCAAGTCCAAGCTCCAGATGTTTGAAATTACATGCAAGCACACACACACACACACACACACACACACACACACACACACGCACACACACGCACACGCACACACACACGTTCTGTGTCTTAGCTACTCTTTCTTGCTGGAACATTCCTTCTTTCCCCTTTTGCTTAAATCTTACTCATCCTTTGGGACTTGGGGAAGCTACCAACTTTTCTGGGACACCTTTCTTGAAACTCTTCGATTAGTTCCAGGGACTCTCATGTGACCACCCACACATAACACCCCACGCATACTGTTCTCACACCATTTAATTAACATTATAGGTATTATTCATCTCCTCCCCTGGACTGGAAGCTTCTAGAAACAGGGCCAGATCTATACCTAGCACAATGCTGGGCATATAAAGGACATTCTACAAATGCTTGTTCAATGAAAGGCTGAAAACTGTATGAAAAAGAAACATAAGCCATTCTGGGTGATATATTTTTGTTAAAGACATAAATAATTATTTTTATTGAAGATGTAAATGCAAATTTTAACTATTTTTTAAGTCACAAATTTCTGCAGTTTTTCTCATTAGTACCCAGCTATTCCTTTCAAAAGAAACCCTTAAGACACATAAATATTTCATTGGCCACTTACATGGCCTTATTTTTAAATATCTTTAAGTAATAGCAAAATTGATTAAATGAACATCAAGTACATTGTTCTTCTCGAGCCTTGCCATTTGTTTTCCTGTATTAAAGAAGAGTGGGATTTCAGTCATTGGGCCCAAATGTTCTTCGCATCGAGGTGTGGCTGTATACTTAAATTTATCTGGTACTTCCTATTGATTCCAGCGCAGTTTGTTTTGTGACCAGAAAAGCATCCTTCTCTGCAAAGAGCTTCCCTTGCAAGCCCTACCCACACCTCCACCAGAGTGGCACATAGCCAGTCCATCTCTGAGTTTCCACTGGTCACTCCCAACACTAATTATGTGAAGTCGCAGATAACGAGGGAGAGCAATGGCTTCTTTTGCCACCAGCCACTAGCTCGATTTTTAGAAATATGATAGCTAGGGATACCATGCTGAAATCCTTAGCACTTATCCCTGTGAACAAAGATGAGAACCTGCTGGAAGCAACTGTCAAAAGGAGCCAAGATCTGCTGTGAGTGCGGGGACACGAAAGTGGCTGCCCACACACAGCTGGCCCGGAAATGCTGGGCACAGACTCAGAGGTTTTCCTCGTGCACAGGGTAGAACATCAGTTTGCAGTTTAATGGAACACGGTTCTTAGTTCCTTTTTTTAAAAGACTTTTTTGGTGTTTGTGAATTACCAGCAAAGAATTCTTAGATAAACGTGTGGGTGGCTGGGATGTGAGGAAGAGGCAGGGTGTCAGGCTTGTGTGCATGCGGATCCTTGTCCAGGAAATACTCCAAGTAGTGGTACATGCTATTTTGTTCTGAGATTTTGTCATCTACTTCACAGGCTAGTTTAAATAGCACAGAAACCTGGCCAATTACCCCTTGATGGAAGACTCAGCCTATTTCATGTGTGTGGAAGGCTTCATTCCAGGGTAAAACCATGGTTTTCCATGAAAAATACATTATACTAGAAGGAATTTAAGTCTGCTTTCATTATCCTGATATCTCTTCCTACAAGACCTGTTGTCTCATGGAGGGAAAAGTCATCTTTCTACCCCACTCAAAGTCTGGCATCAAGGAAGCAAAACACAGGCGAACAGCTGGGTAATAGATTCCAGAACACAAGGCTGAAGAGCAAGGTCTCCTAATCCCCAATGCAGTGAAGTGTCAACATTGTACTCTGTTCTATCTGTTTATTTCTCACCCATGATAGAGACGTGCAAAGCAGGTTAAAACCTAAGATGAGCAATGTGGACTATGAAGTTCAAATGAAGGCTGAAGCTGACACAGGGGCAGTTCCATCTCACTAGACAGACGGGGTGACACCCAGGCCTCAGTGACGGGACACCAGGGAAGCTGGCCACCGGCCTCCTGCATTGGCCGACAGCCCAGGGGCCTGGGTGACGTCATTAGCAGCCTTCACCCTGGATGTTTGCTCCCTCTGCCCTGACATTAGAGGTCTCTGGAGTGGCAGGAAAGGCCGGGCAGCTTCCTTCCAGCTTGGTGTAACTAACTGACACGTCAGACTGTCACGGGTCCACTTACAGAAACCTGTGAAGTAATGTTGTTGGGAGAGCCGCTTCAATGAGGTAATCTTGCTTTGCAAACTTTTTACTGAAGTACACCTTACATTCAGAATGCGCAGACTGTAAATTGTTTTCACCAACTGAACACTCCTGTCACAAGCACCAGCTCACGAACCAGAACCTGGCCCCGGAAGCCCCTCTGTTCCCCCTCTTACCAGAGCCCTGAATTTTTATATAGTAGATAAGTGATGTCTGTTTTTGTATCTTATGTGAATGGAATCACCCAGCATTTACTGTTTTGAGTTTGGCTCAAACATGTCAGTCACCATTACATTTGTGAGCTTCACCCATGTTGTTGTGTGTACTTATGAGTCGGCTTGTTTCCACAGCTGTAGAGCATCCACTGTGTGGATGTGCCACAATTTATCCATTCACCGTTGGCGGGCAATGGAGTGAATTCACGTTTGGGCTTCTGTGAATGGTGGGTGCCACTACAAACACTCCCGTACATACCTTTCTCGTGAACTTAGGCACACATTTCTGTTGGGCATATAACCACAGAATCACCATAGCTTGTAAAACAATTTTTGGTATTTACCACATAACTGATGTTTACAACATTGTATAAATGGCTTCCAAGATCAAAGCTCTGTTTATTATATCAGAATTATCTGTTCTCCATTCATACTTGAGCCTTCTGCAGCATGCATTATTATAATTGAGGTCAATGGCATTGTGTCTATTTTAGTAACCAGCACGATCTTTTGGGATACATAGCACCACATTATTTACTTTGGATTATTGCTCTGGCATTTCTAATGCAGTCCTAAACCATCCTCAACTGCACCTACTGTTAGTCACTGAAGGAATTGGAAAATTCACTAATAGCAGCTAGTCTTATAAATAGGCAATGCACCTCTTCCATCTGGCTCCACATAAAGGCGAGCAAATGAATATTAAATCTGACATATGTGGGCACAGAATTATAATAACAGAAATTAGAGTATGATGCTGTACTTATTATATCATCAAGATGAGAATAATTGAGACAAAGGAGTAATTAAAATCATCGTATCTAGCTTAATATTTTCACAACCTGAGTCCTTATTTCAGATTTCTGACTTGTAAGTTTTTTATTAATAGTTCAGGTTTTACAAGGAGTATTTTAACAGCTCTACATACCAGAGAAGAGGCAAACATTCAGGTAGCTTATACTCTTCTTTATTTTCTATAGCAAATTATGAGTAACAACTGAAATTGTCTTTAAGATCCCCCTGCCCTGTGTGTGTGGGCGTGTGTGTGTATGTGTATTTTGGAGGTAGGAATAAACAATGTATAGTTTGGAAGGAATCCTGGAGATCATTTTATATTGCTTTTCCCTCATGAGAAAACTTTTCTTAACAGTCTCCTTAACAGGTGATTATCCAGATGAAGTCAGTTTGTGTGTAGTTTAGTATTATCATTTCCCTTTCTGACCTAAATCTTCCTAATCTACAAATGAAAGACAAAACTTCAACTACCACCCCAGTTCCACATATGCATCTGGCAGTAGTTAGGAGACATTTAATTGAACATCAGCCACTTACCAGCTATGCCATGAGGAGAGGACACAACTTGTCCAAGACTCACTTTCTTCATTCATAAAATAGAGATAACAAAATTTACATCATACGGCTGCCTTGTGTATTAAATAAGATAATGCATGTGAAATCATTCTGTAAGTGGTTAAATGATATGTAAATATAACATGTTATTAATTGGTATTCTTATCTCGTACAAGAGGCTCTTTCCAAAGGAGAAACATCAACATTCAACTTCTGTATCAACCTTAGTCCATCTTATTGTCTACATTGCAAGTAATTTCCCAAAATAGTTGTACTATCAACATTATCCTCATACACAAAAGGCAGACAGGTTCTGCTATGCTACCTTTTAATAATGGTGTTTTATCTAAAAGTTAAGAGTCTCCAAAAGAAGACACATTGATATAGTGAATGACATATCTATAAGAAAGGAACCACAGTGAGTGACAAACTTCCTAGTCTTAGGGATGTTATTTCTTGGAGGAAAAATCCATTTTAAATTGGATTACAGACTTTCTTATGCATTCAGATTAGCTAGAACAAATTCTTTGACAATTTGAGTAACTCCAGGAAGTCAGAGAAAACTGATTGTGGAATCGTATTCTTTTCCCCTGTGCCCAGCAAATAATGGAAGGAATATTAATCTTGATTCTTGAGGTGTCTTTAGGAAACCAGATATTCCAACCCAGTTCTTTCTGCTAGCAATAGTTCTGTAGTTATGGGCCTTGCGTTTGGAATATAGATCCTGAACTCAAGATATTCACATTTAACAGTGAAATTCACATATGGGTAAGCTCCTTGCAATTGGAATAAGTTCTGTCCAGACAGTATGCTTTAGCTCTTAAGATGATTAATTTGATAAATGTCACTTAGAGTAAACAATATGGTAGGTAATGTAACTAACAAGGAAATGAGAAATCACAGTCCAATCATCGTTTTGCAGATGGAAAAACTGAGGCCCAGAGATGATGTGAACTTACCCTTTGTCCAACCACTTGAAATTATAAGGAATCTTCTTAAGTTACATTTAATGAAGGGCAGCATGCACTTGAAACTTTTTATTTCGAAAAAATAAATGGAGAAATGAAACTCTCCAGTGAAGGGATGATTATGTGTCAGGATCAGCTAAGAATCTTGCATCTGAAATGTCTTCCCTAATGGCTGGTTAGAGAAGCCTCATGGTGATGGAGAGGAATGAAGAGGGGCTGGGAAAGCTGGCAGGGAGGTGCATACAACCCCCGCATGTAGGCACAAAAGATCAAATCAAACCAGCTGTGCCCCAGGATGCAGAGGGAAAGAATGAAGAACTGAAAACAATGAGAGAAAAAATGAGAGACACGAAGGGCAGAGGCAGAGGATCCAATGTCATTTAACATCAATTTTGGAGAGAAGAATACAGACAGCAAACAAACAAAACCTTATAAAATACTGGGAGAAATGCGATAGGAGATGAAAGAGGGCTCTGCTCTAAAAGCTGTGAAAGAACATATAGTAATATAGGTAAACTCAAAAAGAAGGAAACCATATCTAGACACATGCAGGGGGATTTTAAATTTCATATATATGTAAACATATAAAGACTTTCTACAGGAAACCTTCGACAAAAGGAGTGCAGACTACCTCCGCCACCGTCAATGGGGCCAGCATTAGACTCCGCCCACATGGCACAAGAACCGGAAAGCGATATGAAGTAACGCTGATGGAGCTCGGAAGGAAAAGCTCTGGGCTTAAGACCTCTGTCCCCTCTCAGACTGATTTCATGGCTACGATGCACAAATATTTTAAATATGATACAGAGGCGCCACAGACAAATGAAAACAAACCTTGAAAAGAACTGTGCCAGAACAAATAACAAAACATGTTCAATCAGGGGCGCCTGGGTGGCTCAGTGGGTCGGGCGTCTGACTTCGGCTCAGGTCATGATCTCACGGTTGGTGAGTTCAAGCCCCACGTCAGGCTCTGTGCTGACAACTCAAGAGCCTGGAGCCTGCTTCGGATTCTGTGTCTCCCTCGCTCTCTGCCCTTCCCCCATTAACGCTCCGTCTCTCAATAATGAATGAACGTTAAAAAAAATTGAAAAGAAAATGTTAAATCAATAAACACGTGATGGGGATTAAGGCGTGCCCTTGTTGTGAGGAGAACCGGGTGATGTATTGGAGTGTTGGATCACTATACTGCACACCTGAAACTAACATTACACTGTATACTAATACTGGAATTCAACTTAAAACTTTTACAAATGCAAAAACTGCACTATAAAAAGGGCTGAGGATACCACCAGAACCAGTAAAATATATAGACATAAGAGTACATGGTTGTTTTAAGTATGACTGTAAAATTGTTTGCCCATTTTTGCTCTTTCCAAGAATTGATCCTTATTGCTTAAAAACTGAAAAGAAAAAAGAGTATTGTAACGAATCACAAGTTCAATTAATATAAGTGGGTATGTTGGATTAGGGAAAAAAGAAAAGCATTTATTGTTTCAAGTTTCACAAAAAAGCCAGATTAATGCTCTATGACTTTGATAGTTACATAAATGTAGTTTTAGAAGCACACTGGAAAACTTAAGAATAACCATGAGAGAAACTAGAAGCCTTCCTTTTAAACTAGGGATCATCAACAAACAAAATGCTCTGGAAAAGAAGAATGAAGGAAGGTCCCTTCCCTTCCCCACCACCATCATTAAAAAAGAAAAAAAGAAGGCAAAAACTTAGGGCACAAAACAAGTTGGAATATACACAATTTATATAATAATTATAACAATGACCGCAAATAGGTCAAACTCTGTTATCAACAGGAAAAGACTCTTAGTTAGGATTTTACTTTTAAGACAGTTATATGCTTTTTGCAAAAAGCGTATCTAAATAAAATGACATGAAAGGCTAAAAATAAAGAACAGGCAAATATTTTCTCAAAATAAAAAAAATTCTCTTTGGCACTATTAATATAAGACAATGCGGGGGTCAGGGAAAAATACAGATAAAGAGTCATTTCTAACTAATACAGAATCCATAACACAAAGAGGCAATAGTCATAAAGCCTTTGCACTAAATAATATCTGGTTAATGTATCTGAGAAATTTTTAACAAAAGGAGAAACTATTTGATCTTTTATTGAAAAAACAAGTAGCAATAAATTGTATATCCTGTCTGATTTTACTCATGGAAAATGTGTATGTGTATGTGTACACACACACACACACACGCGCGCACACACACACACACATATACATACATACAACGCACATACGAAAAAGCCTGAAAAATGAAACACATTTAAGGCATATAAGTTTGTAGTGGGAATATGAGTGGTTTTTATTTATTCTTGAATGCTTCTGTATATTATCCAAAATTTTACTATTGACTGTGGATTAATTCTGTAATGAAATGGTATCCATTCAAAAATAACTTACATGGTATTATCTCTAAGAGAATGGATTTTTTCTGCATCTATTTTTACTTTGATTTTGTTTTTAAGGTGACTTAAAATTACCAGACATTATCATTTTGTCCTCCCATTAATTGCCATAAAGTGATCTCATAGAGAAATAAACTAAAGTCACATCTACTTTCCTCATAGTAAAGATACAGTTACTACAACCTTGGAAACTCATGGAATTGGAAACTTTATACTTGATAAAATCCACAGAGTATGTCAAAGAATATAGTATCTTTGGAAATAAATGCCTCAGTTGCTATAAATCTAAGCATTCCATATGCAATCCTCTTCCTTAAAGGAAGGAAAAAATCAGAATTCTTACATAATTTTTTCCCAATGAGTAAAATCAGACATATACATTAACCTTCAATAATTCCAAGTAATGGACAGAAGTGATTTAAAGACCCACGGCTGATCTTTCATTACTTTATCAATGCTTTTACTAAACTGGGTAATCAATCATGTCATTTTGAGAATTAAAAGTATTATCTAAAGTCAGATACTCTTTTTCTTTTTCTTTTTACTTATTAAAGTAAAAACACATCTACAAGTTTGTTTTTAAACTTCTACCCAGTTCAATTTCACCATGTGGTTACATAAAGTCAAAGAAAATGACAGGCCAAGTGACAAAGGAGTCAGATAAAGGGAACACATGTCACAAAGGCACTGTCTTGGGAAGATAAAGTTTTAACTGTAGACGACAATAAATAAGAAGTACTGTGCATATGAAATTAAAACCATGCCTTCGAGAATTTTTTAAACATAGTATTCCAATCAGCCATTATACATTCATAAAATTTATAGAGCCAAGCTAAATAAAAAGTCATTTTACACAATCTTTTATTTTCTATGTATACCAAGAAGAAGGTGCAATTATGATAAGGTGGAACAACAAAGAGTTAGAAATAAAGTTATATACTATTAGCTAAATTATTATTTGGGGAGTAAACCAAGTTTTAAAAATACATTAGAGAAAAATGGCAGATTGGAAAATTGAATTTATCCTTTCTCCTTGATGATAAGTCCCTCCTCTCGTTACTAAATAAAACAATGAGAAGGTATAAATGCATAAACACAAAGCATAAGAGAAAAAATGATAGCACGTAAGTCAACACATTTTTTGAAGCTGGAAAATGGATCAGGTGAGAGCCAAGAGTCCGCAGGGAGAGGATGGCATAAAAGCACCTAGGAAATGTTTGGAAGCATCATGTCTGTTGGAAGGAACTTACTCAGAAGAGGAGGCTCACTGCTGGTGATGGTCTCCTCGACCTTGGCTCTGTCCCTGCCTGACCAGTGGATGGAGCTCACCAGCTGGCAGGCCCCAAGCATGCATACAAAGCTGTGTACCAGCTTTCTGGTGCCTCGCTCTCAAGAGTGAACACACAGGACTACTGGGATTAGGGAAATGTCGTTCACGTAACAGAAAGAGGCCAACCAACCCCACCAAAACCCAAGTCAAAACACAAGTGCCGGGGCATCTGGGTGACTCAAGTCGGTTAAGCCTCCAACTCTTGATTTCCCTCAGGTTATGATCCCAGGGTCGTGGGTCGAACCCCAGTCGGGCTCTGCACTGAGTGTGGAGCCTACTTAAGATTCTCCCCGCCCCCCCTCTGCCCCTCCTCCTGCTCACACTCGCTCATGCATGCACATTCTCTCTAAAACAAAAAACAAGTACCTGAAAAAAAAAAAAAAAGATGCAGGGGGCAAGAAAACAATAGTCTCATATACTGTCAGAGAGTAAAGAAAGGACACAACGTCCATCAAACAAGAACAGGATGCAATCAGGGCACCTGGGTAGCTCAATGGGTTAAGCATCCAACTCTTGATTTAGGCTCAGGTCATGATCTCACAGTTCGTGAGATGAAGTCCCAAGTTCGGTTCTGCACTGACAGTGTGAAGCCTGCTTGGAATTCTCTCTCTCTCTCTCTCTCTCTCTGCCCCTCCTCTGCTTGTTCGCTCTCCCTGTCTCTCTCTCCCTCAAAATAAATAAACTTAAAAATATTTTTAAAAAAGAACAGGACGCAATTAAAAATGAATCAGAAAATAAGGATGCACTCTGAGAAACGGGAAAAAATTCACAGTGCATATAAAAACTTTAATCAAAGAATTGCAAGTCAAAGTTGAGATATTCCATAGAAGAGAACAAAAGAAAGGGGATTTTAAGCTGGAGAACATCCAAGCACTTGTGCAGGAAAGCAAGCAGAGCACACAGAAAAGAGGGTATCACTCCAGAAGTATCATAGAAACATTTCCTAGAAACAAAAGAAATGAGTTTGCAGACTGAACCTATGAACGAAAACTTAGTTCAGAACACCAGGGATACAGAGAAGGTTCTGAAAGTGTCCAGGGCATGAGATTCGTGCAAAGGGCGGGATGAAGGAAGAGGGTGACCAATCCTTTCCTGATGTGAAATTTGAATGACAGCTGACTTCTGGTAAATGGACGGAAAATGGAGCAATGCCTTCGATATTCTGAAGAAAAAGGTTTCCAACTGGAATTCTATCCACAAGTAAACAACTATGGTTAAGGAGAGATAACAGATATATTATATATATATATATATATATATAATATATCTGTTATCATATATATAGATCTGTTATCAGATATATATATCTGATAACAGATATATATATCTGTTATATATATATAAATATATAAATATCTGTTCTATAAATATCTGTTCTATATATCTATTCTATATATATATGTTTTATATATATATATATAACCCAACTACCTCCCACAAATCCTACCCCAAAAAGCTAGGAGAAAATAAACCAGGGAAAAGACTTGAAAGCCAGGAAAGAAAGTATGTGACAGAAAGAGCAAGGAAGCAAAGGGAATTCCAGGAGGCAGGTGAGCCCCAGGAACGTGGCTGTGTGGGTCACTCAGAAGGGCCGGGACAGAAGGTAGGGAAGGTGGCCAGTGTGGGGACGCGAGGGGTGGACCACCCGAGGGGCCCCACTGCAGCTGAGAGGAGCGCCAGAGGGGGAGGGCCCTAGCAGAGTCAGAGCATGCGCCGCAGGCTGCCAGGGCTCAGAGGCTAGAGGCAGGGGTTTGTGTGCAGAGGCCGCACTGCCCTGCAACCAGGGACCGTTGGCTCAAAACCCACCCACGAGACAGGACAGCACGGGAAATGCTACCCTTGAAGAGGAAGACCTACTTCTAAGAATGGCAGGAGATAGGTCTGTGAGATCCAGATCCAGTAGTTCCACAAGCCCCAATTAAAAGAGTGATCAAAGATTTGAAACAAACATTTTAATGTTTAGTTATTTTGAGAGAAAAAGACAGAGAGAGAGAATCCCGAGGCTCTGTGCTGCTAGCGCAGAGCCCGTCGCACGGCTCACTCATAAATTGTGAGATCAGGAGATCACCACCTGAGCCGAAATGAAGAGTCGGGCGCTTAACCGACTGAGCCACCCAGGCGCCCCAAAAGGGTGATCAGAGATTTAAAACAAGCCAGTACCTACGCAGTCAGAGCAATGAATGGTACATGAAGCCCAGGAGCGTGCCCCTGGGCCCTTTCTTAGGGCACCCTGGTTCTCAGATCCTTCTCCTCCAGGCCCCACCTCAGGTCCCTGGCAGACAGAAAGCACCACCACGCCCCTCCTCTATAAAAGTGGGGGTGTAAGGTCCAGACTTGGTAGAGAATAGGGGCGGGGATCAGCTGTCGGGCGCCTGGACACAAGCAGGGCCGGTCCCCCTCAGTAAGGTACTGAACAGAACTCTGTAAGTGGAATGATGGAGTGGCCTGCCTCGTTTTTAGGTCTCAAAGTGCCTTCTCAGTGTGGGGAATACTTTCCTGTACCTCCTCCTTCTAATAGCCGGGTATAATTTGCCTCTGAGCATAGGTACAGCGATATCCTAAAAGTTTGTATCCTTAGTGTTCTCATTACGCAAAATCCAGATTTTCTGAGATTCAGGTTTGGGTTGTCCTTTGATCCTATGATTTGCTTCTGATTTGTGATTTTTTTTCTTTTTTTTTTTTTGCATGTCTTCTGAGTTGACTGGAGTTTTTCTCAACTGCGTCTTTTACTGCATTTGATCAGAGAATGGGTCTGAACTGTTTTGCTTTTCAGAATTTATTGTTTGTGGCCTAATAGTTGAGTTTTTAAAAGTGTTTTTAAGTAGTTTATTCTGCTTTCAGTTTGATATATATCTTTCAGTCAATCTTCTTCCTTTTCAAAATCGTGTTATTCAGATTCTGTAGATTTGTATTACTGTTTGCCTAAGTAATCTATCGTAGTCTGAAATGGAGGAGTTCAAGTCTCCTATCATACTGTTTCTCCTTATATTTCCTGTAGTTCTGCTTTCAATAGTATGATTCTGTACCAAACCGTGAATAAAGGCTTCTGCCTGCTTTAACCTTATTGTGAACTCAACCTCTTTTTTTGCAGAGCCACCCATTTACAGATTAGAAAACTGAGGTGGAGAACAGTACTGTCATTTGCTCTAAAGTTCATACTAAGTGGTAGGTCTGGAAGTCCAACTCAGGCTTGCCTGAAGCCTTAAACATAAATACACACCACATACACACCCCACATACACACCACACACATAATACACCACACACGTATGCACACAACATACTACACATACATGCAGACCCTTAGCACACCCCCGCATACACATACACACACATATACACCACATATATATATATATATATATATATATACACACACCACACATACACATATACCCTAGCACACTTCCCACAAACACACACACACACCCAGATACCACACACACCCCAGACCACACACTGTACCACACACACATACCCACTGCACCCACCCCCCCAACACACACACACCACACATACATATGCACATACCATATAAACACACATTCACACACATACCACACATTAATACATTCCTGGTACACATGTGTGCGCGCACACACACACACACACACACACACATATACACTACTGGCAAAACGATTCTAGATAAATCTTGAATAGAGGCGTTGTGCCATAAGTTTCCATGAAAATCACCAAAAACATCTTAGATTTTACCAGACACCCTCACTTTTGAGCAGCAGATGCCCCTTTTCTAGTATGTTCTTTACGGTGTGACATGAGCAGTGTATGTCCTGGACCCACACAGGAACATCAGGGCCAGAGGTCCTTACATTGTAACAATACCCGGCTCTTTGTATAAAGAATGTAATTATTAGCTCCTAAATAAACTACTTTTGTACATTTTACGACCCAGAGGTAGACCAGTCTTCCCAAGTCTACATTCTACTCATTTAGAAAAAAAACAACTGCCTGTCGAATCCTGGACCCTGGCTTAAAGTAAGTTTACATCTTGTAGTCCCAATATTGTAATCTTTAAATATTTCTATGGTAAGAAACACACCTACTTCATTTTATTCACTATGTAAATTCATTCAAATCACATGTAAATTGTGTGATAATTGTGTGCCCAGTCTCATTTTCACACTGATAAGAACTGATGCAATTTCTCTCAAAGAATGGTTTATGCAGATTTTACATGAACTCCAAACAGCTTTGAACATTACTGTTAATATTAACCCCTTGACTATTTTAATGAAAACTAAAGTAAACCTGTCTGAAATCCATCTATAAAGGACACCAAGAGGCCCACCTGATCTCTTAAAGTGCTGTATTGTTTTCAGTGTCTTCAGTGATGTCCTGATGTCACGGCTCTCCTTGTCAGTTGCACGAAACAAGACGCTGACAACTTCTTTTAAGAACATTGTTTACGTCCTTTCAAAACACTGAAACTTCAATATCAGAATCAGAACTTCTGACATAAAATGGTAAAAACAAGATTCACTCCTTGCAAGCACTTTGCTGCCTGAGAGTATCTTCGAGAAGAGCAGCTGAAATCGCTGTCTTCCGTAACATGGCTCTCCACTTGCAAGCATTCCCCAAGGCTTTGGAAGCAGAAGTCAATTGAGCTGTTGCATACAGGCCTTAGTGAAGCTGGAGGGGTTTCTGATTGCATGATTTTCTTCTTTTTTTAAATGTAAAAATATTTGTCTAAAACTCTTCTGGACTAGAGACTGTAGAAAGCATTTTGTAGAATGGTGACTACTTGGTAAAGGTATGTATGTTTATGACAAGAGGAAAAATGATTTCATTTTAGAGCATGTAAGCCTAACTTACATGCTTCAGGAAACTCAAGCTAGAGATGAGTATAACAGCACATTTAGAGTCCTGGGAGAATGCAGCATTTTAAAATTCTCATCTCCTGCTTACCATCTCATTGACATATAAGAAGCAAAATGTACAATGACAACTTTGGGGTATGTTATGGCAAATTCCCAGCAGGTGAAGTTAGGTGTGTGTGTGTATGTAATATTCTCAACAAATACCACCAAAGATACATACTGAAGAGGGATATTCTTCATCTTGTAGAACTATGTAAAATTAAGACTACAATAATTGAAATACAGGAAGATAAACCCCAGAGAATATGATTTATCAAAACAGCTCTTGCCCAACTAGTTCAAGAGAATTGAAGCAAATTAAGTTATACTTATAGTTATGTCAGTACATTGACTAACTTAGTCAAAGATATTTAGAATGGGATGACCTATAGATATTTGAAAATAAGAGTTGGTGTTTTAAAAATAAATCAATGTATTAACTGAAAATGGATGTAGTCAGTCAATGAGTGACTCTAGCATCTCAAAACTAAACTTGATAAAGACAAGACCTGTCACTGAAAATGATCTTTCTATCTGCTCTTTTTATAAGTAAGTCAGGATTTATTTAGTTGATAGTGTAAATGCCTTGTAAGTTCTAAATGCAAGTTCAAGAATCATCCAGTTGTCTAATTTTTGTCTTTTCCATTCTAGAGAGAAACTCATCACAGGTACTCATTGTTTGTTATTTTCCTTTTATGAGATAATGGAATCATTAAGCTTTTGAAGACTTTCACTTACAGGAGTCCTGGCACTATCACAACAAGGTCTATCGTAGGAGAAGAGCCAAGACGCAATCATGTAGGTGTTTCCCTGAACAGCCCTGTGAATCGTAAGCTCTCAAGAAAGAATGCCTTGTGCCTTCTAGTTCCCTAAAAAATGCCCCATTCTTCGACCACATATGTGCAGCATTTCATTTTTCTCCTAAGGTTCATAGAATGCCTTTCTTTAAACTCTACTTCCGTATTCTTTTAGTTTCTTCAAAAGTTCTGAGGCCAAGCTTTAAAAGCTACTTGGTGGATGGAGGAAATCATGTCGTACATTGTCAATATTATTCATAATTAGACACTAAAAACAACAGCAACAGTTGGACCTCTTTGTGTCATTCTGAATGAGAAAACTTCTGGGAAGTTGCTGGAACAAAGTGGAGCACATCCACTGTGACTTTGTTCACAGTGTTTTCAGGATCCATCCAACAGGGAGAGGCAAGAGAGGCACACATGGGAACAGCGTGGGAGGCAAGTCAGCTGTGATGAAGTAGAAGAAGAGACCTTGGCTGAGGTACACAGCAATCTTAAGGAGCTGTCCAGGGTGGTATTTGTTATTTCAGCCCCAGTGACTCAGGAGGGTACACTCCAGAAAGAATCAAGGGACAGACCAACTGCAATGTTATGGTCTCGCTGACTTTCAGGATAATGACTCAAGTTTTGAAGGAAGCACTAAGTGACCAGTTATTTCATCAGGAAATACCTTCCATTCAAAAATCTACTATGAGAAAGCAGAACATGGTAAGCTCTCTCAGGCCCATTCCACGGAACTTCCTGTGCCGTCCAGTAAGGGCACATGTGGCTATGTGTGACTGAGGAGCTAAAGTTTTAATTTTGTCTTATTTTAGTTAACTTTAATTTAAACAGACACATATGACTAGTGACTAACCATATTGGAGTTTGCAGCTCTAGATTTAAACAAACAAACAAATAAACAGCAAGCACACAAGAAAAGCCTGAGGAAGATTCTTCATAGCCGTATACCCCTGGGGATGTCTGAAAAGTGCCTCTCTCTGCCCCAACAGGGTCCTCACACACTAGAGAGCCCTCTCCCAATGATGCAACTGCCCCCCTTCCCTCCCGTATGTCCTTTACTCTCTTTTCTTCCTTCCCCCACACAATACAACAAGGTCTCCTGTTGAACTCCAGCAGGTTCAACTCTACTCTCCTGGTCCGCAAGTCCTACACCTTTGTCCACATACCCAAGATGTTTGCGTGTCTTTATGTCTTTTTTACGGATACTATGTGATACACTTTTAAGTGTTAATAGTGTACTTACACACATAATATGTTCATTTAGACTATTTGGGAGTATTTACCATTATTTATTATAGAAATATTTGCTTTGATTAATTTAGAACTGTTTTCAGCACTTGTTTCCAGGATTGCAACCACCTGATAAAGCCAGGACTTCCATTTGGATCTCTTTTATTCAAACAAATATTTTTTTTTTTTGCTTCACGCATTATATAACGTATTCCTTTCTCTTTATACTTTTCTATGATATTTGTTTTATTTACTTGTGTATTTGAGCAAACTTTTTTTAGTTGACATATTCTGTAACTAGATCACCAATATGAATAATTCATCCATGCATTATTTTACTAACTGATGGAAACAGAAAAAGCAGTACGGACTTCTACGGATTTATCTGTACTTACTTTTCTTTACATGCATATTCTCCATATACTATTATGAAATATTAAAAACATGGGTATATGCTACAGTATAACTTCACACTCATTATTTTATATTCTATCACAGAATCATCTCATCTCCAAAGGATTAAGACATAGAGAAAAAAATAGGGGAAGGATAAAAACAAAAGGGGAAAAGGGCAAGAGGTTCCGGAAGTGCTCTAGAAGACAGCAGGACTCAGTACTTATGTGGAGCAAATTCAGGCCTGGGGTGGGACACAGAATGGTGAGCATATCTGATGGAATGGGCACTGGCTTAGAAAAGTGTCAGCAGAGGCTGGGGGAAGTGATGTGGCTCTGGGCAAGGCCTCAGGGGTCCAACAAGTCTCCAAGAAGGGCAGAGGTGGGCGGGCAGCAGGAAATGTCAAGGAGGGACTTTAGGAACACAGAGAAGGGAGTATAATGGGAGGGCATCTGGCTCTAAGAGAGTCATTTATGATGCTACCTACAGCTGCTAATCTGCATAATGTTCCAATTCAGCCTTGAAATAATTTAAACAAGAAAAAATTTTACCTGTGATGTCCTGAATACCGTGGACCACGGATATGGCCTATTCCTCGGCACCCTGGAGTAGGACAAACAGCTTGACCTGGAAGGATTTTCACATCATTTGCTCCTTCAGGAAGTAAAAGAACATACCTTGAAAACACCCTCAGTAAAGAACTAAAAAGACTAAGATATGTAAATGATATTCATTGAGACTTTGCAAATTAAACACAAACCATCACTAAAACACTTACTGGATACCTGTGAGGTTTTATAACATGATTTAGCAGAAAATATCAGTGCTGTAATAGATAACACTAATGCAACTAATATCTGAGGCAGACCAAAACATAAAGGCACTGAAATATTTTAAAAATATGAGAACATTCGCTCATTTCTTTCAGAGGGTAACACTGGTAAAGGCAATATAACCATGAGCTAAGATAAGAGTGTGAAAGGGTGAGGTCTGGTTTGTGGTTCCCTTGAAACTCCCACTCAACCACAGCAAGGGGCTCCCCCAAATGATGGACAGAAACTCAGCTAATAAATGAGGCACACCAAAGAGAGCAAACAGGGCCCCACCCATGCTTACTCAAGTAGCTGTCAAAGCTAGCTGAAAAAAAGAACCCATACTACACTATGCTAACACTATGCTAATACTAATACTATGTTTGGTATACTATAGGCCAGAGATAAATTCTGTCAAGCCCAAGAGGCAATCTCTCTCTAAAGACTATCAGGAATTAAACCCTCTTTCTCTGATCTGTGATTCTCCTCAGGCTGCTCTCCCTCCAGAGAAAACCCTCTGGATCTTGTCATCACCCAAAATGACACTGCTTCCAAAAGCACTGAGCCAACAGCCCGTCTGATGACAAAATCGCATCCTCCCAGATTGCTCGCTCAGGTAGCCCAGCTGCTGCTGCTGCTGCTTCAACCAACATCAGGGGAGTTTCCAGGCCACGAATTCCCTTCTCTCCCATCTTCAGCCTCTCCCATCACAACTCCCTTCCCTTGTCTTAGATTGTGCCAACCAGTATTTACCCTCTGTTGCAAATAACTTAAACCCCCTGCCTCGCTGACCTTTTGTGACAAGTGGCTGTGAAAAGAAAACAAAGAGCCAACCCTGGGTCAGTGGTACTATCCTGCTGGTCTGTGTTTTGCATGATTAAGTTCTGGAAAAAATTACAGAGCATTGCAGATTCACCATTACCCAAACTACTGTCTCCAATGTCACCCTAGCCCCTCCCCACTCTCCCAAGCCTCTGTTAACCCCCACCCTTTGGCAGGCTGAGCTTGCCTGCCCTCCACTGAGAAAGCAGGAGCTTCTCCTCAGCATACAGCATTCCCCTCCTTCCTTGCCATCATGGCGCAGGGAGCACTCTCTCCTCTCCAGGGTAAGTCTCTCACCGGTTATGTTTGGGTCTTATCTACCTCATCCTCCAGGGTCTTTAGGCTATCATTCACTCTAATCACTCCTGAACTACCAGATCCTTTGTACCAGTATTTAAACAAACTCCAGTTTCTCCTCTATACAAAGAAACAAACAAAGGCAAAACAAAACAGAAAAGAAAAGTGTAAAACTCTACTGGGACCCCACATTCCCCTTCAGGAGCTGTTTTTACTCTTTTCCCCTTCCTAGACAAACTTCTCAAAGAAGTGACTTCTGCTTCCTCACATCTCACTTCTTAAACAAGATCCATCTTCTGAGGTCACTAATGAGCTCTCCGCATTAAGCCCCACATGCGCTGCTGAGTAGGTATCACACTCCCTGCCTTGGACTATTAATCACTCGCCCTTCTTGAGTTGTTATTGTCCACAAGCTTTGGTGACATCACACCCTGACTGCATATGGGCATCCTCTCATTATATCCTTTGCCAGATCTCCCTCCTCTAGTTAACCTTAAAATGTCAGAGAACCTCACGATATGTTCCTGGGCCATCCACTTCTAGAGCCTCATTTACCAACTATACGCCATAGATGCTCACTGGCTATATACAAGCTCACGGGATATATACAACAAATGTTACAGGCTGTTACAATAAATATTTATACCTCAAGTACATTTTCATTAAGTTTACTGAGCAACAAGCAAGTCTTTCCTAGATACTTATTTTGCTCTCAAAATTTTGCAAAAACACCTTGAGGGATAAACAGAAGTAAGAGTTGCCCTATCCAAGGGTAGCTTTATGGAAATAACCTTAAAAAAGAAACAATTTTTAAACAAACGCAAGGAATCTATGTTTAAAAACTGTAAACAAGTCTCTAATTAAGAAGTATGTTTGTGTCAGTCAGTAAATTTTAAAAGTCTGTAAAAAAGAAACACAGACTATAGGTAGACTTTTCTCCAAACTTCGCTTCACAATACATTTCCAAGGCCACCATCACAAAGTCCTGAAATATTAAACCTATAAACAAACAAATGCTCTCCATCAGTCAGCCCAGGTGTTGCTCTGTGTGGACAACATTCTGATAAACTGTCAGTGAAGACTCCTCAGTATTTTTTTCAGGACTATCATTTGATTAGACTAAGACTTAGAGTGATCTTTTACATCTTTATCAATGCATATTTATCTCCAGAGCCCTGATGGGGGTCACATTTCTCTCCTTGTTACATATTTAAGGAGGGGTATCACCTTAATTATCATGAGAAGAGTTATTACATTAAGAACCACAGCAAGGGTCAAAACAAAGAAGGAGTCAAGAAGAACATGCAATAAAAATGCATGGGATCTAAAAATTTCCTTGGTACATTTTGTATGATGAGGTTTAATGGGTTGACTCAACGGTGAATTAGACAGCCATCTGTTGGGGAAAAGAAACCTGTAAATTCAACAATTTTTCATATTATCGCCTCTAGGATAAGGGAACCCATGATAAAATTAATATTTTTTTCCCTAGAAAATAATTTCATTTTCACCAAGAATATCTTCCTTGTAACTTGGATATTTAGAGAATTAGGTCTCAAGAAGAAAATGTTCTCAACTTGAAATCATTTTTTTCAGAGAGACCATTCTGAACATTTTACCATTTCTTGCCTTCTTTTTGCCACTTTAACTGAAATTAATTTCCTAGTGTATCTGTTGATCTCCTGTCTCCCTTCACTAGAGTGAGGACATTGACCGTATCTAATGTGTCTACCACTGTATCCCCAGAACCCACTACAACAGCGACTGGCACACAATAGATACCGAATAAGTATGCTTTACAAATGAGGAAGGATCATAAAGACAACAGTTAACACCCACTAAACATTATTTGGTATATACTGACCACAATGCTGTGGGCTAGTCTCTGTAATAAATAAGAATAAATTAATGCAGAGCTTAGTGTGTCTAAAATCAATCTCTAGATTTCTATTCCTGAATACTATGAGCTACTATAAAGCAGCATGAATAAGTCCTAATTTATTCCAAGTCTTCTATGAAAATTTTACTCAGGCAGGAGTAAATCTAATGGCAGAGATCCTCTTGCAAAGACAAAACGAAATGGAAAATATCCTCGTAGACTGTAAATTATCTGAGTAGGGAACTGTGTCACACTCACATGATACAGGAAGTAAAATGTCCTTGCGGAGCCCATTCACATGGAACTACGTGGTTGCCATAAACAGACACTGTAATTTCCCACCCAACATCCATCCCCTTCTTTCTTGCCGACTGAACCCTGATTTGGTTCAGGATGGCAATGTGCCCAGCTAGACAGGTTGGCTTTCCCAGCCTCTCACATCCAGATGTGGTCATCTGACACTGTCTAGGACGGTCAGACCTAAGGGAAAGGCAACATAAGGATGTCTATAAATGTTTTTCTTTCCAAGCAGAAGGGTAAAGCTGATGCCAATGATGCTTTGCTCCCTCAAGTTCTCCTTCTTTGACCTTCGTGGGACACAGAGGTAGGAACTGATGAGGTGACAAGCACAAAGGCAAAAGCAAAAGCTAAAGAAAGCAGAGAACAAAGGAAGACAAACCTGGACCCGGGACGTGCCCGGGTGGACCCACCACATCAGAGTCTGTCACGCAGGACAAATAACCCTCTCTTGGATTAAACCATTGTAAACAGACTTTTGTGTTACCTGCAGCTGAAAAGTCCACACGATGAAACGGCAATTTTATTTTGTTTTTGCTTTTGTGAAATTAAGTAATTTTTCTAAAACAAAAACTAGAATTGCATGTGGGCATTAGACCTATTTGTCATGTAAAGAAGATATAAGATTTCAAGGGAAAAATCAATAAACTAAAGATTGCACCCATCTCTAGAAAATGAGAAGGGGAACTGTCCTTTATTTCAAAATGGCCCAAACTGGTGACCCTGAGTGATGTGAGTGAAAACATCACAGGGAGGTTCATTATCCCACTCCATGTGGGTTAGAGGCTGAGCTCATCGCCCTCTTTCTGAGTAGGAAGCCGTTCCCTCTCCAAATTGTTATTTTATCTGGTGTAGAGCTGACCGGGAGCAGAATGACAATTCTGACGCTGATGATCCGTTCCTTTAAGTGCACATGTGAGCTCCAAGCTGGTGTTGGCCCGCATCAGAACACGAGGATCGAGCAGCAGCGTTCCTAGCCTCATTTCAACACTAATTACCCACCGCTGAAAAAGTTTTCCGTTCAACCTGATTCATTTAACAAGTGTTTCATAGACAGATGACTTTAGCATGGGATAGTAATATCCACTAGAGGACACACAGAAAAGTGGGAGAGATGTAAATGTCACTAATAACAGACAAGTTAAGATACCTTATTTCTTCTTATTTTCCTAGTATTATTTTTTAAGTTATTTTTTTGAGTAGCCACTGAGGGTTATTCACACATTTAAAGAGATACTGAGTGCCTGTTATGTGCTAGACAGGATTTGGGTACCAAGGACACGGCAGCAGACCAAAGGGAGAGACCTGTCCCCCTGGAGCCCTGGTGCTTGTGCCAAAGAATAAACACTCAAATGAGAAACACGATGGACCGTCACACAGTGATGGTGCTAGCAAGTCATGAACAGTGATGGGGCAGAAGTGGGGATGCTCCTAAGGCCGGCAGTCTGGAAAGAAGTCCCGACACGTGAGCAGGACCCTACGTGGAGTAAGGGCACAACGCAACCTGGGGCAACAGCAGGGAGGCCAGTGTGGTGGGAGCCACACAAAGGAAAGGGGGCAAGAGATGAGGTCCCATGGGCCAAAGTGACATTCTAGGTTAGGCGGGGGCACTGGAGAGCAGAGAGGGCTGATGAATGAGTGAGAACACACTCACTGGGCCCGTTCTTTGAGAAGTGCTCGAGAAGAGGGCCTGGGGCAGGCTGTGCCCTGTGACTGGGACTAGAGGTATTGGTGCAGCCAAGGCATCTACACCTGGTGCTCAAGGCCACGGACTAGGTGAGATCCCACGGTGAGTTAGTGTCATTGCAGGACAAGAGGCCTGAGGACTGAGCTCTGGGAAACACTGCTCAAGGAGACTAAAAGGGCAGGAGGAAGGAGCTGTGAAGGTGCAGCCGGGCAGAGACAAGCATGCTCCACAGAGAAGGACGCACAGCCAGCGCGCCAGAAAGCGAGTCAGCGGCTGTGACCACGGTGCCATGAAAAGGGGACCTGGCTCCCCAGCTGCAGGTGTGCAGCATGGGGCTATGGGGACCGGAATGGAGACCATTTTCAGGAGCCGGGCACCAACAACCTGACTCAAGGTCAAAGGAGAGTGGAGGAGAAAAAGACGAAAGTGATAGTTTAAACAGCTTTTTTGAGGAGTTTCAATATAAAAGGCAGTATAAAAGTGGGTTCGCGGTCGAAAACGTATTTCTCTTCTAATTTTTGAGTCATGATGAGGATGTTCCAGGAGAGAGAAATCTGACAGTGTAGGGAGAGAGGGTGAAACTGGTGGGAGAGACCCTTGAGTGGGCACACCATGTGCGCAGCGGCTGCCCCAGGCTCAGGAAACGGGGAGCCCAGGCAAGCGCCTGCACAGAGGAAGGGTGTGCCAGTGGCCACAGGAGAAGGATGGCCAAGTTCTCCACCCACCGCTCTAGTTTTCTCAGTAAAACCGGCCTCGAGAGCATCAGCAGAGATTAAGAATGGAGCAGGCAGAATTAAATCTGGACTTTAAAAGAAATAAATAAAGGAAACTATTCAAATATGCACACATTCCCATTTAAAACAATTAAGATTTCACTATCTTTATTTTGGATGGAAAACTTTTAGGTTAGGATCCTGGGTTTTTTTGCCCCACCCTGCCCCCAGGAAATTTGTATTGTAGTTTGTTAAGATTTAATGTAATAATTACTGTTGAGTGCTAGAGAATGCAAATAATAAGCATACCTTTCAAACTGAAATTATAGACTAATCATCCTTATTCTTCATCTCCTAATGAAATTAAGGACCATAAATATCCACTGTGCTATAATAATGCGTTTCTCAAACAGAAGAAGAAAATTATGTAACCACACACCATGGTTGCTTGTACTAGGTTGCAGACTGTCAGATTTCATGATACGTAAGTAAAATAGAACAATAATTTTGTGATAAGAAAATGCAACAAAAGAGTAAGAAAAGGTTCCTACAAAAGTGGCTGTTTTGCCTAACCTGATGATCAAGAAAAACCCTTAAAATACAGCAATGGCAATATCCACAGAGGAAGGCAAACTAACCATCCACCTGATGCAGGACAAGAACAGAAATGTGCCAGAGTCCCAGGGACCAGTGGCTGCAATAATGATACTTATTCCACCAGGGGGAGGAAAACAACCACGCACAGGTGAGACAGACAGGAGTAGCCGCAATGGACGACCTTCTGAAAGCCCTTTCATAGATCCCACAGTTTCTCAGGGAGCAGTTATGGTAAAAAGTGGAACATGTTCTATTGGGCTCTGCTCAGTATTCAAAAGGAGACAGCAGAACAGTGGGCAAAGATTTTCTTTGCAAATATAAAATGCATTATCACATTTTGAGCTTTAAGTAAGAGACAGGTTAATATGGTGGGTGACTGGTTGATAACACAAGGATCCCAGAAAAACTAGATCTCATGTTTCAGTATGGGCACAGGATCAGGGAGACCTGGTGTTTGCTGTAACATGAGATGGTCCCATCCGACATATGTGCATGAAATATTTTAGATCTGGTATGTGCTGACATAAGCCCCCAGCAGGACTGGGGACAAGCAGTGAGGAAAGTGTGAATGGTGTTGACTGACACATGGCTGTAATGATGAGTCATGATGAGGACGGCTGACATGACAGAGCAAAGGGGGAAACAGATTTGAGATAGCTCTCATTCAGATATGTCACCCCAGCATTTTAAAGTAAAAAAATCCGTGCCATCAATTTGTACCCAACTATTTAAATACACAAAACTAGGCTCTTCATATTACTGAATAGCATAGGCCTTCATAAAATGCCAACCTGTTTTGTAACCCAGTTTTTAACCTTTCAAAAAATCTGGAAAACACTCTTGATTTGTGGAAGGGAAAAACTGGGAGAGCTCCTCATAGATAACACAGAAGCACAGAATTTTAAGAGTAGAAAAAATTTTAGGCATTACTGGCACACAAAAAAACATCTGGTTTGCAGGTAACTAAACTAAATTGAATTAAACTGATAACCTTATGGGGGGGGTAGAGAGGGAAATATGGTGTCTAACAGCAAGTAAGACAAAACCACTTCCCTAGACTGTCCTGTTTCATTGTTTTCATTACTTTTAAAAAAGAAATAAAAATAGATGCACTTGTCTTCTAAATCTTAACTTTGCACGAATTCACTCAAAGCTATTATAAAAACTAAAACTACTTTCTTTTGTCCTGAATCTCCCGTGGTTTGTCTTTTATATGAAATCAGTTTTTTAAAAAAATGACTAGTTTGGTACTTGCTTTATGTAAATGAATTACTCCCACCTATTAGACATGAAATGCTGGAACCCCTCCCCGCTTCTCCTCCTCCCTCTCTACTTTACCTCCTGCAACATGATACTAAATAGAATCCAAAAGGGTGGTAACTATGCCTTCCTTATTCCTAGGACTTTTCTTATTCATGTGAAGGGAGAAAAGAAGTGTCAAAAACTGTATATCGTGATTTGTTTTTGAGCTTTCCAATCCTTGAACTGCCTTCTCCCCTTTTACCAAGAGGAAAAAATATTGAGAAGAATTAAACATACTCTGTAACTCCAGATTCCAAAGTGGGGTGACGACAGCCTCGTTCCAATAACCTGCACCTTACATTGAAAGCAGAACTTTGGCATTCATAATCACTCCTCAAATTAGCCTTGACCTAGCTCGGCCACGTTAAGAACTTCCATTACCCATAAGCTTTTAACTGCTCTTAATAAAACATGTTGAGAGTTCTTTGGAAAGCGTGTTTATATGTATATAATTAACAGGTACACTTCTCCCTGTGGCTTCTGCCCTAAACCTAATTCTACAATGAATGACATTCCCATACTGAGTAACTTGTGTACGGTCTTGGCAGGATTGCCACGTTTCTAGTGGGAAGGAAATTCTCAATGCTGATGGCTATAGTAGATGCCTGGATGAAATGGAAGAAGGAGCTCACCTTCCCTCCAAGACCTGTGCACTAGTTTATCCACCGGTGGCTTTGAACTAGTTTGGATTATAGGCTTGAGGGAGAAGGATGAGCACTTACTGCGTGTCAGTGCTTCCCAGAGGGAGCTCCGTGCAATAGGCTACATCTCCTGTGTGCTGCCTGAACAAAACAGCAAATAACAACGTCCACTTTCATCACAGAAATAAAAATGCTCCATTCAGAGAAGGTCAGAAAGCTCCCATTATACGGCCCCACCATGAAATGCTAATTGGCTATGACTGCAAGTGTCCATGGTACCTGCCTCTTCAGTGCACTCCAAAGCAGCAGGACAGGAATATACCAGGTTCCACAAGTTCTGGTATATGGACCAGAGATGATGGACACAGCAGGATAAGGAAAGCTTGGGAGTCGTGAGGAGAGGGGTCCCATTAATGGCATTCGAAGCTGGAAAGGACTCAGAGATATTGGGATATATAAAGTTCCAGGTCCCACAGAATCTGAATTCCAGGGGTAAGCTTTTGAATCTTATTTAGGTGTTCCCCATTGGGTTGGGAACCCCTGACCTAGACCATTCTTATATTTGCAAATTAGGAAATGACGGTCTGGGAGGTCAAATCACTTGTGCCGGATCATAAATCATATTATGCCAGTTAGGACAAGAACTCAAGCTTCTTAACTTGCATACCTGTGCTCTATTCACTCTGCTATGCTAATAGGCAACTGCTATATTCAAAACTTGTACAGGTTTATATATGTGAACTTTTAAAATCAACTACTCCTAGCTTAAAGAGACAGTTAGGGTAGCCATGCACATGTTAGTCAAATATCTGAAGTAAACAGAATGAAGTCTGGGTGATCCCGCCATGCTACTCAGCAACGGCCGTGGGAACGAGCATGCACAGGGAATCAAAGACCACCACTCCACCGGTCCTCATGTGCTCCTCACAGTGGGAGCACTTTCCTGAGCTGGCAGTGGTCCAGGTATTTTTAAAGGCTGTTTGGTCTTCATACAGCATGACCCTGAACTCATGCCAATCATTTTGCCTTATGCTCAGTACATGCCAACTGTCTAGTTCAGAGATGCACTGTGCTGGGCTTAGTGAGACCCACTTCTCAGTAATTGTGACTAACTACACTGTTTGCCTTACTTGCTGAATTTAGAAGCTAACCCTAGAATCAGATGTGAGACTCCACTGTAGTGCTGAGTTTTCCCTGACTGCCTGGCATTGTATAAGATTTGTTTGGAGGTGTTACATAAAAAGAGTCGGCTCCTAATGACTTCCATTACAAAACAGATCCACTGATATGAAGAAGAGACTGATGACTTCAAAGAAAATGATGGAGGATGTTCTTGTCATTGTTAAGAAAACCCACAAACTCCACATTAAAGAATATAAACTTCCACAGCCATTTCTTTTACTCTCTTCTGCAATTCCTTAGGACATAAAGGCTTTAATGTTCAGAAAAATAGTCAAGTAGAGCAGCAATAAAAAGAGTGTAGCAGTATTCAAGGAGAATAATGTCTTGAAAGGAGAGAGGGTCAGTAACCCAGAAGCAAAGTGATACACTCTCAGCAGCCGTGTCCTCACCCTTATTGGCTTTCAACCATTTGGTGATTATAGAAATAACATTCCACATAGAAAATTTCTGTGAAGGAATGATGCAAGAAAAATTAGAAGCATTCTAAAGAATGCTCTAGGGCAGGTGAAATGTAGCAGAAGACAGGCCAGTGGTCATGTCAAATATGATAGGGATAGGCTACTGGCCAGTCAAAGCGGCTCTGACTTTGTGTCTGCAGCTCCTACAATGAGGGGCTCCTATGCACGTCAATCCTTCCATGAGCGGGTCATGCAAGGAAAGATCCAGGGTCAGCACTTCTGGATGCACTAGCGTAAAGAGTTGTGAGCCCAAAGATCCGTGGAGGGTATTCTGACATCTCTTATAATTACAGTATTCGTATGCATTTAGGGAAAATGTATTTCTTTGCAACGAAAAAATATTCTGATTTTTACTCTCTGGTTTGAATGAGTACCAAAGCATATATGAAAAGTAAAATATAAGCTAAAGGCTCTTAGTTTCCAAATATGTTATGGAATTTTCAGTTCTTTAAGTCTGTCATTTGCATTATGCACTGAAGTTTAGCTTTGTGTACATTTCCACTTTGTGATTCTTGGTTGCTTGGAATGCAGAGTGAAATGAAAAAACAAACCAGAATCTCTATGCGGCTTCTTTCATACTGCAAAAATATATTGTTTATTTTACATTTAAAAATATTTCATTCTATTTTAATTCCAACGGGTCATTTAAGGATACATCCAGTGGACAGATATATTTCAATCTTTCTTTCTTTTTAATGTTTATTTAATTTTGAAAGCGCGACAGAGCACAAGCAGGGGAGGTGCAGAGAGAGAGGGAGACACAGAATCCGAAGCAGGCTCCAGGCTCTGAGCTGTCAGCACAGAGCCCGACGCAGGGCTTGAACTCACAAATCCCGAAATCATGAGCCAAAGTAGGACGCTTAACCAACTGAGCCACCCAGGCGCCCCTTTTTTCAATCTTTCTAACACCATGAAAGACAAGTGAACAAAACATCTCCAAGATGCTAACACCACTAGGCTTGTCTGTAAAGCAACACCCGGAGTTGCCCTCACATACTCCCCATCCCCATTCTGATCCCCAAGTTTAAAAATGACCTTGGTGTGACTAGCATCTTGGGAGGCAGAATTCCACTCTTTTCACACTGAATCAGGTGCCTGTGGCAGCAGAGAGATCCTGTAACACCTCCTGTGTGACCTGCCCCGAGCCCCCCCAGGGTGCCTGTTCATGGGCCATCTCCCTTTCCCAGCTGCACCACCCACCGTGGTCACCAGTGCTAAACCATGTCCTACAGGACCTTCTGACTCTGGCACAGAGCTTAATACAGTCGAGAATGCCAAAAAAAAAAAAATTCTTTGTTCAGTGACAACTCCAACACTACCCTCTAAGATGGTAAGCCCTTCCTCAAGCAATATTCTTAGGCAATCTGTTGATCACTCAAGGTTTCCATTGTCTGGACCTGTAGGGCAATGTAGAGGTAGGGCTGCAACAACTGCATCTCGTCCCTTTCCCTCTCCTTGGAGGACATTGAAGTCTTCTGGATAGGGTTAAAACTCTTGCTGAGAAATCCTGAAAGGTCTGCTGCCCAACACAGGGTCTCCACTGGACATCTATGTGTTGACATCCACAGATCTATGGCCAGATAGGACCCAAACACTGGGACAGGGTGAGAATATGTTTTGCTTTATTGTCAAACCACCTGAGGTATGCCATGACTTTTAGAAGTTAGTATGCATTTGCATTAAGTGCCAGTAACTTGGAACAGAGCAGTGCCTTGATGAGATACAATCTCCCAGTGTCTGTAATAGGATAACTAAGACCACCCTGTCACATTTCATTTCAATAACTGTGAACAGTAGCAAATGAAGTCATTTAGCTATGATGAGAAAATAATCTGCAAAACTGTTCTGAGCTAGCATCAGACACCCAAACATCGAATTTTAGAACAAAGTAAATGAATTCTGCCCTCACACCTCCAGAAGGTAGAGCACACAGGATAAGCACTTCAACAAGGAACATTTAAAACAGATAATATCATTAAGACTGTAAGTACATCTTGAAATGTATTATTTTTCCTTGATAAGTCTATCATGTAAATCTGTAATTAGGGACTTCTAAAATAGCTAACTTTTTTTAAACACAATATGCTGTAATTGTCTATTAAGTCAATGAGTACTTAGGGACTCTTAAAACTGCTGATTACTTGCTTGCTGGATTTTGGAAGAACAAGTACTAAAGACTCCTTATAAAATTATCTTTAGAAAAGAAGGAAATTGAAAATGTGCTGTTACCTGGCTAAATTAATCTTTTTTTTTTTTTCCTCAGAATGACATCTATCCATCATCAGATTGATTATTCCAGATCAGGACTAGAACCACACTAAGTCTTATTTAATAATTTATGTGACTTTCCATCTCCAACAGAAAAAAAAAACAAAACTTTTCTAGTTCCACAGGGTCCCAAATGTTCATCAAAGGGGCTTCATTAATCATTCAGTTCTTACTGCAGATTTCATTATTTTTTTCTCACTTACCAGGATAAACCACGTGCCAGGACATTTGGTATATTTACAAGTCATTCTGTTATATTTATACATCAGCTGAGTAATGAACCAAATGGGAAAATGAGCTATATTCCTTCTCGAGTTATGTTCTATTATGCTTGTTTATGCTTAACAGTTAAATAAATTAGCAATGTTCACAAGGTCTTTAATACAAATAATAATAAAGGTTATAGATACTATTACTACTGTTTGTAATACTATGCTATTAATGTGCAATTTAACTTCATAATAATGCTATGTTTAATTTATTTGGTAATCAAGCATCATAATTACTTCCAAATATAAATCAAACAGAAGCTAAAGAAAGAACAATGACAAAATTATTCAGACATGGAAGCCAGCTAGGAAATCTTCTTTTTCTGCCTGTCAACTTCCTACTCGTGGAAGTTCTCTTTGTTAGCAGTGGGAGTGTTTCAGCCTATCTTTCTGCTACTAGGCCGGACTGGACTAATTCCACAGCTACTACTCAAGAATTCCCTCCATAAAGGTGGCAGGTGAGAGCCCAAGGTGGCCTCTAGAGATGCTTTGGCATAAGTGATTAACCAACTCTTAGAGAAATAAACAGATAAATAAGAAATACTGGCAGACACAACACTCTTCATCCTTCCACCTATAAGCTTACAGTGTCATGGGGACTACTGACAAAACACAAGGAAACAGATCCTTAAAATGACTGCATATTATGAAATGCACTATGGAGAAAAGGAAGTGGTGAAATGGAAGTGGTGGTTGTTCTTTAGGTTATGTGGCCAGGCAAGGCCTTTCTCAGAAGGGACCATTAGAGATGAATTCTAAAGAGTATGAAAGTGTCATCTATTAGAAGAGCAGATAGACCATTCTGGACAGAGACAAGAGCATACGCAAAGGTCCTGGGGTGTAAATAATTTGTGTTTAAGAAATTTAAAGAAATGGGGTGCCTGGGTGGCTAAGTTGGTTAAGCGTCCAACTTCAGCTTAGGTCATCTTCTCACAGTTCGTGGGTTCAAGCCCCGCGTTTGGCTCTCTGCTGTCAGAGTACAACCCACTTCAGATCCTGTCCCCTTGGCTCTGCCCCTCCCCTCCTTGTGTGCATGCATGCATGCTCTCTCTCTTTCTCAAAAATAAATAAACATTTAAAAAAAGAAATCGAAAGAAAGAAGTGCATGGAGGAGATGAGAGGTGAAAGGAAGACTAAGTCAGAGGTGTGTGTACTCACATTCCTTCTTCTTGCATTTCCTCTTCTGTTCACATTCCCCCCTCATTAGACTAGCACTGGGGTGGGCATTTGTTTATGAATAGGGAGCTAGTCAGCTATTTGCTTCCTTTGGTACACTACGGGGTAGCTGCACATCTTTAGGAAAAGATCCCACATGGCAGAAGGTAACGACATAGCAGTGGCCAGTGGCCAAGTTAATGAGCCCAAGGCCATACCTCTGCTTTTCTTTTTCATGGACCAATCTAAGTTATTTATTTAAGCCATCTCCTGCCATAAGCAAAGGGATGGAAATTAGTATGCTGTTCATCATTTGATACGAGTAAGGAAGGTGAGCTTAAGGTCCTATATACTTTTCTGGTCCATGTGCAGAGTCATGATCCACACGAGTGCTGTGGTCCCCAATGGGTAGCGGTCCAGGTTCTCTTTATGCATCTTCATAGCCAGTTGGAAGTGGATTCACATGACAGTTAGGAATAGAGTATGATTACCATCTCCCCAGGGAAAGGACGTGGACTTGATGAGGAGATAGGGGTAGGGATGAACTCTGGTTTTTCGTGCTCTGCATGATGTGATTTCAGGAAGACATTCAGCACGCACACTCCCACACTGGGGAGTGCTAGAAGGAGGTGAGGGCCTTCCACACATGAGGTGAGTCATCCTCACTGTGGGTGCCCCTTGACATGGACTGCCCCAGCTATGTGCCCGACTGCCCCAGCAGCCCAGGCACCTGGGGCAAAGCTGCCACTGCCATTTTCAACCTGGACCTTGATAAGCCCGAGGCCATACTTCTGTGTTGACACAACTTGTGTGGGACACAGAAGAGACCCAGAAGTTCTCCTATGCCTCAGTAAGGAGGCACAGGGTCTAGGTGAGCAAGAGCCTGGCCTCAAGACAAAGCCACATAAAGAGAGATTTGGGGGGGAGGGGGGTGCCTGGGTGTCTCAGTTGGTTAAGTGTCCCACTCGTGGTTTCAGCTCAGATTATGATCTCACAGTTTGTGAGTTTGAGCCCCACATCCGGCTCCACGTTGACAGTGTAGAGGCTGCTTGGGATTCTCTCTCCGTCTACCTCTGCCCCTCCCCTGCTCATGCTCTCTCTCAAAAATAAATAAATAAAAACTTAAAAGAGAGAGAGAGAGAGAGAGAGAGAGATTTGGGGACTGGAGCAAACAGTTGGGATCACATGACTTGGGGAAGTCTCTTGAGGCACTAACCTGGCAAATTCCTCCCAGGTCCAATCAGGATTGCTCCTTATGGACAAGTAGGGCTCATCCTCTTCCCTGGACGCAGCTGCACACCCTGTGGGCTGTCAATTACCACCAATGATGTGCAGTTACTGCAGACCCTCCATGTATGAGACTGCACTGCACGGCAGTGTAATCTAGTTTTACTTTTTGCCACCCTCTTCGAAGCCATCACGCTTCATGCAACACCGCTGATGCTGCAAAACAGAGGAGGTGCCCCTTTCTGGAAACCCAGACTCAGCAGCTCCACAGGCCCGTCCGAGGCTGGGGTGAACACCTTCCTGTCTAAGTGAGGGGGAGGGGGTGGGGAGACTGATACAATCATAAGGGAATATATTGTAGGGTTCAGGCAAGTCAGAAAGTGCATCGTGATCAGGACTAGACACCCACTTCTGTCTGGAACAGGTGCTGCAAACCACTGCATCCACACCTGCACGTGGTAGGCTGGGGCACGACGAGCAGTGAGTATTGTCAGGTTCGTGTCGTACAGTCACATCTCTGGTAACTCCTAAGGATAAAGCACTTTTCTGAGGTTTGCTTGGGCTTCCTGAGCATATGGATCACATCCTCTCTTGCATCTACTTATTTTTATATCCACGCTGAGAGAGCAGCTCCGTTCCCCTCAAGTTTGTGGGCACAAATGGTGAAGCCAACTGTGTCCGACAGGATGGCACCAGCATCGAGGGTCCTCACCCTGGGGGGCTGAGTGGCCGGCCCTGTCACTCCACACTCCCACCAGCACTTGTCTCTGCATGGCGGTTGCCATTTCAGAAAAAAAAAAAAAAACAAACAACTTCATATGTACCCTGGCGAGAAAAGTCTATAGTTATCAGGTGGCACATCCAAATCTAATTTATTTAAAAAAAAAGGTTCTCTGTTCTCCACTAGATCTACCATATTAGAGGCATTGGAGCCAGTCATATTTTTATGTTATTATTTTTATTCCTACTTTAAAACATTAGCAAAGCATTTCCACGCAATCAGATATTTTATTCTGTCAAGCTCCGATTTCTAAAACAGTGTTTACAACAAGGGCTGAAGGAGCAGGAAGGGGGAACTAAGTACAGGAGGATTACGTTTATAAAATGTACAAACTGAGGCAAACACCAAGCAAATTGGACACATATTCACCAAGGCCCCACCCTGCAGGAAGGACACAGGCTGAATCATCCCAGCCCATGGTAGGAAGGAGCACGTGGGGCGTGGGGCAGGAGACAGCGCCACCAACTGGCTCATCACATCCTGGACTCTTCTACAAGCATTTTCTGACTTGCATTTACCACCTGCAAGAGCGCGCACATTCCAAGGAGCAAAGGTGAGTAACACAAAAACCCTGCTCCACGGGATCTTGTAGGCTAAAAGGGAAGCCATCCATTCACTTGCTCATTCATTCATTCATTCCTTCATTCAGGCCTATGTCTTCAGCTCCAAGTCTGCATTACTCTTTGGAGGTGGTATAGACTGTGCAATGGAAGACCAACAGGGGCACGGGTCCCTGCCACCATGGGAGAGGTATTCTAGTAATGGAGAAGGGGTGACAACAGAAACAAATAAGCATATTGTATTACGCTGGCCTGTGACATGTGGCATCCAAAACACAAAGACATCTGAGGAGTTAGAGAATGGCAGAGTTGTTGTCCGTGGACAGCTTGGGCAGAGAAGTCATCTCTGGGAGGGGATACCTGAACAAGCCCAGGGAGCATGTGGCAGCACAAAGTTCCAATCCAAGGGGACAACAGAGGCAGCAGTGGCAGTAAGGCTGGTGTGCTGCAGATATGGTGAGGGCCAGAGCGGCAGGCGCCCCTTGAGCAAAGACAAGAGTGGAAATCCCTGCTAGGGGCCCCTGGGGCATTCGAGGGGTAAGTAAAGATAGCGTAGGATGGCAGGGGTGGAGACGATTCATCTCCCTGGGGATGTCACATGAAATTTGGGAGAGAAGGTCACCCACCTTCTGCCCAAATGCTAGCAGATAAGCACTAGGCACAAGGAATATAGACCCTACCCAGAGGCAAGAAGCTGAGAGTGTAGACTAAGAAGAGAGGTAGAAGGAGATGTGAAAAAATACCATTGCTAAATCAGGGATAAAAGAAGGGAAAACTGTGTTTCACAAAGAAGGCTCAGGTGAGCGGCCGGTTTATATCCATTTGGTTTGACAACGACAAAGCTAGTGAACAACTCAGTAAGAATACTTTCATTTCACTGTGGTATGTTTTCGACTGTGATATTGTGATTTACAATAAGAAATATATACTTAGTCTTCCTCCTTGTCTTGGCACAGAGCTCCTAAAACCCTTGCAATTGCTTGCCAAGAGAGCAATAGAGGTCTTTTGTTATGCTAATGATGCGAGTTTGGGAAAGCACCTAAGGCTGGAGGCTGACTGCCAGTGCAGCCAACCAGTGATTACAGGACTGGAACTTTCCCTCCCACTCCTGGAGATGGGGAGGGCTGGAAAATTGAGTTCAACACCAATGGTCAATGATCTAATCAACTGTGCCCATGGAATGAAGCCTCTATTAAAAACCAAAGGATAAGGTTCCTCTGAACCTTACCAGCCACTGGGCTGGGAGACATATGGAGACTTGTGGAGAGTGTCTAGTCTGGAGAGAGCACAGAAGCTCTGTGTCCCTTGCCCTATGCATCTCTTCCATCTGGCTTCTATTCCTGAATTACATTCTTTTATAATAAACAGATCATCTAATAAGTAAAATGTTTTTCTGAGTTCTGGGAGACACTCTAGCAAATTAATTGAACCCAAGCAGTGGGTCATTGGAACCTCTGATCTATATAAAGCTAGAAGCACAGGTGATGACCTGGACTTATGACTGGCATCTGAAGTTGGGGGTTGGAGCAGTCTTGTAGGACTGAGCCCTTACCCTGTGGAGCCTGACGCTTACTCTAGGTAAGCACTGTCAGAATGGAGTTGAATTGCAGGACACCCAGCCAGTGTTGAAAAATTGCCTGGTGTCAGGAAAAAAGTGACACATCAGAATTAGGTGCAGAATTGCAATGTATTCAAATTTTTATTTTAAGGAACAGCAAAGTTCTTTAGTTCAGTTTAATGGGGCTTATAGGGAGTGCTAATCTTAAATCTAAATCAGTAATTCTAAATGTTTCAAACTATCCTAAACATTAGTCAATATTCACTCAGAGATCAGCAACCCCTTTATGGATAGTATAATTATAACAAGTACCTAGAAGAAAACCACACTGGTTATTTAAGTTTTAGGAAATAAAGTCAACTTCCAATTTTCTAGATCAATGAAGAGAAATGGCATGGGAAGCAAATGTGCCTGCACTCTTCACCCCAGCCCTACTATTTTACTGAAAGGCCAGCATGAGCCAGACAACTGAAAGCAGCCATTAAGGTACTTAATCACAAGGTTGCTCAATCCTCAGTCGGTTAAGCATCCGACTTTTGATTTCCGGTCAGGTCACGGTCTCACAGTTTCATGAGTTCAAGCCCCATGTTGGGGTCTGCGCTGACAGCGCAGATTCTCCCCCTCTTCTCTCTGCTGCTTCCCTGCTCGCACTCTTTCTGCCTTTCTCAAAAATTAAAAATAAATAAATAAATAAATAAATAAATAAATAAATAGGTATTTAAACACGCAAGCCTGCAAGTCTTTGCAGAGGCAAAGTAACTTGCTCGGAGACACAGAGTCAGCCAGAGTAGAATGAAAATTTAAATCCAAGATTTTTCTAGCTCCAAAGTCCATCATCTTACTTCTCAAATTTGGTGAATTTCCAAAGCAAGAACTATTGGAAATCCCATTGCCCAATGGGGTAGGTAGTCTAGGTAGCTAATTCACAATATAATAAAAGAAATGAGATCTATTAAAAGAAATTTAGCATCAAATGTGACTGGGATTACAGTTTCCAAATGATCTGACTGAAAAGATTGTCAAAAGGCAATTCTGTAGAAGACCGAGGTAGGCATGGTTTTTTGGTTCTGGTGTTTTTAAACCTTTTCAAAGACATTCAGGGAATGCAAAGCACAACAGAAAGCTCTTGACACCTTAGTGCTTTATCTTAGGTATTTAATTTTGATTCTAAGGGTAGAAAAAGTCCACCATGAAAGACTATGCATAAGATAAAACAGACAAATCATGCCTTAATGGCATGAGAAAAGGAGAGTTTCATCTGACGGTGGAACACTGGGTGAACTGCAGCTGAGCTGGGTGTGGTGGGTAGGAGGAAATCCGCACCCAGCCATACAAACTGGTGCTCTGAATGGGAACTCTGAACTTTTCATTCTCAAGTGGCTTTTCACAGTTAACCTTTTCAATAACTTACATTAGGCCTCAGAGACTGAATGCTATGAATTATTGAATGTTATGGTCTTTGCAAAAATACACTGTACATTTTTGCAGAAGCTTGGGCTATATAACATGCATTATACCTTGGTTCAATGTCTGCAATGAGTATAAATATATGAATTAAATGGCATTAGAAAAATAGAAATGAACTAAAGTAATTAGAAAAAATGGAAACGAACTAAAGTAACTACCACTCACGTAGAAAAACAAAATTTTAATAAATCGAATAAAATTTGTACTAGAGCCAACAGATTCTAATTTTACTTATGCTTGTGCCATTTCCATCTCTAAAGGGGCCACCATTTTCCCTCCACTGGTCCAGATGCTCTGTGCTCTTCTGGGCCCAGGTCAACACCATTCTTAGAGGCCTGGCTGGACTAGCCCTGTGTCATTCTGCTCTCTCTTTAAAAACACATTTAGAAACATAGCAATGTACATTTAGTTTTCACTCATTCATCAGCAGCTATAAGATTTTATTCTATTTCATATATTTGCAAACTACAGCTCCCTCAAACATAAATGGGAAGCTCATGGAAGAAAAAATTCATTATATATATATATATATATATATATATATATATATATATATATAGTTTTTTTCTTCCTCTGCTTCCAAAGCATTATAATACTGAGTCAAGGGAAAAAGAACCAAGGGAAAAATATTCATAACAAAATATAGATGAGAACATGGATTTAAAAGGTGTCTTCCTCATATTTTCTTTTAATTGTTCTTATTTTCACAGAGTACCACTACCAGGCAACCTGTGTGATGCTTTTTGTAAAATTTCACTAGACTATATCAATAAAATAGATAAAGTTCAAGTTGGGTACAGCCTCCATAAAATGGTAGAATACATAAGATGACCTCTAAGATTTTTTTCCAAACCTTAAATTTTTAGTATTCTTTGCAATGTTTGATCTATAAATCTATTGTATCATATACAATAAAGTACTGAGGCAATTGTTGAGTCACATAAATATAACAAAAGTAAAACAAAAGAGTGTAAAAAATATATGAAAGTTAAAATATCTGAAAATACCTTAAAATACTTGCAAATTAATGTCGGTAAGGGACTTCATCTGCTCGTATATGAGAAAACGCTGTGTGTGGTTTTATAGATCTATGTAGACACAATTACTTTGATCTGATTTTCAAAGATCCTGGACATTAGAACTTTAGTTTGAATTATATGAGTAAATAAGATCAACTCTTCGACTTAATATAGCACTCAGCAATAAAAACTGATTTGATTTGGTTGATTATGCAAACACGATCCATAAAAGACATCAGAATAGGATGCTACACGTAATTCCTACTGTAGAACAAGTGTTCCTACCCGCTCCTTACCACCCAGGAATTTGACACCAGCTGAGGGGGTGACTTTTCTGTAAAGAAAGCTAATATATGGAGGAATGTATAGAAAGTGCTGTATTGGCTTCAAAATCTTATAAGGCCAATGGTCAAGGTGTTAGGAGTAATTCTGTTTGGGATAAATGAAATAATTCTGCTTTGGGAAGAGTAAGGTATGGCAGCGAGTAAAGCACAGATTGTGAAGCACCTTGTGTATGTGCAAAGAAAGGAGCCTGTCAGATACTGGATGCCAAGGGAGAGCTTTAAGAATGGAAACCCATGTCAACTATACTTCAACAAAAAAAGAATGGAGATAATGAGGTCAGATTTGAGTTTTATACAGACAATCACAGGAAAGACATCAGCAAAGATAATCATGAAGCTGTTGCAACTGTCAACAGACCTTCACACTTTGTTTTGTTAGATATCTTGACCAAAACATTCGTTTCTACTTTCCAGTGGGGAAAAAATAATTCAGTGATTGATAAATAAATAAATAAATAAATAAAAGAATACATTTTGGAGTAGCATTGTGTGTATGTTGGGGGATGTTACAATTACAATTAATAATGATTTATCCAAACAATTTATAACAAAAAAGCAAGCACAGCAGTAAATGAATATCCTGGCCAACTGGAGGTAGCCAATTCTCCCAAATTATAGGGATTCCAATTACCTTAAAAATGAATACAGAAAATGGGAATCTTGTAATATTGCCAAAAAAACAGGGAAGTCAAACTTAAGAAATTTTGATAACTGAAGGTATTTTTTAAAAGCCACATCAAGAGAGGTGAGAGGAGCAACGAAGTGGTCCAGTCAGGATCCACACTCCCAGCACAACAGCCCACAAGCAGGAAGGATATGAAAAACACAGAGATCCTCCCTGAGGAGCAAAAGGTTCAAGTCCCCATCAGGCACCCCCTGTCCTGAGGACCCACACCAGGACGAAGAGCCCCCATAATGTCTGGCTTTGCAAATCAATAAGGCTTAACTCTAGGAAAGCCAGAGAACTCTAGGAAACCAAGACTCTACTCTTAAAGGGCAGGCGCACAAGCACACTCAGTCGGAGACACAGCATAGAGGCAGCCCTTTAAGAAGCACCTGAACCATAATCTCCATCATAATGGAGACTTACTGACTCAGTCTAGGACATATGCCAGAGGGGCAGGGATCTGTAGGAACTTTCTGGAGGAAAAGAAGCACAGGGGGGCACCATTTTTCTTACCCTCCTTCTACCATGGTGACTGAGAGCTGGCAAGTGCCATTTCTGATGCTGTCCATCAACCCTGCCAACACTAGTCATCCTGTCCTGGTGATCCTCTGAAGGTCTGCTCTGCCCAACATGCCCCTCCAAACCAGCTCCCCCTCTGCCACATTGGCAGGCAGCCTCAACTGGGTTTGGCACTCCCCCAAAGTGGTTCCTGCCCCCACTGCACCCAGCAGGTGGCCTTAGCTGGGACCAGCATCACCAAAGGAAACTCCCAGGGGTCTCCTGGGTGGCTCAGTCAGCTGGGTGTTTGACTCTTGATTTCAGCTCAGGTCATGATCTCACAGTTTATGGGATCGAACTACGTGTTGGGCTCTCTGCCGACAGCGTGAAGCCTGCTTGGGATTGTCTCTCTCTCTCTGCCCTTCCCCTACTAGCATGCTCTGGCTCTCTCTCTCTCAAAATAAATAAACTGAAAAGAAGTAACATTGATATAAAATTTTTAAAAATTTAAAAAATAAAAGCAACTCCCAGAAAAGGGTACACCAGAACCAGAATCAAACCAGGAAATGCAGAGGTGTCCCCCTACAGCAGCTCCAGCCCTGATGCACCTGGTGAGCAGTCACAGCCTGGACTGATGCACCTCAAAATGGCTCCCACCCTCACGGGATGGGGGTATGTATCTACAACAGTCACAGCCCAGACACAAGAGAAGACACATGCAGCCCACAAAGGCGACACCCTGGGAACCTGGTTCTGGTGAGCAGAGAAGATTGTGCTTCTGAGCCCTACAGGACACCTTCTATATACAGCCACTTTTTTAAGACTGGGAGACATACTGACCTACCTAATATAGAGAAATGAACACAGATTGGCAGGCGAAATGAGGAGACAGACAGAGAGAGAGAGAGAGAGAGAGAGAGAGAGAGAGATGTTCCAAGTCAAAGAACAAGACAAAAATCTCAAAAAAAAAAAAAAAAGAATTAAATGAAACAGGTATACGCAATCTACCTGATAAAGAGTTCAAAGTCATGGACATAAAGATCCCACACTTGAAAACAGAGTAGATGAATACAATTAGAACTTCAAAAAAGAAATAGAAAATATAAAAACGAATCGATTAGAGCTGAAGAATACAATAACTAAAGTGAAAATTACATGAGATGGAATCAACATCAGATTAGAGGATACTGCCAAATGGATCAGCAATCTGGAAGACAGGGTAGTGGGAATCACCCAAGCAGAACAGCTAAAAGAAAAAAGAATTAAAAAAAATAAGAAGAGTTAAGGGATCTCTGTAACAACAAACTAATGTTCACATTATAGGGGTCCCAGAAGGAGAAGAGAGAGAAAAGGGGGTGGAAAACTTACTTGAGGAAATGAGAGCTGAGGGATGTCTGGGTGACTCGACTGGTTGAGCATCCGACTCTTGATTTCAGCTCAAGTCATGGTCTCATGGCTTGTGAGTTTAAGCCCCGTGTCAACCTACAGCTCAGAGCCTGCTTGGGATTTTGTCTCCCTCTCTCTCTGCCCCTCCCAACTCGTGCTCATGCACTTTCTCTCTCCCTCTCTCTCTCTCTCTGTCTCAAAAATAAATAAATAAATGTTAAAAAAAAGAAATAATAGCTGAAATCTTCCCTAACCTGGGGAAGGAAACAGACACCCAGGTCCAAGAAGCACAAAGGAACCCAAGGAGGCCCACACCAAGACACATAGTAACTACAGAGGCAAAAATTAAAATTAAAGAGATGATCAACTAATTACATAGAAGAGAACACCCATTAGACTATCAGCTGATTTTTCAGCAGAAACTTTTCAGGCCAGAGGGAATGGCAGGATATAGTTAAACTGAAAGGGAAAACCCAACAACCAAGAATACTCTACCTAGCGAGGTTACCATTCAGAATTGAGGACAGGGAAAGCATTTCCCAAACAAACAAAAGTTAAAGAAGTACATCCCCACTAAAGCTCCACACAAGAAACGTTTAAAAGGACTTATTCAAGCAAAAAATAAAAGGTCATAAATAGAAGAAAATTGTTAAAGAAAAATTTGCAGTGAGAAAAGAAAATATAGTAAAGGTAATGGATCAAACACTTATAAAGATACCATGGAGGTTAAAAGACAAAAGTAGTAAAATAAACTATATCTACAATAATTAGTTGAGGGATATACAAAATAAAAAGATATAAAATATGTCAAAAACAAAACATAACAGAGAGGAGTAAAAATGCAGAATGCATTCAAATTTAAGAGATCATCAACTTAAAATAGACTTCTGTATACACAGGGTATTATAATATGAACCTCATGGTAACCACAAAACAAAAACCTATAATACATACACATGCAAAAGAGAGAGAGACAGAAAGAGAGAGAGAGAGAGAGAGAGAGAGAGAGAGAGAGAGAGAGAGAAGACGTTCCTGAGTGGCTCAGTTAGTTGAGCATTTGACTCTTGATTTTGGTTCAGGTCATGATCCCAGGGATGTGGGATCAAGCCCTTTGTCAGGCTCTGTGCTGAGCATGAAGCCTGCTTGAGATTCTCTCCCTCTCTCTCTCACTCTCACTCTCACTCTTTCTCTCTCTCTCCCCCTCTGTCCCTCTTCCCAACTCTCTCTGTCTCAAATATAAATAAATAAATAAATAAATAAATAAATATCCAAATATAACACTAATAAAAATCATCAAACCACAAGGGAAAAGAGCAAGAAAGGAACAGAGAAGAAATACAAAAACAACCAGAACACAATTACTGAAATAGCAGTAGGTACATACCTATCAATAATTACTTTAAATGGACTAAACGCCCAATCAGAAGGCAAAGGGTGGCTAAATGGACCAATAAAACTCACATGACCCATCTATATGCTGCCTATAAGAGACTTAGTTCAGACCTAAAAAACACAGACTGAAAGTGAAGGAATGGAAAAAGATAGTCCACACAAATGGAAATTAAAAGAAAGGAGGGGTAGCAATACCCCCTGTCATATAACAGAGAAAATACACTTTAAAATAAAGATCATGACAATAGACAAATAGCGCATTACATAGTAATAAAGGGATAAATCCAACAAAAGTCTAACAATTGTAAACATGTATGCACCCAACATAGAATTACCTAAATATATAAAGCAAATATTAACAGACATAAAGGGAGAAATTGACAATAATACAATAATAGTAGGAAACTTCCATACCCCATTTACATCAGTGGATATAGCATACAGACAGAAAATCAATATGGAAACAGTGGCCCTAAACAACACAGTAGATCACATAGACCTAATAGATATATTCAGAACATCCCATCCCCAAACAGCAGAATGTATGATCTTTTCAATTGTAGATGGAACATTCTCTAGAATAAACCACATGTGGGGCGCCTGGGTGGTTCAGTCAGTTTGGCTTCTGACTTCAGCTCAGGTCATGATCTCACAGCTGGTGGGTTCGAACCCCACGTCAGGCTCTGTGCTGACAGCTTGGAGCCTGGGGTCTGCTTCGGATTCTGTGTCTCCCTCTCTCTCTCTGGCCCTCCCCTCTCATGCTCTCTGTCTCTCTCTCTCAAAAAATAAATAAACATTTTAAAAAACTTAAAAAAAAAGAATAAACCACATGTTAGGTCACAAAAGAAGTCTCAATAAATTTAAGAAGATTGAAATCATATGAAGCATTTTTCCAAACACTAGAAATAAATTACAAGGGGAAAAGAACTATACATGTAGACCTAAATATAAGACCCGAAATCATGAAAATTGTAGAAAACATGGGCAATAAACTGCTAAACATGGGTCTTAAGCAATAATTGTTTTGGATTTGTCTCCTCAGATAAGGGCAACCAAAACAAAAATAAACAAATGAAATTGAACCTACCTAAAAAGCTTCTGCATGGGGAGGGAACCCATCAACAAAATGAAGACAACCTACTGAATGGGAGAAGATATATGCCAAAAGTACACCCAATAAGGGGTTAATATCCAAAATATATTTAACAAAATTCACACAACCTACACCAAAACCCCCAAACAAATCCAATTAAAAAATGGGCAGAAAACCTCAATAGATATTTTCCCAAAGAAGACATCCAGATGGCCAACAGACACATGAAAAGATGTTTAATATCACTAGTCATCAGGGAAATGCAAATCGAAACCACAATGAGATAATATCTCACACTAGCCAAAATGGCCAGTATCAAGAATACATGAAATAGCCAGTGCCGGTGAGGTTGTAGAGAAAAGGGAGTCCTTGTGCACTCCTGGTGGGAACATAAACTGGTGCAGCCACTATGGAAAAAGTATGGAGGTTCCTCAAAAAACTAAAAATAGAACTACCATATCAGCCTGCATTTCCACTTCTAAGTATTTATGTGAAGAAAACAAAACGTTAACTCAAAAAGTGATATGTGCTCCTATGTTTATTGCAGCATTATGTACAGTAGTCAAGATATGGAAGCAGCCCAAGTGCCCATTAACAGATGAATAAAGAAGATGTGGCACATATATATAAAGTGGAATATTACTCACTCATAAAAAGATTGAAATCTTGCCATTTGCAACAACAGGGACCTAGAACGTATTATGCTGAATTAAATAAGTCAGAGAAAAAATAAATACCACATAATTGCACTCACGTGTGGAATCTAAACAAACAAAACTAAACAGAAACAGACTCATAAATACAGAGAAAAAACTGATGGTTGCTAAGGGGGAAGGGATTGGGGGGTGGGTGAAATAAGTAAAGAGGATTAAGAGGTACAAATTTCTAGTTATAACACAGGTCATGAGGATATCAAGTACAGCATAGGGAATATAGTCAATAATACTTTAATAACTTTGTATGGTGACAGATGGTGACTACACTTACAATGATCACTCTGTAGTATATATAAATGTCAAATCACTACAATGTATACATGTGTCAACTATAATTAATGTAAATAAATGTAAGTAAATAAATGAATAGAAAGAAAGTAAAAGAAAGTAGGGAGGGAGAGAGGGAGAGATAGAGGGAGGGAGGGAGAGAGGAAGGAAGGAAGGAAGGAAGGAAGGAAGGAAGGAAGGAAGAAATGAAAACATTTGGAAAACTCTAATCACATTAATTTTAGCACAATTTCAGGTTTTGTAATCCTTAATAAATCACATAATTTCATGTAAAAATGATAATCTATAGACTGTGATATCATTTCCTGACAGCAGCCAGCACCAATTCAGGACATACTTTGGGGCTAGGTAGTTTTTAAAGTATTGTGTGCATTTATCTCATTTATCATTATACATTTTTGAGATAGGCACATAATATTATTATCTCCATTTCCTAGATGAGGAAACAGGCATAGACTCAGTCACACAGCTATGTGAGCAGTAAAACTGAGGTTCAAATCCAAGCACTCTGACTCCAGGTTCCACATTTCTAACTGATAGACTATATTGCCTCTAGAACCTGAATTTTGAGATCTTAGGCTTTTCAGGAGGATGTATGCAACTCACTAACTAGCAGTCTGCAAGTCACTGAACTTTGATGAGAGATCAAATGCAATGGACCTGGGAGGGAGCAGGCAGGGGTCAGAGATAGATTTTGGAGAAATTAAGTTAGAGGATCAATAAGACTTGGTGACTGATTGTACATGGGGTGTGGGGTGTTGGAAGGGTTGGGGGGGCAAGTCCAGGATGACTCTGCTTAAGAAGTAGGAACTTTGAAAGCAAGTAGGAACTATAGTAGAAAAGCAAGATTTTTGGCTTGGGATGGAGTTCAGTTTGATCCATAGACTTTGGGATATTTATGAGACACTCAGTTTGAGAAGCTGGTTAAGGAGTTTGACAAGGGAGCAGGTAATGGATGAGATGGAGTGGAGTCAAGAGAGGGTGTCCCTGTCCCTGGAATGCTGACCCATTCCTACTTACACTGAGACCATTCCTACTTGAGAAAGTTACTGTGTGAGGGATAGATGTGTGCACGTCCATGTGGGAAAAGGGGGAGGTTAACATAAAATGAGAAACATCTCCCTGACATACTGGGATGTGAAATCATGGAGAGTTAAAAGTGGAAATCAGAAAACACACACACACACACACACACACACACACACAGAGCACAAATCCTAACACTTTTCCCCCAACATGGAACTGACCATGGTCTCTGGGTTTTACATTCTGTATGTACAGACTCCACACTTGCTAACACACTCTAAGTTAAGTAAGGACCTGCACCTTCTTAACTTTGTAGTTTTTGAAGCACCCAGCACAATGTAAAGATGTCATGTTAGCAAGTCGGGAACGCTTCTCACTTCTATAAGTTCAGGAATTCTTCTCACTCCTATAAGTTAAGGAACTACTTCAAAGATGCAATTAGTACTTGAGGTTCTAGCATCATGGGGCTGGCTCAATATAAGATAACCTCATTAACAGAATAATACGCTCGCCGTTATCCCAAGAAACCAACAGAAAAACACCAGAAGCAGTGAGGGAACAAAACAAACAAAAGAATGGAGAGCCTGCATATGTGTCTGGAACCAGCTATTAGTCATGTCAGCCTCATCTGGTAGAAAGAATCCTTCAGACAAAAGAATGAGATATTTTGGTTCAAGGTTCATTAAAATTTAGAGTGGTTAATTTCCTCTTTAACTTTAAGTAGCCAGAAAGAAAGAAATAATGAAAATACCAATATAACAGAGGACTTTTTTCAACTAATTTTTTTAATTGCTGAAATTTAAAATATCTATTTTTTTCTAAAACTTTTTGAAATATAATCTATAAAAGAAAATTAATTAAGATGGGATGTTTAAAAAAAAAAAAAAACCAAAATGCACGTCAGCTAAAATCAATGGCCCAAGTTCAATGGATTTGGACTGGGTTAAGTTTCCCAAACTAAAATGTAGAAAATAAAGATTCTCCTAGACAACACTATCAAAATAATTCCTTAATTATTATTATAACTTTTTAAAAATATAAAGCACACTCTTTTGAGGCTTAATTATGAATAATTACAGCATAGCTGTAGCACTGATTAGTCAATTCACCTATCTGATACTTAGTTTTAAAATACTTATAATGACAGGAAAAAGAACAGCATTAAGGTAGGAATTCAGGCTAAGTATTTAAAAATCAACAACAAAGAATAAAATACTTACGATATGGTACTTCCAGGGGATGCCCTGTTATGTCACACCATCCAATTGGGTGGATGTCAGGGCTGTCTGCATCCATCCAGTAGTCATATTTGTGGTCCCAGCCATCAAAATGAACCTGTTGAGTAATCAGCATTTAGTAATTAGTATTTCACTACGTCTGCATCAAAATATTAGAAATCAGGCCTGTGAAATTGAGATTGAAATTGTAACAATTATACATTACAGCTGAAACAATATTTAAAATGTGCCATCAAAGGGCATTCTAATCTAACCACTAAAGACTATTGTAGTACCAATTTTTCTGAGAAATTAAAGAAGTTGGTAAACAAAAAAATCTGTTAGAGATTGATCAGAATCTGAAGGGACAATACCAATCCATTTCCCCGGCTAAGTAATACTGTAATGCTGGCGGGAGGACACCTTTTCTACTGGATGCCTCTGAAAAATCATGTCAGACACAACAACTAGAGTCACCAATTTGACATAAGTACAAGGCTTACCCTATCAGGAAATGCATTGATTTTAGAGTGAAAGGAAGCAATAAGTTTCAAAATCCTGACAACCAAGGAGAGATGGAGCCATTGAAACAATGGAGGCACAGGAGCGGATGAAATATGCTACTAAGGTAGACAGATTAATGGCTATCTTGAGAGCTGTAAAGGACAGTGTAAACTTTCAGTAAACCTGAGGAAGAGATATGGCTCAGGTCCAGAAATCCAGCAAATGGTTACCACTGTTTTGCGTCTTATCTACAAAACACGCATACACATACACATAATTCACATATACACATACATATAGGTCCAAGAATAAAAAATAAAACTCAATTTCTGAAACAATAATCACATACTTATTTCTGAAACTTACAAAACACTATGTTTTAGAAGTTTCATATCAGAATGAACAAACCAAATTATTTGGGCACGCAAAAAGAATAAATTTCATAACCTTACTTACTCTCTTACATATTTTCTGTTTCTATTAAGTGAGGAATCCCTTTTCAATGCAGAAAAAACCCACAATTTTTTGAACATCAAAATTTGAATAAAAACAGCAAGATTGCTGGCATTATAATAAACTAAATGAAACATCAGTCTGTTATGCAAGACATAGGACCACAAAAAAAGAAAAAAAGGTAAAACTGTATCTAGGAAAAAGTCCAATGCTTTTTTTTCAAGATCCGTCTTTCTTCTTTAGTGGTTCTCCAAGTTTGGTTCCCTGACCATCAGCATCACCATCACCTGGACACATGTTAGAAATGCAGATTGGCGGGCCCCAACTCAACCCACTGACTCAGACACTCTAAAGGACAGGGACTCACAATTTTTAAACAAGTCCTTTAGATGTATCTAATATATGCTGAAGTTTGAGAACCAACAATCTTAGGAATAACTTTCAAGAGAATATTTCTACCAAACTTAGGCTTCTGGCTGAGACAGAGTGCCCTTTCCCAGTAGTAACTATAAAACTGGACTGAATATATGAAGGGACTGTAGACACTGGACAATAGGCACCACAGATATGTAATCCCTAAGTACACCTAGACTAGCCCCAGATGTCAGCCTGTAGTCAATTTCCTGACAGCAGCACAGGGAGGAGAAACAGAGCAGTCATGCTGTGCTGAGGAGACACAGATGCAGTTCAGCACTGATGAAGCAGCTGGAAATCGGAGGACAGACACTAGAGAGAATAGAGCTACAGAGAAGGGGACGCCAGAAATCTCTGGGGGATTTTTGCACAACCTTGGTCAAGGGCTGGACTGTACATGTGCAAGGTGAGACAAGGTGAAATGAAGAAGAGAGCATCTGATAAGAGCTGGAAGTAAAATGAAGATAGCAGAGGTCACACACACCTGGAGAGTAGAGAGACCAGAGTGCAGACATCTTAAGAATTTGACCAAGACATGCAAAAAGGCCATAATTTTCTAATAAGAACCATGTCATAGAGTATTCTAGACCAGCCCTAAGAAAGGCCAAAATAAAACCTCAACAAGATTCAGAACAGCCATCAGTAATTAACTGACTGACAGAACAAACTCTACCCTTTTTAAAGGAAGACAAATGCTCCCAAATCTGAATGCTGTATCATTCTTAATGTCCAACATAACATCAAAATTTATTAGACATGCAAATAAGCAGGTGAATGTGAGCCCTGCTCATTTTTTTAAAAAAAGTAGTCAATAGAAAGAGACCCTGAGATGCCCCAGATGTTGTAATTAGTAGACATGAAGTTTTTAAGTACCTATTGAAATATGTTTAATAACTTAAAGGATAAATAGTCTTGATGAGGGAACAGATAGGGAGTCTCAGCAGGGAAATGGAAACCATAAGAGATAAACAAATGGAAATTCTAGAACTGAAAAGCAAACTATTTTAAATAAAAATTTTCTGAATAGGCTTAACAGATTAGGGATGGCAGAAAAATGGGTAAGTGAACATGAAAACGGATTCATAGAAATTATTAATCTAAAGCACACAATAAAAAAATTTCAAAAATGAACAGAGGCTCAGGTACTTGTAATACAGAATCACCTGGTCTAACACATGCAATTTGGAGTCCATAATGAGAGGAGAGACAATAAAGCAGGGATAATGGTCAAACCAGACAAAAGGTGAAGAAATAACATCAACAAAATCTATTTTGGTCAAAAAAAAAGCGCCAATTTACAAGCTTAACAAAAACAGCAAAACACAAGCATAATAAATACAAAGGAAATCGGAACTACACAAATCATAGGCAAACCGCCAAAAATGAAAGACAAAAGAAAAAGTCTTGAAAGCAGCCACAGAAGTACAACACATTACATACAGGGAACCATGACAGGAATGTTAGCCAACTTCTCATCAGAAACAGAATAGACAAGAAGATAATGAAATTAGATCTTTAAAGCAGTGAGAAATTAAAAAAATATCAACCTAAGATATTGTTTTACAAAAAAATTTCCCTCAAAAAGGAGTAAAATTAACTTTCAGATTAAAAAAAACAAGAAAGTATTCACTTATAGATTTGCATTGCAAGAAATATTATAGAAAGTATTTCATAAGTATCATCAGATGGAACAACAGCAATTTTGAAAATAATGAACAAATTTGGAAGACCCACTCTGATTTCTATAATTACTATAAAGCCACAGTTATGATGACAGTGTTGTTTGGGCCTAAGCATAGGCAAATACATTATTAGAACAGAAAAGATTATGTCAATGGACTCACATCTATATAGTAAAATTGCTTTTCAATAGATGTAACAAGGCCATTCAATGGGGAAAGAGCAGTAATTTCAGCAAATGATACTGGATTAAGTGGATATCCACATATGAAAAAATCCAAACCAGTTGACTTCTATGTCACCTTCCACATACAAATTAATTCGAAATGGGCTATAAACCTAAACAACCTAATCAACTCAAGAATGAAACAAGATAAAATCTTCATGATATTGGGATACTCAAAGGTTTCTTAACACACAAGCAGCATTACCCATAAAGGAATAATTTTAGAAATTCATTTTTAATCATAATAAAAAACTTCTGCTCCTCAAAATCATCATTAATATAAAGGACAACCAAACCAAGAACATTTGCAATACATTTATCTGACAAAAGAATTGGCAATCCAGTAAGTAATAGGCAAAACACTTGAGATACTCTACAGGAAAAAAAAAAGGTTCAATGAATGGTCAAAAACTAAATAAAAAACTGTTCAACTTCACTATTCATCAAAGGGATCACATTGAGACATACTACAAAGCCAACTGTATGACTTAAATGACAGACAACATCAATTACTGGTGAGGCTGTGGAGCTCCCAGAACATTCATACAATGTCACTGGGGCTGGAAAATAGGACAATTACTTTAGAAAATGTTTTGCTACTGTATTGTAGATTTCAGATGTTCCTACTCTGTGACTCCTGGCAATTCCATCCCAAAGAGATGAAAATATAAAGCTGTGTAAACAAGTGCTCCTTGCAGTTTCATTCAAAATGCCAAACCTGACAATGACCCAAATGCCCAACAACAGTTGAATATCTATTGGAAAGCAAGGGTAGCATAGGCATGAGATGAACAGTAGTCACCAATAAAAAGGATAGACTGTTTCTACATGTATGAACATGCACCAACCAGACATCATGTAGAGAAAGAGGGAAGACACAAAACTACATGCAGTTGCTGTCAATGGGGGCTATTCTTATCTTTTACCATATTTATGTATTGCAATGTTTCAGCATTCTGGACACAGCCGAACTGCATAATACCGTCAGTACTCGAAGACTAAATATTCCAGTTGTGAAAGGCAAAAATAGCACTCTTTTTAAGACTGATGCCTGCTGCTCTGGATTTACCAACAGGAAGAAGTTTGTGTAAGTGTGTATAATGCTGTGAAAAAGAAATAGAAAATTTCCTCAAACTTTAATATTTCTTCCTAATTTCAATGTCCTTTCTCTTTTAAGTTTGCAGTGGTACTTTTTCTATTTCAAAAGCAAGGGAACCACCTCTAAGCACAAACAAGACAGGCCAAATGTTCCAGCAAGATCTTGTTACAAGGAGTTAGGTCTTTCTATTTCAGCTACTGTACCTGGACTTGGAAATCCTACTGTTGGAATTCAGGTTTATTACTAAAAAACTAAAATGACAGTATCTTTAAAATTTTTTTTCTGAAAGCAGATACAATGTTTTTATGTACTTTATTCAATGTTTTCACTTATGTTCATTAATAAATATTAAATTACCCTTTCCGATGCTGCATATAATTACTTACAATGAAATCATGGGAATTAAAAAGAGCTCCTCCTAATCCAATGATGTGATGCTCCACTCCCCGACAAAGGCCATCTAAACATGAAAAATATAACCCAAATCTGACCCATATACATCTTTATGAAAGATATTTTCAAGTCTGTAGATCTTCATATCTCTGAAGTTGAAAACCCAATTTTAAGAATTGCAACTAGATGGTCAAGTTAATAAAGGAGACTGGCATCTTAAGAATATTTACAGAGTCCTTTCATAAAGGAAAGAATTATTTTGGAAACCAAATCATCTCCATTTCATATTTACGATTTTTAAATATTTGGGTTTGTATAAAGCTGAATAGAAATATGGACACTTCTCGCTCAGATTATGACAAACTGGAAAACAGAGGTCAGATAACTGAATCAAACACTGTCTCAAGCTCTTACCTTTAAATGGGTAGTGATACTTCCTGATGGTATTAACATCATCTGCATTAGTGATTAATGACTGGCAAAATAACTTGGACGCTTAAGAATTAGATCACCCTATTAAAAAACAAGGATACACTCCTGAGTGTAAATATAAAGCTGTTGATTGTCTGGACTGGCAAGGTCTTTCTTGCTTTGCCTTATCATTACTGTCCCTCAGCCCTGGAGGCTTGCCACTAGGCCTCAGCTGTCTTTGATGCCACCATGACTGTTAGCACCATGGCTTCCACCCTGTCAGACCTCAAAAGCCATCAGCGGAATGAGATGCATGGCAGTAATCATCACTCGTCGCTGTTCCTTAGGGCAGCTGGAAAATAAACTGTTATTTATCTAGGAACACTGGAGCTAAATTTAATGCTCAATCACAACAATTTTATTAGCCTAAGTGATATTATTATGCTTGTTTGCTTCTGCTATATGGTTTTTAAATTTGTAATTTCCACTTTAATGGGCTTACTGGATGTGTGTATTTTATTGTCAAAGGCCTCAAATCTATTTTAAAGGCTTATGGTGAACAAATTATAAGCATGTAGATGATGTTAATTTATTTAGAAAAAGGCTTCACTGTACCTGAACTCTTCTCCTTTAATTGAATACATTTTCAGATAACTAGACTTAACATTAAATTTCATTCTAGAAAAAAAAAAACTGGGTTTTCATATATTATTCCTGATATCTATTACTCATAACTACTGGTGCTAATAAGACTACAGTAAATCTCACTTCCTGTGATGCAGAGCTCTGTTGTTGGACGGTGTGGCGGATGAAGAAATAGTAATGAGACTAGACATATGTTCCACTTCAGGACAAGCATGCTCACATAATGCCTTCACAAAATACCACCATCATCTAAGAGCAAGAGCGCTGAGTATAGCAGGGGGCTCACTTTTACCGTATGTTTACATAGTCCAAACACAGCTATAAAATACATACATTTTCACTGAACGTCTACAATATACTGTTTTCACACATTCTGAAAAGGAACCTTTTAAGAGGTTTGCCGAGATCGTACCACCAGTAAATGGCAGAACCAGACTTCAGCTGAGAACAGTTTATTGAGAGAACCGTACAAGAATACAAATGGTGGGGATATTTGGGATTACTATAACTAAGAATCTACTGTAGCAGAGTTAAATTACATTTTTAAAGTATAAAAAGGCATTTTCATAATGAAAACAAATTAACATGGAATAATACAGGGTGCAGTCCAGAACTACCTACACTTTTGCACATTAAATATTAATTCCCCACTGAGCCAATCTGCCTACAGGTCTTCTGGGCAAGAACAGGGAGGGAGGGAACATGAAGAAAAGGAATTATAACAGACAAGTGTATACACTCTGAAAATTAGTCTCACACATTATTATCTCCATGCTACATAAGAAGCTAGTGAGATACATAGGGATTAGGAAATGTGGCCAACATCTCCAAGTCATTGATTGTGATTTGAAACTCTCCCTCTCCCCCAAGGCCATGAGCCTGAACTGCCACTGAGTAGTGTTGGGACTGGCAGCCTCTGCATATTCCTTTCCAGGGCAATCACAGCCACTCTTGGTAAATTACCTCAATTCCCTTTCCCTGCTAATCTCTCCCTAAACCCTTCTGCTCTTTCACAAATACAATTGCTTCCACTTTCCTTCCAGTTCATTCCTATAATAAGCACTACAAAGACATGTAATCATTAAATTGAAAAATTAACAGCTTCACTATAGCAAGTCGAAAATACCTTTCATTTTTTTAAGGCCACTACCCAAATTCAGCATATTTCCTGGACAATGGTTTTCAAAATTTAGTAAGCAAAATACCAATTGTCTCCTGCTCTATTGGAACTCTAATTCAGGGGGCGGAGGATGTCAGGAACGATACCTGGAAATTGTATTTTTTTAATCACACATCATAGACTACCTGTTGAAGGTGGTTTTTGGATAAACTTTTTGAAATGCTTCCTTAGGGTATCCCCATGGCAACAAGGTTGTTAATCAACTGAACTTGCCATCAAACTCACAGTTACATCTAAAGCAATGAAGAATAACTTATTTTTAAAAACAGTCACAAATCCCTTTTAATTCTGTAGAACAAGTCCAAGAGAGACCTGGTTGAAGGCCTAATGCAGAGAACATTCAACTCCAAATGTTTCCATTTGTGATAAATATGTCTGCATAAGTTTCCATTTCTCTATTTCTATGGTTACTGTTATAACAAATACAATTAGTTTTTCCCATAAGATATATTTTCCCCATAAGAGTCCTACAAGAAATAAAAACGCCAAATTTCCAACAGAATCCCTGGGGCTTTAATTCTTGTTAAGAAATCTAAATATTTCATCAGAGTTAGGCATAATAATAGCCACATTCAGGGTTCTGTGGCCACATGTCTGTGGGTAATATCTTAGGAAGAAAAACCTCCTTCATTAGCAGTGTGAGGACAAACAATCTCCAAATCAGTTTATGGTTATAACTAACATAAATGCCTTTATAAGTAAGCTCTGTCATAAGATTTAAAAGTGTTAAGCACTGAACTGACATACGCCACACATCCATTGTTAACACAAAGGCCATTTCCTTTCTGATATTCACCAGGCTGCTCCCTTCCCCTTCTGTTCAGGACACCAGCCCTCACAGTGGACGCTGTTTCAACACGTACTCTCCATTTGTCTTGAAATTCCAAATTTCTACTTTGGATATGGTATCAAACCATCAAGGTTTTTCTACTAAATCACAAATTATTCATACTCATTCTTCACAAACCACCAACTCAAAAAGGGCTTTAGCTGCTTATGTTAAAAGAAGACAGGATTTCTAAATATGAATAGTAAGACATAAGGCATGTGAAAGCCAAGAAAAGCTGGTTATATCTTGAGGGACCACATAATTTATTATACAAATGGGACATTTTTGAGAGTAAAAGGGAGCACTATTGACTACACAATTACAACAGGCATAATGTAGGACTATCCCAGGTAAGCCAAAATATATAATTACCCTTGGTAGTCAAAGGATGATTGCTATAAATAAATAGTTCCAAAATACCCCACCAATGGCGAAGAGGATCTATTACACAATTATAATATGAAAAAAATTCACCAGGTAGTATAAAGGTGCAAAATTTTCACTAATAGGAATTTACTGTATAGACATTCATATAGGGAACACTGAATAACACAATGGACAGTATAATATAAGGCATAAATAATGATTTATATACCTACCTAATATCTACATGGGTACTATTAGCCAAATGGAAATTTATATATAAACACACACTTGCAGCTATGCTTATGAACTGAATGTATCGTGAGCACTATTTCTAAATTTTTGAAGCCATTGGTGGGCTACAGATTTTTTCTATCCATTCTTATAATTTGTTTATTTGTACAAGATCAATTTCACTGGTAGCAAGTTCTAAATTACTTTTATAAATGACAGAATTTTTATCACAAATGGGTGTTAGATTTTGTCAAATGCTTTTTCTGCATCTATTAACACAATTATGTGATTTTTTTAGGCTCTTGATACGATAGATTACATTAATTAATTTCTGAATATTGAACCAGCCTTGCCTATCTTGGATTAACCTACTTAAGTGGGCATGGTGTATAATTCATTTTATACGTTGCTGAATTCAATGTGCCAATATTTTGTTGAGAATATTTGCATCTATGTTCATGGCAGATACTGGTCTATGGTTTCCTTTTCTAGTAATGTTTTTGTGTGGTTTTGAATTTAGGTAATTGCTGGCCTCACACAGTAAGTTAGGAAGTATTTCCTCTCCTTCTATCCTATGAAAAAGATTATAGAGAATTGGTATAATTTCTTCCCTAAATGTCTGATAGAATTCACCAGTTATAAACCATGTGGGCCTGGTGCTTTTTCTTTGGGAGATTATTAATTATTGACTCAATTTTCTTAATAGAGGCCTATTCATAGTGTATATTTCTTTTTTTGTGAGTTTTGGCAGATTGCGTCTTTCAAAGAATTGGTCCACTTCATCTAGGTAATCAAATTTATGGGCAGAGTTGTTTACAATATTCCATCATTACCCTTTTAACATCCATAGGATCCATAGTGATGTCACCTCTTTTACTTCTGATATCAGTAATTTGTGTCCTCTCTATTTTTTCTTAGTTAGCCTGGTTAGAGGATTATAAATTTTATTTACCTCAGAGAACCATGTTTTGGTTTCCTGGATCTCTGCTGAATTCCTGTTTTTAATGTCACTGACTTTTGCTCTCATTCTTCTTATTTATTTTCTTCTGTTTACTTTGGATTTAACTTACTCTTTCTCTAGTTTCCTAAGGTGGATATTTAGATTACTGATTGATTTAGATCTTTATTTTCTGATATATGCATTCAATGCTATCAATTTTCTTCTAAGCACTATTTTTGCTGCATCCCACAAATTTTGGTAAGTATGTTTTCATTTTTATTTAGTTCAAAATATTTTTTTTAATTTCTCTTGAGATCTCTTCTTTGAACCATGAATTACTTAGAAGAGTATTATTTCATCTCCATGTATTTTTGGATTTTCCAGTTATTTTTCTGTTTTTGATTTTTAGTTTAATTCCATGGTGGTCTGAAAGCAGACACTGTATGTTTTATACATTTTAAAAAATCTGTTAAGGTATGTTTTATGAGTCAGAATGTGGTCAGTGTTGGTGAATGTTCCATGTGAGTTTGAAAAAAATTTGTATTCTGCTGTTGTTGAATGAAAAGTGTATATAGCCAATTGATGGTTTTGTGGAGTTCGACTAGATCCTTACTGATTTTCTGCCTGCTGGATCTGTCCACTTCTTAGAGAGGGGTGCTGAGCTCTCCAACTGTGATGGTGATTCATCTATTTCTCCTTGCAATTCTATCAACTGTTGCCTCATGTAGCTTGAGGATCTGTTCTTAGGTAAATACACATTAAGAATTATTATGTTTTCTTGGAGAGCTGACCACTTTATCATTATCTAATGCCCTTCTTTATCCCTGATAACTTCTCTTACTTTGAAGTCAGCTCTGCTTATAATTAATACAGCTACACTGTATTATTTTTATTTTTAACTAGTGTTAGGTATATTTTTCTCCATGCATTTTACTTTTAATCTATATGCATTCTTAAATTTAAAGTGGATTTCTTGGAGAGAACATATATTTGGGACATGTATTTTTATACACTCTGACAATCTTTGTCCTAATTGGTGATTTTAGACCATTGACATTCAAAATAATTATTGATATACTTGGATTAATATCTACCATATTTACTGTTTTATGTTGCTGTCTTTTTTTGTTTGTTTCTATTTTTTGTCTTCCACTTTTTTTCTGCTTTCATGGTTTTTTTTTTTACTTTTTAAAAAATGTTTATTTATTTTCAGAGAGAGCACAAACAGGGGAGGGGCAGACAGAGAGGGAGACAGAGGATCCAAAGTGGGCTCTGTGCTGTAGCAGAGAGCCCAGTGCAGTGCTCGATCTCATGAACAGTGACATCATGACCTGAGCTGAAGTCAGACGCTTAACCGACTGAGCCACCCAGGTGCCCCCCTCTGCTTTCACGCCTTTAAATGAGTATTTTATATGATTCCATTTTCTCCTTTCTTAGCACAAATTATACTCTTTTCTTTTAAATTTATTTTAATGGTTGACCTACAGCTTACAATATACATTTACAACTAACTGAAAGTCCACTTTCAAATAATACCATACCATTTCACGGTCATGTGAGTGCCTTATAATAACAAAATAATACTAATTCCTTTCTCCTGGCTCTGATATCACTGCTGTCATTCAGTGAACGTATATAAGCATACATAAACGTATACATACATATAAATATATATGTAATATACATAAATAAATATAATGGAAAACATTGTTCCTCTTATTATTTTGAACTGTGATCTGTTAGATTGATTAAGAATAAAAATAAAAATTTTTACTTTCTCCTCATTTATTCCTTCAATGCTCTTTCTTTCTTTATGTAAAGCCAAGTTTCTTCTCTGTAAAGAATTTTTTCTAACATTCTTGCAAAGCAGGTACACTAGCAGCAATTTCTTTCACTTATTGTTTGTCTGGGAAATCTTTTTTTTCCTTCTCTTTTTTTTAGCTTAATTTCACAGGGTAGAGAATTCTAGGTTGGTGTTTTTTTGTTTTTGTTTTTTCTCTCAACACTTTAAATATTACTCCATTCTCTTCTTGCTTGCATGGTTTCTGAGGATAAGTCAGAAGTAATTCTTATCTTGGTTCCTCTATTGGTAAGGTATCCCTCTTCCCTGGCTTCTTTCAGGAATTTATCTTCGACGTTCTATCATTTTCAATACACTATGCCTATGTGCAGGGTTTTTTTGGCATTTATTCTGCTTGGTGTTCTTGGTGCTTCTTCAATCAGTGGTTTGGTGTTCTACATTAATTTGGTAAAATTCTTAATCCTTATTGCTTCAAATATTTCTACTGTTCCTTTCTCTCTTTTTCCTCCTTCTGGTATTCTCATTACATAAATGTTACTCCTTCTGTAGTTGTCCCACAGTCCTTAGATGTTTTGTTGTTGTCGTTGCTGTTTTTTAATGTTTATTTATTTTGAGAGGGAAAGAGAGTGTGAGCAGAGGAGGGGCAAAGAGAGAGGGAAAGAGAATCCCAAGCAGCTTCTGTGCTGTCAGCACGAAGCCCCACACAGGGCATGCTCTCATGAACCATGAGACCATTACTCAAGCTGAAATCAAGAGTCAGATACTTAATCAACTGAGCTACCCGGGTGCCTCTCTGTTGTTTTTGGGTTTTTGTTGTTGTTGTTGTTTTTGTCTTCATTTTCTTTACTTTTCAATTTTAGAAATTTCTATTAAAACATCCTCTAGGGGCTCCTGGGTGGCTCAATCAGTTAAGTGTCCAGCTCTTGATTTCAGCTCAGGTCACGATCTCACAGTTTGTGGGTTCGAGTCCCACATCTGGCTCACTGGCAGCATGAAGCCTACTTGGGATTCTCTCTTCTCTCTGCCCCTCCCCTGCTCATGCTCTCTCTCTCTCAAAATAAATAATTAAAACTTAAAAAAAAAGACAATGACCAGTCTAAGAAGCCCATCAAAGGCATTCTACATTTTTGCTATGGTGTCTTTCATCTCTAGCATTTCTTTTTGGTTCTTTCTGAGGATTTCCATCTCTCTGCTTCTGTTTCCTTGTTGTTCTTGCACACTGTCTACTTTATCCATTAGAACCCTTAGCATATTAATAATAGTGGTTTTCAACTTCCAGTTTGATAAGCCCTGCCATGTCTGGTTCTGATGCTTGCTCTGTGTCTTCAATTTTTTTTTCCTTTTGGTATGCCTTACAAATTTTTCTTGATAGTCAGACATGCTATATCAAGTAAAAAGAAAAACTATAAACAGGCCTTTACTAATGTGGCAGTAAGGTGTTGGGGAAGGGTATGCAACCCAGAGATCTGTGATTAGGTCTCAGTTTTTGAGTGAGCCTCTGGCCTGTGACTGTCACAAGTGTTTCTCAGTTTTGTTCTCCTCCCTCAGTGGGACTGATAGAGCAGGGTAGAGTTAGGTATTTCCCTTCCCCTCAAGTCAGTTAGGTTCTTGTAATACCTTAGCAGGTTAGGCTCTGGTTAACTGGTTTCCCTCACCTGAGAACAGGCCTTGCTAAGAACTGAGTGCTCTGGCATATTTCAAAAGGGTTTCTTTTCCCCTCACGCTGCTGGATGTATGAGAGGATTTTTATCCAGTATTTACTGTAATTGAGCTCCTATTAGAACCTGGTCAACCTCCTAGAGGTAACTTTCACAATTTAACTCTGAGTTGTCCATACAGGTTTTCCTACTGTTCAGCAGGTCACACTCCCTGTACTCCCATCATCTCTCCAATCTGGGGACAACAGTTTGCCCTGCGTCCTCTTCTCAGTTTTGGATCCAAGAAGAGTTGTTGATTGTCCAGTCTGTTCAGCTTTCTACTTGTTGATAGGACAGAGTGTCAACTTTCAAGCTCCTCACCTACAGAACTGGAAGCCAGAGGCACCGTCTCATTTTTTTTGGTCACCAGTACCAGATAATATCTGGAGCATATTTGTTGAAGTGTTGTAACACTGTTTGTTGGGCAAATGAATAAGCTAGCAAATGTGCAGACTCAAGTATGTCTCTTCAAGTTATGTAAACACTGCTGAAAAAATACATCTAAAGGATGTACTTAAGTTTAACCAAAACCTACTGATTTATCCATTTATTTTACAGATCTATCTTCTGAACTACCAACACTTTTTTCCTTTCAAGTAATATGACATTGAAACATGTGAAAGTGACTGACATGTTTTTAAGCCGTTTATTCTTTAGACAAAACTGGACAAACATTCCTCTCAGTAGAATGACTGATGTGTTGCAGGTAAACACAAATTTTGTTCTAAGTAAAATCATGGCCTGTCTACATGGAGAGGACGAATGGAGTGAAGAGTGTGCACGACCAGGAGGTAGGGGTGGAGAGCGAGCCCACACAGCCCGAGGGGTTGAGAATGAGGACCCCACACAGAGGTCAAGAAGTTGCAAAACAAGTCTATGCTTAGAGTCACAGGATAAACACCCTAACAAGTAGCTAAAATTAATACAATCAGTGGTCTCTGCAGTGGGGAAAATGCGGGAGAAGGTGGTCTTTGGACAACTATTTCATAATAAAACTTGTTAGAACTGCTTTTTGCATTTTGTGTGAGTGTAACTTGGATAAAAATAAAAACAATTTTTAATACTGGCAACCTAGTTAATGGCTGTGCCGTTGCTGAATAAGGAATACAGGAAAAAGGGTTTTGATTTTTGATTTGTTTGATTTATTTTTGTTGAAGTGGGAATGTAATGAATTCCATTTCAATCATATTAAATTTGAGTGCCTGGCATATTCAAGTGCAAACATCTTGCAGACAAATGAAATTAGTTCCTAGATCTTGGCTGAGAGAGATGAGGCACAGACTGAGGAGTCATAAACACAGAGGTGGCAGGTGAAGCTATGGGATGTATATGCTGACAGAAAAAACAAAGTGAGAATGGATAGAGAAAGAAACAGTGCTGGATGGAATATTCTCTTGTCTTCCCTCTAGATCCACCTTGTGCAGAGGACACGGACCTTTGCGGGTGACATCAATGTCCCTTACCTTCAGGTTTCTGGTTAGGTTTTGGCGAATGGGAAGTGTCATTAGAGTGTAGGAAGACAGGCAGAGAGAAGGGGTGGGTGCTTATTCCTGGGCCTCCTTCCCTTGCTGGAGGGCAGTTTGGCAGTGGCTGCTCCCTCCTTAAGGCCATAACCCTGCCCTGGGGCCTCTCCTGCAGCTCCAGCTGTGCTCAGCCCCACACCTCACTGCTTTCTCTCAACCCTGGCCAAGGCGTCATAAATAGCCCTCTACTAAAGTGTACGAAATACAAATAAATAAATAAAGTGTATGAAGTGCCATCTATTTCCAGCAGAATCCTGACGGATACATGTCTACAAAGCAATCTTGAGGAATTCTATTTAAAAGTTGGCACAGTTAAAAAAAAAAAAAAGTTAGCAAAGCAACAAGAAGCAATAAAGAAGCCTCAGGGTAAGAAGGTAGAAAATCAAGCCAGAATGATAAGAAGAAGTGGAGGGAAGGCTGTTTCACAAAGGCAGGTATGGTCAACTGTGCCACGGGCACAGAAAAGCACAAGGAGAATTTAAAATGCCTATGGTTAGCAACAGCAGGTGCGGCAAGGTGACAGAGTCTTGGCGGGCTCGATCTGAAGAGTGAACAGGTGAGAAGAAGGGAAAGGAACGTAACACACACTTGGAACAATTCTGGTAGCAATGGTAAGCACCACGGCAGAGTGTCCTCAGGAGAATGTGGTTAGGACCACAGAGATTTGATTGTAGGCTAACAGGAAGACCCTGCAGAGAATGACGGTGGAAATGAAGAGATAGGGTGGAAATGGGGAAAAAAGAAACAGTATCAGAAAAGAGATTCCTTTTTTTCCCCCAATGTTTATTTTTGACAGAGAGAGACAGAGCATGAGCGGGGGAGGGGAGGAGAGAGAGGGAGACACAGAATCTGAAGGAAATTCCAAGCCCTAAGTTGTCAACCCAAGGCCTGACGTGGGGCTCAAACCCACAAACCATGAGATCATGACCTGAGCCGAAGTCAGAAGCTCAACTGACTGAGCCCCAGGCACCCCAGAAAAGAGATTCTGAGGCACATGAGACAAATGAAGAATGGCGAAGGTGGAGGGATTAGAAGTTGAGGACTAAACATGGGGTGGCCATTAGCTGCTCAGGCAAACCCAAGATAAGGTCATCAGCTGAGGTGAAGGTGGTACAAGACTGGAAAGGCAAGTTGGGATGGCAAATGACAACTGACAAAGGCGCTGTTCTTTCAGCGGATGCTTGCTCCCTAGGATGGATAAAGGTCTGAAGAAGGGCAGAGTACACACACAGGGAGGAAGGCCAAAGCCCTCACGGCCGCATCCCTACGTGATGCACTTGCAGTCTGCTCCAGATGGGGGGGTCTGGGGGCGGCTGGCAGACCTGGAAGGTGGGTGAGGGGAGGGGGGGGCGGGCATTGGGGTCTGGGTAGGGGAGCAGAGCAAGAAGCAAAGGGGAGCGAGAAAACTCCACTCAGAAACTGATTCTGGAATTTAAAATCTTAAAAGAGGAAGCTGTTATGTGTGGTGCCATAGCCCAAATGTGTGGGGCTGGGAGCCAGAAGCAGAAAAGAGATGACACCTGAGATCCTGGCGTCAATAATCCTTGTTTCCTCTGCTCCAACCTGGGTTATGATGACGTGGGTGAGAACAGCATAACTGCCTATTCACACTCAGAATAAATGCTTGTAAGACCTACATGCTTATTTTTAGCAAATATACCTGAGGTCTCATTTTTAATGGTTTGTTTAGTCTCTTTTTACAGAAAAAGAATCTTGTATTTTACTCTAACATTACTCAATTCAAAGGATTTAATATAAAAAGTCAAATCATGATAGATGAAGATCCTGGCTCTATTTCAACAATAGTATCTATTTTCAGTAGGCTTTATTTACATACTGATTATATTCATGTCCTGTGAAGTACACCCGGTCATTAAAATAAATGTATATTGCTTCTAAACAACAAGGAGATAGAGCTCACAACAGTTATGAATTTAAAATTCTCTACAAATTGCTTGTATTTACACGTGCTGTACTCTCTGAAACAGGTAATTCATCCAGTTGACTGCAGGAGCCTTCTCTTTTCACGTATAACTGAGTAATTATCTCAACCAGAACAATGCATTCTGAAAATGGATTAAATTTCTGGAGAAAAAATGTTCAAGCCAGTGAATAACTTTAAAGCAACAGAGGAGAATGAATGTTTGTAATTAGCATGTTTGCTCATGTGTTCCCATATTTTTTTTCATAATTCAATATCAGAAGTCTAAATTATTTCTGTTGAAAATATATTTCTTGTCCAGAGGGCTCCTGCTACAGGAAAAACAAAAACAAAACTATTTACAACCTGGCTTCTGCCTCTAAAACTTTGCATGACAGCTAAACGGAGTGTAAATTATAAGTATCATGCAAAGATATAATCATCTAGGACTAGTTTTCTACTTCATTTTAAACAAAATTTAAAACATCATTATTGTTCAGCCAGAAACTATTTCTAATATTTTGTTTACATATGTTCCTGAATATTTATGCTTATCCATTTCTTCTCTGCCTTTTCTACCCTGAAAGCCTTTCTACCCTTCTCTTCCACTTTTCTACCCTGAAAGCCTAGAGCCTGGAATCCAGAATCAGTAACTATTAGCCCTCATGCAGATCGGACACCAGTCCTGCTAACTAACCTCCACACAGATTATACACAAAGGTATCAATAATTAACTAGTTATATTTTAAATTACATATATAACTATATACAAATGCATTTTTGACTAATTATATATACATTTATATGTGTCACATATTTAAATAATATATAATATGCTTGACATTGAATGTTTAGTAATTAATAATTTTAGGCTGCAATAGATATATTAGGGAATTCTACTGGTTGGGATGTTGAACATTAGACATCAGTACAAGACAATGTGAAGTACTACAACTAGAAAATACCTAGAAACTAACTACAAAATGTCTTTTTTAAATTTTTTAATGTTTATTTATTTTTGAGAGAGAGCATGAGCAGGGGAGGGGCAGAGAGAGAGGGAGATACAGAATCCAGAAGCAGGCTCCAGGCTCCGAGCTGTCAGCACAGAGCCCGACGTGAGGCTGGAACCCATGAACTGTGAGATCATGACCTGAGCCGAAGTTGGGCCGCTCAACCAACTGAGCCACCCAGGCGCCCCTAATTACGAAACATTTTAAAACCACAGTTTTTTAATTGCTAGTGGATGCAAAAGAAGTCTAAATGCTCTAAATACCAGGTAGGGCAGGGCCCCTTCCTAAGTGAGCAGAGATCTTCAGACTGCTTCATGGAGACGCAGAGATCACACAGGCCAGAGGTGGTAGGACTCTGCTAGAAAAAGAAGCAGGCTCTGGAGCTGTGAGAAGCCCTCTCCACGCCATGCATGGAGATGCATCAGAGTCTGGAGGAAGCCCAAACCCGGAGCTGGTTCTCTCCCGCCTGAGTGTTGCTGAGTGCTCAGGGCACAGGAGGCTGTGAGGAGGGGCTGGACAGCAGAGAGATCTCCTGGTCCTGCATCACTAGAGGGAGGGTCTCTAATGCACACAAGAAAGTCCTTGTTCTCAGTACACTTGAACCCAGAGATGAACTAAAATTAAGCCACCAGCCTACCCTAGACCCAGCTCAATTCCTAACCAGACCAATGTGACCTCTGAATTTGTTTCCAAGGGCTGCTGTAACAAGTGACCTCAAACTTTGTAGCTAAAAAAAAAAAAAGAAAAAAAAAAGAAAAAAAAAAAAGACATTAAGACATTATTTTCTCACAGTTATTCTCTCAGAATTGAGATTCCAGAAGTCTGGAATCAAAGCACTGGCACGGCTGCACTCTCTCTGAAAGCTCTAAGAGCAAATCAGCCTTTGCCTCTGGCAGCGACCTGCATCTGCAAGTACTCCTTGGCTTTGGGCTGCATCACCCCACTCTCTCCTGTCTCTTACAAGGACACTTGTCATTGGATTTAGGGCCCAACTGGATAATCCAAGATGATCTCATCTTAACATCTTGCACTTAATTCTATCTGCAAATAGCCTTTTCCCAAATAAGGTGACCATCACGGGTTCGGGAGACAGAGGTGGGTGTATCTTTTGCAGGGCCACCATTCAACCCACAAGAGTCGTTCTCTCACAAGCTGCCTAATTGCACAAAAGGCATGGCCTCTCTGGGGAAAAGTAACATCTATTTTAGTATCTATGGTTCTTTAATACACAACATCCAGCATGTTTGATCCAGATGTTCAAATCAGCTGTCAAGGATATTAAAATAGTGGTTTTAAATACGTTAAAGGAAACAGAAAAAAATGTAGGCCAAGTGGACAAAAAGATCAATTCACCAAGAAAAAAAAGTACTATCTAAAAAAGAATCAAATGGATATTCTGGAATTTACAATTCTATATCTGAAATTAAGAATTCATCAATGGAGCTCAACAGCAGACTGGAAACAGCAGAAGAAGGACAAGAGACACAAAAGACAGATAAATAGAAAATGCCTGACTTCAAGCACAAAAATATAAAAGGACGGATAAAAATAGAACAGATCATGAGCAATGCAGGATACTCTCAAGCAGTGTAACACATGGATAACTGATATCAGAAGAGCAGGAGACAGAAAATAGGCACAATCAATGTTTGAAGAGGTAACGGATGAGTATTTTCCAAAATGCATGATGCACACAAACCCACATGCACAAGAAACTGGCATCAATTCCAAACACGTGAAATACCAAAAAATCCCTGACCTAGGCACATCAATTCAAACTGCTAAAAATGAAAGATCTAGAGGTTATCACACTAAATGAAAAGCAAGACTCAACTGTATCTGTTTTTATATCTGTTTGAAATCTGACTAAATTCATAGATAGGCTGAAAATAAAAATGCTGGAGAAGTCAGACACAGGAGCATGATCCCATTTGTGAGGAACAGTGTATGATTCCATTTCTAAGAAATGTAAGAATAGGAAACATTAATCTGTGGTAAAATACAGGTTGGAATAACAGCTGTGTCTGGAATGTACAGAAGGAGACTGTGGTATTGATGAAGGAGGGCTCAAGAGACAATGTCTGAGTGATGGGAATGCTCTCTATTTGGACCTGGATGGTAGTCATAAGGATAGATACATATGTAATAATTTATTGAACTGTACACTTAAGATATATACATTTAACTCTACATAAGTAAAAAAGAAATAAAACAGGAATGGGCTCACAAATATTTCCTCCATTGTGACATGCATCCTAGATGGAAAATAAGACAGATTCAGAATTGATAGAGCTCTCAACAGTCATTCATTTATTCATCCAATACACCAATACTACACGCCTGGGACTAATTTAGACACTAGGAATATATCTATGGACAAAAGAAGGAAAAAAAAACCTCTTTGCTTTTAAAACTTACACTGTAGTAGAGATAACCACATACAATCACACAAGTAAATTTTTTTGCAAGTTAAAGGGTAGTAAAAGATGGAAAAAATAGAGGAGAGTTAGGGGAAATAGGAGTGTGCCAGTTGAGAGTTGCTGCAATTTTAAATAAATTGGCAAAGGGAGGCTTAACAGAGTTGAGGGAGTTAGAAATTTTGATCCATAAGGGAGAATATTACAGACAAAGGGAACAGCCAGTGCAAAGACCCTGGGGCAATAGCCTGGCATGTCCAAGAAGAACAGCAAGAAGTCCAGTTTTGCTAAAGCAGGGTGAGCAAGTGCAAAAGTAGTAAGGGTTAAAGTCAGAGAGGTGACATTGGTGCCAAGTTAGGTAGGGCTTTATGGACTTTGGCTTTTACTCTTGGGAGAAAGAGAAGCGCACTGGAAGGCTTGATGCAGAAGAGTAACCTATCTGACCTGTGCTTTACAAGAAGCAGTCTGGCTGCAGCACTGAGACCACAGAGAGCGGCAGAGACGTTGTGAGGTTGGAAGCTGGAAGAGCAGGTAGATGGCTACTGTAATGAGTTAGGTGAGAGATGGCGGTGGGCTGGACTACAGTGCTATCAGCAGAAGGGGTGGAGAGATGGCTGATTCTATGTGTTTCAAAGCTAGAGCCAAATAGTTCATTGTCAGATTTGAGTATCAGTTGTGATAGAAAGAAAGGACTCAAAGATAACACCGTGCTTCTGACTTGAGCAACAGGAAGGATGAAATGGCCATCACCTGAGATGGAGAAAACAGGGGATAGAAAAACTTTAGGAAAGAAGAATGGGTATTCAAATTTGGGACACGTCAGGTCTGATAATCTATTAGTTATCAAACGGACACACGGAGTAGGTGGTTTGATGTAAGAGTCTGGAGTCCACCAGCATGTAGATGATATTTAAAGCCATGACATTTGATGAATTTACAAACTAATTAAATACAGTTAAAGAAGAGAAGAGGTCCAATGAAAAGCCCTGGTGCTCACTGATATTAGAAGTTTGGGGACATAAGGAGGAATCAAAGAAAAGGGGTCAGAGAAGGAACTGCGATGAGTAAGGAGAAAAACTAAGAGAATGTGGTGCCCAGAAACCAGGTGAAGAAAGTGTTAACAAAAGTACAGACAACTCTTTCAAAGAGGCTTCCTTTCCATAGAAAAAGAAAAATGAATAGGGAACTGGAGTCAGGAAATTACATATTTTTTTAAAGTTTATTTATTTATTTTGAAGGGGGAGGGCAGCGAGAGAGGAAGAGAGAGAATCTCAAGCAGGCTCTGCACTGTCAGCATGGAGCTGGACGCGGAGCTTGAACCCACAAACCATGAGATCACGACCTGAACCAAAACCAAGAGTCAGATGCTTAACCGACTGAGCCACCCAGGGACCCCTGGAAATTATATTTTTAAGCTAACAGAAATATCATATTTCCATGATAAATTATCTTGTGGGAATAAAGATAATAAAGGGAAGAGAGATAAGTGGCTGACATGTGGTTGAGGAGGCAGGAAGCACAGGATTATACACAAGCAGGGGTTGCCTTCAACAGAACATGGAAGGTTCATCTATAAAACAGGCAGGTGGAACACATGGGGACAGAAGCAGGCAGGTGGGTACATATGGTGTCAGGAATGTGTGGAATTTCTGTTTCGACTGCATCAATCTTCTAGGTGGGATAGGAAGTAATCAAAGCATCGTCATCTGAGGACAAGGATGAGGCAAGAGGAGTGGGAAATTTAGGAGAGGAAAGCAGGTATGAAACAATTATCTAGGACAATAGGAGACTCAATGGATTAGGGAAACATGATACCCAGTCATCATTAAGGTCCAGGTAACATGTGCATTTTGTGTTTGTGCAGGAAGACCAGTCAGTAGAGTGCGTATGTTTTGTCTAGCCATGTTTAACTTCATGAGGAAGGCACAGTTAGATTTTGCCAACGCTGCAGTTTTGACAAGTAAGCAGGATCAACCGAAGAACAAGGAAGCTGAAAGTGTATATTATGGTCTGATTATGCCCTTTATCCACTGAATTCATGCTGTGGAAAATAGGGGAAAAAGAAAATGAGAAGGTGAACAACAGTGAATAAGAGGTAGAATCAATGGATCAGGAGTCCTGAGAGGGTTGAAGGATTGATGGAAATTGAGATATTCAAGGGAATCACCAAGAAAGAATATGGTGGTGGTCAGAGAGGAAGGCGCAAGAAACTGCAATTAGAAAAGAGTTACATTATTGACACTAATAATAATGGACTAATGTATTCACTAAAGTAGGATAATAAGGGCCAGTGGCAGAGGACAAGATAATCCAAAGACAGATGTTCAAGGAAGTGAAGAGACAGAGTGTCAGAAGGAATATCCATGTGTGTACTGAAACCAGCAAGAATGAAGACCGGGGTGTGTTGGCAACAGTGGCCATAAGCTAGCAGCTAAAATAACCAAGGAATGAGGGGGCACCGGTGGGCAACTGTAACTATGAGTAGTAGTGGTAAGCACGGTCTCCAGGCCGGAGGGCTTTAGGGAGGGAAAGGGAGAAGGTGTGGAAATAACGATGAGAAGTGAAGCACACAACTCTCCCATCTCCAGACCCTGGGGGCCCCTGCTGGATTGGGCTGAAGAAGAGGCAGTGTCCTCGGGGACCCAGGTTTTGTCTAGAGGAGAAGAGTAAAGAGAGTGCTCAGAGAAAAGACTCCAGAAGGCACAGGGCAAAGACTGGGGACTGCGGTGCTGGGACAGTTGAAGAGCTCAGGGGTCTGAGTTTCTTAATCAAACTGCCATAAACAGGGATAGAGAGAGAGCACAACTCCTGGTGGAATCAAAGAAGTGGGCGGTGGCATGGCTGTGAGTTAGGGGTGTTGCTGAGGAGCGGTACTGGGTCTGTGGAGGAAGGGGAGGCGGAGTGGGGAGATTGGGTCACACGCCCAACGTATGGGCCACTCCTGAATATGCTTAAATAAACTTTTATTGGCACAAATTCACTGTACAGCCTCTAATTCATGTTATTTGGCCAAAAGCACCTCAAGGAATAAAAAGGGCAAAGGAATCCTCTGATCTTGGAGAATATATACTAAACCTCCACTGGAGCCCGCTGTGCCCACCGCAGCATGTTGTGGGATTGAGGAGAGAAGTCCATCCTATTAAATGTCCTCCAGTCAAGCTCTCCAAAATTAAGTTAAGGAGAGGAAAAAAGATTTGAGCCTGTTTAAATCCTTCCCACTGGAAAATAAATCAAGATATTCTCCCATTTTAACTTTTGAGAATTTTAAGCATCCATGAGTGTTAAATTCCCAATATATCAGAATCTGTTCCATGCTTTACTGCAATTCGGTAGCGCCTCTGCCCACACTGCCCCTGAAAATAAGTAAACACCCCGTAATCCAGGTAGGAAAGTGGCTCAGCAAGGGAATCTGCATGAGCCTGCTCTCCTGAAGGGAGGTCAGGGTGCAGGTCACAGCAGCCCACCCACCTTTGAAAACTGGCTCAAATACCGTATCTGGAAGAAATGGCACACGTAGGCTGCTAAATGCCACCGCCATAGTCATCTCCACCATTTCTTTAAAAAAAAAATGTTTTTTTCCATGAAGTGACAAGTATGGCATCATAGTTATTACCGATTTAAAAGCAAGCACAGTGGGAAGTGGCCCATTTAATTAATTACAGCCCATGTGCTGCGCAGCCTAAACAGTGGTGTAATTCACAACGATTCCAGCAAAACCAGAGTACCTAACAGTAAGGTCTCTACTTCCTCACACTAGGCGCTGTGGTCCTTAACTTGGAACTGCCAAGTCAGTCACAAAGCACTGAAGGATCAGTAAGGGAGACAGAGGCCGCCAGCACCTCCTCCTTCTTGGGGTACGGACTAGAAATCTGCAATACAGATGTGGTGCGCACGGGTGATCAGGAGAGCTACAGAGGTAACCCCAGTCTCCATCTTGCCCTAAGGAGCCTCTTCAGGACGGCGAGTCAGAGAACAGCTGTCACTGTCAAAGTAGAGAAGTTGCCTTCACACTAGAAACACACTGGACCTTTCCAAACACACAGACCACATGAATCCAGGTGCCACCTGTTGCTAGCTGAGTGATGTTAAGTGCGACAGCTGCACAGCCTGAACTTCAACGTCCTCGCCTGCAACATGGAGGTAATGATGTCAAATCATGGGATCGTGGATTATGGTATTAAGTAAAAATGAAAAAAGAAAAAAGAAATATTTGGAAGTGACAGTAGGTTGGCAACAACACATATCATCAAGAAACCATGGTCTGAGGTTCTAGTAGATTAACAAGCAATGTCTGTTCTAGCACTGAGCGCAAACCTGCCTGAATTGAACGAGGAGAGCCATGCCCTCTGTGGTAGGTCCACGGAAGGGAGCCAGGTTCTCATCTGGCTTCAGAAATCCCCGTCCCCTGGGTCTTTGGAAGCCCCCCAGTACCCGTGCACTGGGAGATGTGGCACCTAATATCTCACCCTTTACTGGTTGCTAGATGGATTGCAGAATTACTGGGTAAAGCTAAGAGCTTTGGGTCGGGGTTTTCTGTTCGGTGTTAAGTTACAAAGGGCTGCAAGCAGCAGCAGCAGTGCACCTTGTGACACAATTCCATTCAGGGCACAGACACTGGGATGAAGCAATGTCCCGTAAGCCTCCGACTATCTGAGGAACATACGTACAGATGTATGCAAACGGCAAACTCAGAGGAGACTTACCAAGATTTCTGGAGTTGAAACATGGCAGAAATTTATTTTTGTGATGAAAACATTACTTTAGGGATACAATATTTTGCTGCCCAGAAGAAAACGACGGTTTTAAAATTCCACACAATCCCTGCTTCTGCTCAGTTTAATGCCTGCAGATGCCTATTGCTTATCTGATGGGCCTTATTAGCTCTTCCATAAAGCCTAGTTTGCCTGAGCCAGAAAAACAAAATGGGAATTTTAAAGAGCTCTTGGCCAACCAACCCCAGAGCAGACAAGGTAATAATATCCTTTGGTGCCCACTGATGGTCAGCAGACAGAGAAGGGGGTTGGTGTGCTTCCACTCTGCGGTGCACTTCGGGGGGAGTGGCCCACTCCGTCCCTCACTCCCTCTCTCTGGCTCTCACATTTCGGCACCCCACTCACGCAGTAACTGGCTACAGCACCCACGGCAAGCACAGGTGGACTAGAACTCACTAACGACTTTGCACTGTTCTACTACTCCCACAAGTGCAAGAAATACCCTGACCTAGAGCTCCTCTTAAATAGAACCTTGGAATATTAACTTTGAATACACTCTTAGGTTCAGAACAGATAATCACTAGAAAAGTTACATGATTTGTGAAAATTGTTTGGTCCTAGGAGCCTATCTATCCAAAAGAAAATATCCAAAGCCTTTTAAGTATAAAACTCTGACCCCTTCTCCGGGTGAAAACTGCTCGAAGAGGAGCTGAGAGACTTAAATACAAAGCCTGAATTTTCCAAGCATCTGACGGTCTGCTCCAGTGTCAAGCATGTCCCAGTGGGGATGGAGAAACGGCTCTGCCTTCAGACCTGTATCCTGAAGGCGTGGGGACTGGAGGAGATGAGCGCTAACGCTAACAAAGGCTGAGTGGTGCTGTAGCAACTCTATGGTAGTCCACCTGACCAGGGAGCTCCTTTCTTGGGGAATCGGCCTCATTCCAACGTCCATCAACCGGGCCGCAGACTCAGCCCCTTTCCAGTATCCAGCAGGGGAACAGCAGGCCAATTAGATGACCTAAGTCCTGGTCACAGTGATGGGTCTGGGGGTTGGTTCCTGACCCCATTGGAATCTTCCCATGACTTTTCTGCTAGAGTAGTAGGGAAGCTATGGCCATCTCAGTGCTGGGATGACTCGAGGGTGGCACTGTTGGTGGCCGCATGCCTAAGTGGAAAAGGAAACATCAACACCCACAGAGGGAAGGAGAGTAGGGAGATAGTCAGGAAGGTCTAGAGAAAGAGATCTGGAGGGAAAGACTGACAGAGTTGCCTGAGACCCTGGATTCAGAGACCCTGGGCATCATCTGCACACATTGTCCATTTCCCATTTCAGTGAGACAAATGCTACTCCCACTCCCCCTTTTTCCCAGTCTATGCTGGGGAAGCCTTGGATTTCTCTCACTTGCACCAGAAGAGCCTTCACAAATATTCCTTAAGGGATCCGTTCAAAATCAGAAGTTCAACCCAAAAGGCAAGGCCAAGCAGGGGCCTGAATAACTTAGAGATAAATCTAGAAACCTGGGCCTAAGACAGCTGTTGACAGTTGCCTTGGTGCAGAGAGCCCCAGTACTTCAACCGTTCCTGACAGTGTTCACTAGAACTCTTTCTTGGCCCCAAGTGGCTGACACTGGCTTTCACAGGTGGCCTTGCCCTGCACAGCTTCCGCCTGCAGGGGCTTGTGTCGTCCTCCGGCGCTGGTGACCTGGATGGAATTCCAAGCAGGGTTACTTTCAGACCCACATTCCCACAGGTGTCAATACATTCATGAACCCCCCCCCCCCCGCCGCCCCGAAGCAGTTGAGAGAAGCAACAAAGCTCTGATGCAGAGGAGTACGTATCAGGAGCAGCGGATCCTGAGCGCAGGGCGGCAGAGCGCAGGTCTGGGCCCACGTGGCCTTCCCCACTTCTCTGCCCACCTGCTTCCAGTGCCCTCTCCATTCATCAGGCTTCTTTGATCCCACCCCCACCCCCTCTCTCTGCCACTGTGGACTCTCAAGCTAATCTAAAGGGTGCTTTCCTCTCTCTTCAGTCTCTCTTTGCGGGCATCATATTGCCGACGAAAAGGTCACATCACTCACAGAAGGCGCATGCTCACAGTGGAAATGTGAGCGACACATTCCCCACTCCCTGTGGTTGCAAGCGCTCATGCTCAACATTAATAAAGCCATTATTTCAGCTCCGTTTGTCATTTCGCCACCTGCTAATCGGATTTATTCCCGGTTTATGATAAAATGTCTGGTATTTATCAGGGGAAGATAAAACACTACCTCAAAACCCAGGAATTCTGCACTACTCTCAACATGTTTCACTTATTCTAATCTTTATTGAGACTTCAAGTCTAAAAGAGTCCCTTGCCTTATTTCTGCTTCTCGTGTCACACTCTGAGCACCGGTCGTATAATAAACGTTTTTAAAGAAATGAATACCATGGGCCTAAAAATGTTAGTTTCCATTGTGTTTCTCTTTTCTTGTGTGCTCCTTGGTCTGTTTTTCCCTTGAAGCCACCTGCTTTGAACTGCAGCAAATTCAGTGCCACTCCCAAAGTAAAGCCTAAATTCTAAAATTCTATAAATCAGTAGAAGTTGAAAAGAAACAACCGTGTGTTGTAAGGAGTTTTAAATGAAGGTCCTTGGCCTTTTCAAAATCGACAGGGTACCCACTGTCCGACAAGGAATTTAAATTGTAACAATGATAGGCAGGTCACATCTAGTCCTGGGGCATAATTATTAAATTGCTGAACTGTAGACATATTCTATTAGGCTAGGAAGGAAGCATATATTTATTACGATGCTCACACTGCTGAAAACACATTTTAGGGCAGAGCAGAAAGGTCAATTTAAATATTTAGACAATTTTCAGTCTTGAGAGTTAATCACTGAGTAATTATTGATTTTGCCTACTGTTTAACCAGTCTCCTTTCTCTCATCTGAATTATACTTTTGGTTTCCAAAAGGGGTAAAAAAATCTGTTCAACCTTGTAAGCTTGTGATATTCACTAGTAATGTTAAAAGAGACAGAAGAAGCCTGACCTTCAGACACAAGCTGACCAAAAAGATGCAGGGATAGGGCATGCATGATCCCAAATCCAATACAGGATCAGATTCCCGGGGGCAGCTAACTGACCCCTCATGCCCTACAAGGGACTTCTGCAGGTGGATGTGCACCAGCCACCACTTCCACTTGCACCAAATGTCCTACGGCTACACTATCCAATCCAAGAGTCACTGCTCACATGTGGCAATCCATTTAGTTAAACTTAACTGAAATTGAAAATTCGGTTCCTCAGCCACATTTTCCAGTCGCATGTACGAAGTGGATACCATACTAGAGAAAGCAGAGATGGAATGTCCCCATGATTACTGTGCAGAGCCTATTGGTAGTCACTATGGATAACAATCTACCACCTGGACAAGTGGCAATATGGTCTTGAAAAAGTGACACTGAGCCCTATCGTCATGAGATGGTAGGAAAGGCAGAATTAGGGGGATGTTTTGGCTACAGCCAAAGCAGAAGGGGGAATCTGAAGGACTAGTGATGGACACTTGGGGTTAGAAGGGGACCTCTATGATATTATTCTTGAATAAATGTAGCTTTTTGGGGGGGGCAACTGAAATAGAAACATTAAGATGAGCTTCAACAGAAGGGAAGCACTGAATTGGCTCTTGGATAGTGACAGACAAATTATAATTAATAATCAGAGCAAAACACTGGGGTCTCACTGCAATGCCCAGGGCTCAAGGAGGTAAAGAGCTTCGGAGCATCTAGGAGGAAGGTGCCAGGCAGCAATGCCATCCAGGAGGAAGGTGCCAGAGTAATGAATCCCCCTGGCAAGAGGGAGCTGCATCAAAAGTCATGATGGAACATCAAAGACAGCAAAGAGTGGTGAGCAGGGCTTCGGGGAGCATGTCTCAGAGATCAAGGCAGCAAGTTTCCTTGAAGGCAGCACAAAGCACTGTTGGTAAAACTGTTCATTCAGGAATCTCAGATGCAAATGGGAAATAATCAGTGTGGAGCATAGCAAGTGAGAAGATGTAATGATATTTCATATATTCCAGGTTCCTATTTATTAAGATATGCCATGCTAATTCACCAATGGAGATATCCTGTGGACACGGGCATAGGCTGTCACAGGATATGCCTCATCAGCTGGGAAGCAAAGAAAGGTTTAAGCCAAGTGAAATGGGTCGCCCTCAAAAAGTAATGTGCACCCCTCAGGCGGCTGGCAGTTTTGACACTGAAGTCACAATTATTTTAAGAGAAGGTTATTATTACGAGCAAATCACTAGCAAGCATTACTGTTCAGAATTCCAACCATTTATTATCCATTATGCATCCATTACTACTCCACAGTGCCACTGTTTGTCATGTGTTATTAGTATAATGGCCCCATAATGGGCTATGCTTCTTTGACACTGTTATAACTGCCATGATTCACAAAGCCAATATTACAAGGGAGAAAGGATCATATACAATGAAATAATGCATGACTGCAGTTATTCAAATATTATATCATTCTCGGCCATGCTTACCATTATCACGCTGCTTATTAAAGGTGTATTAGTAACAGCAAACTGCCAATTAATCCAATTTTCCATGTGATGTTATAAATAGCTACTCTTTTGTGAGGGAATATGTAGAGGGCACATAGTTAATGCCAAGAGTTAATGCTCATTTGTGCATTAAGGAATAACTAATCCTTAATAATCAGTAATTCATTACAGCAAACAATCTATCAGTACATTTTTATTTGCAACTCACATTCATTCATTCATTCATTCAGCAAATATTTATTTGCCACTCCTGAAATGCCAGATACTTGTGCTATGGACACTGGGGATATCAAGAGTACCTGAGTAATCAAGAGAGAAAAGGGTTTCCTCTATTAGCTTACATTCTAGTGGCAAAATAGATGATAAAAGAAATAAGTGAATACATAATTTAATGTCAGATAACCACAAGTCTTATGATGAAAATTAAATTCATGTAAGAGGAGAGTAAATTGCTTTACAGAAGCAGGGATCATTAGACAGGAACATGGATAATTCTCCCACTGCAACAAGTAGGAATTTTGAGTATGTATATTTGGACAAGGATAGAAAGGTAGATTTGGCATGGGGATAGGAGCAATTTTACTCTGCATTTCTTCCATTTTCCCAGGGAATGAGAAGCCAAGGTTACAAAAGGGGAATGAGGAGAAGGACGTGAGGACAGAGGATGTGGGAAACGGTGTTCCTGGAGAATGGGGACATGAACTGATTTGGGAAATGGAGCGCAATCACAAGAATGAACTTATGGTTCCCTTGGACACTTGCAGAGATAAATTTAAAGTTAGACCTCTTGGAATGGCTCTTCATTTTTCTACAGGCATAGGATTTTTCTGGCCTCACTCAGAAATTTGCAAACAGGCAACCATTTGAGAATGGGTGAATATCACATTGTCAGTGAAGTGAGGAGCTACGGAGAGACACTCAGAGCAGAAAGAGAAGACAGTCCACTTGGAAAAGGACGCAAATGCCAGAGACATGGCACGTGGTAAACAAGACAACAACACCTGCTTCACTGAAGGTTCTTTACGCAAAACCTCTGAGGTCAGCCCAGAACCTACTGATTTTGAATGGCCCTAAAAGCATCTACATGTAGCTCACACATAGAGATTTTATACATATTTTCTTTGGGCTTCACTGTCCATTTATAACTTTGGTACATTCACATAAAATTGAGGCCACTTTCACATATTAGAAAAAAAAATGCATCTTCTAACCTCACAAAGCAAATCTTTACTGGAAAAAAAAAAAACCATGAAAAAAGAATTCTCCTATTTCCCTGATTCTATCATGCACATCCCTCAACCTACCCTGTACTACAGTTCACTGATTATTAAATCAAGATGCACCTTACAATAAATTGTGAAGAATTTTGCCAGTTGCCTGTTATAGAAGTTGGTCACGGAATAGCTGTCATTGCCCACACTGGTTTTGAATATAGCCAATCCTTCAACAGATGATTTTGGCATTTTTCAAAAGCAGAAGAGAGGGTTATGTGTGATCCCTTCATGTGAAGTTAAGAGTGAAGTATCACTTTCAGCTGAAAAGATAATTTTTCAAACTGAATTCAAAAGTCACTAGCCAAATCCTAGTATTTTTCAATTTTCTTCCAAATTTTACAATGGTCTCTAAAGGTAATAAAATGTGGAATAAGATTGTAGAAGTAAGTCAAGATTACACAGGATTAGTGGGGCACATTAGAAGAGATGATTCTTTTTCATCTAAATATAATAATAGGAATGGGGCGCCTGGGTGGCTCGGGGCACCTGGGTGGCTCAGTTGGCTGGGCGACCGACTTCGGCTCAGGTCATGATCTCACAGTTTGTGAGTTCGAGCCCCGCGTGGGGCTCTGTGCTGACAGCTCAGAGCCTGGAGCCTGCTTCGGATTCTGTGTCTCCCCCCTCTCTCTAACCCTCCCTTGCTCACGCTCTGTGTCTGTCTCTTAATAATAAATAAACATAAAAAAATAAAAATAAAATAAATAAATAAATAAATAAATAAATATAATAATAGGAAGATACGAAAGAGTGTGTGCAGGAGAGTCATGTGATCCAACCCATGTTTTCAAGTTCACTCTGGCATCTTTATATAGTATGGACGGACAGGATCTCGAGTGGATCCAGAGAGCAGCTGGGAGGTAACTGTAGTGGTCCAACTGACAGATGATGTCAGCTGTCAGTAGGGTGACTGTCATGAGATGGAGAGCAGCAATGGGACTAGGGATATAGTATTTGGAGTCAGAATCAATCGAATATGGTGGTTGACTGCATATGGTTGTTTCAAGATGGGTACATTTTAGGAATGACTCCCAAGTGTCTGGTTTGAGCAATTTGATGGGTAAGTTGCCATTATTAAGTTGAGGATGTCTAAGGGAGAAACGGGTTGGGGCCTATATAGTGAGGAGTTCATGAAACATATAAAAGATGTCAAGTAACAGTTAAATATATGACCCTGGGGCTCTGGAGAAGAGGTCATGGAAACAGACAGATACAAATTTGGAAGTTATCAGTCAATAAAAGGTCCCGACAACCAGCGGAGTGGATGAGTTCTCTCAGGGAGATAGAACCCAGCAGAGGTGCTCAGCCCAGGCAGTGCATTAGAATAACCTGAGGAGCTCCCAAACTGCTGGGCATTTTAAATATGCACTCAGGCTTCAGAGCTACCAGAGCAGAGAAGTAAAGACAAAGGGACCAAGGCCTTGGGCAAGAGGTTAAGGACAGAAGCCAATGAGAAGATTCAAAAGGAGCAAAGAGGTAGAGGAGAACAAGGTAAATGTAACCGCATAGACCCTACAAGAATGATTACTGCTACCCAAAGGAAAAGGACAGGGAAATACTGATCATTACAATAGGAGTCCAAGGACTGAGTGCCAGCCTCTCAGCTCTCTGACATAAAGCCTCACTGTGGACACCAAATTAGGGAGCATACATTTGAAGGAGTTAATGAGATGACTTAATTTTCCTACAACAGTATCACAGGTCAGAGGGCTCCCCAGAGAACCACCCAGATCTTAATGTCTGCTGAATTTAGAATCCAAAAGCAGCCACTCATGCCTGGCTTACCGTGGAGGGCAGTGGACACGCACCACCCTCCTCAACCCATGTGGAGAAGAGAATTAAAAACGAGGGCAGAAGACACACAGACTGCCTTTCTCTAAATGTGAATAAGTACTCCTTGTTCATGTTTGAGAAGGGAGCACATTCCAACTCCAGCAGGTCTGGGGGAGGCCCTGATTCTCCATTTCTGCACTCTTCCAGGTAATGCTGGATCTGGATCCTGCTGCTGTGGAAAACCCTCCCCTGTACTACACCCTTGAAATGCAACACCCAGTTCCTGCCACACCCAGTTCCGCCAGGATGTGGAATATTGCCTAAACATTTTCAACCCTACTGGTTCACTGGCCCTGGAACACAAATACATCCTCTGAGTTTACAGGATCTACACATCCCTTCTTTTTCTATCACCAGAACCCCTTGGGTCCCAGTGAATATGGCCCCGTCCCGTTGTTTCCATGACCCGGCCCTGTTTCTGCCAAGAAAGAAAGGACACACACACACCTGGGCGGAGTCCTGGAGTAGAAAGTGCTGGGAACAAGCCCCTAAGAAGCAGTAGTAGAAAAAGAAGACCCATAGCAACCATTTGTGCTGCAGACCCCTGTGGCCCGTTTCCCACAGCTGAGCCCCAATGGCTCCCACAGCTATGCAACTTCCTGCGATTCCTCTGCTCACTGGTCCAAACACAGATCGTGTACAGACCACTGGCTCAAGGGGCTTTCAATTAAAAAAAAAAAAGAAGAAGAAGAAATGTGTATATAGATACAAACATGCATGCATACACACACATACACATTAAGACAGATTAAACTTGAAATCTCCTTTGTCTCTACATGATAGTAAATAAAGGCATTTGGTGTTTGGAAATGCAAATAAAACAAGGCATGTTCTATACTTTTTCTAAGAGAGGAAAAACTGTTCTCCTGGAGAAGCCATCTGCCCCTCGGCATCTTTGCTCACAAGGCTTGCTGCATTTGCAAATGGGCTTTTACAACATTCGATAGTTTGTGCCATGCCCCCCATATTGAACTGTGATTTAACCTACCTCCCCAACTAGCTTGTGAGGGCAGGTTCCAAGTCTCAACATCACCCCAGGGCCCACTGCTCCTGGAATGGTCTCTTTAGTAAGTAAAATCTCTTGATTTTAGTAAGTAAAAGCCCCCTCTCCCTCTTTTTAATGAGCATCTTAATTTTGTCCAGTACTACTGCTTTGGGTAGTAGTACCCAGATAGTTATAATGGTTTCCAAAGTTGTCCACATCCTAAGCCCAGAAACCTGTGAAAGCGTTACCTGAGATGGCAAGAGGGAATTTGCAGGTGTCATCTTGAGATGGGGGAGATTATCCTGGGTTTCCGGTGGGCCCAAGGTAATCACAACTGCCCTGATTAGTAGGAGGCAGAAATATCAGAGAGAGGTTTGAAGACGCTATGCTGCTGGCTTCGAATGTGGAGAAAGGGAACATGAGCCAAGGAGCAGATGCAGGCCCTAGGAACTGGAAAAGGCAAGGGAAAGGGTTCTCCCCCAGAGCATCCAAAAGGAATCCCTGCTGAAATCTTGGTTGGAGCCTAGTGACACTGCCAACCTAAAGAAATATGCATTGTGCCACTGAGTTTGTGGTAATTTGTTACAGCAGCAGTGGGAAAATAATACAACTCCATTTTGGAAATAAATTAATCTAATATAAGAATTCACTCGTTCTCTTCTCACAGAAGAAGCTGCTTTCCCTGAGTCTATCCATCATCTTTTCTTATTTCACAAGAAATGACACAGATTTCAGAACAAGATGGGAGATGTATTCACCTCTTGCCTAGTCACTTTATTCTAGGGAGTTTTTTGCTCTTATTTATTTTTGATAGATATTCTTCCACTGGTAAAAATAGAGTGCCTATAAAGCAAGATGTGAGAAAAAGAGATGATATCCAGCCTAATTAGCTAAGTATCAGTATTAGTAAGGGCATGTGGAATGTCAAAACTGCAGCTGGTCAGAAATAGTACGCTTCTGTTCAAGAAAACCATGGAAAACATGCACATCTCCTCCAAAGCCAAGGCAAATCCAACAGGCTCTCTTGTTTTCCCTGAAGGAAGAGAGCAGGTCCACACTGCACGTTCTGACTGAACATCTGAGAAGCAAGAGGTTTCGTTATCACAGCAGGCAAGGGGTCTCATACTTCCTGAGTAAATATAAAGCACTGAATAAAGCAACAGACTACAGATAATGGAGGACCTTTTTTTTTAAGTTGAGAATTGTTAGCCTAAAATGAGATCCTTACTAAAAAGTCCAGTAACTCTTGAAACACAAATATAATCCAGCATCTGTACCCACAGGTATGTGCATTTTGCAGCCGAACAACATGTAGCATCCCTCAGACGCTCAAAGAAATGTATAATCCTAAAATAAGGGTTAAGAACAACTAGTGCTACAACATCATCATCTTTATTTAAGAAGTTTCTACACAGACAGTGTTCTGCACAGAAAACTGTGAAATGTTCTATTTCTATTCTATTCCGCTCATGACTAAGCTGATGCCTCCAGCCAAATAATCACATGTCAGGATCTCATTAGCTCTCACAGGTCAGGCTGGTGAGATGGGGGCTTGGTGAGGATTACTTAAGGAGTGCCAGCAATGGCTCCAGAGTGGGACATCCGAGTCATCGCCAGGGCAGTTCTTCCTGGAGGTGCTGTTGGGCATATGATTCTGTTCTGGATATAGAGACTTTAATAAAAACGTTCAAGGTAAGTATCTATTTACATTTCTTTGAGAGTATAATTTTAGTGGCAAGGAAGCTTGCCCAATGAAAGATTATACATCGTTTGGGGAGCTTGACTACATTCACACTGAAAATCAAATGAATGGATGGTTATCAATTGATACGAGGAGAAATATATTTAAGTCTAGAAGCTATTAATTATATGGTATAGCTCATCTCTTCTACCTCTTTCCACTGAATATCTAAAACTAGATTAGAAAATAAACATAGATGTGGTTTCGTTCAAAAATATTAAAAAAAAAAAATAAGGCAAGAACACAAAACCGTTTATACTAAAAGTAACAACTTTGTAAGTTCATCTCTCATAGCCAAATCAGTCTGGTATATCTGTTAAGACAGGAGTTGGCAAATTATAGTCCACAGGCCAAACAGGGCCCATCATCTGTTTTTTGCATCCTGTGAGCTAAAAATTGATTGATTTTTATATTTTTTTAATGGCTGCAAAAATCAAAAGAAGAGTATTTCATAACATGTGAAAATTATAGAGAATTCAAATTTCAGTGTCTGCAGTTTTACAGGAACATAGCCACCCTCATCTGCTTGCATACTGTTAATGACTGTTTTTGTGCTAAACCACAGAACCAAGGAGTTGCGGCAGAGACCTCAAGGGCCCATAAAGGCTGAAATAGTTCCTTGCTGTCCCTTTACAGGAAGAGATGCTGCCCTATGGGTTACAAGCTCCGGCTGTAGTTGGGTGGCCTTGGACAAGTGGCTTAAGCTACGTGTGACTGTCTTTTCACCTGCATCTACGTTATAGGCTTGCTGTCTGGTTTAAGAGAATATGAAAATGTAAAAGCACATAAACAGCAACATGTAGGCACCACAACTGAGTCAGCCATCACCGATATTATTGTTGCTGCTGTTTGCTGTTACTATAATTACACTAATGCACCTTTACCAGGGAGGGCATTCTACCTGCCGTAAACCTATCTAGAAATCATGGCTGACACTAATTTATAGTTTCACCTACTCTTAAAAAATATCTTTTCATTAATTGGTCATAATATTTTTGAAATTTGTCCCAGTCTCCTTCCCAAATGAAGACAGTCATCAATCATTGTGGCACTGTAATGGGCGTTAATTAGAAGTTTAGCTCAAAGGACAGTCATTTTTAATGTTAGTATCTTGTTCTCTCCTCATATTTCAAAACCATTTTCAAAAATGCATCCCAGCTAGAGACAGTGGCAAGACAGGTGATATATTCCAATTCTGCTCCCTTTTTGACAGATAATTAAACAAGGACTCGTAGGGGTCAAGCAACTTTCTTGAAGCACAGGAAACGCTTAATTAAAATGAACATTCACTGACTTGTATTTGGACTTTTGCTTTGCACTAATCCACCTGCAGGTTTTTCAAACAAAAGCTTTGAACTTATTGGTCTGCCCAAAAATTCAAAACAGTCTGGTCACACAAGTAGACAACTTACCATGACAATTGGACAATTTTTGTCGTGATGCTTTTATTTCATTTAGAAATGCCACAAATACATCCAGTTAATGCATTAAATATGAAAAGACTTGCTGAAGACACTCAATTTATTAATGATTCAAGAGAATTTCCTAAAGCATCTATTTGGAATTCATTTATAATTCATTTCACAGCTTAGCTGTGGTTCCCACAGGGCAAATATTTATCAAATATTTCTGTTTTAAGTCCCCCTTTTACATTTATTTGTAGAAGAATACACTCCTTTTTTCCTAAATAAAGGCTAACCTTCCTAAAAGCATCCATCCGTCTATTGTAGTTTAACGTGCATTTCCTGATAAGGTGACAGTAATGGGCCTTCAAATATAACAGAGTATACTGTGCAACCAAACAAAAGAATAATTATTAAACATAATAGATGGCTATAAACTGAACACGATACACACTGAGTATATCATAAATATTTATTAGAAAGTAACTATGGTAATTAATAAACATAGTAATCAACACAAGGGAAATAGCATCTTAAAACCTGCCATGGCAAGAAAAACTTCATAAGCCATGAACCACACATGAGCAAATTAATATTTTCAGTATGAAAATCAGAATGTCTGACTTGACTAGTGCCAGTGGACTTAAAAGAGCAAGAGTGGAGAATATCTTGAGTCAGGCTGCCGCTGCCCTGTCCTGCCAACACTGACAATTTATAGTCTCTAGTTCCTATGGCTTATCACAGCTAGAGGGTAATATCTGAAATGAGAGAGCACTAGCTTTGGAATTAGAAACATCTGAGTTTACAGCCAGTTCTTCCACTACTGATTGGGAACTCTGGGTCAATACTTAAAGTCTCCATGCCAACTGTGAGGCAGAAATAACCCATACCTGTAAGAGCTTTGTGTAACCAGTCTTACTGTGGTGATCAAATATGGAATCACTATGTTGCACACCCGAACCCAATTCAGTGTCACATGTCAGTTAGTCCTCAATAAAAATAAAAGTTTTTAAAAAAGTTGTTGTGAAGATAAAGGTACAATACATAAGATACTTAGCTAAGTGTCTGAAACAAGGTCCATATTCAATAACTGGGTCTTCTTACTCTACTGATAACACTTCTGTGACTTCTGAGCCTGACACCATATCTACTGCTGTTATCACTTCTACTACTGCAACCGCTAAGAAGTCACTGCATCCTACTCCTTTTGGCCAATGTACTATTGGCGGTAACATGTCAACTGTAATAATTCACATTCTTTGTATCTGCACACATAAGGCCCACTAGGCTAGGTAGTATTTAAAATATAAAATAAAAACACCATAACAAGTGTTGGTGAAGATGTAGAGAAACTAAAACCTTCATGTTCCATTGGTGGGAATGTAAAATGGTGCAACCGCTACGGAAAACATTTTATGTTAAAAAAAAGAGTTACCACATGATCCAGCAGTTCTACTCCTAGAGATATACCCAAGAGAAACAAAAACTTACATCCACTAAAAAACATACACAAATGTTCATAGCAGCATTACTCAAAACAACCAAAAAACGGAAACGACCCAAACATCTACAATGATGAATGGATCACGAAATGTGGTAGATCCATCTGTACAATGGAATACGATTTAGAAATAAAAAGTAACGAACTACTGATACATGCTACAAGATGGATGAACCTTCAAAACACTATGCTATGTGAAAGAAGCCAGGTACAAAAGATGACATACTTATTACATGATTCCATTTATATGGCATGTTCAGAATAGGCAAATCCACAGAGACAGAAAATGGAATTAGTGATTGCCAGGGGCTGCGAGGAGATGTAGACCAAGGAGTCATTGCTAGGGTGTATGAGCTTTCTTTTGGGAGGAATGACAAGGTTCTAAACTTAGATAGTAGTGATGGGTGCACAGCTCTGGGAATATAGTCAAAACCAGTGAAGTTTATGGTGTGTGAGTTATATCTCAAAAAAGCTGCTTTAAAAATAGAATTAATCAAGCACATAAGGTCAACTACATATGTGAGGAGTGGCAGAAGGGAAAAAAGTTAGTCTTCTGGATCTACTGCGCTTTGCCAGGGAGTGCCAGTACCACCGCCCAAACCTCCAGGGAGGACAGGCAGTGTGGGCTCAGCACAAAGGACAAAGTAGGGTGGGTTAAGAGGGAACTCGGTCCCCACCCTAGACATCTGCTCTCCCATTATGAAGTGGGATATTTATGATAACGATTAAAACATAAGAATAGAAGGAGGAGGAAGACTATAAGCTCTAGAGTTGAAAACTCTGTTTGAAAGCTGGGGTTTAAACCCAGTTCCCCTCAGGCTCCCGGTGGCTCAGTTGGTTAAGCTTCTGACTCTCAACTTTGGCTAAAGTCATGATCTCACGGTTCATGAGAGGGAGTGCCACATCGGGCTCTGTGCTGACAGGGCAGATTGGGATTCTCTCCCTCATTCTCTGACCCTCCTCTGCTTGTGCTTTCTCTCTCTCTCTCCCTCTTGTGACCTTGGACCAATTACTTAACCTCCCTGGCCTTCAGTTTCCTCATCCATAAAATGAGTATAATAATAACACCTTTGTTCCCACGGTTGCTATGAGGATGCACTAATGCATATAAGCCCTTACAAGAGTGTTGTCTGATAAAATTAAGTGCCATCGTCGTCATTATCATCATCATTAGTATAGTTTTTTTGGTTGACCTGCTGACTCTAATCTCAGCGGTCAGACACAAGCATGCAGCACAATACCATATGAGCACGAGCACTCCCAGGGGAGTACCCCTCGAACTCACCAGGGACTGTGGGCTTGTTCCTCCTCTGCCTACCGATGACAATTCCTTTCATGAGGCCTCTTTGTTAGCACAGAAAATAAAGGCACCCAGGGAGAGCAGCACAGGGCATTTGCACTGGCTAATAACAGCAGTTACCACTGACGGTGCTAGAGAGTCAGGCACATTTTTGGGTATTTTACATTTGTTACTTCACTGAATTATCACAACAAGCCTGCAAGGTAGGCATTATTAACCACATCACTTTACAGATAAGAAGAAGTTCAAATATACTGAGTAACCAAGCTAATAACACAGTTAAATAAGTCAGAGCTGACATTCAAACCCAGATCCATTTATCCTATGTCACTTTCGTACATTATGTTGAACTGGATTTCCAATGGAAGAGTGAGTAATCAGGACAGGAGTTAGGAATGAGAGAAGAGTATTTTTTTGTTTCACACAATTACTCAAATAACAGGATGCCAGAATATATGCAGTGCCATCTGTTCTTTCACTCATTCATTCACACGTTTATTAAGCACCTATTATGTGCCAGTGTCAGTGATAAAAACAGTCTTGGAAAGATAGATGTTAAAAGAGAAAATTACAAAAAAAAATTTTTAATAAATAAAAGAAAAAATTACAGAAGAATATGGTCAGCATATTAATAAACAAATGGTGCTGGACAAACAGGAGATCAGGGAAGTGTCAACTGTGTTCTCTACTGCAGAGAGAGTCCCATCCACTGCTTTCAATTTCCTTAAACAAGAATTCAGAGGAAAACACTTGAGACTCATTTTCAATGCCTTTTTCTCCCTGGGAACACTGATGAGTGGAATTTTAAGCCACACTTCTGAATCTTTTCTATAATTTGTGTCTATTCAGAAAACTGCCAGCCCACAATCTTTCTCCCTGTACCTCATGGGACAGGACAAGGATATACCCAACTGCAGGACTGGGGGTGGATGCAGCATGGAGAGTCCATGGCAAAATGGAGGTTCCATCACAGGAATGGGCTATAAGAGGGCAGAGGCTGTTGGTGAGGTCAAAAGTACTCTATAAGCCCTAAGACATTAATGTCCATTCCAGGACTGATAACATTCTGACAGATTGAATGGTATGTGCAAGCAATTCATTTCACATTTTATAAAGCACCATTTCACAGGGTAGAGAATGTCAGCAGCATAAACACATCTTAATTTAGTCCTAAAATCCTAACGGGATTTCCACTGCACTCACAACTACAGAGGTAACACTTAAGGTTCTAATCCTGTCAGAGAGACGAGGCATTTTTCAACTTTTTCCTTATAGTAAAAGACAAAGCAATTACCAAGGAAGAGAAAGAATAAGGAGAAGATACATGAAATATTTCTTTGGAAGGACCAGCTAAATTCTCAGAGATTTAAAAGGATCAATGTTGAGATAGTAAATAAGAAATACACTAAATTCAATTTAGGAACTAAAGTTTTTCAAATATTTCAAGGTAATGTGTTAGCCCAATATGATCACATAAATAAGCTGGCAAATACATTCAACTGGATACCACGATACATAGCTTATGAATCACAAGAAAGCAATCTGTCACTTAGAATTCTAAATAAGATTTTATGTACTATTGAGTTTTTCCTATAAATGCAATAATTGTATAATAAAAGTTAAAAGAGAATTCAGAGAAAAAAACCTGAGGTTCATTTCAATAACAAAATATTCGTGAATTTATAAAGTAATTACGATATCCAAAAGTTATTCCCAGAGCAAGTGCTGTAAGAGTAAGCAATAAAGAGCCACAAATAATAATTTCAGCAATATGCTTAAAATTAAATTTAAAATAAAATATTAATAACAATATATGTAAGAGAAAACACCTATAATGTATTAGTTCTGAACAGCATTCAGCATAGTTGTTTCCATTTGTCAGAAGAATAAAACACTGCCAATTCTTGATAATCTATGGCCAAATACTCATCTCTAAATTTTACTAAAATATATGTACTGATTATTCTTTATGAGATAAATTATTCAGCATATAGCACATAGCACATAAGATTTATTTTAAATTATAACTGTACATCACACATAAAAGCATCTTTCTTGATAGTGCCTATTTTCAAAGTAGTTGACTTGAATCTTTTTATTATTATGAAATAAACTGTGTTTGGGTGGAAAATAACTTTTGAATTGTCATATGTTACATAATTATTGAATACCACAACTTTCAGCTCTGTACAAAAAAATGAAAAGCTTCTAAGAAAATTTAGTTTTGATGATGTGTGCTTTTAAAAAAGTAGATTTCACAATAAGAACAGTAGAGAAATCTGTTCATCAAATATTTATATCAAAATTTAACTTTTTGTTTTAGCTACAGTGACTAAAGTCCTTTTATTCATTTTTCTTTGCTCTAACAAAGAACAGTAGAAAACAAAGACTTAATTGTTCTTGTTAAGGTGTTTAATGACTATTTCAAAGAAATAGCTGATAATAGTGACAAAAGGCAGCTATAAAAAGAAAGAAAGAAAGAGAGAGAGAAAGAACAAAAGAAAGAAAGAAAGAAAGACAGAAAGAAAGACAGAAAGAACAAAAGAAAGAAAGAAAGAAAGAAAGAAAGAAAGAACACAGAAAGTCTAAACAGCAAATCCCAACGTGAATATGTTAGAATCCCACTCAAAATCAGTTGTGTGTCTAATCTACAGATTCCGTGTCAGGTACCAGCCAGCTGGAAATCTCTGTATCCAGGAACTGGGACTAGGAACAAAATCAGTGGAAGTTTTCTCCTCCAACGGAGCCAAGAAATTGGAGCCACAACAGCAGGGCACTTCTGGCAAGTTCCTACCTTTAACCGCTGCTCATCCACATCGATGACTGTAGCCACGCGAATTAGCCTGGGGTTCCGTCTGTCCACCGCTTCAAGCCTCATGCTGGGCAGAAAACCGTGGGGTGGCCGCTGAAACATCAAGAGAGCCAAAGTCAGCAAAATCCCACTGCTCAGATGCCACATCGCATGTTTTCTAAAGTGCAATTGATCTGACTTTGCATTTAGACCTTGAACACAACTGGAATTTAGTTTTAAGGGCACGTAACACTTCGTGCATATTATTTTATCCAGTTTCATAAAAACCTGTGAGAGGAGAAAGAATTTTTTGGTCATTTTCAAGATAGCTAAAAAGACAGATTAAATCATATATTCATTAACAATCACAAGATTCAAAATAGGTTCTAATTTATTAACAATTTATCAATTTGATTAATTTTTTCTGAAATTAACTTTATAAATCAAGAAACTGTTGACCACTCTCACTGTCCAGTTTTGTAGAGTATGACTCAGAAGACAAAATTATTTACTAAATAATTAGAAAAACATAAACATAATCCTTTATAAATCTAAATTTTAAAATAGATAAAAGCTGCATAACTCTTGACAGTTAAAACTATTTTAGAATCAAACCACAATGTAATTTAAAGCTATAACCTGTGCTTTGTTACTTATCTGTAACATAAGCATGTTAAAAACTGTTTTAATTTAAGCTTCTTCCAAAAATCCTAGGAACCAGGAGTCTATAATGAGGACACTTAGGAAATCCTAAAGAAAATGGGGTGGGAAAAAGCACACTGGGACTTACCAAATCATTGACACCAATGAAATTTAAATACAAAAAATCAAAGTCAAAAGACAACTCCAGCAGTGTTCATAGGTTGGTAAAAAGTCACTGAAAGCTATTAACACATAACATATTCAATCGACTTTATTGAAAATGAAACTGTACTGAATTTTGTAAGTCTAGAAATGGCAATAGGAAACCCTCATAATACATAATAAACAGTTAAATCTTTCTCCAATATCTGGTTTGCTTCTTTCCCGCTTTTGTGGAAGTATATTTTCTTCTAAAATGCATTATTATGTCTACTAAATGGAATATACTGACTACAAGTAGGTCTTTGATGCTTGAAAATCTTTCTGTTCTCCCCAAGGTCACTGTCCTGATAACAAAGGTAATAGTTTCATATTGCAGATGCCAAAGATACACAGCTTGAGATGAATCCATGATAACTCCATGTCAGAGCCTGGAAGTTGCCTTTTTAACGAAATCATAATTTTATTTTCTTGTAATTTTCTTCTTGGAAAAATAAAATGAGTTTTGACAGAAAGCAAAAGAGAAAGAGGTTAACTACCAGCAGCTGGTACTTTGCTTATCGAGTTTTTTCAATTCCTGAAGTCCTTTCTAGCACTCCAGGACTTCTGGCTTTCTTAATTTGATTAAATTCATTTTCCAAATCCAGTCTATTATAACAGATTTATTTAAAAAAATGAAATAGCATTTTGTTTAAAATCCCTTTTGATCCCTAGAAAACTTTTTATAAATGAAATCGTATGTAGAAGCTCGCTATATAAAATTCTGACTAAAGATGAATCAGGAAGCCTGGAGCACACAATTAAGTTGAAAGGGAACAATCTGAAAACCACTTTACAACATAAATATCTCTAACTGTACTATCAGTGCACTGTCTTTTCCCCAATAATTTATGCTTGGTTCAACCCTGGAATAAAGGTATAAGTACAAATTTGAACTTTAAAAACTGGTATTCTAAATGCTAAAAGCAATGTTTCCCTCAGAATGGATAAAACTGTAACACACACCCACTACATACAGTTCACCTATTTTATTATGGCATCGTTGGCATTCAAACAGTTCCCAAGACTGAAAGTTCAGAGTTCCCGCCATGTGGACTAAGACAAGCAGAAATGAAGGACTCTGCCATTATTAGGGGTTGATGAGGGGCTTTAACTGCACTAGGGTGGGCTACTGTGCTTTGTAAGAAGGGAAACCATCATTACTTTTGTGTAGAGGAACAATAGTAAATGAGTCACCTCCTTTGTAGTTTTAACTGAAAACCAGGCAAAGTGGTTATGAAAATAACACTTGCATTTAAAAAGAAAAAAACTAGAATAATTTGAGCTGCCAAATTAAGTCAACATGTACACCGTTTCAAGTTGAGAGTGTATTAGAGAGTATACAACTCACCATTTTAAAAACTTTGGCAGGAACAGCATTAGTTTGAGTAGCTTCCAGATATTCTGTCCAGGAAAAATTTTCCGGATCAGGATAACCTGAAAAATACATATACATATCAAAAAATTACTCACTAATATTTTGATTCCCATGTACTATAAGACATTTGACCTTCTGTGAACTGCTCACTATTTAACAGCCCCTATGCTAAGAACCTCACATACATTACCTAAGTCTATTTTAACCTCTGAATGGGCTGTTTCACCCCCACTAAGGCAAGCAAGCACTCATATATCGGTTCATTCATTCACTCAACAAGGTTAAACAGGTTGGCCAAGGTCAAATGGTGGGTATTTGGCAGAGCCTGGTTACACCCAAAAGGCCTCTTTAGAAAGTTTGAAAAAACACTCACAATCCCTGTCTGACCTCAGACCATAAACTGAAAATCTTTCCAATTTCTCCAATACTTCTGCATCTATTAGGGTTTTGTTCTCTTAATTACATCTCTGTAATTGCAATTTCCCAGGTTTGCCATTTATAATTGCAACTTATATATTGGTATAACATGGTACAGAGCACTGTATGTTTAAAAAAATTCTAACTGGGGGCACCTGGGTGGCTCAGCCGGTTGAGCATCCAACTCTTGATTTGGGCTCAGGTCATGATCCCAGAGTCAAGGGATCAAGCCCCACGTGGAGCTCTGCACTGAGTGTAGAGATTGCTTGAGATTCTCTCCCCCTCTCCCTCTCCCCCTCCCCTACTTGTGCTCACTATCATGTTCCTTCCTCCGTCTCTCCCTCTCTCTCTCTCTCTCTCTCTCTCTATATATATATATATACATGTGTATATATATATATATATATGTGTGTGTGTGTGTGTGTGTGTGTATACGTACATATATATATACATACACACACACACACATATATATATATACACACACACATATATATATACATAGATGTATATATTTCTAACTGGGTTTCTCATTTCTCTTTATATTTGTGTTATTTTATTCCTAATTACATTTGCTGAGGTCTATATTATTGTGTCATTTTCTTTTTCCTTTAAAGGAATAAGCACCTAGATTTATTCATTAGCTTTCTTGTTTTTTCTCTTTTCTAATTATTTCATTTGCTGCTTTTACTCTTATTACTTCTTTACTCATATTTCCCTTAGGTTTTTATTTTACTCATCAAATTGAACTGTAAGGATAATTGATTTATTTTCATTTTTTTTAAATAACAGAAGCATTTAAAATCATGAAATTACCACTGTTCCCCCTGAATACAGCTTTAGACATCTGGATAAACTTTTATGAAATATTTGTGTATCTCACTTTTATTTTTCAAAAACAATTATAATTACAATCTGTAAGTGTCACCTTCATTTAGTCACTGGCCAAATAATTATTTAAGAGATATCTCAAATCATTAATTTTTGTAGTTATTTAAAATATTCATAATAATATCTACTTTACCACATGGTAGTTTCAGAATGTCACATGATATCTAGGATTTCTTTTTGGCATAATATAGGATCAACAGTTGAAATTTTTGTTTAAGTATATACATACACATACACACATGTTTTGAGGCATATTAGTATGCCTCAATTGAATGTAAGTAGCTATTATTATTAAAAAATCTGCTTTATTTTTTATTTAAGCAAAAAACCTGAAGCAATAAGCTAAAATTTCTAAAATACTTTTTCATACAGTTTTCTAGTATCTGTGATAATTTTTTCTTCATATTTAAACTTTTTACTAAAATAAAGAATATTTTAAGAAAAATATGCCAATGAAGTAAACAGCCTGAAAAACTGTTCACAAAATTAGCATAGCTGTACCCCAGGACCCAGGACAGCCCCTCCCCATTCTACACCCTTCCAGTCACTGCCCCCTCTCCACAAAGGGAAACTCTCATCCTAGTTTCTAACCTCTAAGATTAGCTCTGCCTCTTCCATTTTTTCCTTTGTATAAATGGAATCATACAGCATGTACTCATTTGCAGTGGTCAGCTTTTGCTCAGCACTCTGTCAGGTTCGTGTAGACAGCTGCATGCAGAAAATCTGTTATCACTGCTTTGTAGCAGTCTATTGGGTGAGGATTTCACAATTTATCCATTTTACTGATGATGGTCCTTTGGACAGTCTCGATTTCGGGGGCTATTATGGAAAGTGCTGCTACAGACATTCTAGTATATTCTTGTTGGTCATCACAAATATACACTTCTTTTGGAATGCATCCAGGAGTAAAACTGCTGGATCATGGGGTGGTTTGCTCTATATTTTGATGTTACATTATTTAGCACAGAAAAGCACATGTAATTTTCGCTACTGATTGTGCTTTTTAACATTGAAAAAAAATTTCCCTTAGACACCTTGATTGCTTTTACATCAAATTCTTCTTTGTCACTAAAAATTAAATTGTATGCCATCTTGTATTTTCTGTTTGTTTTCTTAATAAAATTTTGCCCATCCTTTTTACTTTTAAATTATTTTGTCTCAGGTGTATCTATTTTAAACATCTTCTAAATGGATTTTGAAATCCATTTGCATTTACTTTCATAACTCATTTGCTTTATCTAACTTCCGTACACATGTTTTAGGCTGGAGTTGTTTTTTTTTTAAACACTCTCTTAGGGTTTCTTTTGCTTTTTGTCCCTGTCCATATATGAGCTATGTTACATACCTTCTGTTTCAGGAATTATTTCTGCTACTTTTGTAGCTCATATACTTTTTAATGTTTATTTTATTTTTGAGAGAGAGAGAGAGAGAGAGAGACAGACAGACAGACAGACAGAGCATGAGCAGGTGAGGGTCAGAGAGAGAGGGAGACACAGAATCTGAAGCAGGCTCCAGGCTCCGAGCTGTCAGCACAAAGCCCAACGTGGGGCTCAAACCCATGAACCATGAGATCATGATCTGAGCTGAAGTCAGATGCTTAACCGACTGAGCCACCCAGGTGCCCCTGTAGCTCATATTTTTAACGACTGTCCAAACTCATTCCTTGTATTTTGGATTTCCACATTTCCGTGTGGGTTCTGATTATGCTCATATCGTGCCACGTCAGCACCGGGGTCCCCTCCTCCCTGGCTCCAGGTCTCTCACCAGGGGCCCAAGCAGCAGATCCTGGGGAATGGTGACTAAAGAAAGCAGTGTGTGGTGGGCTGAGGAATGAATGTGCAGAGGCTGAGGGAGGAAGCAATTAGTGCTGCTCCAGTCCCGTAAAGAAATCTTGCATGCTGCTATGAAAGAAATCATCTTTTTTCATGATCAATAAGTGCGAATAAAAGACTGTGACTGTTTTCAGTGTTTCTGAAGCAGTACTGCCTCTGTGACACTCTCCAGAAATGAGCTATGTATGTACTGTGTGTATATATATTCCCTGTTCAATGAGTCCAAGGAAGAAGAACGTCCCATTGCCTAGGGAGGCCTGAAAAGCCACATACTCCCACTGTCTTCCTCCTAGCCCCACCCTGAGTCCTGCTACCTTTGGGGGGTATGGCAGGGGGCAGAATCAGGGCAACAGAGGAAGGGGCAAGAGCCAGGTCCACTGACACAGCTGTGTGGCGATATGACAGAAGCTTTTCAGAAGCTGAAATTCCTTCTTGTTTCAAGAAATATATGAGACCACCCCATGGAACAATAGCCTTCAGCATCTTCACTTGTCTCAAAGAAAGCAACATATAACTAGTTTCAGTTTATTAGTAACCACTCTTCGGAGTACTCCATTTCCACTACGTCATTCATTCCTCACATATGCTGCTCATTTTATAGGTGAGGCTCAGGGAACTTGAGCAGCTTTCCCAGTGCTATACACGTAGAAGTGGAAGAAATGGGTTTGGAACAATTATGTCTGACTCCATTACCCACGTATTCAACCACTGCTTCCCCCTAGTATTATAACCCAGAGCTCCATGATCCACGGTGGTCCAAGGCCTCAGGACTGGGAGTATGAGCTCCCCCTGGAGGCCAAGGTGTCGTATGGCAAGGGTGGGAACATTGCTAGATTGGAGGCAGGCTGTTGGTATAAATGTATTTATTCACGTCCCACCTCATTCCACTCTATTGAGAGATTAAACCATCAGAGATGGGCAAACGCTGAGGCAAGATGAGGTTCAAGTTGTGGCTGTGGGCACAGGTGGCTGAACCAAACAAAGGAAACGTGTCAGCTATTGGGATCAAGCATAGCAAGGCTCCTGCCAGGCAGCCCCTGGATCTCCCCATGGTACTGGCACTTTCCTGGAGAAGAGGAAGACCCAGGTGACAAATATCTTTAATTAACGTCAGCAAATAACTAGAAGGCAAACAGATGACAGCCAGAGAGGACGGAGGGAGGAAGTGCAATGGAGGGGAAGAGCTTGCGCCCTCATGGGAGAGGAGCCTCTCTAAAGGCTGAGAACTGTCCTAGGAGAAACAGCGGGACTATCTGGGATACGACAAAATGTGCTATCCCAAGAGGGTGACAGAGAAAGATCTGTGCGAAAAAGTCACTTAGATGAAGGTCAATTCCAGTGCTTTGGGTTGAAAAAATTGAGAGTCAAGAAAAAAGGGATACAAATATGGGACGGTGCAAAAACAGAGAAACTTAACGTCAAACCAAGTTAAATGCAAGTGAAAATATACTAAAATATATCATTCCAAGGACTACTTATACCATTCCGGAACAGCAATTCCTTACAATGATCTACAGGCCCCTACCCACCAGGGACCCATTACCACTCCAACCTCATCTCCCTTCACTCTGCTCCTGCTCCAACTAGGACACAGCTGACTTCTTCTCCCTCAAGGTCTCAAACTTGCTGTTCCTTTACAGAGAAGTTTTCCCCATGTACTTCCCACACTCCCTACCTCACCTCCTTTAAGTTGTTGCTCAAATGTCCTTCCCTGAACTCCCTAAATATACAGAACCCTCTCACCAAATACATGTGCCCCTCCTAACCTCATGACCTGCCTTACTTTTCTCCATAGCACTTACCACCAATTAACTTATTAAATTAATATTTACATATTTGTTGTTTCTCTTGCTCTATAAGATCATAACTGCCTAATGACAGGAATTTGTTCACTTAAGTCCCATTTTCTCTGGGACTTTCTCCAGAACAGAGCCTAGTATGTAGTGATCAGTAGTTATCCCTTATTAAATATTTGGCAAATATCTGCTGAATGAAATGTATTTAAGAAGTTTGCATTTGATATTGTGGTGGCCAAGAATGTCAGATATGTGAGCCAAAACTGTATTGGTCTAGCCTCAATATAATGAATGGAACACTGATATAAAGTTGTTTGCCTGTTGGTGTTGGCAGTATTCAGAGGTATCATTAGAACGAGCTGATGCTCCTGTACTAATTCTGGCTAAGGTTCCAAATAGCACTATAGACTGCACAGTACCAAGGGAAGGCCATCTGACTTGTGGCCTCTGTGTAAGGTAAATGTAATCCTCAACTGTTTGTTCCATGTAAGAAAGGCCTACTTATGTGTCATATTAGTTACAGACTCTTCTTATAACAACGTCCTCCATGAATTTACCACCTGGAACAATAGCCTAAATAGAAACATAATTTTGCCACTGGGACAGTCTAAAGAAGGGTAGTTAATAAGGAGTATAAGCCCTTGAGGTCCTGGAATTCTGGTCTGATTAGCGTGTCCCATGCAACCTAGAGAAGCACGACAACCATAATTACATCAGTGGCCAGTCCAGGAACCAAAACGCATAGGTGTCCCAGGACAAACAGTTTTTGGGTAATGGACAACAGTCCAGCTTAATAATGATGTGCTAAGAGGCTTACTGAGAAGGTTCAATCAGAACACAGAGAATATTGATCATAAACACGCGTGCTAGATGGACTTACCAGGGCACTTCATCTAACTCTTTGTTGTACTGATAAGGAAAGTGAGACCTGGCATTTTAAGTGACTCGTCTAAGGCAAGACAACTAATAGCCAAGCCAAAGCTAGAACCCTGGCCTCCCGATCTGCAATTACAGAAAACAAAACTTGTGAATAGTTGCTTTGAGGCGTGGTGAGTACTCTGGATGCTGCCGGGCACTAAGGCCGAGAGGAAGCATCGATAGAAGAATGAGGGCCATGCAACTAGTACTGCTGAAGCCCTGACTGACCGGCTTTGCCATCATTTCAAGAGAGTGGATTTTCTAAGAATGCCCCCCAGGCATTACCTATTTACTTCTCTGTTTCAAGAAGCCCTGACAAGGCAGAGCAGTAACTCATCCAGGCCTCCGGATGGTAGAGACTGCAGGCAGTCCCCAATGACTGTGTGCTGCCACTCCACTCACGAGGTTCAGCACACATGGAGGGGCTCTTTATGAAAACGATCTTAACATCAAGGAATCACTAAATATCCCATGTTAGACAGCGCTACACTATTTAGTACAAGACAAAAGAAATGCAAGACATGAGGACAATCAGTTATCTCAATCATTGTTGAGCCTAATTCAGGTTCACTCGATTTTGTTTTCAAAAAATATGTTGAAACTAACCTCACAGTTATGGTACCTTAGATGCCAGAAGTCTTGGACTCATATTCAGCTCATCACAATCAGGGGTAAAATATCCTTTCTGACCAAAGAATACAGTTATGCTCCCTAATATTTTTAACAGTATGTCAGATTTGTTCCTTGATCACCAGACCATAAAGCATACACAGAACTTTCAATCTACACAATGAACTAGAAGTACTCAAGTACTTATCGAGGAGCTCATTTCATAATTGACTGTTTTGCCGAAAGTATGGCTGAGATGAAGTGTATTAGGAATAGACTAAGGAAACAGAGTCTCTGTTCTAACTAGTGAAATCACTTTCAGAAAACAGCCAATCTGTGCTACACTGGATGAGCTCCCAGCGGAACTGTCTCCAAAAGGACCATGGCTCCCACGGTACCTAATCCAGCCCAGTGTTTGGTAAATGGCAGGCACTCGAGATGGGGTAATTGCCTCTATTTCTCTCTGTCCCTCTGTCTCCTCCTCTCTCTCTCTGTCTCTGTCTGTCTGTCTCTCTCAATAGCTAACATTATGGAGAACATACTGGTTATTTTGCTTCTATTTTTCTCTCAATTTCACTAACTACACAATACTCCACTGAGTAATATTCTGTGACTAATAATCCTTACATGTTATGCCTATATTGGTCTTTGCTGCATCTTTAGCTCCTAGCTGGGCCTCATGCTTAGCAGGTACTTAATATCTATTCAATTAATTAATTAATAATTTACATTTTTCTCTGAACTCTTCTTACCTTCCTTATGTCAACAGAATCTATATTTGGAAAATACCAAAATGCCATTTAAATACAGTAACTCTGTGTGTAACTAAAAAAAGTCAATAGTTCATGTTGCAATTAAATACAAGATTTATTTATGCTATAAATTTTGCTAATGTAATTTTAGCTTGCCAAAGAAATTATGATGTTAAGTAGTTATTTGGTATCAAAATATAATTTGCTAAAATATTTCTATGTGCTCCTCAGACATTTAGAATATTTGCTAAGTATGTCCAGCAAACTGATAATTCTAGAGAATCTACAGAAATCAATTGCTGTTATAAACCACATTTCATCACCTCTCAAAATATGAATTATTATAGCTTTATTTCTGGAAATAATCTTGCATTTAACATACATTCACAACCAGTCTGAATACTAGACTCCCAATTTAAAAATGCAGAAATGAGCATATACATTTAGCTCTGTTCCTTCTAAATGCCACCAAAATATCAATAAAGGCATTTTTAAATGAATACTTATCAACAGAGAAAATTCTGAATTAATTTTGATACAACACATTATGGAATACTATGTAGCCTTTATAAAGAATCAGAACTATACCAAATTAATTGAAAGAGATTTGCCATGAAACAGCTGAGCAAGATAAAAAGATAATGGACAAATATGTATATAATAAAATTCCATTTATTTGCACAAGCAATTATTTGAAAAGGATATGGGTTCACAAATATATCTATGTATGAGTGTGTATGTGTGCATGTATTTGCAATCATATTGGAATTAGTAAAATATATATAGCATAGGATGGCTAATAGTTCAATCATTTTCATTCTCCTCTTGAGAAAATACATTTCCTGGACTCCCATGCTGTTAAATGTAGCTATGTAACTGCGTTCTGGCCCATGCATTTGGGTAGAAATGATGTAATAAGCCACTTCCAAGTTTGGCTCCTAAAACCATCTCATGTGCAAACAAACATCAGTTCTTTTCCCATTTTCAGGCTTTGCTGAAAGAGTCCAAAAGACCTGGAGGAGCCCCAGTTCTGAAATAACTGCATGGGGCAGAACTAACCATAACTGTACTGTGAGAAGAACAAGAAATCAATTCTTAATGTGTTAAGGTACTAAAATGTTGGAGTCATTTGTTATGCTAGTTAGCTCATAGTAATTAATATGGAGGGATTAGCACCACTTGCTACTTCCTTGAGAGGAGTAACTAACCTGAGTAGAAAAAGAAATACAATGCTTTTAAAAAAACAGGATAAATTGGGGCGTCTGGGCGGCTCAGTCAGTTGAGCATCCAACTTCAGCTCAGGTCATGATCTCACAGTTCGTGAGTTTGAGCCACAAATTGGGCTCACTGCTGTCAGCACAGTAGCCGCTTCAGATCCTCCATACCCCTTTCTCTCTGCCTTTCTCCCACTCGTGCTGTTTTTCTCAAAAATAAAAAAACAATTTAAAAAAAAACAGGATAAATAAAATGTAGTTTATGAAAAAAATTAAAAATAAAAACAGTACCAGTACAAGGATATAAAGCCACAATGAGAACAAGTGAAAAAAAAAAAAAAAAAGGCAAAAGCAGATGAGACATGGAAACAAAACCCCTGGAAGCGTGAAAAGGAAATAAATGAATGAAAATTGGCTTCACATACTGAGAAAGCTAAAACAAATCTGTTAAAGAAGCAGGTTAATTTATGTTATAGGACCCTGGAAAGCTTCAGTAGCTGCAGGCATCAGATCCTTCTGAAGGCAGAGTGTGGTGCTAACAACAGATGACTGTTTTGAAGTCCTAACAGAAACACTTAGACACACCAGGTCACCTACCTGACCCCACACAACTAGGCAACTATCCCTCCCACATTAAGGCTAAAGGCTGGAGGGTTTAGTCTCTGGACAGGTTGAAACAGAGAAGGAACAGACTTTGGGATCTTATGCAGTGATGCAGCCCACTCATAGAAGAATGGCCACTTGCAGTACCTGAATCTCAAACTGCGGGCAGCCCTTTGCCTCAGCTCTCAACGACTCCCACAACCCTGCCATAACACACACCCCAGTCAGAAGGAGGAAGAGGAGCCTTTCCTGTGGGAACCAACCCAAAAGTCCTCGTTATGACATTCTGAGGTATCCAATATCCAACTAAAACATCCTGGCTAACATCTCAGCACCCCACAGGGATGTTTACAATTTCACAAGCTCCATCAGGGCACCCAGAGATTTTATTCTGCTTCTCAGGACCTTATTCTTAAAGATGAAAGGAAACTGAGATTCACTAGAGATTTGAAGAACCCAATACCTGGATACAAAAACAAAAACAATTAACATAAAAACATAAATTTGAGAAAAGAGACAATATAGGGAACAGAAGATTTAAACCAACAAGTTTAAAAAATAAATGAACCTTGGGGTGCCTGGGTAGCTCAGTCAGTTAAGTGTCAAACTCTTGATTTCAGCTCAGGTCATGATTTCATGGTTTGTGAGATCAAGCCCCACATCAAGCTCTGCACTGACAATGCAGAACCTGCTTGGGATTCCCTCTCTCCCTCTGTCTCTGCCTCTCCCTCTCCCTCTCTCTCTCTCTCTCTCTCTCTCTCTCTCTCTCAAAATTAATTAATTAATTAAAACTAAATGAACCCTTAATTCATATCCTTAGAGAGCTAAGAGAAGACTCATAAAATATTGTTATTGGAAAATAAAGGAGAATTCCATTTCAATGTAGAATGTAGAAAGACAAAAAGACTGTTACCCACTCCCTAACAATGAGAAACAGTCAGATAATCTGAAAAATCATAAACTTCCGGGAGTCCATCAAAGAGCTGAAGTTCCAAGGAAACAAAGTAATGGAAATATAAGGGGGCACAAGTTCCTCTAGAGACAGCTGAGAAACTCAAAATATTTAACCTGTGGCAGAGAACTAGAGGAAAAGGTAATCACACCCAAGTAAGTAAAAAGAAATCAGCGAACATTTTAATAAATTCTTAAAAGTCAAGTGGGAGCTAGCATGTCAGTCTGAAATAGCTGACCCCAGACATAAGAGGAGTGTCCCTATACTCACTCACAAGGTGGTTTTAATGGGTCTTACCAAGTGCTCAGAGGAAAGACTAGGAGTGAGACAGAAGACTAGCAAGAGCTCCCTTTCAGAGCACTGAAGATAAAAATTTAAGGGGTAACCAGAAGGATGATAAAAATCACATTCAGGAGAACATAGGTAAAGAATCAGAGTAGACTTACAAACAAAAACTATACCAGCCAAAAGACAAGGAAGTGACATATTTAATGAAATGCAGGGGGAAAGATCCATCAGCTCACGATTCTATACCCAGCAAAAATATATTTAAAATATTAAGGCAAAATAAAGACTTTTTCAGGCAAACAACAGCTGAGATGATGCATTTCCAACAAACCTGTGCTAGAAGAAATTCTAAAAGAAGTTCTTTAGCAAGAAGGAACATGACAGAAATGAAAGAATAAATGCTACAGCCAATACCACAGAAACACACAGGATCATAAAAAACTACTATGAACAGTTATGCACCAACAAGTTGGACAAATTAGAGGACATGAATAAATTCCTAAAAACCTACAACCTATCAAAACCAAATCATGAAGAAATAGAAAATCTGAACAGACCAGTTACTAGTAAGGAGATTGAATCAGTAATCAAAAACCTGTGATGGCTTCACTGGTGAAAAGCACCAAACATTTAAAGAATTAATACCAGTCTTTCTCAAGCCCTCCCAAAAGATAGAAGAGGAAGGAACACTTCCAAAATCCCTTATGAGGCCAGCATTACCCTGAAACCAAAACCAGACAAGGATGTTGTAAGAAAAAATAATACATGCCAATATCTCTGACAAACTTAGATGCAAAAATCCTGAACAAAATATTAGCAAACTGAATTCCACAATATATTAAAAGAAATCATACATGGTGATGAAATGGGATTTATTCTAGGGATCAATTAATGTGATACATCACATTAACAAAACAAAGGATTAAAATCATACCATCATCTCAATAGATGCAGAAAAAGCATTTGACAAAATTCAACATCCATTTATCCATTCAACATCCACATCATTCATTTATGATAAAAACTGTCAACAGTGTGGGTATAGAGGGACATACCTCAACACAATAAAAGCCATATATGACAATCCCACAGCCAACATCACACACAGTGAAAAGCTGAAAACTTTTCCTCTAAGATCATGAACAAGGCAAGGATGACCACTATTGTCACTTTTATTCAACATAATGGAAGTCCTAGTCAAAACAATTAGGCAAGAGTAAGAAATAAAAGGTCTCCAAACTGGAAAGGAAAAAAGCAAACCTGTAACCATTTGCAGATAACATGATATTTTATATATAGGTAATCCTAAGACTCTACCATAAAAAGAAACCTGTTAGAATAAATCAACAAATTTGGTAAAGTTGCAGGATACAAAATTAATACACAAAAATCTGTTGTATTTCTATACACTAATAATGAACTACTAGAAATAGAAATTGAGAAAACAATTCCAGTTACAATTGCTTTAAAAAGAATAAAATACATTAAGAATAAGTTTAACTAAAGAGGTAAAAGGCCTGTACTCTGAAAACTAGAAGACTTTCATGAAAGAAATTAAAGAAGACACAAATAAATGGAAAGCTATTCTGTGCTCATGGACTGGAAGAATTAATACTGTTAAAACGTCCATACTACCCAAATCAATCTACAAATTTAATGCAATCCCTAAAAATTAGAATGGCATTTTTCACAGAAATAGAACAAACAGTCCTAAAATTTGTTTGGACCCACAAAAGACTCTGGATGAAGGAATCTTGGGAAAAAGAACAAAGATGGCAGCATCATACTTCCTGATTTCAAATTACATTACAAAACTATTGTAATCAAAACAGTAAGGCATTGGCATTAAAACATAGGGATGTGATTACCTGGGTGGCTCAGTCGATGGAGCTTCAGACTTTGGCTCAGGTTATCATCTTACAGTTCATGCGTGCAAGCCCCACACCGGGCTTGCTGCTGTCAGCGCAGAGCCTGCTTGAGATCCTCTGTCCCCCTCTCTCTCTGCCCCTCCCCAGCTCATGCTTTCTCTCTCTCAAAAATAAATACTTAATTTTTTAAATAAGAAATAAATAAAACACTGGGACCAATGGAGCAGAACAGAGAGGCAGAAATAAATCCATGCATATATGGTAAATTAATTTACAACAAAGTAGGCAAGAGTATACAATGAGGAAAGGACAGTCTCCGCAATAAATGGTGTTGAGAAAATCACATAGCCACATGCAGAATAAAGCTGGACCACTATCTTCCAACATACACAAACACTAGCTCAAAATTAATTACAGACTTGAACAAAAGACCTGAAACATAAAAGTCCTAAAAGAAGAGGTAGGCAGTAATCTCCTTGATCTTGGTCCTCACAATGAATTTTTGGATTTGACACAAAAGCAAAAATAAACAAGTGGAACTGGATCAAGCTAAAAAGCTTTTGCACAGCAAAGGAAGCCATCAACAGAATGAGAAAACAACCTACTAAATGAGAGAAAATATTTGCAAGTCATGTATCTGATGAGGCGTTAATACCCAAAATATATAGAAAACTCATATAAGAAAAACAAACAATCCAATTAAAAAATAACAGAGGATCTGAACAGACATTTTTTGCAAAGAAAGACATACAAATGGCCCACAAATACATGAAAAAAATGCTCAACATCACTAGTCATCAGGAAAACGCAAATCACAACCACAAGAAGATACCACCTGACACCTGTGAGAATGGCTATTATCAAAAGGACAAGAAATAACAAGTGTTAAGGAGGATGTGGAGAAAAGGGAATCCTTGTGCACTGTTGGTAGGAATGTAAATTGGTGAAGCCACAATGAAAAACAGTATGGCATTTCCTCAAAAAATGAAAACTAGAATTACCATATGAGCCAGAAATTCCACTTCTAGGTATTTATCTGAAAGAAACAAAAACACTAACTTTAAATGATTCATGCATCCCCATCCTCACTGTAGCATTATTTACAGTGGCCAAGGCACAGAAGCTACCCAGGTGTCCAGAAATGGATGAATGGATAAAGAAAATGGGCTATTATTCAGTCACAAAATGGACTATTATTCAGTCATAAAAAAGGGAAATGCTGTCATTTGCAACAACATAGATGAGCCTTGAAGGAATTACATGCTAAGTGAAATAAGTCAACAGAGAGTACCAATATAATATTATTTCACGTACATGTGGAATCTAACAACAAACAAATACAGACAAGCAAAGAAAAACAAGCTCACAAAGAGAACAGATAGGTGGTTACCAGAGGCAGGAGGTGGGTGATTGGCAAAATGGGACAAGGAGTTGAAAAGTATAAAGTTTCAGTCATAAAATACATAACTTATGAAGATATAAGGCACTGCATGACGAGTGTAGTTAACGCTACACTATATTGTATACTTGAAAGTTGCTATGACAGTAGATCTTAAAAGTTCTCAGTACCAGGGAAAAAACTTCATAACTATGTGCAGTGCTAGATGTTAACTAGATTTGTCACTGTAATCATTTTGCTGTATGTGCATGCAAATACTGAATCATTATCTTGTACACTTGAATGTAATATAATGTTATATATAAATTATATCTCAATTTAAAAGAAAGTTCTTCGGGGAGAAGGAGTATGCTGTCAGATGGAAATGAGCACTGGAAATAGTGAACAGCATTTATAAGGTACAGAACATATATAGAGGTCACACTGTTTTCACTTCTTATATTCCTTGCTTTTTTTATGAGAACAAAAAGTCATCTGTAAATAAAGAAAAGATGAGAAATAATGGGAGAAAGAAATGAAAGTAAACCACTCACTATTAGGCTTTTATATTATAAAAGTGGTACAGTAGACTGTGATGAGTTTAATAGGTACATTGCCAATCCTGTAAGAACTGAGAAATATTTTTAAAGAGGTAAATTAAAAATCCAATAGCAGGGGCACCTGGGGGGTTCGGTGAATTGAGTGTCTGACTCTTGATTTCGGCTCAGGTCATGATCTCACAGTTTGTGAGATCAAGCCCCACATCGGGCTCCACACTGACAGTAAGGAACCTGCCTGGAATTCCCTCTCTCCCTCTCTCTCTGCCCCTCTCCCATTCACGCTGTCTCTCAAAATAAATAAATAAACTTAAAAAAAGAAAAATCCAATAGCAAAGATAAAACGGAAGCATTAAATAATTCTCAGTACAAACTTTTTAAAGGAGAAAAAAAGGACCAAAAACATAAATAGAAAGCCACTAGTAACATTAAATCCAATCATACAAAGAAATATGTTAAATGTAAAGTGCTTGAGTACAAGAGACAGTATCTAAAACTGAAAAATACAGAGGTAGGAAGCAAAAAACACATTCTTGAGGAAGAGGGAAGTAAACGTCAAGTGACAGATATGCCCCTTCACAGAAAATTCTGGGACAGGGAGAAGAATGCTGGTTTTCATTAGTCTTGCCTAGGACTTGTAGGGGCACCTGGGTGGCTCAGTCATTTGAGCGTCCGACTTCGGCTCAGATCATGATCTCACAGTTCATGAGTTTGAGCCCCGCGTTGGACTCTGCTGACAGCTCAGAGCCTGGAGCCTGCTTCTGCTTCTGTGTCTCCCTCTCTCTCTGCCCCTAATCCACTCGCATTCTGTCTCTGTCTCTCTCAAAAATAAAAATAAACATTAAACAAAATTTATAGGACTTGTAATATAACTACACATGGGAATTCTTTTCGAAATTTTTATTGTGGTAAAATACACACAAAATCTACCAACTTAATCATTTTAAAGTGTATAGTTCAGTGATACTAAGTACATTCATATTGCTGTACATCTATCACCATCATCCATCTCCAGATCTCCTTTCATCTGGTGGAGCTAAAACCCTGTATCCATTAAACGACGACTCCCTGTCCCCTCTCCCCATAACCCCTGGCAACCATATTTTTTCTCTCTCTGATTTTGACTACTCTAAGGATCTCACGTAAGTAGAATCATGCAGTATTTGTCTTTTGTGATTAATTTACTTCACTTAGCATAATGTCCTCAAGGTTCATGCATGTTGTGCCATATGTCAGAATTTCCTTCCTTTGTAAGGCTTACTAACACTCCATTGTGTTCATAGACCACATTTTCCTTATCCATTCATCTGTTCATGGACACTTGGGTTGCTTCCATGCTTTGGCTAATTGTAAATAATGCTGCTATGAACTAGGTGTGCAATGTCTCTTTGAGACCTTGCATTCAAATCTTCTGGGCGTATACCAAGAAGTGGAAATACTAGATCACATGGTAATTATGTTTTTAATTTTTTGAGGAACTATCATACTATTTTCCAAAGCAACTATACCATTTTACACTCCCACCAACAATGATCAAGGGCTCCAATTTCCAAACATCCTTGCCAACACTTCTTATTTTGTTTTTTTGTTTTTTTTAATAGTAGACACCCTAGTGGATTTCCCTAATGATTAGTGATGATGTGCATCTTTTCATGTCCTTACTGACCATTCATGTATCTTCTTTAGAGAAATGTCTAATCAAGTCCTTTTCCCATTTCTAATTTGGGTTGTTTTTTTTATTATTGTTGAGTTTTAGGAGTTCTCCATATATTCTGGATAATAATACCTTATAAGACATATGATTTGCAAATATTTGTCCTATCATGAGTTTTGCTTTTCACTCTGTTGATAGCATGCTTTGATACACAGTTTTTAATTTTCACAAGGTCCAATTTGTCCACTTTTTCTTTTTTTGTCTGGGCCTTTGGTGTCATATACAAGAAATGACGGCTAAACCCAATGTTGTGAAGCTTTTGCCTTATCTGTTAAGACTCTATAGTTTTAGCCCTTACATTTAGGCCATTGATCCATTTTTATTTGGTTTTTGTATATAAAGTGAGGTAGGGGTTCAGCTTCATTATTTTGCATGTGGTTAAACAACTTTCCCAGCAATATTTATGGAAGAGACTATTCTTTCTCCTTTGAATAGTCTTGGCACCCTTGCTGAAAATCATTTGACCTTATATGTTAGGGTTTATTTCTGGGCCTCTGTTCCAATGGTCTGTATGTCTACATTTAAGCCATTATCACACTGTTTGAATTACTGTAGCTTTGTAACATGTATACATATACGTAACATGTTGAAATAAATGGCAAGTCTTCCAACTCTGTTCCTTTTCAAGACTCTTTTAGCTACTCAAGAGTCCCTTCATATTTCACATAAGCCTTAGGACAGATTTTTCTGTTTCTTCAAAAAACATCTTTGGGATTTTGAGAAGGTCACCTTGGGTAATAGACATCTTAACAATATTAAGTTTTCCAATCTTTAAACAAGGGATGTCTTTCCATTTGTTTACCTCTTCTTCAATTTCTTTCAGCAACGTTTTGTACTTTTCATTGTACAAGTCTTTTACCTCCTTGGTTAATTCCTAAGCATTTTATTCTTCTTGATGCCATTGTAAATGTAATTGTTTTTTCAATATACTTTTCAGATTGTTCATAATTAGTGCACAGAAACACAACTGATTTTTGAGTCTTGATTTTGTATCCTGTTACTTTGCCGAATTCATTTATTAGTTCTAAGGGGTGTGTGTATGTGTAATCTTTAAGGTTTTCTACATATAAAATCATATCATCTGTGAACAGAGATAATTTTACTTCTTTGCTTCCAATTCAGATGCCTTTTATTACTTTTTCTTGCTTAATTAATCTGGCTAGGATTTTCAGTATTATGTTGAAAAGAAGTGACAAAATTAGTCATCCTTGCTTTTTCCTGATCTTAGAAGATAAGCTTTCAGTCTTTCACTACTGAGTATGATGCTTCCTGTGGGTTTTTCATATATAGCTTTTATTACATTGAATTTGTTTCCTTCTGTTTCTAAACTGTTGAATGTTTGTGCTTGTTTGTTTTGTTTCATGAAAGGGTGTTGAATCTTGTTATAAGCTTTTCATCACTCGAGATGATTATGTTGGTTTTGTCTTTCATTCTGTTAATTTGGTGTACTGCACTGATTAATTTTCATATTGAATCATCCTTGCATTCCAGAAATAAATTCCACTTGGTCATGGCATATAATCCTTTCAATGTGATTCAGTTTCCTAGTGTTTTGTTGAGGATTTTTGCATCAGTGTTCATAAGGGATACTGGTCTACAGTTTTCTTTTCTTATAGTGACTTTTCCTGACTGTAGTAACAGGGTAGTACTGGGTCCATAAAATGAGTTAGGAAGACTTCTCTCCTCTTCAATTTTTTGGAAAAGTCTGAGAAGTGGTGGCATTAGTTATTCTTTAAATGTTTGGTAGAATTCACCAGTGAAGCCATCAAGTCCAAGGCTTTTTTCTTTGTTGGGAGTTTTCTGATCACTAATTCAATCTATATATGAGTTACTTTACTTAAAATATTTTTAAGTGTGATTTAAAACACACACAAACTGGGGCGCCTGGGTGGTTCAGTCGGTTGGGCGTCCGACTTCAGCTCAGGTCACGATGTCACGGTCCGTGAGTTCGAGCCCCGAGTCTGGCTCTGGGCTGATGGCTCAGAGCCCGGAGCCTGTTTCCGATTCTGTGTCTCCCTCTCTCTCTGCCCCTCCCCCGTTCATGCTCTGTCTCTCTGTCTCAAAAATAAAATAAAACGTTAAAAAAAAAATTAAGAAAAAACACACACACACACAAATTGCCTATTTTTATGTACCAGAACTTGTGGATAAATTATGAACAAAACAATACAGTCCTTGCTAATACAATATTCATAGAAAACAGGTGCCTGTATTTTGAGAGATCTGGGGTCTTGTTCCATTTTTTTCTTTTTCATGTCTGAATTTTCTAATGTTGTTGGAAGGAAGAAACTTTATGGAGGGTAATCTGGAAGTATTTATCAAATGCTTAAAACTTGTTTCTATCCTCTGTAATCCATTAACTCCACTTAAAACAGCCACAAAGCAATAACCAACATCTATAACTATTTCTTTAAAAGGATGTCTTCTTGGGGCGCCTGGGCAGCTCAACTGGTTAAGCGTCTGACTTCGGCTCAGGTCATGATCTCGTGGTTTGTGGGTTCGAGCCCACGTCGGGCTCTGTGCTGACAGCTCAGAGCCTGGAGCTGCTTCAGATCCTGTGTCTCCCTTTCTTTCAATGCCCCTCCCCGGTTCATGCTCTGTCTCTGTCTCTCAAAAATGAATACACATGAAAAAAAATTAAAAGGATGTCTGTTGTTATTTAAGAACTAGAAAAAGTTAATGTCCAATACAAAAGAAAATAAGCCAAAATAAACTGTGGTGTACTCAGATAATTTTGCAGTCATTAATAACTAGGTTTTCAAAGACTATTTAAAGATAAGTAAATATATTCAAATTATGTTTTCAAGTAAAGGGGAGAAATGAACAATAAGATCATAATTCTAGTGTTTAATTCATGTGTATAAAATCAAATAAAAAGACAAGATGATTGAAAAAATAACAATTATAATGGCAAGCTCTATCTAGTCATGAGATCAATACTTCAATGTATACATTATTACATTTCAATTTTACAAATTTCCTGCACTTTTATGAAAATAAAATATAATTAACATTTATTTTAAATAAGTTTGACTTCTAGTAAGTCCGCAGCTTCACTTCATTGGTGATTATTTATCAGGATTCAATGATAAAAATAAGCTTGGATTCATAAAGAGAATTTAGCTGACTGAACACTCTTACAGAGACAGAGAACAGAATACCATCCTTTTATAGTGTCTCTGTAGAATTGTGTAGGGAATTCACTTTCTATGAAAAGCCTTGGGGAAATGATGATATGATTTCCAATTAAGTTAAAGAACAAGAGAGAGAGGATCATGATATATGCTGCAGTGGCATGATCACCTATTGGTGGAAGTATGGCAATGTCTTATGGGACCTCTGTTAGGAGAATGTCTACCTGAGGCACAGGCACAATAACATAACATAATATGACACACTATATCAGATGGCCACAGAAAATTGTCCCACAGTTAGCAAAATATTCAAATGCAGGTTTTTTTTCTGCTTTGAGTGGCTTTTTGCTATCACATTAACATGTATTTACTGTAGAACATGATATTTACAAGAATAAAAGGTCAGGAACCAGATTTATTTCCCTAGCCCATCAATTCCAAGCATTCCAGACCACAAGAAACTCCGAATAAAGAGCTAATATATGTCTTCTTATTCAGTCACTTGCCAAATCAGGTAAGTAGAAATCCCAAAGTATTTTAACATCTCCCTAGCCTCTACTCCTTATTTTCACATACAATCAATCTCCCTAATGGTCTTCCTGTAATCTGGCGCATTATTGCCAAATAAATACTTAAACATATTTATATCAGAGATGGGACTACAAACTCCTCGTTCTAGCTTTTTAAAGATCTTTTATAACATGGCTTCAACCTACCCATACTACTAATTCTCTATTAATTAGTAATTAACTAATCTATTAATATTTCAAAACTGAAGTGAAACCCATTTCAGAGTACTGACCTCCAGAACTATAAGATAATAATTTTGTGTTGTTTTATGCCACTAAGTGTGTGGTAATTTGCTATGGAGCAGCACACCATCATATAATTTTCTCCATGAGGCACTTCTTTCTTGTTCTGGCCAGGTATTATTTTTTTGACTAATTTCCTTGCTATCATCTATAACAGTTATTTATAAACTCACCAACAGTCTCTAGTAAACTGTCAGTTTCCTGGGTCTAGGAAGGCTGCTCACCGACCTTTCTACTCCACCTCCCCCACCAAGGTCCTGTATAACGATAGTAACATATTATAGCACAATGATAAGGCAGGAATCCACAACTATATGTAAAAAAATGAATAAATAAATAAGCTTATAAATGTAGAGGAAATAATGTAATTAGAAAATCGCCATTTGGCAAATATCATAATAACAGCTAATTCATCCAATGAACATTAACAGATGCTAAAAACTAGTGAGTGATAGATGAGAAATAGTATAATTATGTAATCTCAATGTCAATTCCCACAAATATATATTAATTACAAAAGGAAAAAGCAAAGTTGCAGTGGAGAAGTGGCACACACCACTTCAATCAAGTGATCAAAGTTAACATTAGCAGGGGATTAGCATCCACCTGAGGGGATGCATTAATTCTGGAATATTCCTCCCCTGGTACATAATCCGTCCACTCCTGTGGAAACATCAGGCAAACCCAAAGTGAGAAGCACGTTACAAAAAACAACTGGCCTGTACTCTTCCAAAGTGTCAAGTTCATAAAAGTCAAGGAAAGATGAAGAACCGCTGCAGATGAAAGAACGCTAAAGAGATATGACAAGTAAACACATGTGGTCTCATTTGTGTTTCGTAGAGGATTGTTATTGGGTGACCTTTGCAAAACTTTCATCTCGGCAATTTAACCTCAAATGGTTTGCAAGGAGTTTATTTTTGCTATTGTGACTTCTGAATCTTTAAAATTATTTCCAATTTTAAATACAATAAAGACATTAACAAGGCCAATCACACAGCAGTCTGAGCCTAATGTTCTAAATCACCCATCACCTCCTGTCCCTCTCTCCCCCTTCCCTACCCTGCAGCCCAGCACATTACTCATAGGCCCATAATTTGAACTTTCCAGGAACTTCCTTTTTTAAGGAGGTGCATACCATTCCTTCTATCTAACTCTTCCATTCCATCTCTCAGGTGAAATTCTGCACATCCTTCAAAGACTGATGCAACATTGCTTCCAGTGTGAAGGTGTCCACACACAGAGCTGGAACTTACATCTCCTTCTCCTGTGTTCCCAGTGAGCAACTGAAATGTTTCCTTCCATTGTAGAGCCTGTGTGCAGGGAGACTATAAGCAGTGTGGGGAAGAAGAAAAGGCAGAGGAATTCCTGAAGTGAACTAACGAGGCCTGTCACCTAATCCCCTTCACATCACGTGAAAGGTCTGGGGCCAGTTATCTGATCTCTCTGGACCTTAGGCCTTCAACTATGAAATTGAAATTATTGACAAAATCTTCACAAAATTGCTATGAAAACAGATAGATGTGTGAAGTAATATTGGGCATTCAAGAAAAATGAGATCCAAAAATAAGATTCTACTTCACAGTCGGTATGATGGCTATGAACAAGAACACAGACAAGTGTTAGCAAGGATATAGAGAAACTGGAGCCCTCACACACTACCCAGGGGAATGTAAAATGGTGCGGCTCCTGTGGTAAAGATCCTGGCAATTACTCAGCAAGTTAAACGTAGAATTGCTACATGACCCAGCAACTCCACCCTAAGTATATGCCCAAGCGAACTGGAAACCTGTTCACACAAAAACTCTTACACAAATGTTCATGGCAGTATTATTCAAAATAGCCAAAATGTGGGGAAAAAAACCCCAAATGCCCATGAACTGATAAACAGATACACAAATTGTGATTTATCTATGTAATGAAATAATATTTGGAATTAAAAAGAATTGATGTGCTGATCCACGGTACCACACGGATGAGCTCTAACATCATTATGCTAAGTGAATAAGCCAGACATGAAAGGCCACAGGTTACATAATTCTACTTACATGAACTATTCAGAATAGGCAAATCTATAGTGACAGAAGGTAGATTAATGGTTGCCAAGGGCTGAGGGGAAAGGAGGGTTGAGGGATAATAGCTAAATGATTCAGGGTTTCTTTCAGGGGTGATAGAGACATTCTAAAATTAAATTTGGTGATGGTCACCCAACTCTCTAAATAGGTTAAAAACCACCAACTGTATACTGTAAATGGACAGCGTATATCCGTTATAAATGGATAGGTGTACAGTGTGTGAATCACATCTCAATAGCGTTTTACAAAAACAGATCATCCCTTCCTTCAGCATGTTTTATGCTTACTTGGTTCTCTCCATTCTATAAGCACAGAAGTCACTACGGAGATGTTTGCGGAGATGTTTGAACTGAATGTGAGTTTGGTCGCAGAGTGTGCTTCAAATGTGAGCAGCGGTCTGCATTTGCAGAGGCGCTCCGTGCAGGACTGTCATCCTTCCTGGGGGACGTGGTCCCACTGCCGATCGGAGGAGCCCTCACAGCCATTCTGGTTCTGCAGGGCTTCCTGTCCCCCTGTCCAAATTGAGCAGGAGACAGGATGGCGTGGTGGCTCCCGTTCATGGACTGCGCCAACAGATTTTCACACAAGTAATCACACTGTTGAGAAAAGTCTTCACAATAGTGTTTTGACTGGTAAAAGCCACACTGAGCAATGGAGAGCAGTAGGAATTTCACAAACATTACAAAAAAAGCAAACTCAGAGTCACTTTTAAATAGCAATACCATTCAAGATAACTTAAAAACGCAAAGAATATAACTTTCCACAGATAATCTATTTAATATTCTTTAATAGATCTAATTTTTAACCGTACAGACTTGACTATACCATGAACCATCTAAAACTATGCTACTGGGGATTTTACATCAACGAAAGGATGAGATTTGCTTCTGTTGGTAAGGAGGTGATTCTTAACTGGACATTGCCTGCTCACCGCCAGATGAAGCTCAAAAGCTCACTATGAGACCCAACAACCCTTCTGGAAAGGGTTCTCTCCTTCAAATGCTGAGGCGTCTACCTGACACCTTCTTGTCATTTTGTAACTTCAACTACAATTCCAGCAGATTGCTTCCTCTGAAGGAAAAGAAGCCCATACATTTTAGTCCTCTCCGGAAAGACACTGAAAAGAATATGTAACAACGCTTTGGATTAAATTTATATCAGTGAAAAGCACCTTTACATTTTATACTTCACTCATTTTAAAAACTGGCCTTTCCCTTCTCTTTCTCCCTCTGAAAAGGCTCTTTTATCCGGAATTTATGAGAATCTGAGTATACACCAGGGACAACTAGACAGATCAGTACACACTGTTCTACTTTCAAGCGCCCTAATCGTTCTCAGATGTGCAATTACAGACACACACACACACGCACACGTGCACGCACGCATAAAAAACTGTAACAAATACAGCCAATACATTTTCTTCTGACAACAATGTAATTACAACCATAAAATAAAACTTAATGTAAAAATCTATGGGCATAAATGATGCTTAAAATATCAATTCACTTAAAGTAAAATAACTACAGCTAACAAGTTGTGGCACTAAATTACTAACAGAAACAAATCATTCATATAGACCAGTGTTAATTTCTTTTTATCTTTTACTATGTTCAAACCCTAAAAGTACATATATAAGTACAAAATATATATGACATAAGTTATATTACATATGTGTGCATATGAATATAAATATAAATTATTAGCAGTCTTAGCCTCAGCCTTGTCACCAAATTCCCATTTGTGGATTACCTGAGTACACAGCATTACATTCTCATGTCTTAGGGCCCCTTCTACCATCCATGGTTTCAAACCTTTCCTCTCTTGTGCAGTTAATAGGGACCTAACATCTTCGGTCACTTGAGTTTTCACATAAACCTACAGGCCAGCATACTCATGATCCATCACAAGCTTTAAGCAATTTTGTTTACTTTCTAATTGCCGTCACCCAATTTTTTCTTACTTTTCCTCTGCATATATTTTCATTATACTCTACTCTCTTGTTCATACTTTGATTAAGAGGCTGATTTACTTATATTTTATCACCACACCAAATGGGAAGCTTTCTGTGGTCCAAGGTGGTCCTGTGACCATGAAGGGCCAATCCCCTGCAACACCACAAGAAGAATCCCCCTTATGACACAGTTGATTCCCTCCTAGAAACAAGTATTCATACTGTGGATGAACATTTTAAAAAATTAAACATTTGACTTGTTGTTTATCCTGGTTTTCCTTAGCACTCTTAGCAGCCTTAGGAATAAATACATTTTAAAAGAGTAAATGAGATTTATCCCAGGAACACAAGCATATAAAAAGCATATGCAGCATATAAAAAGAAGTAAATATAATAATATCATATTAATAGAATAAAGGACTACCCTTTTATGATAACACAAACCAGTAACAGAAAGGAACTTCCTTAATCTGATAAAGGGCATCTACAAAAACTCTCAGCAAACACCACACTTTATGTGGAGAGACTGAGTATTCCCCTAAGATCAGGAACAAGAAAAGGATGTCTGATCTTGCCACTACTACTCAACAACGCACTAGAAGGTCTAGCCAGATAAAAAAGGAACCAATAAAAGGAATCCAAAATGGAAAAGAGGAAGTAAATGTTTCTCTACTTAGAGATGACACAATTTTGCATATAGAAAATTCTAAGGAATACACACACATGCGCGCGTGCACACACACAGAAAATATTAGAGCTAATGAATTCAGCAAGCTTCAGAATATAAGATCATTGTACAAAAATAAATTATATTTCTACACAACAGCAATGAATAATCTAAAGATGAATTAAGAAAACAATTCCATTTATAATATTTTAAAAATGAAAAGACCAGAAAAAGACATAACAAGAAAACTAAATACCAATACTCCTTCTGAAATCAATACAAAAATCCTCAACAAAATAGTAGCAAACTAAACTCACCAGCACATTTAAAATGATTATATAGCATGAAACTATGGGGGGGGGGGAACTCCCACACAATTATCTCAACAGATATAAAAAAAAGCATTAGACAAAATTCAACATCCTTTTGTGATAAAAACACTCAAAACTAAGAAAAGAGGGAGGGAACTTTCTTAACATGATATAGGACATGTAATAAATATCTACAGATAACATCATGCACAATGGTGACAGACTGAAATTTTTCTGCCCTAAATTAGGAAAAAGATAAGAATGCCTACTTTAACTTCTATATTCCACATTGTACTGCAAGTCCTAGCCAGAACAACGAGTCAAGAAGCAAAATTAAAGGCATTCAAACTGGAAATTTTAATATTTTGGAACTTCTGTTCTCTTGACAGACTACACAATTCTATGCAATAAAATCCCATAGAGTACACACGTACACACACACACACACACACACACACACACAAACTAGTAGAGCTAATAAACTCAGTAAAGTTTCAGGATATAAAATTAACTGTGTTTCTGCATTCCAGAAATAAACAATTCAAAGGGAAATAAATAAAATAATTATATTTCTAGTACATTCTAAAAGAATATAATACCTAGGAATAAATTTAACCAATGATATGAAAGACTTATATGATGAAAACTAAAACATACCACTGATAGAAATTAAAGACCTAAAAAAGTGAAAAGACAGCTCATATTCATGGGTTGGAAAACTTAATACTGTTGAGATGGCACTACTCCCTAATATTCAGTGTAATCCTTCTCAAAATCCCAACAGTAATCTCTCTAGAAAAGAAAAATCCAATCTTCAAATTCATATAGAACTGCAAGGGGTAAAAGATCTGTATGCTGAGAACTATAGAAAGCTTATGAAGGAAATTGAAGAAGATATAAAGAAATGCTCATGGATTGGAAGAATAAATATTGTTAAAATGTCAATACTACCCAAAGCTATCTACACATTCAATGCAATCCCAATCAAAACTGCACCACCATTCTTCTCGAAGCTAGAACAAGCAATCCTAAAATTTGTATGCAACCACAAAAGACCCCAAATAGCCCAAGTAATTTTGAAGAAGGAGACCAAAGCGGGAGGCATCACAATCCAAGACCTTAGCCTCTACTACAAAGCTGTAATCAAAACAGCATGGTATTGGCACAAAAGCAGACACATAGACCAATGGAATAGAATACAGACTCCAGAAATGGACCCACAAAAGTATGGCCAACTAATCTTTGACAAAGCAGGAAAGAATATCCAATGGAAAAAAAAAAGACAGTCTCTTTAACAAATAGTGCTGGGAGAGCTGGACAGCAACATGCATAAGAATGAAACTAGACCGCTTTCTTACACCATTCACAAAAATAAACTCAAAATGGATAAAGGACCTGAATGTGAGACAGGAAACCATCAAAACCCTAGAGGAGAAAGCAGGAGGAAAAATCCTCTCGGACCTCAGCCGCAGCAATTTCTTACTTGACACCTCCCCAAAGGCAAGGGAATTAAAAGCAAAAATGAACTATTGGGACCTCATCAAGATAAAAAGTTTCTGCACAGCAAAGGAAACAATCAACAAAACTAAAAGGCAACCAATGGAATGGGAAAAGATATTTGCAAATGACATATTGGACAAAGGGCTAGTATCCAAAATCTATAAAGAACTCACCAAACTCCACACCCGAAAAACAAATAATCCAGTGAAGAAATGGGCAGAAAACATGAATAGACACTTCTCTAAAGAAGACATCTAGATGGCCAATAGGCACATGAAAAGATGCTCAATGTCGCTCCTTACTAGGGAAATACAAATCAAAACCACACTCAGATATCACCTCACGCCAGTCAGAGTGGCTAAAATGAACAAATCAAGAGACTATAGATGCTGGTGAGGATGTGGAGAGACAGGAACCCTCTTGCACTGTTGGTGGGAGTGCAAACTGGTGCAGCCTCTCTGGAAAACAGTGTGGAGGTTCCTCAAAAAACAAAAAATAGATCTACCCTATGACCCAGCAATAGCACTGCTAGGAATTTACCCAAGGGATACAGGAGTGCTGATGCAGAGGGGCACTTGTACCCTAATGTTTATAGCAGCACTTTCAACAATAGCCAAATTATGGAAAGAGCCTAAATGGCCATCAACTAATGAATGGATACAGAAATTGTGGTTTATATACACAATGTAACACTATGTGGCAATGAGAAAGAATGAAATATGGCCTTCTGTAGCAATGTGGATGGAACTGGAGAGTGTTATGCTAAGTGAAATGAGTCATACAGAGAAAGACAGATAGCATATGTGGATCCTGAGAAACTTAACAGAAGACCATGGGGGAGGGGAAGGAAAAAAAAAAGGTTAGAGAGGGAGGGAGCCAAAATATAAGAGACTCTTAAAAACTAAGAACAAACTGAAGGTTGATAGGGGGTGGGAGGGTGCTCCCTGATGGGTATTGAGGAGGGCACCTGTTGGGATGAGCACTGGGTGTTGTATGGAAACCAATTTGACAATAAATTTCATATTAAAAAAAAACTGCAAGGGGACACAGAGAGCCAAAATTATCTTGAAAAATAAAAACAAAGTTGAAGTATTCACACTTCCGAATTTCAAAACTGATTACAAAGCAATAGTGATCAAAATAGTGTGGTACATCCTAGCTAATGCAATAATACAAGAAAAAGAAACAAAATGTATACTGATTGGGAAGAAAAATATAAAACTTTGTTCACAGATGACATGATGTCTGTGCAGAATACCCAAAGACACTGGCAAAAAAACCTCTTGGAACCAACAAGTGATATAGCAAGGTTTCAGGATACAAGTTTAATATATAAACGTTTTTCTGAATATCAGCTTTTCTGTATATCAGCAATGATCAAGTGAAATTTGAAATAAAAATCATACCATTTACATTAGCACCCAAAATAATGAAATATGTATAAAATCTAACAAAATATGTACAAGGTCTAATGAGGAAATCTATAAAAATCTGTGAAATAAAACAAAAAACTAAATAAATGGAGAGATATTCCATGTTCATGAATAAGAAGACTCAATATTATCAAGATGACAGTTCTACTTAACATGATCTATAGATTCAATGCAAGCCCAAAGAAAATCTCAGCAAGTTATTTTGTGAATATTGTCAGGTATTTCAAAGTTTATATGGAGAGGCAAAAGATCCAGAACATACATACAATATTTAAGAAGAACAATTTGAAGGACTGACATTATACAGCTAGTATGCTTATATGTAACTGAGCTTGTTAGTAATCAAGACAGCATAGTGTTAGCAAAAGAACAAATAGCTCAGTGGAACAGAATGGAGAGCCCAGAAATAGACCCACAAAAGTATAGTCAACTGATCTTTGACAAGGAACAAAGGCAATAGAATGGAGCAAAGATGGTCTTTTGAACAAATGGTGCTGGAAAAACTGGATGCCCACGTACCAAAAAAAAAAAAAAAAAAAAAAAAAAGAGGAGAGAGAATCTAGACGCAGACCTTGCATCCTTCACAAAAATCAACTCAAAATGGATCACAGATGTAAATATGAAATTCAAAATAATTAAACTCCTAAAGGATAACATAGGAGAAAACCTAAATGACCTTGGGTTGGTGATGATTTTTTAACATAACACCAAAGACACAATCCATGAAATAAATAATTAATAAGCTGGACTTCATTAAAATTAAAATTTTCTGCTCTGCTAAAGACACTGTCAAGGGAATGAAAAGACAATTTACAGAGTGGGGGAAAATATTTCAAAAGATACATATGATAAAAGACTTGTTCAAAATACACAAAGAATTCTTAAAACTTGACAATAAGAAAACAAACAACCCAACTAAAAAATGGGATAAAGAGCTGAACAGACACCTCACCAAAGGAGACTTACAGATGGCAAATACACACATGAAAATATGTGCCACACCATATGTCAACAGAGAAATGCAAATTAAAACAACAAGACACTCACTATACACCTATTCAAATGGCTAAAATCCAAAACACTGACAACACCAAATGCTGGTGAGAATGTAGAGCAACAGGAATTCTCAGTGTTGCTGGTGGAAATGTAAAGTTTTACAGTCACTTTGGAAAATAGTTTAGCAGGCTGTTACAAAACTAAGCATCCTTTACCATACCATTCAACAGTATCATTCTTTGAAGTTATCCAAGGAGTTGAAAACATGTCCACACAAAAATCTGCATATGGATGTTTATAGCAACTCCATTCATAATTGCCCAAACATCAAAACAACCAAGATGTGTTTCAGTCGATAAATGAATATATAATCTGAGATACAACCAGACAGTGGAGTATTATTCAACACTAAAAAGAAGTGAGTTATCAAGCCATGAGAAGATGTGGAGGAACCTCAAATGCATATTCCTAAGTGAAAGAAGCCAGTCTGAAAAGCCTACCTACTGTATGTTTCCAACTATATAACATTCTGGAAAAGGCGAAACTATAAAGACAGCAAAAAAAAGAAAAAAAAGTTACTGGCTGCCAAGAGTTCGGGGAGTGAGAAAGAAGACTAGGCAGAACACAGAGGATTTTTAGGGCAGTGAAAATATTCTGTGCGATACCAAAATGATGGTCTACATGTCTTTAGGCACTTGTACAAATCCACGGAATGCACAATACCAAGAGTAAACCATGAGTAAACTATCTACTTTTGGGTGATAATGATGTCAATGTAGGTTCATCAATTCCAACAAATGTATCACTGTGGTAGGGAATGTTGATACTGGCAGCTGGTTGTGCATACGTGAAGGAGGAGGTATAAAGGATATCTCTGTACCTTCCTCCCAATTTTTCTGTGAACTTAAAATTTTTCTAAAAACTAAAGTAAAAAAATAGGATGATACTGGCATAAGGATAGGTGTATATACAGACCAATGGAATAGAATCGAGAATCCAGAAATGAACCTGAATATCTGTGGCCAACTTCTTTTCAACAATGGTACCAATACCATGTGATGGAGAAAGAATAGGCTTTTTTAATAAATGGCACTGGTTAAACTGGACCATATCCAAAAGAATGAAGCTGAACCCCTACCTTACTTCATATACAAAAATTAAATCAACATGGATCAACAAGTCAAATATAAAAGCTAAAAGTATAAAATCCATAGAAAAAAACATAGTGGTAAATCCTCACAACCTCAAATTTGGCAGTGGATTCTTGTATTTAATACCAAAGCATGATGAATGAATGAAAAAATAGATAAATTGGACTTCATCAAAACTAAAAACTATTTTATGGCAAAATACATTATCAAGAATGTGAAAATACAATCTATAGAATGTGGTAAGACATCTGTAAATCATTTATGCAATATAGGTTAGTAAGTGGAAACAATTTTTAAATAATATATAAATAATAAAAATATAACCCAATGTTTTAAAAAAAACAGCAAAAGATTTAAATAAATATTTCTCAAAAGATATGCAAATGGCCCATAACCACATGAGCAGATGATCAACATCACTGATCATTAGAGAAGTACACATCAAAACCACAATAAGATACCACTTCACACCCAGTAGGATGGGTTTAATTAAGAAAACAGAAAAGAACAAGTTTCTTTGAGAAGTAAGGATGTTGAGAAGTAAGAATTACCACATGTTGCTAGTGAGAATATTAAAATGGCACAGGTACTTCAAAAAACAGTTGTCGGTTCCTCAAAATGTTAAACACAGAATTATCATATGACCCAGCAATTCTACAATGGGTATACACCAAGGAGAAGTGAAGACACATGTCCACACAGAAAACTGTACATGAATGCTTATAGTAGTACTAGTTAAAATAGCTAAAGGTACAAACCAAATGTCCAACAGATGAATGGACAGACAAATCATGGCGTGTGTACATACAATAGAATAGTATTCAATCGTAAAAAGGAATGAAATAGTGATACACGCTACAACTTGGATGAACACTGAAAACATTACACTAAGTAAAAGAAGCCAAATACAAACACGTATTATAGGATTCTTTTTTATATAATATGTATAATATATCAAGAATGGGCAAATTCACAGAAAGCAGAGTAGAGGTTACAAGGGGATGAGAGCAGGGAGTGGGGAGTATCTACTTAATAAGTACAGAACGTTTTTATTAAGTGATGGAAGTTTTGAAACTAGAGAGCTAGTGGTTGCATAA